>NC_090924.1:970056451-970656451 GCF_040938575.1 Ambystoma mexicanum
CCAAGAAAGTGATTACATTGTCTTTTGCTGAAATCCTATCAAGTTATTTTCTGTACTGCATTTCATTCCACATTGCATCCATTTGAAACCATCAAAGTATTGTTGCTATCTTAGCCATCCTTTAACCACTCATCATTGATTATAAAGAAGTGTGCTAGTGCCGGACTATCCATTATTGATTACTGCTCAGATTAAGTGTGATATTCAATTATTAATTATTATAAAGTGCGATATATATATCTATTGTTTAAATTATCAAATAAACCTTTTAAACTTGCAAAACAGAACTACTTCTTGGCTCAGCGGGGTCAGGGGGATTCCAAGAGAGGGGTGTTATATAGGGGTAGTCATCCAGAACGCATGAACTGGACATAAGGATATATCAATAAGGGTTTTCATTCAGTATTCTAGACTAGGCGTTGACTTAGCTGTAGTGTTGAATTGAATCCTCTTACAGGCTGAAAGAAAACGACAAGTAAATTGACATGCTATAGCCATACCTAGATGCCTCTAATACCTAGAGGCCAGCCCTAGTATTCTGCTAATTATGTACTTGACTGTAAATATTCCTCCCCACTGTACATTTTTCTGTATATTGATTCGCTTACTGTGCTTTAGTCCCTATTGGACACTGCTCTGTATATTAATTCCTATTACTATGTACTTATTCCCTCATGTAAATTACGCTGTCTCCATGATTCCTGATGTACTGCATGTACCTTTGTAACCAATCTGAAAGTATCCTTATGTCTTGCGCCCTGATGTCCCAGGGTCTGGCACGCACTATAAATAAATAAAACAAACAAACAAACAACCTACTGCATGTGGTTCATACGAGTAATTCATTTCCAGGCGATTTTTTTCTGTAGCTCTTGCAGGAAAGGTTTCGCGCAGGTGCTAAAACACACTCAATAACAACCAAGGGCTTTTCCAGAACTGCTAGTCTACATATGTGAAAATGCAGGAGTGATGTATATGTGCAAGACAAAGTCCGCAGGTGCGCGGAAGCTCTCGACGCCCACAGCCCAAAGCGTTCACGTGAAATCCATAGAGGCTTTACATTGTTGTTTTTCTATAGTAGAATATGTGGCAGCGGGCAGTCAATGCCGTATGTTTTAGAATTTCAAAATACACTGCTCATACTGCCCTAAAGAGGAGAAAAAACACCCCAAGGTCCAACAGACTTGTCAGAAAACAAAGCGTTAAACTCAGACAAGCAGAAGCTCCAACACAGTTAATCCATAAAAAGGCTCGGGGATTTCTCCGCACTGATCTTTGCGGTTGTCATTTGCATTTTTTTCTTCTCTTGTGAAATCTTTTTTTCTCCCCTTTTAGGCTCGCACACTTTCCGCCATTAGCATATCCGAGCCGGAGTGGCGGCGGTTAGACGCGAACCCCCTGCTGTGCAGTGGCTTGTGCAATCTGCAGGCAGCATCAATTTTTCAGCAGCGTCCTCGTTTCTCATTACAGTCAGGGCCCGGCACAGCTCCCGACTCACCGCTATCTGCGGCGCTCCTGCAGGCGGGCGGGCATATGGCGGCCTGTCAACAAGCGATGCCAATACCTCCTCGGCGTTAATATGCTTGTTTACGCCTGCACTGTAATCAATCAATCTATTAAATGTATCCTAGAGGCTGGGTTTAACTAATTGCATACAGTATAGCGCAATAATTGCCAGCAAGAGGCCATCTTGATAATTGGCATGAATTCTCCACAAACCTCGCCCGTGGCGCAGCACCCTCCCGCCACCCCTTTATAGCAAAAGAAAGCAAAAAGAACGGCGTGTGAAAACTCGGACCAATACAAGTATTTCGTCAATTGTAAACGTGTACCGTCCGTTTCCATGGCGATATGTGCATTATTAAGAGTAAGCTTACCCCAGCGACTAATATCCCTGCGACGAGAGCTCATTATTATCAGACAATTTGTATACTACTTTTTCACAAACGCCAAAACGACCCTCCCAGACCATGTCACCTTCCAATACTCTTTGTATGTGTTGAATGCTTCCGTGAGTTGACTTGACCTGTGCGAACAAAAAATGTATTTGGTAACATTAAAAAAAAAAAAAAAACAGGTTTGTCAGGAAGATTGATCATTTTTACCCGTGGACCTCAGTGGTCAGTTTGTTCTTGCAATCATGTGACCCCACATTCGGGCCCAAGCCGGAGAAGGGCATCACCATTCGTAAACACTTGTTGGTGTATAGGCGTATTATAAAAACCCAAGAAATAAAAAATAAATGGCCACTTTCAGACTTCACGATTCGGGGCAAGTCCAGCGTGAATCTCACCTCATGTGATACTCCATTTTGGAATCACATTTACTTACAATATTGGCAGGTTTGATATGTTCACGGCCAAAATGGTGACCCCTGCTGTCGCTTTGCTGTGGTGTCCTAGGTTTGAACAACTGGAGGCGGAAAGGCCAGGTTCATCAGCCTTCACTGGATGTGTCTGGTTTGCTACTATGACTTTGGTTACAATATTACACGAAGTTAACTATTTTTGTCTGCAATGATTTGACATCTATTCAAAGTTAGTGGCAAACACACGATCAGTACGTTTTGGAATGCAGAAGTGCTTAAGTGTTTGATGTGATACCCCCATGAAAGACTAAGTTGCCCTAAGCCATCACTATTGATTGGGGTTTTTCTGGCACATCTTCCTGATTTTATCATTTAACTTTCCTTGCCTCTCTGCTTCGTTTCATCCTCTCATCAGCCGCTCCTCTGCCTTCCAGGCAAGATTTTGAATGCTGTGAGAGTAGTGGTCTGAGTTTGTACATGCGCGGTGTGTTGCCGAGCATTTCCCCTTTTCCTAAATCGGGAAGTATGTAATCGGAACATAAACGAATTCGGGCGATCTCGTGCAAAAATGGGATGCGAATTTTGAATGAATCTCGTCACCTGACAAGAAAGTTTAAAAAAAAATCTAATCATAAACGGAAGAAACCTATTTGCTAAAAAAAGACATTTAAAAAAGTCAAATCGTAATGAGGACTAGTAATTAAAAAAAATAGTCAAATATAGTGCATTTTCAAAGAATTAACCCAATCGGCAGGTAAAACCGCAATTAGTTTTTTTTTTGGCAAAACAATATCATTTTCAAATATCAGACCTCATTCTCCTTTGTAGCAACATAGATTGCTCACTTTTCATATGCCGCTTTGATTGCTTCCATGTCCAGGCAAAAAAGAGCAAGAGTGGAAGGAATAGTGGGTTTTAACAACTTACATTTTTCAAAGATTCTGAGCGCATTCGTTTTTTGGAAAGAGATGCAGTCTACAACATCACCCACCCATGTGTTGCAAGGCCATGGTATGAGCAATTCAGACACATTATTGTTATTTCATCTATCGGAATTGGGCTTGCGTAGGTCAATGCAAGGTTTAGCCATGAGGTCCCAGGGTTGATCACTTTCCGGACTGATAGGTATCATCCTAAATGTACTATTTTCTGTTCCGAGTAGAAGACTGGCCGTATGAGACGGATGCTACCGTGGATAAATGAGTGGAAGGCGATCATAATTAACTAATACGATCTTTCAGAGTTCTTTCCGGCACCACTGACGGTTCCATTAGGAAGATTGTAATAGACTTTAAATCTGCCTTGAAGCACCTGAAATGGGAACATCTAAATTGGGAACAAAACTCAGATAATACTATACTGGTCCTCCCCTCCTCAATTCCAATTGTAAGTGTTTGTTACGAGCTAGGCCTGGGTTCGCACTTGGCAACAGTTGAGTGGAAATGGCTTAGTCAATTTAGGCTTATTTTGGAGCCTCCTAAAAAGTCACTGTACAAAGAGGTATCTGTGCAAAGGAAATTGAACAACAATTTGTTCTTGACGACTCTCTCTGATAAATGTAGCAAAATCATTGAGCAAGCTGGTTGCTCCTTGGAGACTCTGATCCAAAATCCAGTTAAAGCTAAAGATCTATTAAAAAGAATGGATTGGATGAGGACATTATCAAAGATGAGAGAGTCAAAATGTTCCTCTTCCTGGTCGGAGCTGGATAAGCCTAGAGCACATTTTCCAGCTTATCTGCAAAAAGGTATTAACCCAAGGATTGGATCGGAGTTCTTGAGATTTCGGTTGAACTCGGTTCGAACCCAGGAAATTCTACATATCAGAGACCCTATTGCATTTCCAACTATTTTATGTGATCCATGAGAGGAGGGGGGTCAAACAAACTGTTGCCCATTTATTATCAAATTGCCCAGGGACTTGGGTGATTAGACAGAAAAGGTTAAAGAGATTTGTTCATGACCCCAGAATGCTAAATTCAAAATTGTTCTGACTGAGGCTGTGTCTGGGGCAGGAATCCTTCCTCACAGCAGAGGTGATTGGGTAACTGATTGTGGTGAAATTTGAGTATGTGGTTAAAATTCTGATGATCTGGTTGATGAAATATTTTGGATGCTTCTTATATTTTTTCATTTTTAAAAAAGTTTTTTTGTCTTCTTTTTTTTCTTCTTTTTTCGTTCTGTTCTTTGTGTTTTAGTTGTTTTTATTGATAAGGTGTTCCTTTTATGCTTGTGTAAAAAGTCGAAAATGTTCACTAATATGCACAATAATAATAATAAAAAAAATATCTTTCTGTCTTTCAGGTATCAAGGCCTGTTTAAGGTGTTGCCTGACATTGGAAGGCTTCCTTAGGGTTTACGATAATATTATGAAGAAAACCATGTTGCAGCTTATGGCCAGAGGTCATCCGCAAAGCAAGCTCCAGTTTATAGCTAAATGATACACCAAAGATTGGAGGCATTCTAAAGGTGCTTTTGTAAGGCTCTAAAGGAATCAAGAGATATAACTGTAGTAACAAACTTCAAGTGCAACTATGAAAAGGCTATTGCTGAGGGGTTAAAGGCCCTAAAACAGGAAGCTGAAAGAAACTTGAACATGCTTCCCAAAGCAAGAATAGTTTTGAATTTTGCAGATGTGTTTTTCATGGGTTGGGCTGACCACTTTTCTAGTGGCATCTTGTAACAACTTGCCCCCATCAGTATGGGTAAACCATTTTGCCTCTTTTTGTAATTTTCAACTTCTCGTGCAACAGATAGCCTCACCTTACCTCTATTTACAGCACCTGGTAACAACTAGAACAGATCTATTGTGATATTATTGAATTTACTTGTCCTGAGGTATGGACAGCTTTGTTTCATTCACAAGTGGTAAAGATTGTAGCCCTGCCGTGGTTCCTCTAGATTTATTTAAAGTCATTCATGCAATCTGGGTACCATGTGAAGGATTGCCATCTGGCAAGGGTGTAGAAGATCTAGTTTTTTGTTGTTGTTAATAATAAAATGATGCAGGTTCTGTCTCAGAAAGGGTGTCCATCTAAGAAGATCCCCTTTTCAGCGAACTCCATGCCAAAAGCATAGTATATGCTTGTGCCCTGCTGCATCAGTATCCTGGTCTGCAACACCTGCTCTTCAGTGGCAGAGAGCAGGTTTAGAGGTCACAGGCACCCTCTTGATGGCTGTAGTGACAGCCAAGTTACTGCAGTGCAGGGGCTACATTTGAAATATGCACCTCTGTTCCCAAACTACATATTTATAAGAAAAGATCATTCTGGTGGGAGTTATGTTCTTTCCAACTTCTCGTGCAGTAGATAGCCTCACCGTACCTCTATTTACAGCACATGGCAATAACCATAAACAGATCTATAGTGATATTATTGAATTAAATTGTACTGAGGTATGGACAGCTTTGTTTCCACCACAAGTGATAAATATCATGGCCCTGCCGTGGTTCCTCTAGATTTGGTTAAAGCCAGTCATGCAATCTGGGTACCATGTGAAGGATTGCCACCTGGCAAGGGTGTGCACACACTAGTTTCATTTTGTTAATAATAAAATGATGCAGGTTTTGTCTCAGGAAGGGTGGCCTGCTAAGAAGACCCAATTTCTAGTGAACTCCATGCCAAAAACATAGTATACACTTGTGCCCTGCTGCATCAGTATCCTGATCTACAGCACATGCTCTCCAGTGGAAGAGAGCAGGTTTAGAAGTCACAGGCGCCCTCTTGATGGCTGAAAAGACATTCAAGTCACTGCAGTGCAGGGGCCTCATTTGAAATATGCACCTCTGTTCCCAACCTATATAATTATGAGAAATAACCATGCTGGTTGTAGTTATAATCTTTAAACATAAGCCATACCTTATTTAGGGCTTTTTGGGCTATATTTAGTATTGCATGCTATTTTGTGGTATTTTGGTATGATGGTATTGTTCTTAGATCTTGGCAATATATTGTGGTCAACATATTGGGGTATTTTTATAGTGGTCAGAATAATTTCAGAACACTGCCTTATAATTATTTCACCAGGGTCACTAACAGTAAACAAGTACTGGACTAAGTACACTCTGAATAACTAGCTCATGCTCTCCTGTGATATTTTATCTACAATATCACTCTTTTATGCCCTTGTAGCTTGCGTCCCAGAATACATGAAACACGCAAATGAAATACAAACATTCATTCAGCCTCTCAGAGTAAAACAATTTACTGTGGCTAACTTTGCTTTGATATTTTCTTACTGCACATTTAAATGATTATGTATGTCAACACAATGAGACTGAGTGCAGAATAAATACACTGAGACAAAATTACTGTTTCAAATATTCTTTATCAGAAACTAGAAATAAGCAAATAACATAGAATTACATGTGCACCCAGGTTGTAATTCAAACATAAACAAGGTTTTCCTCAATGGATTTCAATATTCTATCTGTGATAATGTCCAGAGCTCTGTCTGTTGTCGGCCTTGAACATTTCAACAAAGCTGGCAGAGCCTGTGTCACTCTGAATCGCAGCAAAACTTGGAGAAACATAAACACAGTTTTATATGCATGTTTAAATTATTATTATTATTATTCAGCGATTAAAAATGCACCGAATGAATTAAACCTATGCTACATAGTATCTAATATCCACTTCAACCCGCTCCTCAATTACAATATAATTACCTAGGTTAAACTGGCAATATTCCCTGATTCAGCCCTTCTGCTTGGCGTGCTCAGGCTCAACCCAGATAAGGATTCTGAAGACTGCAGCTCTTCTAAGGACTGTGTAAGAGTGCGGATGGGAAAAGACCACTCTTGACGCAGGTTATATTGAACAAGTAACTTTTATTAAACTTAGAGTTCAACCTTACTCTTAAAAACAAATCTGCATAGAGAACCAACAACTCGGCCAGTTCCTTTTTTGGGACAGGCTTTAACTGTGAGTTGATGTTTAAGGCCTCCATACAAACTGCCTTCTCCGAAGTCGGTAGATACACTGTTGCTCCCTCTTCCATGTTTATCATGGCGATCATTACGTCTGGTTCCACCCACTTCTTTAATAAGTTGACATGGTATGTCTGGGAAGGGATTTTATTATCAGGTTGGCGTACCTTATAGGTCACCGGTCCTAGCACCTTTTCCACCGTATACGGGCCCCTCCAAGATGCTAACATTTTGTTTTCAGAGGTAGGTAGAAGTACAAGGACCTGATCCCCAGCTTGGAAAGTATGCAACCGTGACTTTTGATAATAATACTGCTCTTGCTTCCCCACAGCTTGTTGCAGATTCTCCCGTGCCACAGCTTGAAGCTTCTCCACACTTGTCTTTAACTCTGAAGCGTATTCCGTTATGGTAATCTCTGGGTGAGCTTGGTCCTCCCATCCTTCTTTTAGAATATCTAAGAGAGACCTCACTGGTCTTCCGAACAAGAGTTCAAACGGGGCATAACCCGTTGAGGACTGAGGGGTATTCCTTAATGTTATTGAAATCCATGGCAACAGTCTATCCCAATTTCTCTCTGCAGGTTGTACCGTCTTCCTCAACATCTGTTTTATTGTCTGGTTATATCTCTCCACTAGGCCATCTGTTTGGGGATGATAAACGGCTGTTCTCAGTTGTTGAATGTGTAAGGTCTTGCATACTTGTCTCAAAACAGCTGACATGAAGTTGCTGCCTCTATCTGTAACTATTTTTTTAGGAATACCCACTCTTGCTATAAACGGAACGAGGACATCACATATCTGTTGCGCAGAGGTGGAGCGTAATGGAAAAGCTTCGGGGTATCTGGTCGCATAGTCAACTACTACCAGCAGATATTTGTGACCTCTACTGGTGGGATCCAAGGGACCAACGATGTCCATTCCTATTCATTGGAAGGGTTCTAAAATCAGTGGAATTGACTGGATAGGGGCCTTGACTACATTTGCTCGATTCTTTTTTTGGCATTCCGAACACTGTTGGCAGAACCGTGCTACTTGACCATAAACTCCCAGCCAAAAAAATCTTGCTAAAATCGTTTGCGTGGTCTTCTCTACTCCTAGATGACCTTCCCCTGTTTGCAGATGGGCGACCTCAAGAACAGTCTGGTAATATTTGCTGGGTATCAACAACTGTTGTAGGGATTCTTGGTTAGGACCAGTTGTCTCTCTATAATATAACCCCTTCTCCTTAATGTGGGCTCTTTCCACTTGTATCTAGTCCTATTGAGTCTCTCGCATGTTTCAGAAGGGGGTCAAGTTCTTGGGCCATAAGAAAACTATTGCCTTGTTCATCTATTCTCCAGTCTATGGCGACAGGGCACATGTTCTTCGTGATTCACGCTTGCTTTTCTACCCTTCTCTGATTTTTACTTTTTCTCCCCTTATTGGCTTGTGATATCATTTCTTGGTTATAGAAAGGGGCCTCCTTTAACCACTGATTCTCGACCTTTCTAATAAGTCGTGGTAGATCAGGCACATCAGAGCCAATTAACAAGGGTTCTGGTAGCGTGGGCATTATTGCTGCCTTCACAGACATTTGTTCCCCTGCTAGCTTAACCTGGATGTCTTTGACTGGATATCTTTTAACATCCCCATGCACACATCTGATGGAGATTCTTTCCTTCACCTCTCGACCCCACCTACCAGTTCAGGATTCACCGCCGTCTGTAAACTCCCTGAATCCAGCATGGCTCTGGTAGGTCGTCCCTCGACCTCGGCTTCACATACATAAGGATACGTGATCTTCCGGCTTGGAGTAGCCTCATATTGGTTGACCTCCTTGGCTGTCTCGAGGACCCCTACCTCCATCGGCTCTGCTTTAGACCTTCTGGGACACAGCCTGGCCAAGTGACCCCAATCAACGCACTCAAAGCATTGCGGTCCTTTTGCACTGAGGCTCGGTGGTCTGGTGAGTTGAGAGGTCATCGGGCCTTCACTAATAGGCCGGAATCGGCCTCCTTCCCAGTCAGGTTTTTTAAGCATTGAATTGGGCCAACGAGAAGTGGACATAGGTCGAATGTTCATACCTGAGTGACTTCCTCCGGCCTAGGAGCAGATGGGTAGAGCATTAGCTTCGCCTGACCAGCCTTCTGATATGCAGAGGCGATATTGACTGCCTCAATCAAAGTGGGCCTGTGATGTTGCCTTACCCATCTCTGCATTGGAACTGGTAAAGCCTCGACAAACTGCTCCATTATGACCTTCTCGGCTACCTCATGAGTTGTTGAGGTTGTCGTTTGCATCCATTTTTCGCCTAATTCTTTTATCCGGTAAAACAGTTGGCAGGGTGTCTCCTCTGCCATGAGTTTAGCCTTGCGAAATTTGATTCTGTAGGCTTCGTCGTCATGCCCAAGTCGTTCCAGGACCACCCTTTTCATATCGGCATAGGCTGTGTCTCCTGCAGGGTTTGCGGCCTGATATGCGCTTTGCATCTCTCCGGTCATAAGTGGTGTGATGTAATGGCACCACCTCTCGGTAGGCCATTGTGCATTCCTGGCTACTCTATCAAAATTGACAAAAAAATGGCCGGGTTCTTCCCCACTGGAAAATTCCTGAAGGACTGACGTAGGCAAAGGTGTGTGGTTTCTCATGTTGGTAGCCTCTAACAACTGGGCCTGCTGGACTTGTAGCGCTTGTTGGAAAGTTTGTCTGTCCGCTTGGGCCTGTTAGCTTTGAAGTTGTAGGGCCTGCTGCAACAACTGTTGGTCCTCACTCAGGGTCTTGATTAGTTCTTCCATTGTCTCTGTGTTCCGGTCTATCCCACCGCTGCCACCAAATTGTAAGAGTGCGGATGGGAAAAGACCACTCTTGACGCAGGTTATATTGAACAAGTAACTTTTATTAAACTTAGAGTTCAACCTTACTCTTAAAGGGGTTCGAGCCCCTGTATTCGCCTCTCTTCTCTTCTCGTTTTTTAACAGTCTTTGAATTGGGGAGGTTAGGATTTTGGAATGTCCTTCTGTGGTAATTGACCCTGTTTGCAGTACATGGGCTTTACTCCTCGGAGGTTACATCTTCCTCTGACAGTTGGAATTCACCCCTTTCGATCAGAGTGTAAACGTGGCTCTTTTAACTAACTAGGGATAGCTTCATATAATAAGAAAGAATAATTGCTCCCCTCAGAGTCTATGACCCTCATTCACATCATGAGCCCTTTTCAAAGTTCCCTTATAAATGTTTTTGCCTTTCTGTATAACAGTCTCTTTTCACAGTTCAGATTGCCCCTTTAACGGTTTGATAACAGCCCTTTACCTCTCTTTGACAACTCGAGGTATCATCACTCCTCACCTCTTTAGGGCCCTCCGTCTCCTCAGCACGGCCGATGAAATCAGGTCTCGCCTCTCCCTTCTCTCCTTATGTCGTTGGGAGATCGACAATCTCCGGAGTTCCTCGTTTGGCCAACGTGTTCGTTGTACTGTCAGCTGCTCGCTGCCAACGCGGATCTCCCCAGTTGGTGAAGCCGCATCGCTTCCGTCCGTTCCGTGAGAGACTCCGCCCCTCCGAAGGTGGGGGCCGGAGCACAGGAATGAACGGCACTCAGCTGGTGTACTGAGCGGCTGGGAGACGCAGCTGACTGTCGGGCTGGCTTCGTTTCAGGTTCCGACAAAGGCCTCCCGGCGTCGGTTACTTAGCAAACTTAACTTGTAAACTCTAACTCTTTTAAACGTGCTCAACGGAGCTTCCAGCTTAGTACACAGTCTCGTAAATAAGTAGGCCCATTCATACGCGGCCACTTCTTCATGTGAGTCTCCTTCGCCCTCACCGCTTCCAGCTGCCTGCAGAGCCCGCCAACCAAAACAAAACAAAACATCAATACAAAAACCAGTATTGTTCTAAGAAAAGCACCCGTTCTTTTCCTTTCTTTTCTCATTGGAGCAGAGTCCTGACTTTCCCTGGAAGACCCTCCCATCACGACATCACCTCCTTCTGACATCACAATCCCCTCAGCTTTCCTGCCTTTCTGGATGACTTGCACCATCATTTAATTGGCTCTGATAAATGCTCTGCTCCGTACCTTTCCCTCTAAAACTGTCACAGACTGCCAGCAAGAACACAGGAGACTCAGCCTCTCATGAACCAGCCATCTCTTCCAGCATTGCTGCTTCCTTCGTCAGTGAGTGAGTAAATGATCTAGCCCTCTCAACCTCAAATCTTTTTCTAAAACCCATGTGCCTCTTAGAAAGAACCTCCCATTGACAAATCAGCCCATTAAAATAGCACATGATTACCTCTGTGCCTTTACCCTAGATACAAACTGCATCGCTGAAGAGAAAATATACATCCCTCCGGTGCTTCCTGCCCTGAGACAATGCAATGTGTTTGGCATAACGGATCTCACATTCCACACTTTAAAACACAGCACAGCACAGCCTTAAGCCTGCACGTTTAGTTTATTTTTCTTTTCTAGACCCCCCCTGCATTTCCATCAATCTGCACCCAGTTTATATCATGGACTGGTTTGCACTAAATGTTATTATTGGAGTCTGGTATGTGTTAAATGCGTAAGGTAAATTAGTATATTAGTTTCATGTTAGTTTTATTTTCAATGCAACTCAGCCCGCAACTGTGGCATCATGGAGCAAAGTGATTATTTTCTAGCACGTGTTCTGTGGATTGACATCTATTTAGATTCAGCCTGAGTCTCATACCCTTGAGTCACATATATGAGTGTCACACCCTTGGCCCTAGTTAAAATTCAATCTTCAGTAAAATGTGGGTGATAAAATGCGGAGCTAGTTTGTATTCCTACACCCCCTCCTTTTTTTGCTGGGACACAACTGAAATCACTGCAGGAAAAACAAACATGCAATAATCACAGCTTCACCACCTTTTACCTTTATCTTATTAGTCAAGAAACAAATAACACACAATTGATAATATTCATACATGAAAAATGTTATGTATACATCTCTAGTCTTGAGCAAAAAGAAAACATCTTTTTTTAAGTCTTATATCTTCATCTTTTGATCATCTTTATCTTTTTTAATTGGTGATCTCCTATTTGTTTATTTTCAGAATTCTTTTGTATCTTTTTTGAAATGATAAAATATTAAAGGAAAACATTGTCACTTTCAAACCATAAGTTCATAGAACTTTGCCAGTGGCCTCAGTGTGATGTAAAAATTAGTAAACATCTATGATGTTTAACAGTCAGCCAGGAATTGTTCAGGAAACGGTTCCTGGTGACTTGAACCTCCGTTCTCTGTAGATGCGACTTCTTTTTTCGGGGTTATCATCTTCACCCCTTTTCCGGTCAAGGGGGCTTTCCAGGGCACTCCATTCCAGTTGCATCCATAGGGATCCGGTGCTCCTAGGGATCAAGCGCCCTGACGAGGAAAACAATTATTTTTCTAGAGTAAATAGAAAAGATAATTTAAGAATCAAGTACATCAATCCATTTACTTTTCCCTTTTTAACTCAATATCAGAAATCCAATTATAGTATGTATACAAATGCAGCAAGAACATCCTTTTAGAACCATCTGAAAACAACATACTTTAAACACACTAATTCACACAGCACTTTTCAGGCAACAGTCTCAAACACAACACTACTTCCTCTTAGTTACTTACTTATATCTCTGTTCACTAATTTGAAATATTTTTTCTCTTCAAATCTCATTTTGATACCTTTAGACTATTTACACCTATTCACCTGCTATGGTAACCCTATTTATTAGGTAAGCATTTTATTTTTCACTCCCTGCTAGTCTCAATTTGCTCTAGCCTGTTCACCTTATGTTTTGGGTGAAAGGGCTTAATTTGATTAACATGGGCAAACTGTTCCACTGTTAGTTCTCCCTCCTTTTTAGCAATTCTGTAGACCACAGGTGGAACCTTATCCACAATTGTATATGGCCCTTGCCATGCTGCAAAAAATGTTGAGTTTTTATGCTTATCTTTCTCAAAATTGAACTTGTACACCTGGTCTCCTATCTCATATTCTCTTACAGATGTCTTCCTATCGTAATATGACTTTGCACTGCCAGTGGCCTTTTCCAAATTTAGCTGTGAAAATTCAAACGCATATTGCAAGTGCTTTCTCAGTTCTTCCACATATTCATGAATTGTGTATGCATTTATAAGAACCTATTCATTTGTTCTTTAAAGTAAGTGTTGGGGCAAAACCATTTTTCTACCTGTCAACATCTCGTGTGGGCTGAGATTAGTTGATTTAGAGGGCGTCAACCTGAGAGCCATCAGTTTCAATGGAAGCCACAAATCCTAGCTAGATCCTGCTTCAGCTCCAAACGTTTTCAACATATGAACCATCGACCTGTTACACCGTTACACTCCCCCTGAAGAGGAGGGCTGGTAAGAAATGTGTAATCAAGTCTTGATCTAGAGCATCAAAGCTCCATTGCGCCACAGGCTGTTCAACTGTTTTCGGAGTTTTTGCACGTGTCATTACATCCACCTGTATTTTACCATGCAGGTGTTCAAGAGAAAATAACTCCCACATTACAGCTCCAATTTTGGCTAATTGATCTGCCTTATCATTTCCTTCCTTATCCTCACCTGGTGATTTAAAATAACCACATATTTTCCCCCAATATATTATTATGTAATTTTCTGACACATGTTTGTCTATAGCTTGAATCATCTTGCCATGTTTAAGTGGCTTCCTATTATATGTTAGCATTCCGTTCATCTTCCAGCCAGGTAAATACTCCACACAACTATTGCATGCATAATCACAATCCGTTACTAAAACTATTTATTTGTGTCTATTTTCTACTGCTGTAGATGTTGCCTTATAAATAGCGGCCAAATCTGCCACTTGACTGCTTTTGGGGGCCTATCCTCATGCTTGCTCTTGGAATGCTGTCACATTTAAACCATACATTTCCTATTCTTGCTACTAGTTCTTTTTCAGAATCATTTTCTACATGGTATGCACATCCATCTACATATACCCATATACCGTTGGTAAATCCT
Source organism: Ambystoma mexicanum (assembly GCF_040938575.1). Classification (NCBI taxonomy): domain Eukaryota; kingdom Metazoa; phylum Chordata; class Amphibia; order Caudata; family Ambystomatidae; genus Ambystoma; species Ambystoma mexicanum. The sequence goes on from NC_090924.1 coordinate 970,070,659, forward strand.
TACATGCTTCTTCGTCGAAGGCCTTGTGTGGCGATTGCTCAAATTCATTTAAATGTGTCTCTAGCTCTGTCATCAGGCGCACAGACAGCTGCACAATCATGCAAGTCTGCTAGCACTTGAGCAACTGGGCTCTTTTAATTTTGTCCATATCTCACTTCTACTGGACATCCATGAAGTGCTAATGTCCATGAAGTTATTCCTGACTGGCCCAAACTCCCTGATCTGATTCTCTTACCTTGCAAAAATTGCAGAGGCTGGTGATTTGTTTCTGCAATCACTCGCTCCCCTTGAATTATGGGACAGAAATGTTGTAATGCCCAGATAGTGGTCGGAAGCGCTTTTCACATTCACTAAAATTGGTCTTTACCTGTAACAATGCTTTGCTAGCATATGCAATGGTTTTGTTATTTGTATGGTGTTTTGATACAAAACTGCTGACATGCATTGATCTGTGAATCTTATTTCTACAAAAAAATCCTGTTTTTTTATTGGTTATGCCAAACATAGTGCTTTCATTAGACACCATTTTAGCATTGACAACTGGCTCACTTTGTTCCTTTTCCCATTCCCAGTGTACACCCTGCCTCAGTAATCTCGTCAAAGGTTGTGTAATATCTGCATAATTTTCAATACATTTTCTGTTGTAACTTGTCATTCCTAACAAACTCTTTAAACTGTTCAAGTTAGTGGGATCTTTTAGTTTCCGAGTCACTTCCACTTTTTTTCTTTTTTGGGTTTAACCCATGCTCTGTCACTTCATGACCTAGGAAGTCTGCCCATTTTCTGCACCCCTGTGCTTTATGTAAAGATACTTTTGCCCCAGCCTTCTGTAACTGATTAAGTACATACCTAATCTCATTGAAAAGGCTTTCCATATCTTCATATTTTATTAGTACATCATCCACATCGACTATTGTCCCTCTTTCAGCTGCATTCGGGTGTGCTTTGTTCAGGAATATCCCTAACTCATTCCCACTATTGACATACCCAAAAGGGGAACAGAACCATGCATATTGTTATTTGTCAAATGAAAATGCAAATACATTTTGAATATCTTCAGCTAGTGGCACACACCAGTATACATCTGTAAGGTCTAAGGTGGTAAATACCTTTGAACCATGAACCTGTGCAAGACCCTGATCAATAAATGGTATAGGCCACCTTGAAACAGGTACTTCTTCATCTAATTATTTTAGATCTGCACACAAACACCATTGGCCATTGGGTTTTAGCACATCTAATATAGGATTATTTGATGTACTATGAATAGGCCTAAAGATTCCTCTAGATTCTAAATTTTTGATTATTTCAGCTAGTGATTCCAAACATGCAAGGGGTTACTATTATTATTATTATTATTTTATTTTAATGTGATATAGTTTTATAAACAAAAACTTTACACATGATTCAATAAAATTAACCAATTACACAATACAATAAATAACATCATCATATACAAATTTCAAATTTCAGATTTCATCATCCTCTATTCTTTCACATAACTTCATCAGATAACTCATTTCATTTTTCATACTAATAAATACAATATAGAAATGTTCACTACCTTTAATTCCACATATACCTATGCTATATGAAATAATAGATAGAAAGGTACCGTAATAGAATAAAATGTAATATATCAATCCAACCATTAATCAATCACTCCCTTAATCATTCCCTCATACAGTCTATCCCCCAAAGCCATATTGTCCCCAGCCCTATACGCAAGGGTTACTGAGCATCAATCACCAATCACCAGTAGTTCCTTAGCAGGCTTTGAGTGGGGGAGTAAAAATTCTTCAAGTTTTCCCTTAACCATATGCCATACTCTATATAGAGCCAGATGTAAACTTGCATTCAAAGTATTAATACACATATACCAAAAATCTTTTGACTTGATTTGGTCTAAATTATGGACATAACTACCATAGTGCTTTATATAAATTAGACTCAGTCTGGGACATAACATAAGGATGTGCCTCGCCGTTTCAGGTGAGGCTTTGTTCTTACACATCCTACAGAATCGCTCTGGTTTGGGAATGGCCCGTTCAGGTCCTATCACAGTTAACACAGGTAAATGGTTAATACGCAAGAGTAGTATAAAGCGTCTTAAATTATCCGAAGGGCATAGGTTCAAATATCCTTGTGCCCTTCTATAGGTGTAAAGTAAATGGGATATAAACCTATAACTGTGTAGGCTTTCCAGATGTTTAAAGTTGTTTTGCCAGTCCCAAATATTTAATCGCTCCCCCATTTGGGATTTCGAGTATTCAAAGTTATCACCCCAGTTGGGTGTCCACTCGATCATCTCAAATAGAGTGGTCATTTCTCTCACAAGCTTAATCTGTTTGTTCCCAGTTATGTCCTCTTTCACCGTCATCAATAATTGATTGGTAATGTTCATATGCATTTTAAGGAAGAGGTCCGCTCTTTTCTTTAAGATTAGTGCTTTTAGCGAGAGTAGGCCTAATTCTAGTCTCAATATCGCCATCGGTACTCCCTGTGGTAGACCCAAAAGCTTCCGCCAGAATTTACCTTCCAATATTTGGAGCCAATCAAGATTAAGATTGACCAAGGATTCCAATCCACAAGTCACCATAGGAACCAAGCATTGGATGTAGAGTTGGCGAGCCGCCCAGATAGAATATCCACTCTGATTATGAGAGAACTTGCATATCAGAGCGGTTAATTGGGCCGCTTTTATTTTACGATTTTGCACACAGGATTGAAAATTTCCATTACAGTCAAATTCCACTCCCAAATATTTGTAACAATGAGTATATTGAATTTCCATACCTCTCAGCGTCATTCTCGGGTGGCTAACCTTACCATGACTATACAGAATCAGTTCTGTTTTCGTAAGGTTTATCGTGAGTTCATTCACTTTCGCATATTCCCAGAGCCTCTCAGCCGAGCGTAGGATTCCACTAAAAGTGTGGTCAAAAATGACCACATCATCCGCATAGGCCATAACTAAGCAATGTTGGGTACCAACTTTGGGGGGACAATTACGCACCACGCGTAAATATTCAGGGATATCAGAAACGAACAAATTATACAATATGGGAGCAGTGACACATCCCTGCTTCACCCCTCTAATTTGTTTTATCACCCTGGTAATAGATCCACTTCCATCTAGCCTCAGCTGAACAGAAGTATTTTGGTGCAGGAGTTGTAGATATTGGAGCAATCCTTCAGGGCATGCCATTCCCCTCAGCTTCCGCCACAATTTCTCTCTATTAACAGTATCGAAAGGCGCCTTAAAATCAATATATAAGGCATACATAGGAGGGTTATTAGCTGACAGGGCTTTATCTCTGAGACTATTCATAATTAGTAAATTATGCGTGGTCGAGTATCCTGTTCTAAATCCGCTTTGAAAGTGGTCCAGGATACCTGAATTTTCTGCCCAAATCTGCAATCTCTGTAAGAGTAAAGAGGCGAATAGTTTACCTGAACAATCTAACATCGAGAGCAGACAGTAGTTTCCCGGATCAGATCTATTTCCTTTTTTAAATACGGGAACTAGAATAGCTTTTTGCCAAGTCTCAGGTATTCTCCCCTCTTGTAGCACCTTTTCGAAGAGAATTTTTAGGAGGTTAGCCCAGAAGACTGGGTTTTTCTTCATAAGAAGATTAGAAAGCCTGTTCGGACCAGGTGCCCGTGAGGCTTTGAGTTTGGAGATCTTATCTATAAGTTCTTCTAGGTTCACCGGAAAGGGCATCGGGGCTTGTATAGGTATACCAGATGTTTCGAAATTATCAACCCTAGTCCCATTATGTTTCTCAAGAAAATGTACCCATTCCTCAGCATCAATCGAATTTATTTGAGGAGTTTCCCTGCTACCCCTCGCATCCCCCAAAAGTGCCCAGATATTATGGGAATTTATTGAGCAAATAATCCTCACAGTCTTTTGCCAACATGCCAGTTTTTTCGATCTTTTCCATTGTTTCAACCATGACCTATACCCGTTTTTTATCTCTTTAGTCCTAGCATGTATAGTAATAAGGGATTTTGTGTTAGCTCTGATTTTACGTATCTCCCTTATAAGTATGCGTTTAGCATCTCTTATTGACTTATCATAGGTCTCAGTCGCACCCTGTTCTCTAATAACCACTAATGATTTTTTGGTTACATATTTACCAGTGAAATTATAGATCCACCCTTCCAGATCCTCCATGGATAATTTAGCAAACATATTATAATGATTATTATCGCAATCACCACAATCCCGGCAGGCTCTAGAGATGTTTTTCTCTGACCATATTAGTCGAGAAATAGCATGATTAACAAATAAACTTCCCGTCGTCATTTTTGGAGGTGATTCAATACAACTGTCCAGGGTTAGACTGAGACCATTATGATCACTCCAGTCATTATCTACAACTCTCATGTCATTAACCAGGGATGCCACCTCTGCACTAGTAAAGCAATAATCGAGGGTACGATGCGCCACACCCGCTCCCCATGTAAAGTGACCCGGGCGGTCACTTATAGTTCTTCCATTTAGATATTCCAAATCCCAACTCTTCATAAAACATAACCACTTCTTTCCTTCCTCATCACTGTTGTTATGATGCATGAGAGGGTACGGATATAGAGATTTATTGTTAGTCGTACCTCCTTCTCCCTTGATAAGACAATTAAAATCACCTGCAACGACAATGAGATTGCTTTTACATTCACTCTTCCAATCACTCAGCAAATCATGCAGCCTATCTTGAATTTGGTCGCTCACCGATGCATCATGGGGGTTATATAGGTTAACCAACAATAGCTTAACCCAGTTGTCCTTAATTAATATAACCACCTCCACCGCATTAATGTTGTCCTCTAGTTCAGTGGGTATTTCTCTAGATGTTATAGCCTTTGCTACCCCAATCATCAGTCCACCAAATGGTCTTCCCATTTGCCCTATTTTGGCAGGAGTGTGGTATAGTTTGTAACCATCTATCACAATCGGTGCAATCAGCCAGGTTTCTTGTAACATAAAAAAAGAATAATTCATAATAAAAGGTAGTGACCCATTAGTTGCAGTAAAATGTTTAAAACCCCTAGTGTTCCAGGACAACAATGAGCAAGTTCAGGGTTTGTTTATAGCCAGGGGCAAAGCCTCGGCTAGCCACTTAAGCGTGTTCTGGATATCGCTCATTTGTACTTGTTTCCCGGTAATTAGGGGGAGTTTAATTTTACCATTCATTTTAGTAGACTTAGATTTATCCTTAATCAACGGATCTTCATCATTAGGATTAACATCCACCCCCAACCCCACCTGCGCCAAATTGCCTCTATATTTACGAATCAGCTGTGCGGAAGCCAAAACCGTGCAATGCAGCACCGTTACATTCGGATTGGTGCTACACAATGGTTCCACAAATGAAAAATCCTCCGACCTAATAACTCTTAATTGAGGGATTAAGTGAAGTTTTTCAAGCATAGCCTCTCGTGGTGGTCACTTGCCGCCACATTTCTGATTCAAGTTCTTCATGATACAGATCCTGTTTTCTTCTATAATTTCATCTCTGGCTGGGATTGGTCGTTCTCTCTCCGAGTTCGTGCTTTCATAAGTACTGATTAGACTATTCCTTTGCAGAGTGGAGAATTGATTATCCATAGCGGTAGGACTGTCTATAAGAATAGAGTCTTGACTATCATTACTCACTGCTGATATTTCTTTGGACTTCTCCGGTAGTATCCAACTCGTGAGAGTTCCCGGGCTCTTTCCTTGAAGTTTCTTTCTTTTCAGCGCCCTTTTTTTAGCCTTTTTAGATTTCTGCTGAGGATTCGCTGTATTGGGAAGTGGGGAAGCCACCTCCACCGGGACGTTTCTTAAAGCCGCTCTCTTTGCCATTCTGTGCTGTTTTTTGGTCAAATGGATAGGTTCTTCTTTTGTAGGGGACTCACCCCCCTCTGTGTTAGTTGGAATTATCAATATTTCAGGCTCCTTAATTTCTTCAGGCTCCTCTTCATGAACTGAACCTGGACCAGGTAGATTCAGCTGCAAAACTGTATTTACGTGTATTCTCCCACAAAGTTTTAAGAGGATTTTTAATGCAAATTGTAAGGAAGATAAAAACGCCCGCACATCGGCAATCGCAGCAGAATTCAGCAGCGATGATTCATTGGATCGATCAGCATCGTGCTTCCCAGGCTGCTCGATGTCAATCAAAAGGTTAGGTGTGATTCAGACAGTCGGCCCGCACATGGAGTCCTCAAGGGGGTATTTTCTGGCTGCAATACCTGTGCCTCAACTGTCATACTTGCAGCTTTCTGAATAGGCCCCTTCTTGAAGTTCCCTGACACATCAGTGTTTGGGGGGGGGCATTGATTTCTGTATGGACAAACACAAGTCTAGTAATGAATTATTATCTATGTCGTCAAAATTCGTCAAATCCAAGGAACGACTGCCATTATGCATTATAGGGTGTGCCTCCTCAATATTTTCAGTGGTGCGTACTTGTGGGATTTTTTCAAATAATGCTGGAATAGTGCCTCTAACCTTGGCTGGGGAGTTCAAACTGTCCCCCCCAGTGGCGTTATTGGCAGGCATCTTAGAATTATTTGTCTTACCTTTCCTCAAATTGCAAGACGTTTTAGCACTGCTCACTTTTGCCGGCATATTAACTCAGAGAGAGTGGACGCTGGAGTCTATATAGTCAAGTTCACAGGTGAGTAATTAGTATCCACTCAGTATTACGAGGCGGGTGATCAGATCATAAATAGAACGCCAGCGCACAGAAGTATACAATCTTGCTAGTGGGATCAAAGGAGATTTTACTCCCCCGCAGTCTCCTCAAGCTCGTGCGTATATTAAGATGTGATTACTGCATGACCAGACTTAACACGCCACGGCAATCGTGATTACAGGACTTCTTATATGCTGCTGATAACACCCCACTTCTGGGCTGCATGCAGACGAGGGTAGGTATCCCCCGCCAATACCACCAATACCCAAACACCAGCAATACCAACCATCCACGTCCCGTGCCAGTGATCAAACTCACCCGAAAGGTTTGCGGGACAGTCAGAGCCGAGGGGACACTCCACGCCGCTTAAGCCACAATATTCTGCCACAAATGGAATGGAATCCAGATGCTAGCAGAAACTGGCGGGTGGCAGCGGGAAGTGGGCGGATGTTAAGCCAGTGTCGGCGGGTTGCAGGTGGCGGGTGGACGATGTCAAGCGCTGACTTACTGGCGGGTGTAGAGCGCTGACTCGCTTAGCTACCTCAGCTCCTCGCACGCAGCTCGCGGCTCCTCTGCTCTCTCACCTCGCAATAGAGGAAAGAATCTCACGAACAAACATGTCAAGCCGCACCATGTTCAAGGCTCACAATCACTATCACAGAGGTGAGAACTGGCCGCTTCTGACGTGTACCTGGAGGGTTACATATTTTGTTCCACAAATACTGGCTCCCTACTGTGCCCTTCTGGTATTGTGGCCACATGCAAATCGGTCAGACCACAGTCATTGGCATCTTTGGTAAAAATCTGTTTGAACTTGATGAATATTTTCCTCAATTGATCTTTTTCTTCCTCATTTGTCCAAGCATCTGCATCTTGAATCTGGCTGTCTACCATTTTAGAAAACTCTGGTAAATCCTTTGAAGGAGGAACATGTGTACTTTCCTCTAACCGTGTAGCAGTGTCTCTTTGGGAAGTCGCTATACTCAAACATTTTGGGATATTGATCTCCATTTCAATATGCTGTTTTTACCTTTTAGATTCACCTAATGTGAATAGAATACAATAATCCTTATGGCAGCATACCATTTCACTTGGCTCATGAGGGTACACAGACTGAACTTTAAAGATTCTTTTAGGCTTAGACTCCAATGATTCTGGTAATTAACCCTGTGCAGTCACATTGCGTTCAGGAATGTTCCCGATCATTGGGTTACTAAAATCAGCCATGTAGTAAGAGTTCTGTATTCCCATTCTTAATGTTGAATTATCTTCCAAATGAATGTCTTCACACTGTTTATTGTCCACGAGGATTTAAATGGGCCATCCTCAATCTCTATCAGTGGCAAATATTCGCATTCTAACCCATGTTCCTTTATGAATTCATTTAGGCAGCCAAATGCATCAGAACCTTTTATCTGTTGTCCCTTCCTGTATTTTAATGCTACTATAAATTATCTGGTAAATGCGGGAATGGTAATATCCTTTTTCACCTGAAGCTCAATTGTGTATGGCTTCATTTGGGCACTATGGTAAGCTTGTCTTCAAATTCAGGTGCGGCTCCACTCAACCTGGACCAAATTTTTTGATTTTGAAAAGTCTAATACCATACACATTCTGTGCGTGATGTCATTTCCCAAATAAAATTTGCTTAGTGTTCCACTCTCGGTCCACACATTGTGATGAATGCTCTTAGAGCCAATTGTAATCTTTAACATGCATCTTCCTACCATTTTTGTCCCAACTCAGGATCATCTTGACCAAAGACATGCTGTTTTTTTATTTAAAACTTTGGGATCTTCTCTCCGTCAAGTATTTGCCAAAGTGCCTTTTCACTAATGAAACTCCTTTCATGTTCAAGCACTAAAGTGGTTTCAATCATTTCACAATGCCCATTCACATGAATAGGGATCCATGGCTGCCCTTCTCCCATGTGTATTTCTGAGATTGTTGAAATTTGTTATTCTTGATTTAACTCTGGAGTAATACTTGATTTGCATTTTTCTTCATTTAGATAAAAACACAATGCTTTTTTATCTATTTCTGTTTGCCAGTTTTTCTTAGGGTCCAAATAAATCTCAAAAGACTGCTTCCCTTTTTCTCCTTGCATTTCATCCTCACACATGAGAATAACAGTGAGACTAGGCACAGAGCCATTCTAAAGATACACTTCCAATGCACATTCTGATTTAGCAACAGTGTGGCATTCTTTTACACTGTTGCTTTTGGTCAATATTTTCTTAGGTCTCAGTGTTTTTTTTGCTAAGCACCACAATACTCCATTTACCCCATCAATGAGGGGCGATAATCGCGTTAGGCAATTCGTCCCTATTAGAAAGGGTATTTCAATAATAGGTGTGACCAACACTTGTTGTCTCATCCGATGCTTCCCTATCTTTATGTCATCCTAAGTGACACCTTTGATAGTTATTTCTCCACCACTGAAATTGTGCACAGACCCTTCATTTTGCCTCACCTTTACTGGATTTTGTGGGGATATCCCTTCATTGATACTTTTCACCAGTTCTATTAACATTATTGTTGCTTGGACACCTGTGTCAATCATTACAACTGCATTACATTTGTCATCAGTAGTGATGGGAGCATAGCACCTATGTGTAACCTCTTCTAGTATGCATAAAGAACTTGAATTCTTACTAATTTTAGGACTTACTTTTCTTAGCTCTTTTTTACTTTTTGCTAGGCAATTTCTAATTGTGCCGTTCTCATTGTCTGGGTCCTATCTACCTACCTCCACATTGAAACCTATTGGCTGGGTATTTTCACAAGTGTCAAATGACAGCATGTCAGCTTCTGGCGTATGATATTTATCTGCATTCAGTATGGAACCGGTCATTTCTGTCTCTTGGAATATCTGTGGCTCAAAATACTCCTCAGGTGACTGACCTGCACCCGCCTTTTGGGCAATTGTTTCCTCTGTGTGGGTATCAACAGTATTTTCATGATCAAATAAGGATAATCTATCTGTTGATCCTATGTCTTCGTTTTGTATTTTATTTTCACTTTGGATCCTCTTTTTAAATCTGCTTAACTGTTATTTGGGCTTTTCTTGTTCATTTTCCCCTTTTTGTTCTTCATCTTCACACACCTAAATGGTCTGGGGTTCAACTCTAAATTATGTTTCGTAAAAAGAATATTGAAAAGTTGATTAAATTCAGCTAAGACAATAAAAATTGAACCTCACTCCCTTTTTGTGTGTGTTGAAATTCCCTGTCTCACTTTCATTTGTTTGTTTTCTCATTTTTAAATCTGCAAGCAATTCCATGTTTTTATTCCAGTGCAATTCATGGGCATTTGTGTTCTCATGAAGGCAGAGGTAATTAGCTAGTCACTTGTTTTCACTATGCACAAGATCACTCCAATGGCCTTCTGCACCTTCCCTTGGCTATAGCATTTGGACTGCACATCATTTTCCTATCTGTTCAGACAACATTTTGACTTGAGCTTCTAACCTGTCCATGTCTCTGAATTCCTCTCTTTGTGGTCTGCCCTGGTAATGATTAAACTTGCTCTTATTAGACCTGTTCTGATATCTCTCAGGAGATTAATTTCTATTTGTGTTACCTCTGAATTCTTGTGACACAGGAGGTGGAGAACATGGAGTGACTATCCTTTGACCATGGTCGAACAGTGGTGGCCACTGATTGTATTTGCGAGGTACATAATTAATATTTTGTCTTTCATTGGGTGTGTACTGTTCCCTATGCTGGTTTCCATTTTCAATGAATCTATCCACATATCTTGGTCTTTCTTAGTGTCCATATACCATTGTATTAGGGTCAAATCTACTCTGGGTCCTAGTGTCTGGCATGGGCCATTGTACATTTGATTTTGGTTGTTATTTAGACCTGGCATATCATGGGGAAATCCCACTCTGGGAGAACTACCAAGATATCTAGGACTGATGTAAGAACTTTGATCGCTGGGATCAATGGGGTGATGTTCTCTGTGGTGGCAGGCCGTTTTGATTAGGTGTCATGTCATATTTTGCCTGAGATTGGGCTGATTGTAGTGGCATCTTTACAGATTTTACCTCCAAAATAGCTGGTGTGGATTACTTAGACTTTGGTTTTGCCTCTTTATTCTTAGGCCCCTCCTCATTCTTACCAAATATCACTTCATATAGTTTGGTCCATTGTTATATTATCTATTCTAGTGGGTTTTCCCAGTCAAATTCATGAATTAACTGGGAGACAATTTCTTTTTGGAGCGCATAAAAGTATGCAGTTTTAAATTCTACAGAGTTAGGATTAAAGGTCACATGACAACGTGATAATACTCTATTAAGGTTTTGAAAGAACTGGCGAGGTGACTCATTTTGCTGCGCCGTCATATTATAAGCGCCTTTCTTGGCTTGCTGTAAGGACTGGTAATGTGATAACTGATGTCTAATCTCCTTCTCAAAGTCTTCCCATGACAAAGTTTCATGTTCATAGAGACCACAAAATGATACTAGCAGATGCTGCATCTAGAGTGAAGTAAAGGTACTGTCTATATTGTTCTCTATGGATCTGAAGGGCTATGAATATATCATGTATGTCCTCTAAATGGTCTTCCATGCAACAATCACATCCCTTTTTGAATGGTTTAAATAAAGTCTTGATGAATTTCATAATTCTTATAGAACTACACAGTGCATTCTGGTATGTGTCATTTTGTCGCTCATTCTTGTTCTCTTGTGGGCAAGAATGTGTGTGAATATTTGTAGGTGATTCGGACCCTACCATTGGGTTATAACCTGGACTGGCTAGGGGACAGCTGTTGGTACATTTCCCTGGCTAGGCTTTGATTGAGTTCAGCTCCAGGGAATGTTGTACCCTGTCACTTTTCCTGAGATTTGAGATTAAATATTTGCTCTTCCAGGTTCTTGCACTGTCCATTAAGCTGTTCTGCTTCATGACAGAGAGCAGAATTCTCATCCCTGACCTTATTGATTATTGTTTTTCATTGATTTATGTCTGACAATGATCAAGTGCAAGTGTTTTTTTTTTACTATCTTCCAGTAATTTAAATATCTCCTGTTCCATAGCATGGAGTTTTTATTTTCCTCCCTGTTATCTTCTCTACGGTTTTGTATTTCAGATACTGCAACATCTTTATCTTGCCTTATATCATCCACTATTGCTTTTAAATGGGTTAATTCCTGCTCACTCTCATGAAATTGTTTCTCTCTCTGAGCCAATTGATTAGCAAGACCGTGTCATTTGGCCTGTAGTTCTGTGTCTAGCTCCCTCTGCTGTAATTCTGATTTTAATTGCTGCACCAGATCACAAGCATTTTCCAAATTGCATTGTAATTTTCTAACAACTTCACTGTCTTTCCCTTTCCTCTTTATGGATCTGTGTAGCAGAAACCAAAGTTTTGCACACAGTCTGATGATGCAGTTCTTCTCCTCTGTGCGTTCTAGTGCTTGTAACAGTCGAAAGAAAACACATCTGCACAATGCTTCCTTCATCAAAAATACCTTAAAATATCTCTTTTTCTACTTCTGTGCTAATCCTGCTTTTCCATTTTGTCACATCTTCCAAGGACCAATTTGCATGAGCATATTGCCAATAACTCTATAACAAGAGTAAAACAAGCACACAGCACTACACTACCTCACAGTACCAATTCAGTTAATGAGTGCACAATATGGTTATGCTTTATGATGCAAGCCACACCCAGTAGTTATTTTACTGCTTCCCAGTCAATGCACCAAAATGTTAGAGACCTTTTTGGGCTATATTTAGTATCTCATGGTATTTTGCGGTATATGGTATGATGGTATTTTTCTTAGCTTTTGGCAATATATTGTGGTAAACGTATTGGAGTATGTTTAGAGTGGTGAGACTAATTTCACAACAGTGCCTTATAATTATTTCACCAGGGTCACTAACGGTAAACAAGTACTGGACTTAGTATACTCTGAATAATTAGCTCATGCTGTCCTGTGATATTTTATCCACAGTATAACACTTGCATCCCAGAATACATTAAACATGCAAATAAAATACAAAACATTCATTCCGCCTCTCAGAGTAAAACAATTTACTTTGACTAACATTATGCATGCCAACTCAATGAGACTGAGTGCAGAATAAATACACTAAGACTACATTACCTTTTCAAATTATTATTCTTTATCAGAAACTAGAATTATGCAAATTTCACAGAATGACATGTGAAGCCATCCTGTAATTCAAACATAAACAAGGTTTTCCTGCAATGGATTTCAACCCTCTATCTGCAATGATGTCCAGAGCTCTGCCTATTGTCGGCATTGAACTTCACAAAAAAGCTGTCAGAGCCTATCACTCTGAATCGCAGCAAAACCTGAAGAAATATAAATGCAGTTTTACATGCAAATTTTCATTATTATTATTTTTCGGCACCTAAAAATTTACTGAATTATTTTTTCTTTTCAATTCAACATTTTATTAGAGTATTCAGAAACAAATACACATTGACAACAGTATAGCATTTTGTAGCATAGCGATCACTTTAGTTTGGCCAAAGGAGAAAGCACATGGTATAAATTGTTGTACCCTCCTCATTCCCCTCCCACTTCCACATAGCTCAGCCTTGTAGCCAACGGGTTAATGGAGGTCTTCTGATGAGGCCCGGGAATTGTTCTGAATAGTCCATAAAGGGCACCCAGGTATTCAGGAAGTAGTTCAGGTTTCCTTTGAGAATGGCTGTAACCTTTTCAGCCAGTGCGATTTCCCAACACACAGTGGGACCGAGGTTCTATTAGCGTGTTTCCAAAGCCGAGCCATTGCTACTTTTGCCGCTAGCAGGAGGTGTGTGCGGAGCCGCGAAGCCCGCCCCGAGAGCAGGAATTCCCACCCACTAGTTTCCCCCAAGAGTATGATTCTGGGATCCCACGGGAACGCAAGTCCGGTGATTGCCTTAATGTGGTTTGTTACTTCCCGCCAGCATATCTCTGCTTTGGGACAGGTCCACACCAAATGAAACAGAGTGCCCTTAGATGAACATCCTCTCCAGCAATTTGGGGGGATTTCAGGGTTGGATTTGTTCAGTTGGGCTGGAGTGATGTAGTACCTGTAACAGAGCTTATATCATCATTCCCTGTTTGTGAAACATTGTGTGCTCTTGTGTAGCCTTTCCTAAATCTTTCTCCAATCCTCCACCTCAATTTCCCAGTCCAGGTCCCTCACCCAGTCAAACATGTACTTTTCTTTTTTCCCCGGATCAGTTTTATCTAGGAGGCAATGGAGAGTCAAGATCATACCCCTATGTGCTGCTGAGGTTAAAGAAAATTATAATGCAGTTAGGCCTCTCTCCCCACATTCCCTAACCATTTTATGGGAGAACCAGTGACGAGCTGGGCATAGAGGAACCGCTCCACCTCCCCCACCCCGAATCTCTCCTTGCAGCTTTCGAATGGAATGGGTGAGCTCCCTTCTAAAAAGTCTGACAGCATTTCCAGACCACCTTCCTTCCCTGGCAAGAAGCCGTGTGGGGGATTCCCTGGGGCAAATTCAGAGTTATACCAGATAGGAGTAAGCGGACTGCTCGGACCGCTACAGCCCCATTTCCGTGCTACAGTCTTCTAGCAATTAACAGGGATTGTTGTAGCCGTGAGGGGGCCCTGGTTGGTCTGGGCTCTGATAGAGGGCAGGTGTGGCAGCCCCGAAGGGTGGGGCAAAGACACCAGGCCTCTTCCAGCTGCTTCCATAGTGGTTGGTTGGTGGATTGAGTCCAGGTGTCCGCATGGGAAATGTGTGCTGCAAGAGTGTATCTAGACACATCTGGGACCCCCATCCCTTCCCGTGACCCTCCCTCGAATCATAATTTTCTTCGATATCCTGAGCTTCCTCTCCCCACAAATGAATTTTAGTATCTTTCTCTGTAGAATGTGCAGTTCGATCGAGGGGATGTTTACCGGGAGTGTCATGCATTGGTATAGCAATCTAGGAAGCAGGTTCATTTTCACAGCAGCAATTCGTCTGAACCAAGACATCTCCTGGTTCTCCCAATGCTTTAGATCTCTCCGGAAATCGTCCCATAGCTGAGGGAAGTTGCATCGGTACAGATTGGAGATGTCATTGGGGATCATTGGTGATCTGCACCCCGAGATATTCAATCTCAGACTTTGCCCATGGAATTGGCAAACAGGGACCAAGCTCTGTCTTTTGTGTTTTAGGAGATTAATAGCCGATGATTTGCCAAGATTGACCTGACGCCCAGAGACCCATCCGAAGACCTCAATCTCCTCCCACAGGGGCCCCAAGGATGAGTTTGGTGTGGTCAGGGTTAATAACACATTGTCTGCGTATAGTGCAATATTATATTCATGCTTCCCTAATGTGAGCTGCTTTACCTTCGGGTTGCTCCAAATCCTATTTGCAAAGGGCTCCATTGAAAGAGCAAAGACCATTGCTGATAGGGGGCAGCCCTGCCTCATTCCCCTCGTTATCCTGATTGTCTCGGATCTGACACCATTAACCCATAGTTGCGTAGTGGGGTACTGGTAGTTAGCCATGGTTCATTTGATAAAGTTTGTCCCGAACCCAAAATGTCAAAGCACCGCACTAATATAACCCCAGTCCACCAGATCAAAAGCTTTGTGCGCATCCAAGAACAGAACCACCATGCTCTCCCCCATGCTTTGGGAGCTCTTTATAATATCTATGGTCCGTCTGATATTATCCTATGTGCCCCTCCCTGGGGTGAATCCCGTCTGATCGCTGGATATAATGTCTGGAAGATAGGCTTTCAGTCGGGTTGCTAAGACTTTTGAAAATATTTTCCCATCGTTGTTCATGAGGGTAATTGATCTGTAGGAGGAGGCCTGCTCGGGATCCTTCCCCGGTTTGTGGACAAGAATCGTTAATGATTCCGCCATTGATTTGGAGATTGAACCTGTTGAGAGGAAAGAATTAAACAGGGTAGTAAGTTGTGGGGCCAGGATTTGCGCATAGGTTTTATAGAATTTTGCGGTAAACCCGTCAGGCCCCGGAGCAGTGTTTCTTAAGGATTTAATGGCCTTTATTATTTCCTCTGCTGTTATTTGAATTTCGAGGGCTGATAGTTGGGATTCAGGTCGGGAGCCATGGGATAGAAAGAATGAGGGCAGATTCTCGAGGACTGTGGGTGGCCCAGCCATTACAGCTTTGTGGTGTTCCAGCAGCTCTACCAGCTTATCCACCTCAGCATATCAGGCTGTGATTCAAACAAATATTTACTCAAGGTTTCATGGTAAAATAATATACATTTATTTACACAGTCAGAGCAGCTCAATATCACAATCTAATATACTACAATACACAACCAATCAGTTTCTGAACACGTTCAGCTCTACTGAAGTGGGAGGAGCAAAATGGTACTTCAGTTACTTTAAAAAGAGGTAAAAAGGCAAGGTTATAAGAATCAACAGCACAAATACTTTCATAGGCAGGTCAAAGGGTTTCAGTTCACTACAAACAGCGATTCTATTCAATATGCTTGGGCCAAAGTCAATGGGTCAGAGTCTTGTATAGGAAAGCACAGTTCTGGTAGTAAACAGTTAAGTCTTTGCCACGGATCTTAGAAGAATTTGGTCAGACGAAAAGTTCGATATTGATTTAGGGAAGGACAAGCCTTCGAAGTCGGCAAAGTTTCACAAACTTTCACCATGACTGAAAAGATTTCTGGACCGCGTTTGCACAGCACCTTTAAAGTGAAGGAGAGCTGTAGCTGAGGCAGTTGTTCCTCGCAGTTCGAGCAGATCTCGCTGTTTCTGAGCTTCAGTCGTGGGGACAAGAAGGAGGACATCAGGAGGTTCCTGCACTGCCCAGGGAAGAGGCCACAAGCTTGGCAAAATGTTGGTTTAAGGTGTGATTGCCTTAAAGTCCACAAGCTGGTTTCTGTCCCCCTGGCTATCTGGTTTTCAACAGCACTCTGAATAAAATTCGACCAGGATGGGGACGGTGTCCAGGTGGCTTATGAGTTGGTTGTTCCCACCAAACTCAAAGGAAGAAGTTAACCTTGAAGGGCTTCTCTGTCGAAGGAGTTTCAGGCAATTTGGACTTGCAGCAGGGCTTCACCGGTCGTCCAGGAGTTGCAGCAGTCCTCTTCCTTCAGCTCGTTTTCGGTTCTTTTGTTCCAGTGGTCGACTCTGCTTTCCAAGTCGCAGAGACCTGCTTTTAAACAGTTTTCCCCCATTCACTCCAGCCTGGCTGTCACTCACACAGTAGGGTGGCTGTCCTTGCCGGACAGCCAGCCGGCCAATCATGCCAGAGTGCATTCAGATCTCCTAGGAGTCTAAGCACAGGGAGTTTCGGGCACCTCCCTCATATCCTGTCCACCCAGACACTGAGGCACCAGAGGAGGGCTTCAGCACTGAAGCCCGCCAAAGGCCAATGAACAAAGGAACCAAACCTGGTTTGGCGCACAGAGACAAACACAAGAAGGACCTTTCCAAAAAGAAATGGCAAAAAAAGTTGACCGGAGTCTGTTTTCACAGATAGCTCTTGGGCGCCATATTGGAAAACATGGCTGACCTGATTTTTAGCTACTGGTGTTCGCGGTTGGAAAAAAATTGTAGTTTGTTTAAAACCACTGTCACCAGCCATTTCAAGTGGGAAAGAGTAACATTTGACTGTTACATGAGTGTTTAGACTCAGGGGAAGCTAGGCAACCCCTCCAGCACTCTATAGTAAGATACTGTGTGCTGGGTCTGCAAATTTAAAGAGACTAGTAAAGTCAATTTAACTTTACATGTTCTGGGAGACAGTAGTCAGTCCCAGAGAAGGTATTTAAACTTTGGGGATTCTGAGAGACACCCCTGTGCCACTGCACTGAGGGTGCTGTGTGACACACAGGAAAAAGATGATGCCATGAAGTTGTTTTAAAACTCCATATCCAAAGAACACAAAATTAAAACACACATCAAAATACATGGAAGAGTGGGAAAAAAGACGCACACTCTTCCCAGGTAAAAAAATAAAATCCTAGAAATCCAGCAAAGTTGCTGGGGTTCTCAAAAGGTAAGAGAAATTAGCACATTCTTGATCATTCTCCCTAACATATGCAAGTATTCGGTTTGCTTTGTGCCTTTACTGTAGTAAAATTACCTTGTTAATGCTAGTGATCTGATGGACCGATCAGCCCAGTGCATTTCGAGTGCAGTCTTGGCTTTCACTAAGGCCCTCTGTATTTTCTGTGTCCTACGGGATTGTAATTATTTTTCAAAGACTGCCACTTCTTTCTCTAATCTTGCTGCCTGCTAATCCTCGACATCCAGCTCTGTAACGCCCCTGCACTAATGAGAGTGCCTCTCACTACCGCCTTCATGGCGTCCCAGATAGTTGCTAATGCCATATCGGAAGTGGTGTTTTCAGCGAAGTAGTTAGTAAGCGCCTCGCTTGGTGCGTGCGAGTAATGAGCGCAATCTCTCGGTCCGGCATTAAACAATCTCCATGCATCCACAGTTTACGTTTCTCTGAGAAGCCTTTGCGAAAGACAGAGTTTGGATGTAATCTAATTTAGTTGGGGGGAGAGTTTTTTTTAAATTCAATTTTTATTGATTTTTAGAAAACAACAGCATAGGTACACAAATCACAAGATTTGGGCAATCACCCTCAACAAATCAAACTATAGGCCATTATTTCCTGCGTTTATAAACACTCACCCACTGTGACAGGGCTCAGGAGGGAGTTTTCAAGAAAGACCCATTGTTTGTTGGGGTCCTCTCTGGGGTGGGGGGCCAGGTTTCTGAGTTGGGCTGCTCTGTGGTAAGTTCGTAAATCTGGGAGGCCGACCCCCCCCTCTATCCTTGGGGAGGGGGAGTGTTTCATAACCTATTCTGGGTTTCTGGCCTTGCCATACGAATTTCGTTATGCGTTTTTTGGCTTCTTTAAGGAGTGCTTCTGGGGCTTCTAAAGGGAGCATCTGGAAAACGTACAGGACCCTGGGGAGGAGGTTCATATTTACGGCGTTTATCCTTCCCATCCACGAGATTTGCCCTCTACCCCATGTCTCCACATCTTTGAATACGTTGTCGAACAGCGGGGGGTAATTTGCCTGGGTTAGATCTTCGTGGGGCCGGACGATGTTGATCCCCAGGTATTTTATCCCTTCAGTACAAATTTAAAAACCCAGGTGGGACAGTTCCATCAGGTCCCGGTCTGCATCTGGGGCAAAGGGGAAGATCATAGACTTCTCTATGTTTATCCTGAAGCCTGAGAATTGGCCAAACCGTTCAATAACCCGGACGGCAGCCGGGACAGAACTGGTAGGTTCCCTCAGGTGGAACAGTATGTCATCTGCATAGAGGCCGAGCTTGAAGGTCCAACCTCCAATGTCAATACCGCGGACCATCGGGGCACATCTGATGTACTCCGCAAGTATTTCCATGGTCATGGCGAACAGGATTGGGGAGAGGGGGCAGCCCTGCCTCGTCCCCCTTTGAAGGCTGAATGTTCGTGACAGGCGACCATTTACCGTGACTCTAGCAGAGGGGTCTGTGTATATGGCCTTAATGGCTCACCTGATTCCCTCGGCGAAGCCCAGTTTGACAAGGACTCTGTGTAGAAACTCCCAATCCACCCTGTCGAACGCCTTTTCGGCGTCGATGGCCACCAGGACAGGGTTGTCTCCCTTCGGGGCCGCTTCCCTCATGAGGTGCAGGGTTTTTCGGAGGGTGTCCGCCCCCTGTCTTCCCTGTATAAAGCCCACCTGGTCGGAATGGATGAGTACCGGCATATGGCTGTCTAGTCTCGTGGCTATGATCCTGGTGAACAGTTTAGCGTCCACATTCAGGAGGGAAATTGGTCTATATGACCGTCAGTCTGCTGGATCTTTGCCCTCCTTCGGGATCACTGTTATCAGTGCTTTGCCAAAAGATGGGGGTGCACTCCCGGTCCTCATGATATTTGTGAATAGGCCCGCCAATAACCCCGCTAGTAGGCCTCCAAAGGCCTTATAGGAGCCTGCGGTGAATCCTTCCTCCCGGAGGCCCTGCCCAGTTTAAGAACCGATATTGCCTTGAGTACCTCCTCGCTCGTTATTGGGGCGTCTAAAGCTAATGCCTCTGGGGGATCCATCACAGGTAGTGTTACTCCTCCGAGGTATTCTCCCAGTGCCTCCGCCTCCACTTCTCCTTCCCTCCCATAGAGAGTCTCATAAAACCCCACAAATTCCTCCACTATTCCCTCGGGATCCGTTTTTGCCCCCTCATCCCTGCTTGAGATCCTTGACACCCATCTATCTCTCCGTTGGCCCCGGAGTTTGGCCCCTAACATGGCGTCGGCCTTATCTCCTTTTTTGTAATACCTTTGACGCAGGTGTTGGAGGCCCGCTACAATTTTCCCCATCTCCAATGCTCTCAGCTCTTGCCTTTTCTCTCTTGCATCCCCCAAGTCCCTGGCCCTCTCCTCGTCACTCTTCCCTTCAGATCCCTCCAATGCTATTATCTCCGCCTGTAGCCCAAGAGCCAGGAGGGACCTGGTCCTTTTTTTGGAAGCCCCCTCTCTAATCAGAACACCCCTCCAGGTCGCCTTTGCTGCCTCCCAAAATGTCTCTATGTTGACTTCGCCTGTGTTGTTCAGTTCGAAATATTCATTGATCGCCTTCTCCATCTCCTCCTTAAAAACCACATCCCTTAGTAGGAGGTCATTGCATTTCCACAGGGATTCTCTGGGCTTCAGACCCGATACACTAATATCTGCCCAGACCATATCGTGGTCCGACCAGCTAACCGGGCGGATGATGCAGGACTCCACTCGGCTCATGTTTGTCACGGCTCGCTCCCTTCGCTCCCGTTCCCGCCACTTGGGGGCATGTTTTGGGGTTTATTCCCTACTGGACATTTCCTCCGAACCTTATGCTACAGTGTTGTGATGAATTGGGACCGCTAAAACCTTATTTTCCAAGTTACTTCCCTTCCGGATCCATTCCAGGTTTTTGGCAGCCAGCATGCTACTTTAATCAAATGACTATGCTTCCCAGAATGCCTGGCTCACTGCTTCACCTCCTCCCTTGCAGGACAAGGTTGGGTGGAGGATAGGCAACACCTGTGGCTTGTAAGAGGATTCAATTCAGCACTACAGCCAAGTCAACGCCTAGTCTAGAATACTGAATGAAAACCCTTATTGATATATCTTTATGTCCAGTTCATGCGTTCTGGATGACTACCCTTATATAACACCCCTCTCTTGGAATCCTCCTGACCCCACTGAGCCAAGAAGTAGTTCTGTTTTGCAAGTTAAAAGGTTTAATTGATAATTTAAACAATAGATATATATATCACACTTTAGAATAAATTAATAATTGAATAGCACACTTAATCTGATATGATAAAGATTAACAACGGAGAATCTGGCACTAGCACATCTCTTTATAATCGCTAAGGAGTTGACATGAAATGGATAAGGTAGCACACTGGTAAGTAGGGACAGAAGAATAATGTGATAGAGAATGCTTTATAGAGTTCAAATGGATGCAATGTTGAATGAAAGGCAGTACAGAAAATACTCAATATGATTTCAACAAAACAATGTAATCACTTTTCTCTGGCAATCCACTCCCCCCCTTTATGCAATGCAAGGAAAAGGAAGGAAGCACACAGTTCTCAGAAATGCAATCAAATGTGATTCAGTTCACCCCAGCAAGCTTGGACTACAGAAGTTTAAAACACAGGCCCAAAATGCTTTTATATGTGCTGGCAATGAAGTGAAAAATATGCTAAAATGCTTTTAATTCCCTCTAGAGGTTTAGGGTGAGTGGTATATGCTTTGAATAAGTTCAGGATCACTTTAGCAATGCGCTATAATGGTTGTCAGGTTGCAAACGAATTTTTGCAACGGAAGGCAAGCAGCAGCAGATTTTTACACGTGGAGAAATTTGCAAATCGCGGTAAAATTCGCGAGTGCGCCGGGCACGATTACAGAGGAACTACAAGGACTATCACTATCGTTTTGGGGTCCTAGGACAGCCTAGGATCTCAGCTTCCAGATGAAAGTTACTGCAAGTCTCTAAGACAAACGGTCGCGGAGATATGAGCGATTTTGTAAAGGTCGTTTTTCAGATTTGAAATTTTAAAGTTCAAAGTGACAAGTGACAGTTTTGCAACTGGAAAATGACAAGGTACAACTTCTAGGAGACAGTTCTGGTTAGATTAAAATATATTGAATTATATTACTTTAACTAAGAGATTGGTTCTGCACAGTTCTACTATGTACTCACAATATATTTAGAAATATGCCTCGCCACGGATCTGGTCAGGTTTTGGACTGGACACCGGTTCAGCTCTCTGGTTCTGCTAACAGCGGTCTGGGTCAGCTCTGCTCTGCCTCTGGTCTGGTCTAGGTCTCTGAAGGTGGATAGATTGAAGTATCTAGGTTGGCTCTCTGAAGGTTGATGGAGGTAAAGTATGGATTTTTCCGGCAGAGCGTCCCGCAGCAGATGGAAATGAATGTCCCTATCTGTCCTGTCTGTCTGCTTTTATCTGTTTTTAAAATGGGTGTGTGTGCAGCATCACTAGACCCTACCCCTCTCCACTTGCCATTGGCCAAGCTTTCATTTCTCCCCTGATTGGGGGAGCTAAGTTGTGTCAGAGTGATGTCATTTTACAGCCTGCAGAAAGGACACTCCTCCTGTCAACTTGCACACAAATCTAGATTTGAACCAAATACATATTTGCAGAGGTACATATTGTTTTAAAATCATATGCACCCCACACATATCACAGGAGGTATCCCCTGTTCAAACTCTGCTCTTCCTGGGGGCTTGCATTCAGAAATGGCACATATTTCACTTTTTAACTGATTTTGCAATATCGGACATTAACCCAAATTTACACACATGTGCGCAAGGAGTATGGACATTAGTTGATGAAGTGTCAGATTTTTCACATGCACACATTTTGAGTAATATCCTCTTTTCCGCTAAAACCCCCCTGAACATACCACCGGGTCCTAACACGTCTTAAAATGTGGGCAGAAAAATCACAAGAATTATGGTATCATTTAAATAATTTTCACAAGTCCGCTCTATGAATGATCCATCTTTTTAGAGTTAGGTTCTGGCCCCGAAGGGGTGTGGTTTCCCCCCAGCACAAGGTTGAATTTCTGGTTTTTCCAGTTCTGCCAAGCCAGCTTGCTCTCACAGGCAGTGCCCCTCCCCTTCCCTTCCAGGAGGAAGCTACATTTACGACATCTGCAATAAACCATCTGCCTGGGTGAAGGGGGTTGCATTGTTCAGAGCTCCTGTATCCTGTGGGGCTCCCCTTAATTCAATTATCAGAGAGATGGCATATCCTTAGTGTGGCCAGCAAAAGGCAGATAGGCCTGGGAACACAGCTGTGACTCAAGTTTCACTCCTGATGGGGTAGCTGGTGGGCAGAATTCAGTTCCTTAAGCCAGGTTTCAGATAAAATGTCACTTTTTGTTACCCAGTTTAAGTCAAGACAATGGGCCTCATTACAACCTGCCAGTCCGGGACCGTGCAAAATCCGTGATGGCGGTAAAAACGTTTCCGTGTCCGCAAGGGTGCGGAAAAACCGCCCGATTACACGCTGTCGGTCGCGCGCACCACACGGACTCGGAAACGTTGTTACCGCCGTCACGGAATACCCCACGGAAATGGAAATAACGAAGCCACAAGTGGCGCAAAACCCGTTTCCGCCTCCGCCGCCACGGACACGGAACCGGAAATACCATGATCGCCAAAACAGGAAACAGAGAGGCGGCCATCATATAAAAGCACAATCCATTGCCATCCAGAGCCAGCACAAGCACAATCCTGACTCTGAGAAGCCAAAAGGGACCACAAGCATGTCTGCCAGGATTCCTGCTCAGAGGCAGCGCAAACAGCGCTTCAGCGAGGCGGAGCTAACCGTCTTGGTGGAGCACATTGTGGACAATGCTGAGATGCTGTTCAGCGCCGACCAACGGCGTGCCACACAGCAGCGGAGGAAGGAGGTGTGGGCCGAAGCTGCACGCAAGTGCACCGCTGTGGGCGTGGCAGTGAGGAGCGTGAAGGACTGCCACAAGCGTTGGGACGACCTGAGGCTGAGGGTACGCAACCTCATTTCCACGCACCGCCAACGCAGCAGTGGGACAGGCGGAGGACCCCCTTCCCCACTGAGGCTGCAAGCATGGGAGGAGCGTTGCAGCAGCGTCCTCCACCTAGAGGGAATCCATGGGATTGGGCAGGCTGAGGCAGGAGTGAGCCCACCTGCAGATGCCGGTAAGTGCCCAAACATGAATGCCACATGTAAATATGCAGTTGTGAGTACTGGGCCAAAGGACCCATTAACAATCCCCCCCCCCCAGGCAGTGCATGTGTGGGCCAAAGGACCCATTAACAATCCCCCCTCCCCCAGGCAGTGCATGTGTGGGCCAAAGGACCCATTAACAATCCCCCCCCCCAGGCAGTGCATGTGTGGGCCAAAGGACCCATTATGATCCGTATGGCAACCAATATCACTGAATGCAGACACCAGCAATCAGATGCATGTGACTAACACTATTCAATGTACAATCTTAATGACGCATGTGATGCACCCATCTGCCACCACAACAACACTAATTGCATGCCCTTTGTGTCCCCACAGCCGTTTCAAGTGACAGTGATACTGCACAACAGGCCAGCCAATCAGCATCGGCAAGTACACTAGCCACCGCCACCACACAGGAGGATGCTGCCGGCAGTTCTGCACCACTGGCCACATTACCAGCCACAACAGATGTGCAGCACACCACCACCAACATCCCCACCATCTCCACACTGGCTGAGTCCAGACAGGTGCCACAGGAACCTATCATGGCCACCCAACACAACACCGAAGGCAGCAGCACTGCAGAGGGGGCGGCCTGCAGTGATAACAGTGCCCCGCAAGAGCACTCGGAAACGGGGCCACAGGGGGAGATGCCCACATTGGAAGACCTGGGCTCCTTCCATGAGCTGGGGTTCAGCCCCACTTCACTGGGGAGTCCCATGAGGTCGCCCACCCCATCCATGGCCGAACTGAATGCCCGCATGCAGCGGATGGAGGACCAGCAGGCTACCCTCACCCAGCTGGTGGAGAGGCAGCTAGAGGAATCCAGGCTGCAGAGGGAGAGCTACAGCGCCTCAGTGCGTCGCCTGTCGAGGTCCATAGGACGCTTTGCGAGCACCATAGTGACCCTTGCACGCCATGTGCGGGAGGGCAATGACCACACCTCCAGGCTTGTGGAGGCCATGTTGGTTGGCCAACAGGCAAATCTGGCACGGATGCCCTCAATCCCTGATTCTGGCCAATCAAACACTACCACCCCATCCAGCTCCACTACTGCCAGTCCAAGGAGGCGCTCGAGTAGGCTAACGGGTCCCTTGGGCAAGGTTGCACAGAAGCGCACACGGAAGTGATGGCATGTGTGTGGGGCAGTGCAGGACACATGTGGACTACAAGGGTGTGAGAGGGGTGGACACGTTTGGGTGGTGGGGTAGGTAGTTTTGGGGGTTTGGACAATGGGCTCTGGGTGGGGGTGGGCACGTTTGGGTGGTGGGTGGCCCCGGGTGTACAGCTTCCCTAACCAATGCACCTTCTTCCCTGTTGTGATTACATCAATACATCACCATTTCAAATCAAGACATACATGTGTGGACATTGATCATTTATTTTGCAGTGCAACTATTAATTCATTGTCGTCACCATGTTTGTGCATTACTGTGAATGTGCTGTGACTCAAAAGTAAATGCGAATCAGGGCATCCCGTGCTCTCTGGCCATCATGTGCACCCCCAGGGGGAGGCGGTGCCATGCCATCCCCATCTCCATCTCCATCTCCATCTCCATCCCCATCCCCATCCCCATCCCCATCTCCATCCCCATCCCCATCCCCATCTTCCTCATCTGCGTCTGGTGTCATTGGGATGTTCCTGCGCAGGCATATGTTGTGCAGCATGGCACATACCAGCGTGATTTTGCCCGTCTTCACTGGGCTGTACAGCAGTGATCCGCCAGATCTGCTCAGACAGCGGAAACGGGCCTTCAGCAGTCCAAATGTCCTCTCAATCATTCCACGTGTGCGGATATGTGCCCTATTGTATGCCTCTTCATGCCTGTTCCTTGGTCTCCGTACAGGTGTCATCAACCATGGCGTGAGTGCATATCCCGCATCACCTACATGGGATGTAGATGGGGGAACATGTCAGTGTTTGTGGCATCATGTCCTCATCTGCTGCTGTGCATTCTTGTATCATCATTCATTCATGCATATGAACCATGCAGTGTCTGGAGGTATGTTTTGGCCATCACGAGGAATGTCGCTGACTGCATATGGGCCTACACATTAACTTGAATGTTTGCTGTGCCCTGCGGGTGACATTTGATTGTGTGCATGTCATGGTGCGGTGCTGTCCACACATGGCAGAGTGACTCCACTGTACGGAAGTAGTGAATACTCGTCGTATCATTTGCACGCCTCTCGTGCTTTTTGGGGCAGTGTTTCAATTTAGGGTGGGTGTCTGCAGT
This sequence comes from Ambystoma mexicanum, assembly GCF_040938575.1. NCBI lineage: Eukaryota > Metazoa > Chordata > Amphibia > Caudata > Ambystomatidae > Ambystoma > Ambystoma mexicanum. The sequence goes on from NC_090924.1 coordinate 970,096,806, forward strand.
GGCACAGGGTTCATGGGACAGTGACGGGATTGGCTGTGGCAGCGTGTGCACGGGCACATTGTGGTGCCCTGTCATGTCTTCCTTCATGATGTTTGGCATCCGCTGTGTATTTGGTAGATGGAAGGGGGGTGATGCATGTGCGGTCACAGCGGCACACTCACAATGCTCATTGCCTGGACACACACACACCACTCCGACAGGGTTGTAGCATCGTCAGCTGTACTCACCCAATAGCCATGTGCTTTGTCCGGCATAGCGTTCCATGTACCGTGGCAACGTGGAATTCCGCAGTACCATTGAGTCATGTGATGAGCCTGGGAAACGTGCGCAGCAGTGTGTAATCAGTTGCATGGCATCACAAACCATCTGGACATTCAAAGAGTGATACTGTTTCCTATTGCGGAACACCGCCTCAATTGCATGTGGTACTGTCAGCTCGACGTGGGTGCAGTCAACTGCGCCTATGCAATTTGGCATGCCTGCCATGGCATGGAAGGCCAACTTGGTGGCAATGACCTCGGGGAGGGTGCGGGGTAGGGCTATGTGTTCCGACACATGGCGCAACAGGGCATCCAGTACCTGTACCAGGACTTTTGAGAAACACGGTTGTGATATGCCGTGCAGCTCACCAACCGTGTGTTGATAGGTGCCAGTGCCAAGGAAATGCAGAACTGAGACAACCTTCAAGAGGGGGGGGATGGCGGTGGGGGTGTCAATTAGGCTGCTGATGTTGTCCTCAATCATGGCGGTGATGTGCATGATTGTTGCACGGTCCAGCCGGTATAGGGTGTGGATCTGTCCTGGGGTGAGGTTCCAGGGTGAGGTCCTGATGCGTGGTATTGGTGGCTGGTGGCGGGGTCGGGCTGGCTGGGCAATGGGGTTTGCCATAGCTGCAGGGTTGGCTGGTTGCCGCCTGCGCCTCCTCCGCCTAAGCCTCCTCCTCTGCGCCATTGCTGCCACCATGTGCAGTACTGCCTGTTGGTTGAGTAGGCCCAGTCCCAGTGCTACTAGCCCTGCTGCCTGCATGGTTCTGTGTTGTGTTGGGCTGGGTGTGGCCCTTTTGTAGGCTCCCAGTGGCCTGCTAGGTCCAGCTGGGCTGATTTGGTGCACCTGTGCCCTGATTCAGTTCAGCCGGCAGTGTATAACGCCATGTTCGCGGTGGCGGCGGTTCCGCCACCGTGATCACGGTATTTCCGCCATTTTTTTCACGGTATTTCCGTGTCCGCGCTAGTTGTGATGCTCACGGTGTTTCGTGTTGCCGGTAACGGAGGGGTTTCCGTGCAGGCGGAATTAAGGGGAACCCTATTTCCGCGGTGGCGGTTTAGGGTGGTGCTATTACCGGGGCCGCGGGTCATGATTGCGCGGACATGCAAACGGTGCCGGTATGGTTTTACCGGCAGTGTTAATTCCGGACCGGAGTACTTGTAATGAGGCCCAATGTTTACATATGCAGCTAGAATGCTGATTCTAAGTTTAAAACTATGACATTTAAACAATTGCAACCTATGTGACACTCAAAGTAGGTCACTCATTTCCTTTAAACATTTAGATTTTTAGTGTCTTTCAGTCCAAATTTACTTAAACTGCTGAAATCCACAGCTCAGCCAGTCTTGTTATAAACCTTCAAGTCACTTCAGAATATAACTTTACATTGGATCCACCTCTCAGTAAGTCTTTCTTTGGCATGTTTTGGGTTCATTTATTCAGTTTTCTACAAAAAAGTAAAATCTGGTGTTGTTTTAAAACGCCGGCTTTTTGATAGTGGTGAGTACTAGTACTGCACCCCTTTTTGGGATTTAAGAAAATGAATTCCCAACAGTTATGGGTTTGCTTTTGGCAATCAGCATTGCCATTCCCAATGGTTTCAGACTACTGTGTGGGTAGTCCAATGGTGGTTTTAGGCAGTGTCCTTCTGTGCCCACAACATCGGCAAAAATGAGTGGCAGCCTATTCTTCATGCATTTCCCTGTGCATTTTCTGGGAAGCTCTGGCCATCATGATGTTTTCCATGTCAGTACTGCACAGTTTTGAGGTAGGGCTTGGATGTGTGGATAAAACATCCCACAAGCCCCCCTCTTGCGATGGCCATTCTATTTCACTAATGGGACTCGCAAGACCTGGGATGTTTCCTCATCTTCTTCCAATAGATGGCACAGTTCAGCATCTTTTTCTCCATCCGGTCGGATCGATCGGTTCTCCTCGCCGGTCCTGATGGGAATATTGGGCGGTACCCCGGGCCCGTTGCGTCTCTGCTCCCGGTCTCCGGATCGTCCTCCTTGTCCCGTCTCCAGGTTTTCTTTCTCCTAGGACGACAAAGGAAGAGCGGCAATACCTATTCATAGACATTTTTCCACCACTGTTGAGATAGTGGGGCAGCATCTGCATTTCATCATAACGAAACATTACATTCTTATTTTGAAAAAAAAACAGTATAACTAAGAGACAGTTTCATGCAAATCACAATATTTTAGAGACTAGATGTGGTATGTTTTATGGTTGGAACTGAATTAGTCTGAGACAGTACCCGCTAGGATTCCAGAGGATTCCTCCAGTTGTTGCAGAGTGTGCCTGGGATGGCAACATTTCAACTGGTTTATGTGGACCCACTTGTCTTCCCCTGCTGCCAAAGGACCTTTGGGGATGTGGATTTTGTAGGCCACAGGGGAGATCTTGTCGATGATCTCAAAGGGTCCCTTCCATGTAGGCAAAAATTTGCGCTGCTTGGCCTGGTTCCTTTGGAAGTTGTATAGATAGACCCGGTCCCCCACCTGATATTCCTTCCTGGAAGTTTTCAGGTCATAGTGGGTCTTCATGCTATCAGCTGATCTTTCTAGATTCCGCTGAGCATAAGCAAAAGCATGTTGAAGGTGTTTCCTTAAATTCTCCACATACTCATGAGTTGTGGAGGCATTTATCAGTGTCTGCTCTTGGGTCCTGTAGAGCAAATGCTGAGGAAGCACCATCTTGCGCCCAGTCATCAACTCAAATGGTGACATTTTGGTTGCAGATGAAGGGGTAGATCTGATGGCCATTAGGACCAGAGGTAATCGGATATCCCAACTTGGCCCAGAATCTGCCACAAACTTTTTTAATATGCTCACAATGGTTCGGTTATATCTCTCTACTGCCCCAGAAGAAGCTGGCCGGTAAGCAATATGCAACTTCCTTTTGACCCCCAGTATCTCCCACATCTTTGTCATTACTTCACTGGTGAAGTGGCTACCCCTGTCTGACTCAATCCTTTGAGGTAGACCAAAACGGGAAAAGATGTGGTTAATCATCAGGGCAGCTGCAGTTTCTGCCTTGCAATTTGGGGCTGGGAGACATTCCACCCACTTGGTAAACAAGCATGTCACAGTCAACATGTACTTATTCCCCCTAGCAGAGCGAATCACGGGACCTACAAAGTCGATTTGTAAATCTGACCATGGCAGTGTCATCCCCCTCTTTTGGAGAGGCGCACGGTGCGTGAGGGATGATGGCTGAAATTGTGCACACACAAGACACCCCTTCAAGTATTGGTCGAGGTCCTGCCCCATGTGTGGCCAGTAGGCAACCTCTCTTAAGATTTCCAATGTTGTGTGAAACCCCCTATGACCGGCGGTGGCCGCATCATGGGCGTGACTTAACATCAGGCTTCGGAAGGAGGTAGGAACCACCCACTGATCGTGGCCAGCTTTGGATTTCCTTACCAACAAACCGTCTTGGATCCGGAACATTTTTGGACATTTCATCAACACTCTTAGGTCCTCTTTCCCAATGTAATCGGTACCCGTCAGGGGAAAGTTCTCAGGGTCCTCAAGGTGCTGGTAAAATTTACCAATAATTGGATCCCCCTTCTGAGCTGTAATCAAATCAGCATCAGGGGTCTCCTTACTCCATTGTGCAATTGGAAGGTCGTTGTGAGCATTTGTCTGGGACCTAGTGATAGCAGTGACCTGGATTTCCCCCAACAGGGACTCAATCTCAATTAGATCCCCTTGGATGGCCCCGGTTTTGGCCAGCTGATCAGCTAAGTCATTTCCAGTTTTGTCTGGTCCCTCTACTTTGGAATGACCCTTGATCTTTTTCCAATAGATGGTCATCTCATTCGAGGTGACCAGATCATCAATGTTTTGGATCAACTTCCCATGTTTCAAGGGTTTGTTGTTGGCACATAACATGCCCCTGGTTTTCCAATTAACCAGGTGCTCCACGAACCCGTTCCGTACATAATCCGAATCTGTGATTATGACCAGTTCGTGGAGTTGATGCTGGACAGCAGTGAGGATGGCCTGGTGCACAGCCATCAATTCTGCCACCTGACTACTTCGGGGACAAATTTTGTATCCAGCGGAGGGTTCTGGGGACTCATTCACCTATGCATTCCCTACGCCGGCCACCAGTTCTTTCTCCCCGTTGTTGTCAACATGGTAAGAGCATCCATCCACATACACAGTGGGCATTCCCTCACACTTGTCTTCTTCAAAGACTTTGTGGGGGGAATTAAGGTATGCCTCCATGTTGTCCTTGATTTTCAGACTTTCGTCCTCGAGACAGTTTTTTCTGGCACAATCATGCAAGTCAGCCAGACCTTGCGCGAGGGGACTCTTCTTGTTTTCGCCATATCTGACCTCCACAGGAAAGCCTTGCATTGACAGAATCCAGGAAGTAATTCGGGAATTACTCACATTTCCGGCCCGGATTCTGTCACTTTGGAGATATTGCAGAGGCTGGTGTGGATTCTCCACTATGATGTGTTCCCCCTGGATAAACGGGCGGTAATTCTTCAATGCCCACACCGTTGCCAGGAGTGCCTTCTCACAATCGTTGAATTTTTCCTCCACAGAGGATAAAGTTTTGCTCGCATAGGAGATTACTTTATTGACCTTGTCATGCTTTTGGTATAATACTGCCGTCAAGCACGTATTGGAGAACCCCGTCTCCAGGAAGAACTCCTTGTTTCTGACAGGGTAAGCTAGGCAAGGCGCTTGTGAGAGGCTTCTTTTGAGTTGTTTTACTGCCTCGGCTTGTTCTGGACCCCATTCCCACTTGACCCCCCCCCCCTTCAGGAGATGAATCAGGGGTCTGGTGATCTCTGCGTAGCCCTCAATGAACTTTCTGCTGTAATTAGTCAGTCCAAGGAGGCTCCTTAGTTCTCGCAGAGTTGTGGGGTCTTTCAGTTTCTGAAGTGCTTCCACTTTCTTTTCCTGGGGACAGAGACCCTGAGGAGTAATCTCATGCCCCAAGAAATTAACACGGGTTCTACACCACTGTGCTTTCTGAAAGGAATGTTTTGCTCCGGCGGCCCTCAACTGTGTCAGAACATAACGGATCTCCGCTATGTGTTCCTCCACAGTTGAGCTTTTGATGAGGACATCATCTACATAAGCCAGGTTACCCCTCGCACCCAAGTCGGGCATGGCCTTGTGTAGAAAAATGTTGAATTCATTGCCGGAGTTGAGGTATCCGAAGGGAGTCCGGGTCCATGTGTACTGCTGGCCCCCAAAGGTAAAAGCCAGTTTGTATTGGTCCTCCCTGCTGACAGGCACGGTCCTGTATCCATTGGTCAGGTCTATTGCAGTGAATACCTGTGACCCCTGAATCTGGGCCAGCCCTTGGTCAATGTAGGGAAGAGGCCATCGGGAAGTATGGACCCGTTTGTTGAGCTCCCTGAGGTCGGCACAGAGTCTCCACTGGCCGTTTGGCTTCAATATTCCCAGCACCGGATTATTGAAGGTGCTGTGGACTGGACGGATTATTCCCCGTGACTCAAGGTTCTTAATTATTTCAGTAAGGGACTCCATTGATGCGAGAGGCAAGCGATATTGCTTCACGAACACAGGAGTCATGCCAGGGTCCGTGGGGATTGTTGTTGTGTGGATGTCAGTGCGACCACAGTCATATGAGTCTACCGCAAAGAGATCTTGGAAATCCAAGAAAACTTGTTTCAACTTTTGCTTTTGTTCCAGAGTCACACAGGCATCAGCTAGGTTGACTCTCTCTTCCACCATCTGCCTGAAGCCTGGAAAGACTTCTGGTTTGGCTATCTCCGCGGCCTCCTCCAGCTGGGTGGAGAAGTCCCTGGTCAGAGTGCTGATTTGGACCGGAGGCTTCAGGTGGGAAAGGCAGCCTTCATGAACCTGGAAAATCACCTCATCCCTCCTGAAGTCACACGTCACATCTTCCTTACCATAAGGGCAGGAAGTGTACAACAGGAAGTTCCCCCCATGCCGGGTAAAAATCCTGTCTGGTGTTGTATTGTCATCACTGTCACTGTCAAAGCAGTCCTTGGGGATTGGTCCTAACAGTTCATTTCCAAGATCAATGGAGAAATGTCGGTCATCAACCGCCATTCCAATAATGGTGCCTGCGGCTAGAGTAATACTCTTTAAGTCGCTGTTATCCACCTCTATTAGAATGGTGTCATGTTCTATGTTGACTAATGGTGTTGGGTTTACCCCCAACCCTTGCTGTTGGAGAGAGGCATTTAGATGTATGTAAGCATCAGGGTTTTTCAACTCTTGTCCCCTTTTAACTTTCACTTCCAGGGAGAATTGTCGGGTCCTTTCTGGGATGGTGACTTCCTCTTTAATCTGAATTTCAACTGCATAAGGTAGCAATTGAGCTGACCTAAATGCTTTTTCTGGATCATCAAAGCCCATGGGATTATCCGCTAATCGGGACCAAGCTTTGAAGTTTATTAGGTCCAAACTAATGGCAAAGCGATTGAGAATGTCACTGCCTAAGTAAAATGCGGCAGGGACGTCTCGCACGACCCAACAATTATGGACTATGCTCTTGTTGCCAATGGAGATTTTGAGCATACACCTGCTTGGCAGGAGATGTTTGGAATTGGGTGCTTCCAGGTCCATTTCCCATTTGTCTATCAGTTTGAATGTGGGAATGGCTGGATCTTTTAGGAGTTGGCGGAACATGGCTTCGCTGATGAAGCTCTTACCGTTGTTCACGCACACTCGAGCGAGAACAGAGTCCTTCCCATCATTTAACTGAACAGGGATGAACAACTGCTCTCCAATTTGCTGAATATCAGCCAGGCTCTGAGCTGATTTCACATCTTTCTGGACTATAAGAGTGGGAATTTCTGATTGTGGATTAGTAAAGAATTTCAGGGTGTTTCCTTCCAGTGTGGAATACCACCTTGAACTGGAAGGAAGGTTGATTTTCAGAAATAGAGAGGACCCCCCATCACCAGTCTGTTGTCCTACTGCTATTATTGTCACGTCTGGAATCTGGTTGATCTGGAAGTGAAATTCTACTTGGTCAGATTTTTGTTCAACCATGTGGCAGGTGCCGTTTAAACTAACATGGTTGACACTCTGTTTTAATTTTATTGGTCGGCTAGTCTGGGTCCAGAGGACCTTGTTTACACAATCTATTAGGGGTGACAACCTTCTCAGGAGGTCATTCCCTAGTAAACAAGGGGTGCCCTCTGGGGTCACTATTATGACCGGGTGTTTCAACTTGTGTCGCCCAATTTTAATGTCCAAGTCTGCAGTCCCCTCAACGGGAATTTCCTTCCCGTCAAAGTTCTGCAGTTGTCCAGGAAGAGAGGTGAGAGGAATTTGGTAATTCTCTCCCCTTTCTGCATTCAGTTCATCAAAGGCCCTTCTGGACAGAAGGGTAGCTTGAGATCCAGTGTCCACCAGTGCCAAAATTGTACCCTGCCCCTGTACTTGTACCGGGGCATAATATCTTTCCTCCTTCTCCTCAAGGAGGCACAGATAATGCACATTTTTGGACAACTGGCGGGCTAACTTTCTGGTTTTGGACATTTCAAGAGAAGAAATTTGGGCAGACTTCTGTGGAGAGCCTTGGGAATCTGAAAGAAAAATTTGGCAACTGGAGATCAGAGCCATTGTGGGTTCCCCTGGCTCCGGTTCCGGGCCGCCCCCCCCCTTTTTGGAGGCAGTCACCAGGATGGGTTTGAACCAGGGGATTTTCTTGCTGTTGGTTCTGGGATGAGATGGTGGGCGGCGGTAGCTCAGTCTCCACATCTCCCCAGTCTGGATTTGCATCCCTAGGGACCCATTTTTCTTTGGGAGGAGTTCCCCCCTCTCTGAAGGAGAAGATCCTTTTCCCAGGATCCTCTGAGGATCCCTCTCCCTCAAATTGGAAGATCTGTACCTCCTCCTCAAACTGAGTCTGTTTGGGTCTTTTGTTTCTCCTACCCCCCCTCTGCTCCTTAGGAGGCAGACTTTCAGGGGCAAGAGATTTTGTTTCCGGTTCCTGGGTTTCCAGGGGCTGTTTACAAGTGAGGAAGGAAGCTTCCTCCAAGGCTTTACACCCCCCTTCCCCTTGTGCCTCCTCCCTGGGAACCGGTGAGTTATCGGGGTGCTGCCCCCGTCATTGTTCTGGAGCACCAGGTCCACAGTTGGGTGCGTTCTGCGCCGGCATGCCGAACTGAGGGTTCTGCTGAGCCCTCAGTATGTGACCCAGATCCCGTGCCATGTTTTGAACCTGGCGCTCTAACTGGGAAACCCGCTCAGGCTGATACGGGGCCCTGTTTTCTCCCCTGGGCTGATCCCGGGAAGGGTAGCTATCCCTTCTTTGGTAGTACCCCTGGTTGGGAAGATTTGGATACCCCTCCACCCTTGGCCTCCCCTCTCCCGGATTCGGTTGTCTGGGCTCAGGGAATTGGGGAAAGAAGGACGGATGATTTTGGGGCTGGAAATTGGGTGGATACCTGGGGAAAAAGTTCTGCCCAGGATTTGGAGAATTTCTGCCCTCCTGTGGGAAGTTGGGAGGGAAGTTCCCTGGGTTAGGTGCTTGGCTGGATCCCCCCCTTGGGCTGGAGGAGTCCACACATAACCCAGGATGGGTCTGTTTCCCTTGTAACGGGGACTTACATAGTCAGGAGAGCGAGGGACCCCATTTGTGGGACTACCTCCTTGACTCCCTGTTTGTGACTGGCCCGAGGACCTTCTGGGCCTAGCATTATTAGGTGCAGGTAGGTTTTTAGGCCCCCCCATCTCCAAATCCAAAACGGGGGTGACCTTTACCTCTGCCACCTTGGCAGCAGCAGGGGTGCTGTTGGCTTTGGGGTTTTTCTGGGCATTACTTTTGCTATCTACCGGTTTCTGCACCTCATAGATCCGGGTAGCCTGTTCAATGACACAGTCTAAAGATCTTTTCTCGTGAAAATCCCTCACGAGCTGGGTCATTATGTATTTGGGCAAGGCATGAAAAAATGTATTAATGAATTCTCTACTGTCTGTGCGCACCCTTCTGGTGGTCTGCGCAAAAGCACGTTTCAGTTCTTGCACAAATTCTTGTGGGGCCTGATTCTCCCCACATTGCAAATTGTAGGCTGCCTTGCGAGCCTCTTGAGGATTTCTGTGAACAGAAAAATATTTCAAGATGGCCGCCTTATAGGTGGACCATCTTGAATGATTTTGGTCCTCCAGCCCCGCAAAGAAACTGGAGTATTCCGGGGAGAAGGTCCACTTTACATATTGAATACAGCTTTGGCTGTCCTTCAAATGAAAAGTCTCCATCATTTGCTCATAGAGCTCCAAGTGTTCCCAAACAGAATACTTGGCGTTCTTATGATAAGGCGTGATGACACTCCTGATCGCCTTAATCTGCTTTAAGGGGTCCTTAAGCAAGGCCCTTTTTGCCTTATTGGCCTTTTTGGTTCGGGTAACCCTGGTCCATTCATCTTCTGACTCAGAGGCACTGCTCCCCGAGGTTCCCGTCTGTTCTTCCAGGTTTTCCCGGATTCTGCGAGCCTGGAAATAGCTGGCAGAATGTGGGGACCTGGTCTCCTGTGTCCTGTACCGCTCAGAGGAGTCTTCAGATCCCTCCTTGCTGCCAGGATTTGATGGGTACCCCCCCCACTGACCTAACTGGGCAGAGGTTTTCAGGATGCCCTTAATGGGCCTACTCTCCTGGGGTTCCCCACTAAATTGCACTGTGCTTGGGTGCCCATAACCGGATGCCCGCCCCTCCATTCATGGGTGGTACTGGCCTATGAGCCCCATGCTTCTGGCTGGATAGTAATCTGCCATCCCTGTGGCCCCGTGCTCATGTGCGCCAGGGGACATGGGGGTGGCAGAGTCCAGGGACTGAGAGAAATAAAGGCCTCTGGTACTAGGGCTCCTGGGGTTATGCTCAGGAGTTTCTCTTTCCCAGCGAACCTCATCTCTATCCGCCCCTGCTCCCTGTTGCAATGCAAGAGCCTGCGCCTTCAGTTCCTCAGTTAAGGCCTTACTAGACTCTATCAGTCTCTCCTGCATCGCTACCTGTTGTTGGAGCCTATCATTGTGTTGACAGAGGGCCTCATTTTCCCTCTGTGCTTCCTGGTTGGTCCTGGAGAACTGGGCCAGTCTTTGCTGCAGGAGGTTTACCTCCTGAGTCCCATCCCTACTGGCCTGCTCCTTTCTTGCCAGAGCCTCTTCCACCCTTCTGGTGTGCTCTACCAAGTTCTGGTTTTCTTTTTGGAGGTCACCCAGCCCCTGGAGGGCCAGGTGATTTTCTTCAATTTCCTTTTTTAAGTGGCAGACTTCCTGGCCTAAGGTATCCCTTTCCTGACTAAGAGCCTGCATCTGTGCCGCCAGGTCGTCCCTTTGCCTTTGGAAGGCACCAGCTTTCTGGCGCTCCTGGTCAAATTCTGCCTGGTTATCCAGGTCTTTCAAAATCAGTTTATTGCTCTCTGCCTTCTCCCTATCTAGGTGGCTTTGCAGGGTGACTACCTGCTCAGCACATGCCCTATTGAAGTCTAACTGTTGCTCCAGCTTTTTCTGGCTCTGCAGTAGGGAGTCCAAACCTTCTTGGTACTCCTTCTGCAAGGCCAGAAATCTGGTATCCTGGTCAGCCTTTTCCTGTTGCAGGATGTCCATATCCCTCTTTATTTTAATGATGTGCTGTCTACTCTCATTTTCTGACTCTTGGCTCCCCTGCAGCCTCTGCTCAGAAGAGTCCAGATCAGATTGGGCCTTCTGTAATGCCAGCAGTTGCCTACTCGCCAAATCTTGGCCTTCAGCACATTTGTCCTGCATGGCTCCCATATGTAAATATAAATATGCCGCTACCCTGGCAATCTTGTTGTGCTCATCCTTGGCCTTAGAGGATATATATAGTTCACTCAGGGCCACATGTAAGGGACCCTGATCTCTCCATATATCTGACCCTGTTTCCGTGACCTGTTGCGTGATGGCCTGCAACCAGACTGTTTGGTCCTGGTGAGTCCACTCACCTCTCACAAATAACTTATGTAAGAAGTGCTCTCTGGCTATTTTCATGTCTACTAAGGTCGTCATTCTAGAGATTGGTCTCTGTCCTGACTTACAGAAGTTTGTATTTTATTTTTGCAAAACAGACCTTTTCCTTAGAGCGTTCCTTTGAGGAGTGCTTTACAGCGTAACACAGCTTGTGATCCGACCGGATATGTGTATCTGGTCAGCTGGCACGCTGTATTAATCTGCACAAGTGATAAATCTAATCCAAACATCCCGGACGAGCCCCCAATTTGTAAGAGGATTCAATTCAGCACTACAGCCAAGTCAACGCCTAGTCTAGAATACTGAATGAAAACCCTTATTGATATATCTTTATGTCCAGTTCATGCGTTCTGGATGACTACCCCTATATAACACCCCTCTCTTGGAATCCTCCTGACCCCACTGAGCCAAGAAGTAGTTCTGTTTTGCAAGTTAAAAGGTTTAATTGATAATTTAAACAATAGATATATATATCACACTTTAGAATAAATTAATAATTGAATAGCACACTTAATCTGATATGATAAAGATCAACAACGGAGAATCTGGCACTAGCACACCTCTTTATAATCGCTAAGGAGTTGACATGAAATGGATAAGGTAGCACACTGGTAAGTAGGGACAGAAGAATAATGTGATAGAGAATGCTTTATAGAGTTCAAATGGATGCAATGTTGAATGAAAGGCAGTACAGAAAATACTCAATATGATTTCAACAAAACAATGTAATCACTTTTCTCTGGCAATCCACTCCCCCCCTTTATGCAATGCAAGGAAAAGGAAGGAAGCACACAGTTCTCAGAAATGCAATCAAATGTGATTCAGTTCACCCCAGCAAGCTTGGACTACAGAACTTTAAAACACAGGCCCAAAATGCTTTTATATGTGCTGGCAATGAAGTGAAAAATATGCTAAAATGCTTTTAATTCCCTCTAGAGGTTTAGGGTGAGTGGTATATGCTTTGAATAAGTTCAGGATCACTTTAGCAATGCTCTATAATGGTTGTCAGGTTGCAAACGAATTTTTGCAACGGAAGGCAAGCAGCAGCAGATTTTTACACGTGGAGAAATTTGCAAATCGCGGTAAAATTCGCGAGTGCGCCGGGCACGATTACAGAGGAACTACAAAGACTATCACTATCGTTTTGGGGTCCTAGGACAGCCTAGGATCTCAGCTTCCAGATGAAAGTTACTGCAAGTCTCTAAGACAAACGGTCGCAGAGATATGAGCGATCATGTAAAGGTCGTTTTTCAGATTTGAAATTTTAAAGTTCAAAGTGACAAGTGACAGTTTTGCAACTGGAAAATGACAAGGTACAACTTCTAGGAGACAGTTCTGGTTAGATTAAAATAGATTGAATTATATTACTTTAACTAAGAGATTGGTTCTGCACAGTTCTACTATGTACTCACAATATATTTAGAAATATGCCTCGCCACGGATCTGGTCAGGTTTTGGACTGGACTCCGGTTCAGCTCTCTGGTTCTGCTAACAGCGGTCTGGGTCAGCTCTGCTCTGCCTCTGGTCTGGTCTAGGTCTCTGAAGGTGGATAGATTGAAGTATCTAGGTTGGCTCTCTGAAGGTTGATGGAGGTAAAGTATGGATTTTTCCGGCAGAGCGTCCCGCAGCAGATGGAAATGAATGTCCCTATCTGTCCTGTCTGTCTGCTTTTATCTGTTTTTAAAATGGGTGTGTGTGCAGTATCACTAGACCCTACCCCTCTCCACTTGCCATTGGCCAAGCTTTCATTTCTCCCCTGATTGGGGGAGCTAAGTTGTGTCAGAGTGATGTCATTTTACAGCCTGCAGAAAGGACACTCCTCCTGTCAACTTGCACACAAATCTAGATTTGAACCAAATACATATTTGCAGAGGTACATATTGTTTTAAAATCATATGCACCCCTCACATATCACAGGAGGTATCCCCTGTTCAAACTCTGCTCTTCCTGGGGGCTTGCATTCAGAAATGGCACATATTTCACTTTTTAACTGATTTTGCAATATCGGACATTAACCCAAATTTACACACATGTGCGCAAGGAGTATGGACATTAGTTGATGAAGTGTCAGATTTTTCACATGCACACATTTTGAGTAATATCCTCTTTTCCGCTAAAACCCCCCTGAACATACCACCGGGTCCTAACACGTCTTAAAATGTGGGCAGAAAAATCACAAGAATTATGGTATCATTTAAATAATTTTCACAAGTCCGCTCTATGAATGATCCATCTTTTTAGAGTTAGGTTCTGGCCCCGAAGGGGTGTGGTTTCCCCCCAGCACAAGGTTGAATTTCTGGTTTTTCCAGTTCTGCCAAGCCAGCTTGCTCTCACAGGCAGTGCCCCTCCCCTTCCCTTCCAGGAGGAAGCTACATTTACGACATCTGCAATAAACCATCTGCCTGGGTGAAGGGGGTTGCATTGTTCAGAGCTCCTGTATCCTGTGGGGCTCCCCTTAATTCAATTATCAGAGAGATGGCATATCCTTAGTGTGGCCAGCAAAAGGCAGATAGGCCTGGGAACACAGCTGTGACTCAAGTTTCACTCCTGATGGGGTAGCTGGTGGGCAGAATTCAGTTCCTTAAGCCAGGTTTCAGATAAAATGTCACTTTTTGTTACCCAGTTTAAGTCAAGACAATGTTTACATATGCAGCTAGAATGCTGATTCTAAGTTTAAAACTATGACATTTAAACAATTGCAACCTATGTGACACTCAAAGTAGGTCACTCATTTATTTTAAACATTTAGATTTTTAGTGTCTTTCAGTCCAAATTTACTTAAACTGCTGAAATCCACAGCTCAGCCAGTCTTGTTATTAACCTTCAAGTCACTTCAGAATATAACTTTACATTGGATCCACCTCTCAGTAAGTCTTTCTTTGGCATGTTTTGGGTTCATTTATTCAGTTTTCTACAAAAAAGTAAAATCTGGTGTTGTTTTAAAACGCCGGCTTTTTGATAGTGGTGAGTACTGGTACTGCACCCCTTTTTGGGATTTAAGAAAATGAATTCCCAACAGTTATGGGTTTGCTTTTGGCAATCAGCATTGCCATTCCCAATGGTTTCAGACTACTGTGTGGGTAGTCCAATGGTGGTTTTAGGCAGTGTCCTTCTGTGCCCACAACATCGGCAAAAATGAGTGGCAGCCTATTCTTCATGCATTTCCCTGTGCATTTTCTGGGAAGCTCTGGCCATCATGATGTTTTCCATGTCAGTACTGCACAGTTTTGAGGTAGGGCTTGGATGTGTGGATAAAACATCCCACAGGCTGCAGGTGCAGCAGGCGGCACACCTGAGGGGTGTGCTCGTTAAGCAGCTTTAAAAGCCTCAGTTTGCTTCAGTCCAGCGCTGGTCATAGTTGCAGTATTCCTGTTGTGATTGGTCCCTTGTTCCTAGCTTTTGTGCCTAGTTCCTAGTTCCTGTTTCTTGTTCCTCTGCCCTAGATTTCGGATTTATGTGCTTAATTGATTTCTGCTTTCTGGATTTCCCTTTCTGTCTTCCTCTGTCTGCAGGCAGCCTTTCTCTGTGCTTTACCCTTTGATGCAGCCCAATTTGCCTGTGTTCTCTGTTTCTTTGATGCTGTCCTTTGCTACTGAAAAACTTGATGCATTAGTCTTTCCCTTTTTAGATTTAGCTTACTGCCTTTTCTCCTTGGATGGGTGGGAAAGGTTTCCTTTTGTGATATAATTTTCCCCGCTCCTGATCCTTACTTTCTATTGTGATCCATTTCATGTTTTCCATTGCACTTCTACATTTATTTCCCATTGATTATAAGGTGTGGGATGCTGTTGTAACCAGTCCCTGTGTGAATGCCTTTTGTTTTCCTCACTATGCTATAATCACAATTCCTACTTGCCCCTTGACTTGGGTCTTATGAATTTAGTTATCCTTCACCCATTGCTGTTATAGCCTTCTAGCATAGTGGGTAAGGAGTTTGCCGACTTTCCTTTCAGTCATAAGGAGGTTCTAAGTGCTTACCCCACATCCCTTTTCATATATTGGTATTATTGTTTCACTCTATTTGCACTCCTGGGTTTTAGTATACACGAGTCTTGGGTATTGTATGCACGTTGTTAGATTCAAAGTTGTTCACTGTGCGATTCCGTGCACATTTCCCTTGCCATATTCATTGCCTTCTTCCTTTCTTAACAGAATGACCAGCCGTTATTCCCGTTTGAATATGGCCAGTTTAAGAAAGAAAGGCAGCAAGGCCACTAAAAGGTTTGTACAGAAAGCTTCCCTTACGTTTACCTGTGACAATCAAATCACTGATCCTGACTTAAATGAACTCCTTGTCATGAATGGGTATTTACGTGCAAAGTATTTTTCCCACAGGATGGCCCATCGTACATTGCCTGATCCTAGTTCTGTCTTTAATTTTGATCCAGATTCTATGTCCGCACAAGCCTTAGCAGTGGAAAACAACACACTGCTAGATTTATTACACACGAGTACCTCTATTGTTGAACCCCATGATTCCGGATGTGCTTTATCTCAGATTGAACAGTTTCATGATTCAAACATAAAGAATGGAGGGGTTCCTTGCATATCTTCTGTTTTCAGCCCTCAGTCTACAGCTTACTCCTCTGCACAAGTACTTACTGTAGTCCCTAATGCCAAGAGGTCTGATGTCAATAGTCTGCTTAAGGGAAACACAGACCAAGTCGGTAAGAGAGAGTATAGATCACAAAACCTGCAAGCAGTAAATGACAATGTACAATCAGTGCACATCCGGATGGGTAGGGCAGGATCCAGCCCTGATGCCATCATGCCTTCCCCTGTACCTACTGATAGGGATGTACAGTTAAGGCGGGGCATGGTAAAAGCTGAATTTGAGGAGTTAAGACAAGAATACATTACTTTACTAGAGGAGAATAAAACCTTACAGTCTTTTCTGAATACACCTCAAACTTTATCCGTTGATGAAGTGAATACTGTTCAGTCCCTGAGTTCGGAGATTTCTGTAGGTCATGATACTTGTCAATATGTAAAATCTATTGGGAGTGAAAGTCTTTTTTCTAGCACAGCACTTATTCAGGGCACAGGTTCTGACAACTGTTCTACCGTTTGTCAGGAATTGCTGTTAGCTGAAGATTTACAAGCCACTCCTTTACCTAAGATTTCCTGTGTAGCAGTTTGTCATAATTCTGAGCTTGAACACATACATGCTTCTGATTTCCAAATACAATCCACAATGGTTGCATACACAGAATCAGTCACTACTGTAGGCTTAGGTTCTGCCCTTGATCTAGCTGCTGAGACTGAAGTAGACATTCAAGCTGATGTGGAAAACGATGCTACCTCTGTGTTCGCTCCTCCTTCTGCCAATTTTTGTCACAACGAACAGTCAAAGACAGTACAGAATTCTTGTTTTAATGGACTCATTCCACAGTATACTGAACCAAAGACCCGGCAGGCGATTCCTGAACTGTTGATTGTTAATATGCCACTTTCAGAAGCTAAGACAGAGGAATGGACATTTGACGAAATCCTGATTAACAGAGACTTTACTATGGTGATTCCTCTGGTTGATTTTGACTTCTACAAAGGAAGAGACTCTGTGTCATCCACTACGGAGAGGGACGGCATGGGTACAGCTCAGTCTTTGGTTACTGGTGCCAAGGAGTCAATCGCCCTAAAGGTGCTTTCCATTCCTGAGCCACAAATGTGTCTGTCGACTTCTGGGACTTCAGTCTGTCCTCCTACAACCATTGACTCTTCGATTATCCAGTCCACGGCTCTACAGTCATCTTTGACACACGTGTCTTCAATCAATGAACAATTGCTATGTCTGCCAGTCACTCAAGAGCCTTCACCATGTACGTGGTCAGAGCCAAAGACCTTGACAAGTTTGTCTTCAGCTAACGAGACGGCTCCAGCTTGCATGCCCTCAGCCTCAGAATTTCCTCTGGCATGCCTGTTTTCGGCTACAGTGACTCATCCAGCGGGTTATCCTTCAGCCATGGAGCCTCCGGTAGCACATCCTGAGTGCATGTCTTCAGTCCCAGAGCCTACTGCTAGTTTGGCTTCAGTTCATGAGAGACCTGTATCCTGCTCAGCCTCGCTGCCAATATCAGAGGTGCACCTGTCTACTCTGTCTGATCATGTTGCATATTCTTCTACTTCAGAGTTACCGCCTGAATCCCAACCATTTCTTACGGATGAACGTCCAGCCTGCCCTTCTTATGCTTCAGGGGGATCACCAGAATGCCTGCCTTTTACACAAGTTGATTCTCCCAACTGCTTGACTGTAGCATCAGCGCCTCCCGAATATGCAACATCTGAGTCTGAGACTTCTGCCAGCTCTCTCTTCAGAAACATCAAGCTGGATCACGACTCGGGAGGGCCTTACATGCGAGGCCATTGGACTTGCCTGGAGTGTTACGAGAGGGAGACGGATACCATCCGCCATGGCCCAGTCACCGAACAAGTAGCCGACCAGGATAGCGGGCTGGGCGGTTCGCATTTGGGGGCCGGTTTGGATCAGCCGCTTGTCAGCTTTCTTGTTGCCGGATCCCACATGAGCCTGAGGGAGGGGACGGGCACGGCCCCTCAGCTGCAGCACCAGTCGGGTGCAAGTAGCCAAAGGAAGGGTATGACTGCTGCAGTTCAAGATGTGCCTGTTATTGCTTCTGCTGCGAGTGTGCCTGATGTACCAAGTACTGCGTCTATCACTCCTATCGGTATGCCAATCGTCCCTGCGGTTGTATCCCACGTGCAACAAGGTGGCTACATGACTGACACCAGGAGTGCCAACCTCGTACAACCCATTGGACTTCCAGGCCCACAAGACGTGGAACAGATGCAGTCGAACCTTGGTCACCCTCAACCACAGGCCTTTACCCAGATGGATGACGGGAGAAGATCCGAACCTCTACCTCGGCCACCACCTTCTTTTTCTGAACATGAACATTTCCTGAAACCTGCTATTTTCTCACCTCCTGTGTGTCCGCTCTCGGCAGGGAGGCTACCAGAGCATCTACCATTGTCTAAAGCATGTTGCACCAGCCTGTCTCCCTCCTCAATGATGTATGAGTGTTCGTTCCTAGTGTCTGAGCTTCCTGGACCTTCCAACTCTGCTTCGGGTCCTGCAAGTCCTTCATGCCTTTCTTCGACCCATGAGTCTCTTCCTCACCGAAAACCTGCCTATGGCTCTTCGAGACTGCGGCCTGATTCTATTCATTCCAGTCCTTCTGCTTTAGCCCGCGGGTCATCGTTTCCGTCAGTGCCACCTCTGAAGACAAAGCGCTCCTGTCATGGAAGGAAGCTGTTTTGTGCGGGTGACGATCGCCTGGAGTCGGCCGTGGGAGGGGGTATACTGTCACGGCTCGCTCCCTTCGCTCCCATTCCCGCCACTTGGGGGCATGTTTTGGGGTTTATTCCCTACTGGACATTTCCTCCGAACCTTATGCTACAGTGTTGTGATGAATTGGGAGCGCTAAAACCTTATTTTCCAAGTTACTTCCCTTCCGGATCCATTCCAGGTTTTTGGCAGCCAGCATGCTACTTTAATCAAATGACTATGCTTCCCAGAATGCCTGGCTCACTGCTTCACCTCCTCCCTTGCAGGACAAGGTTGGGTGGAGGATAGGCAACACCTGTGGCTGCAGGTGCAGCAGGCGGCACACCTGAGGGGTGTGCTCGTTAAGCAGCTTTAAAAGCCTCAGTTTGCTTCAGTCCAGCGCTGGTCATTGTTGTAGTGTTCCTGTTGTGACTGGTCCCTTGTTCCTAGCTTTTGTGCCTAGTTCCTAGTTCCTGTTTCTTGTTTCTTGTTCCTCTGCCCTAGATTTCGGATTTATGTGCTTAATTGATTTCTGCTTTCTGGGTTTCCCTTTCTGTCTTCCTCTGTCTGCAGGCAGCCTTTCTCTGTGCTTTACCCTTTGATGCAGCCCAATTTGCCTGTGTTCTCTGTTTCTTTGATGATGTCCTTTGCTACTGAAAAACTTGATGCATTAGTCTTTCCCTTTTTAGATTTAGCTTCCTGCCTTTTCTCCTTGGATGGGTGGGAGAGGTTTCCTTTTGTGATATCATTTTCCCTGCTCCTGATCCTTACTTTCTATTGGGATCCATTCCATGTTTTCCATTGCACTTCTGCATTTATTTCCCATTGATTATTAGGTGTGGGGTGCTGTTGTAACTAGCCCCTGTGTGAATGCCTTTTGTTTTCCTCACTGTTCTATAATCACAATTCCTACTTGCCCCTTGACTTGGGTCTTATGAATTTAGTTATCCTCCACCCATTTCTGTTATAACCTTCTGGGTCCCTGTTTGATCTACTGGGTTTGTGAATTTACTGACATTCAAGTGGTCTTTCCGGTCCTCGTGAGTACTGTTTCTAAGTTCCTTATTCAGTATCATCCAGAGTGTCAGCTCACAGATCCTGTCCTTGCTTGCCCTCTACGTGGTCTTAGCGCTGTCAGTATCTGTAATAGCATAGTGGGTAAGGAGTTTGCCAACTTTCCTTTCAGTCATAAGGAGGTTCTAAGTGCTTACCCCACATCTCTTTTCATATATTGGTATTATTGTTTCACTCTATTTGCACTCCTGGGTTTTAGTATACACGAGTCTTGGGTATTGTATGCACGTTGTTAGATTCAAAGTTGTTCACTGTGCGATTCCGTGCACATTTTCCTTGCCATATTCATTGCCTTCTTACTTTCTTAACAATGTTCTGGTGCCCCATGAAAAGGTAATCTATTCTCGTTCTGGTGCCATGGACCGCTGAGTAAAAGGTGTATCCCTTTCCCTCCGGATGCAATTCCCTCCATGTGTCCACGAGCCCATAGCCCCACATCAGCTCCCGGAATTTCACCTGGGGTCTACCCCCTCGGCTGCCTAGCGGGATGGCCCCTCCACTATGATCTAATTCCTGATTTGCCCACATGTTAGTCTCCACCCAGTATAAGGAGCCCCTCTACCCTGGCCATTATCTCTCCCATTGCCTCTTTGAGAAATTCAACCTGGCCCACATTAGGACAATAGACAGCTGCTAGGGAGACCCTGGAGTTGTGCAAGTCACCCGATATAATCATGGTTCTACCGTCCTCCCTCCCCCACCTGGTAACCTCTGTGAGTCTCTGGTTTCTCTGCAGGATGATCCCGACTCCACTCCGTTTCGTGGGAGCGGATGCCCAGAAGGTTTGACCCACGTGTGCTCCCAGGATGGCCCTCTCCTCTCCTGTGACCGTTTTAGTTTCCTGGACGAAGAGGACATCTATTTTGGCATTCTTCATTTCCCTCCCCAAGAGGGGGCGCTTTGCTGGGGAGTTCAGACCCTCTACATTGAGTTAACCAATTCTCAGTGACTCAGCCCGGCCCCTGTTTTCATTGTCTGCCATTGGGTCCTTGTCTTGCGTGTATCGTCTTCCCGGATCTGTGCTTGCTGCCACCTTCCAATGTGGTTTTGAGACTGTGTGGGTCTGCCAAATCCCCAACCCAACCCCTCGCGCCTTGAAACACTTGTGTATAGGCGCGTTACAAATGCCTTATCATATCTTATCATATCATCCACCGCAGTCCCCTTGTTAAGCTCAGCGTCCCCGGCCGGGGCTGTTTGATTCAATTTCTCTAATAGCGAGCCTCTGACCACTTAGTCCCCTTTGGCTTCCGTTGTGGGGGTGTTTAGTTTCTTGAATTTCCTTCGGCCCTTTATCTTCTTCTTTGTGGACCAGGGGCCCGCTGCTTCCCTCCTGGCGCTCCGAGGCTCCTGCACCTCCATCTCATTTCCTTCCTCTGGGGTATCCCCTTTGAGTACCTGCAGCACTTGGGATGCCTCCTTGCCGCTGGTCACTCTATAGTCCACTCCTGAGTGCTCGAAAGACAAGGCGAAGGGGAAGGACCACCTGTATCTTATGTCCTGACTGGTCAGCCACTGGGTGAGTGGCCGGCACTCTCTTCTGCGGGTAAGAGTGAAAGCCGAGAGGTCCTGGAAAATCCTCACTGTCTCCTTCCAACAAGAAACTCTCCAGCCTTCTCGCTTACTCGAGGACCTCCATTTTTTCTCTGTAGCGTAGGAAGTGCACAACTATGGACCTTGGGCCACCCCTCGCTCTACCTCCTCCTCGGTGGGCTCTTTCCAGCTGGATTTCCTTGCCCTTCTCGAGTGCGAAGCGTTGGTTGATGAGGCCCTGAACCTTTCTCCCCACGTCTGCGGCAGTCTCACCTCTCTGTTGAGTCACACCCAAAATGCGCAGGTTGTTTCGGTGTTCTCTAGGTCATCCATTTTCAGGGCTATGTCCTCCTCTCTGATTTCTAGGTCTGTTAGCCTCGCTTCATATTTCATGTCTAACAGGTCCATTTGGAGGTGGTTGTTTTCCATTCCCTCCATTTTTTCCTCAAGCGTCTCCACTCTCCCCCTGAGATCAACTATAGAGGCTTGTATGTCTGTTCAAATCGCTTTTATCTCCTGGAGGATGTCCTTGAGGTCGTCCTTCATTAGCACTGTGGGGGGGGGGTCGGCACTCGAAGGCATGGTGACTCTGTGTGGTTCGCCGAGGGGTGCATTGGACCGGTGGAAGCGTTGGAGGGAGCGGGTTGCGCGTGTGGGCTGGGTCGGTTCCAGGGCTCCGGTCTCTGGGTGCACTTTGGAGTATGGGTGACGGCGGGGGTGCCTCTCACCCTGCCTTAATGCCTTGAAGTTTCCTCTGGTCGTCTTGGGCCCTCCCCACTTCTGCGGTGGCAAGCTCGCAAGTGGGGGGGACCCCGGCGATGGCTCAGGTCCTCACGAGGGTGGCTGAGATTGTAATTGGGGCCTGTTTCCCCAGATGCGTCACGGCTGAAATGTTCCAGGGGGACCCCTGTACTCCAGGGGGGAAGACCGTGCCAGCTTTTACGGGGTGAGTAGTGCTGGTGCATGCCCGGAGGGTGCCGGAGGGGGGGCCAAATACAGTCCGCCCAGTCTCAGGTATCAGTTCCCCCCCCCTGCGCTCCTCACCTTCCTCGGGCTGTCGGGGGCCGCCACTCATCCATTGTGGGCTCGGACTCCTTCACTGGAGGCCCCTTTTCGAGTAGGCCTCCATGTGCGGGGGATGGGTCGGGAAGCTCCCGGAGTCCTGATTTGCTGCTGGTGGTGATTTCCCAGGGAGGCCCCGCACAGGAGCAGTTCTTGGTGGTGGGGGGCTCCCACCAGGACGCTCCACTCACCCCCGGCCCCACGCGATGTCCACACACTACCGGGCAGAGCTCCAGGGCCCACTCTGCGTCCGCGCACGGTGGGGGGCGTGCTCTGGCATCCTCCTCACAATGTTATGGGCACGGGCCGCGGCTGCATAGGCGAAGACCGGTGGCTCCAGGCTCTGCAGCGGGTCCGGCCGAGGCCTGGGGCACCGCAAGATGTGAAGCCCCCAGTGGCTCTGCTGCACGGCGTCCGAAAAGGTGTCCTCTCGGTCGCTCAGCGAGCGGAGCTTCAAATCGGGGCCAGGCTGTGTCAACTTTCGGAGGAGCGCTCGATTCGTTGGGGTGCTGCCGCGGGGGCGCATGTTCCCGTCGGGGTTACTCCAAACTCCCGGCCGGGGATTGGCTCAGAGTGCTAGGCCCTGCGGTGGTGGAGGAGCGCTGGTTTCACACGTCCAGCATGCTCCGCGCCCCCTGGCGATCTCTGGGGGGAGAGTTTTGTCCAGTAGAGGATCTGGGACCATGTTAAAATCCCCTCCTAAAATGGGAACCCCCTCCACAAAAGCGAGGATGGTCAGAATCAAGTCAGTAATAAATAGATTGTGGCTATGGTAATAGGGCGTTCCGCCAACAGTCCCTTCACCAGAAGGTATTGCCCATTGGGGTCCCTTCTGGCTGTAATTCTGGATAGGGGGACCCTTTCACTCAGTAGGGTAGCTACTCACCTTTTCTTCGACCCAGAGGTAGGGAAGAATGCCTTTTTGTGAGGAAGAATGCCTTTTTGTGTATTTTGAATCTAATGCGCTTCTCGTCTGCTTGCAGCAAATGAGTCTCCTGGAAGAGTACTGTATCCCCCAATAATAGACCGAGCCTGTGCTCCGCGAATCTATGCTTCTCCTGGTAGTTAAGACCCTGGACATTCCAGGAGAGGAGTTTGAGTGTACTTCCATCATCCTGCACCAAGAGGTGACGTAGTGAGTTTGGCTTTGGAGAGTGCCCTACTGACCACGTTGTGTGCTTCTGCGGAGTAAATGTCCCGCTAATTTGTTTCTGGAATGGACAGTGTGGTATGTTTTTCGCCAACTTGAAAGCGGAGATGCAGAGAAACTTTGACCCAGCTAGGGTAATCCCCAACCCTCTCCCTCTCCCCCCCCCACCCTTCCCAAGTCCCAACCCCAATCTCGTAATCCATCTTGTGCTGAATTATTAAACCTATGCTACGTAGTATCAAACATCCACTTTAACAAACTCCTCAATTACAACATAATTACCTAGGTTTGCCTGGCAATATTCCCTTATTCAGTCCTTCTGCTTGCCACACTCGGGGTCAACCCAGATAGCAATTCCCGAGACTGCATTTCTTCTAAGGAGCCAGCAAGAACACAGACGACTCAGCCTCTCAGGAACCAGCCCCCTCTTCCAGCACTTCTTCCTTCGTCAGTGAGTGAGTGAATGACCTAGCCCTCTCTGCCTCAAACCTTTTTCTAAAACCCATGTGTCACTCAAAATGAACCTCCCGTTGACAAATTAGCCCATTAAAATAGATTTCCTCTGTGCCTTTACCCGAGATACAAACTGCATCGCTAGAGAGAAAGTGTTAGATCCATCCAGCGCTTCCTGCCCTGAGACAATGCAATGTGTTTGGCAGAATGGATCTCACATTCCACACTTTAAAACACAGCGCGGCTTTAAGCCTGCATGTTTAGTTTATTTTTATTTTCTAGACCACCATGCATTTCCATCAATCTGCATCCAGTTTATATCATGGACTGGTTTGCACTAAATGTTATTATGGGAGTCTATTATATGTTAAATGGGTAAGGTAAATTAGTATGTTAGTTTCATGTAAGTTTTATTTTCAGTTCAACTCAGCCCCCAGCTGTGGTGTCATGAAGCAAAGTGATTATTTTCTATCATGTGACATCTATTTAGATTCAGCCTGAGTCTCATACCCTTGAGTCACATATATGATTCTCACACCCTTTGCCCTAGTTAAAATTAAAACTTTTGCTAAAATGTGGACGATAAAATGCAGAGCTACCTTGTATTTCTACAGGTGTATAGGATTTAATTTCATACGATTAAAGCTACACCTGAATCTGTATCATACAGTGTCAACACTCTGAGCCAGCCCAGCCATGGATGGGCTATGTGTAGTCTCCTTAGGATGGCTTGTCTACCACACCCAACAAGGCAGGTGTCGATGGGAGTTGCCTCTCTTTTGCTCCTTTGTGAGGTCAGGTAACACCTCTCTCCAGCAAGTCAGCCCCTCAGCAGGAGTTGTCAGGGGAAACAGGAATCAAAGGGCACACATTACACAAATGGAATAGTCTCACACTATGTGCTTCACACCAAAGGGCCTTGGAAGCTATTGTTCTGACACGGGGGCAGGGTATGTGTAGTTATAAGTAGCTCAGGACAAGGCTTCCACAATCTTGTTTCTTTCTTTACCTCCCTTTCCTTCCTGCCTCATCTTCTTCCTTTAGCACACAGTACTTTGGGTATGACACAAGCTGGCAAACCACACTTGTCACAAGGACAGTAATTGGACCACATAAAGCAGATTTGCTTTGGTGCAGTCAACTGTTGACCTTTCTCTATAAAAGAGGAGTTCTGTCACTCCTTCTTTGATTCACTTTTGGACCATTCCAGATTGCTCTGCTCCATACACACTCTTAGGGCACATTGGGAGTGAGGAACGGGACCTGCCACACTGAACCAAACCTCTTTAGGCTACGAGAGCATAACCTGAAAAGGGCTCACCATGTCTTAGAGCCACTGGAGTAGGTCTCACCTGATTTGGAGGGCCAAATCGCCAGTATTTTTTTTTCTACCACATTTGACTGGTCAAACCACATTCAAACTAGGTTTGCTGCACTGGAACCAGAGGGACCCAGAGGGGCTGCTTACTTGCACTTTATTGAATCTTTGAACAACTGCTGCTTTACATCAGTCAAACTCATTTGCCGCTGCATTGTGACAAGTGATACACGTCACCTGTTTGACTCTTAACAACCTGCTCACCGATGCGGACCAGGACAAACCATTGCCTCTTTAAACTCTGCATAAGTTCACCAAGGTCACAGCATCAAACTGATGGACCTTGATTCGAACCACCGAAACATTGTGACAATCGCCGAACCAAACCAGCTGGTACCAATGCCACAAACTGACTTGATCCTCGACCCAATCACGATGGGCTATCCAAAACCGCTTGACTCGAATGCTGCACTTGATTGCACTGAGCTCCCAGTTCTAACTGACTAGATGCCAGCTCGCCACTTGACCCAGTGCGAACCGCCACACCGAACGTGGTTCAAAGTGCCCCACAGTACAGCTAAAAGCCTTGTTCGATGCTGTTGAACTCCTGAACACTGGATTAAGGTAGTTTGAACTGATTATCTCCTCTTTTTGCACCCTTTTCCACTGAAAGGCATATTTTTTTTGAATTATTGTTTTTTTCTGCCCGCTGAAAACCCAGAGTGCTGCACCATTACATTCTCCATTTCTCTGTCTTTCCTTTACAGGAAGGGCTTTTATAGTGTTTTTGTGGCTATTGTGCCTGATGTGTTTAATTAAAGTAGATCTCTTTTTATAGAACCAGAATTGGACACTAATTTGATTTTGGACTGCTTTGCGGATTGGGTCACTACTGGATCACATTCACACCTTTTCTAACAGTACAAACTTCTCTCTGCCCATGTTACCTCAAAAGGCAAAGGAGGGTTACATCTCTTGACGGTGCCTGTTTTACCTTTATGATTGGGATCACTGTTGGTATGTAGAAGTGTGAGAGCTGGATAGGTGATTTAGCCACTACTCAATCTGATTCATCTGATTTATGATCCAAAATAAACAAGTTTGACCAACTGTCATTATTCACTGTACACTATTGCAGAGCAGACGTCATTTCGTCACATACGAGTGTTCACAGAAATCTTAAATGTAAAAGCTTCAGAATGATCTTGCCCTAGGGCTGGAAGAAAGTAATCATTATGCTGATTTTCAGCAAGGGAGACTGACTGGTTTGTTATTTCCGTATCTCGTATCTTGATTTGTCAGCCAAATGTTTTGGTAGATTGATTTACAGCAGAGTGATGGATGGGCAAGATCAAACGAAATCTTCATGGGTGAACAAGTTTGATTCAGAGAGAAAGTGAACACTACTGAACAGATAATAAAACACAGGTTAATCCTTTATAAATATGCCATGGGTTATAGAAGTGCCATCTAGTTCCCATCTTTAAAAAAGGCACACAAAATGAACCCTCTTACTGTTGGCCCATTTCCCTGATAGATGTTTTTTTCCAGAATTCTAGCTACCATAGTATTGAAGGACTTAATGACTAGGGAAGAAAACATTAATTGCTTCATCCCCGTTCAAACAGGGTACAGAAGGGGAGTGGGCACGATAGAGAGTAGTTTCACACTCTCCTCCTGTATGTCCTTAGCGAGGGACGGAACGTTCAGAGAGCTGTTTATGGCAGTTTTAGATCTGTCCTCTGCATTCAATAACGTTAATCTTTCCTGCTTATGGAATAAGCTAGTAGAATGGGCGCTAGATCCAGGATTGCTTTCAAATAGGACAGCCTTTCTATTCTAACAATGAGGCAAGGGTTTGATACAACACTGAGGGTAGTTTATCCAGCCCCATCTCTTTGCGTCAAGGGTTTTGTCAGTGGTGTGTGATCGCACCAACACTATTTAATTTGTATTTAGCTGACCTCTGGACGGAGTGCACGTTTTGGTGCTCTTCTTCAGTTTTATCACCTGAAGGTTACCCCCATGTGCCTTTATGCTATTGAACTTGTTCCTTTTTTCAAGAAGACAGTATCTTGATTCATTGGAAGGTCGTATCCTTAGGTTATTGGACTGCCCAGATCAGTATCGATCAGTGCTGTTCGTCTGGAGATGGGTTTGCTTTCATGGTGGGCGCAGTATATTAAAAAAGCATCCTTTTTTACAATAAGGTTCTTGAGGCAGAAACACCCTCTTTGGCATCCTACTTGAGGGATACTTTTGAGACGGCCTCTAACCATTTTCTTTGTAAATTTCAAAAACGTTGTACAGATTGTATGAAGTTGGCTGACATATTTGTTACCGAATTCTGTGTGGTCATAAAAAATAAAATTAAAAGATGGGACAAGATCGAAGACCAAGAAGATCTGCAGAGGATTAAGCTGCACACTGAGAATAGTATTCATTATGCGCCCACTTACGGCTGCAGATTGTATCTCCAGAAATGTGTGTCAAAAGCTCTAAAAAGTCTCCTGAACTGCCTACCGACCTTGCACCAACCTTGGGAATTCCAAAAGATCTCAGAAATTGTAGACTGTGCAAGACTGAGAGCTTAGAATCCCTTTATCATGTTGTTATTGAATGCACTAGTTGCACCAAGTTAAGGATTAAATTCCTGTGTCCGTATGTACACTTCACCTCAGAGTTGCTGTCTGAGAGTTTATGGAACAGACTCATGATGGGCTCCGATGTACCTCTCACACTGGCACTGGCGAAATAACTCTTAAACATTTTTTTAAAATCTTCAGCATGTAGTAGATCAAGGTGATGCAATGTTAGCTTCTTTTTCTTAGTCACTTGCCAAGGAGTTCATGCATTCTTATTATTGCACATTGACTAGTACTGTATTACATGCGTTTGCTTGTTTTATGTGGAGTGGCTTTATGATTGTTTTAGAGTATGAGATGTATTGGATCATTCTTTTTATGTAATATTTCTATTTGTGACATATATTTAAACTTGACGTATTGCTTGTTTTATGTGGAGTGGCTTTATGATTGTTTTAGAGTATGAGATGTATTGGATCATTCTTTTTATGTAATATTTCTATTTGTGACATATATTTAAACTTGACGTATGCGAAAAAAGTTATGCCATCTACCTGGGATTCATGGAACTGAGTTCTGCAATTGACTGAGATAGTTGGCCCAAATTGTGGGAGCTATTAAAATCATTGGTGATGCCAAGCTCTCTCCTGGACATCCAGGTGGAAATGCCTTAAGTGCTATCTGCCACGGTCGGCTTTGGCAAGATGGTATAACTCAAGTCTAGATTTCCATTGTCTTGTGGGATTAGGCAGAGGATGTACATTGGCACCTCTCCTATTCCATGTTTATGTTAACTGCCTATCTAAAGCGCTAAACCAAATTACCTTGGATATGCCAAGAACAGGTAGCCAGAATATCTGTTCCTTAGCTTATACCCACAATGTTGTTATACCCACAATGCATATACACAGTTAGGAGTGTGGGCACTGATCAATAGTTATGTGAATGATATGGCTACCCATGACCTTTGATTAAATGAAAATAAGTCACGTCATATACAAATAGGACACCCTGGTGGAAAGTTGGCCTTAATAAGCCATTTTGTTATCTATGGTTTACCTTCTCAAGTGATCTAAAAAAGCACTCAAATATTAATAGCCAAGCTCCAAAATTACCTCAATTGAATGTTGCCCTCTTCAGATTCTGTGGAATGTGGCAGGCTTAACAATGGACACAATGTTTTCCATTTACCACGCAAAATTACTCGGTTGTCACATATGAGGAAGAAGTGTGGAGCTTTGTTTTTGCTCACCCTGTTCAATTAAAGGAACATCAAACGTTGTGGTCCTTCTTTGGCCTATCACCTGGCTCCCCAATATATCCTATGCATCTTGAATTTAGCCTAGATTAGGTGACAGATTTAATCAATATTAGAGCGCTACTGTTATGGGTATGACTTTGGAAAAATGGGACGGAATGCTGCAGTGAGTGCAGTTTGCTGACAGGTGGCGAGGACCATTGTGTGTGCCACTGTGTTTTCCAACAGAATATTGCGACTGGTGCACTGCAGAAAATGAACATTTAACAAGGTCAGAAACAGAGTGCAGTTTGGTGGCAGGCGGCGAGGACTCTTGTGTGCTCGACTGTGTTTACCTTATGAGGAGTTTGACTGATGCACTGCAGAAAATTAACATTTAATGAGGTTGGCCGTGGAGCGCATCCCAGAGTGCTGCAGTGAGTGCAGCTTGGCAGTAGTTTAGAGGCGAGTTGAGGTGAGATCATACTGCTTTACAGTCTGTCTATATTTGCCGAAATGGACTTATAATTTATGGAGAAATTCCACACAAGCTGGCACTGGAAAGCCATCTGACCAGGCTTTGTGCCCTTTGACATCGTTCCACAATACATCCATACTGGGAGTGCAGATTTGTATGGAAGGTGCTGTGGTCACACCTTCACAAACTGGGCTAGACACAGATACAGGTCTTGCCACTATGCTTAAGACTAAGTCTAATATTACTATGCAACAAGGAGATGAGGCTCGGCAGCTCTCTCCGACACCAGGTGAGTGCATTCAAGACCCTTTGGAGGGCCGGTTTGCGCTACATACCAAGCCTACATGTGCATTCACGGATGGCATACAGAGTGCCTCTAAACCTGCGGACCCCTCTAATTTCCAAATTCTGACACAATGTACTACCCACAACTTAGCAGTTAATGAGGTAAGTGAATCTTCATTCTCTCCATGCATTATGGTGGTGCCCATAATAGCGGACATCATCACGGAGCCCACTGTGAATATTTTGTCAATCACAGTGAGAGACGCCGTTGGCGATGGGGCACCAGCTCCTATGGACATTGACTCTGGAACCGTTGCCAAATCTCCAAATAGCTTGGCACAGGAGAGTAAAAAGGCTTGCCACACTAAGACCAAAGTAACCGAAACTTTGGGAGCACCAGCACGGAAGATCAAAGATTTTGACCTAATCATGAGCACTAGTACTGCGCAACCAAAAGAGTACTCCCCTTTAAACACAAGAGACCGTGAGCAGCCTGAGTTAGCTGTGGATTCCAATTACATAACTGATTTAAATATATTGGAGATAGCAAACGTGAGGTCTAGCATATTGCCGAAAGCCGGCTGTCCACTAACAAAGGCAGGTTCAGTTAAATAAGATGGTCTTTCAAAGAACTCTGAATCATTCTTTCTCTCCTAACTGAACATGAGTTTAGTATAGATGAGTATATGCCGGTCACTTTATCGTATCTTTCTGGCACTCCTGATCACCGGTTTCACACCAGACATGCAGAAATGCAAAGGAGAAAAATCAACTAACCACCCCCTCTATCTCAGCTATGAATTTGGTGCTAAGCTTGTTGGTGCGCCTATCTGTTCACTTCGGAACCTGCCTTCTTTCTCTCCCTCTCCCTGAGGCACGACGACCTGGCCTGCTTTCATTTCTTACACCCAGAGGGTGCTCCAGCTTCCCTGATGCCGCATTGTGTCTCCCCCTGACTACCCTGCACACGAGGTATGAACGCCGTAATAGCGTGATGAAAAAGCTTTTATTTTTTCTTCTGAAATGCATGTTGCGAAAATTGAATTAATTTTTGCAAAGCGCTCTTCTGAAAGTGCTGGATCGGCGCTGCACTGTTGGTGCCTCAACGCTGCCCATTTTATCACCTTTGGGGCAGCATGCAATTGTGAAGAAAGGGAGATCTATTTGAAATTGCCCATTGCCAGCTCTCCTCGTGGCAACTCCATGAAGGCTGCTGTGCCGTGCACCTTGGAGGAGGCCCTGATGCCCTCCTCTTCCACCTACCTGCACCACTATTGGCCTGGGAGCTGATGAGATTGGCCTTTTGGGGACCAACAGGATTTCACCGTCCCATCTCGAAATGCCCACATCAATAGGCCCTATCTATTATCCTCGTCTGCGGGTCCTCTCCTACACCCCCTCCCCTCATGTACACGGATGCTGAGGAGAACTTCATACGTTCCGTAAACACTTACTAATTGGATCAACTCTCATCGTTTCTCTAAAGGTCAGTTCCCTCTACGAACTTCATTGGCTCTCATCCTCACACCTGGGACTGTCTCACCTTTCACTTCACCCCATCTGGACCTCCATTTTCTCTGGTTGTGCCCAATTGCCGCGTTTGTTTCCATCTGTCTTGACAAAAGCCAAACTGGTTGTGCCCAGCTGCTGTGTGTGTCTAAACTGCCCTGCAAATGTCAAATTTTGTTGTGCCCAGTTGCCACGTTTGTTCCCATATGTCCTGCCAAAAGAGAATCTGGTTGTGCCCAGCTGCTACGTGTATTTCACCTGCCGTGGAAATGTCACATTTTGTTGTGCCCAGTGGCTGCATGTGTGTCCCCTAGTCCTTCCAAAATGAAATCTGGCTGTGCCATCTGCAGCCTTTACGGTCTGCCCCTGTTCCTCCTCCATCCCTCCCCTTCCTACCCTACCCCACTCTCTTTGCTACCACACTCTTCTTCTTCTATCCTCCTTGTATGCTGATGTATTGTCCCCCTTCTGTATCAACCCCTCCCATCGTCACCTCCCCTCCACCCTACTTGCTTATTTCCTTGTACCTTAAAACTGCTTAACTACTCTGAGCGTAGTTAGGCCCAGCACTAACTTTCCTATACTCCTCTTCCCCTCCCCTTCTTTTCACCCATCCCCCCACTGTATTTATGTCACACCACTATATAACTGTTCCACTTCAACTTACCATTGTATAGCAACCTGTCTGTCCTATCATGCTCCACCACCCACCTTTACCATATTTGTGTAAGGCACTTGGAAAAACTAAGGCCTGTGGTCAGACATGAAAGAGATATGTTCACTTTTATATCTATCATTTGCACTTATTCATGCACTTCCATGCCCTGTGGAGGGCTGTATCATTCAGAAACTCAAGGGCTCTGAATGACTGTTGTCTTTTCCCCACGTTTTCCCCTTCCCTCCTTGAGTGCTTTGAAACACTTCTCGGTGTGTAGGCACTATACAAATAAACAATAAATTAAATAAATAAAATCTGGAAGTCAAGGCACGCACACTGATGCACCGCCTCGTACTTCCATGCTGCCGGCACTCCGCTATGCACGGTACAACCCTTGCTTCAGTTCAGGTCAGACGCTGCCTTTGTGTTATTCCCCCATCCTTCTCATGTATCCTTTGCTTTGGGGCTCCCGCCCTCTATTCACTCGACCTCCCTTCTCGCTTACCTCCTCTCTGGTCCTTCCTTCCAATACCCTTCGTCTCTTTGCTTCCCTTCCTCCTCGCACCAGTCTGGCAATACTCCCCAGCTTCCTCTGTACTTCGTATGTTGCCAGCTGTTATTTCAGCTTTCCATCTGAGCTCCGGCTCCAGTCAGCTGCTGGTTAATTGCTTCTCCTGTGCTACTGTTTGTGGGAATCCGAGGATACAATTTGGAAGACCATTGTTTCCATCAAAGAAGTACCATCATTTTCACTCGGGGTTTTTAATGCTGTAAGGATTTTTCCATGTCAGGATTGGCTTTGTTGAGTCCCTCCTGCTTGGCTTGTACTACAACCAAGCAAAGTGGCCTCCAGCGGAGACCGCCCTTATCTCTTCACAAAAAAGAAGAAATCCTCCAGCCTGAAAGAAAGGAAGAAAAAGGATCGACTCAGAAAGACAACCCTTGAAGATTCATGTGAGGAGTTTGATGTAGAAAAGCCATATCCAGAGGGGAATCTTCAAGGTTTACAGAGCTTGCAACGCCAGAAAACAGAAATGGCTAGCCTGGAGCAGTACCAGGAATTAGTGGCTGCCATTCAGGTACAAACCCTAAGATCGAAGATGGTTGCTTTAAGACCGTTAGTTGCTGCACATGAAGATCAGAGAGGTGATCTGCCGCCTCTAGGCATTCCTTAGGGAAAATATGACAGAGCTCCCGGCAGATTGAAAGAATTCCTAGATGCTTGTCTTGTCTACTTTGTCTTTTTCCCTAAGGCTTATGAATCAGAATGTGCTAAAGTAGGAGTTTTGGTATCCAATTTGGTGGGTAACGCCTTGGCTTGGGTCACCCCCATGGTAACCTCTGCTGATCCTGCTTTAATGGATTATGCGCACTTCGTCCAACTCTTCAAGGAGCGCTTTGAGAGACCAGAGGTATACTTCACTTCTTACGAAAACCTGCTGGACATAAGACAAGGGTCATTTGATGTACAGGCCTTTCTCTCAGCTTTTTCCGAGGATGGCTTCTGAGGCTGGCTGGCCAGAGACGGCCCAACAAACAATTTTCTGATAGGTCTTCAGGGGGACATTAAGGACAAACTGGCCAGGATATCCTGTCCGGCCACATTTCAGGATCTGGTTTTCCTTTCTCTCCAGATCGAGTACAATCTAGCCGAACGGCGATCTGAAAGGAGGAAGACGAAAGGCCCTCAGGTCCTGCCACCGATCACTCCCATTCAGGCTTATCTCCTGATAAACCAATGCAAATTGGAGCAGCAAGAGGCTCCCTAACTCCTGCAGAGCACAGGGAGAGAAGAGATCAGGGCCTATGTATGTACTACTGTTCAAATAAACATCTTCTATGGAACTGCCCTGAGGTACCCCTATGCCGTCAGGGAAACTAACAACCTGATCTTAAACAGGGCAAAGGAAGGATAGGTAATGAGAAGTCCCTGTAATAGCACACAGAAAGGAAGCGGACAGGGTTACAAACATCTCATGGTATTCCGAATTACCTTAGCCATCACAAACAGACCACCCATTAAAGTACACGCCATGTTGAATTGCGGAGCAGCAGGATATTTTATGGATGCATCCTCACTCGAAAGGAAGGCTCTTCACGAATATTTGGACTGCAATCTCCAGCATGGGTTAATTCGGGAATCCAAGTCCGCCGCAGGAGCGTCTTTGTTCTTCATCCCTAAGCAGGATTCTAAAAAGCTAAGACTCTGTATCGACTACCGCAGACTCAACAGCATAACATCCAAGACTGATATCCCATGCATCTTATAAAGGACATTCTGGAAGCAGTCCATGGGGCCAAGCTTTTCACCAAACTTGACCTAAGAGGGGCCTATAATCTCTGCTTCAGACACGGGATGAATGGAAGACTGCATTTAGGATGCCCCTGGGTCATTACGAGTATCAGGTGATGCCATTCGGGTTAGTCAATGCTCCAGCAGTCTTCCATAGATTTATGGACAAGATCTTTGCCGACCTTCTCTTTAGCTCTGTGGTGGTATACCTAGACGATATATTGGTATATTCCTCTACCTTGGAAGAACATAGAAAGCATGTCACGGAAGTCTTGCTTTGCCTTCGTCAACATCACTTACTTGCCAAACCAGAGAAATGTGTTTTCGAAGCCTCGTCTGTCCCCTACGTAGGGTTCATCCTTACCGAGGAGGGGGTACAAATGGATCCCAAGAAGACCAAAGCGATCATTCAGTGGCCAGAGCCAAAGTCCGTCAAGGACATTCAGTATTTTTTGGGGTGGCTAATTTTTATCGAAAATTCATGCCTAATTTTTTGCAGATCAGCCTACTTATTATAGCCCTACTGAAGAAAGGTGTACGATTTGATTGGAGCAGCGATTCTAACACCGCATATCAAGAACTAAAGTCATCCTTTTGTTCTACCCCCATTTTCCTGCAACCTAATCAAGCGACCGCTTTTATTGTTGAGACAGATGCTTCGGGGGTGCCTTGGGAGCTGTGCTCCTACAAGCCAGTGATGATTGAGGAGTTTGATGTAGAAAAGCCATATCCAAAGGGGAATATTCAAGGTTGTGAGACACGGCCATGAGGAGGTAATTGAATCTTTCACTTAAAAAATGTTAAAATAATAAATTCATTGCCTCCTATGTTTGTTATTCTCAACAACATGTACAGTGCTCCATTGATTCCCAGCGGGGTCCGCACTATATAAAACCCAAACACATACAAATCCGTGCATACAGATGAGATGGATAGTGGCAGTGCTAGTTGTCATGAGAGTGCCAATCAGTCTCCTAATGATCTTGTCTACCTGATGATTGTGGTGCTGCAAATTGACATGCATGTGTTGGTGGTGGTATTGTTAATGTAAATGCTACTGAAGTAGGTCAGCAATCTTTGATTAAGATCAATGCTGAACAGTGTCGGATAATGAAGGCCCTTAATTAGCTGTCAAAAAAGCACACCACCGAAAACGAGGTTTTATGCAACCACGGGCAAAATGTCCACTCTGCATGAATGAACGCAGATAAGGAAGAGCGTGGGCAGGATACGAAACCTGTGACGGACAGCGACACCAGACAGCCTGATTTCCATTCTGAATTACTCACATTTTCAAATACATTAGTCACTGGTCTGCAACATTTAACATACATGGTTAATGGAATTAAATCTCCCTCTGCCAAAGAGGTCAAAGGGTCATCAGCAACAGATGATGGAAGTTAAACGATGCAGAAATCATCACATAGATTTTCTGCAGAGGATGATGCTGTTACAAATCATTCACTTTTTCAGCACTTTCATGACAAAGGGTGTTGCGAGATGCTGCCAGTGCACCAAAGGGAAATTAGGAGGGCAGCCTCCATAGGTGCATGACTTTACTGCTGCATTTTCCTGTGCCATGAAAGGAGACGCTGGAGTTATGACACCTTTCAGTACTCGTGCAACATTACTTCTATTTTCAGTAATTACTTAGGTACAAAAGCCATGCAGCAGTTACATTACATTTGCTCAAGTGTTGGGCAGAGTTGAATGTATGATGGAGCTTGTAAGAAGCTCACATACGTACTCGTCACAGGGTTCATAGGGTTCACATGTTTCACCCGCTGGGAAACCTTTAAGACGAGCATATTCGTTTTACATTGAAGGCTGAAGGCAGTTGTGCATTTTTTTTCCTGTGAATGATAACCTCTCTACAATGTATCTGACCTTCAGAGCATGACGTCTGGTTTCTGTAGATGTAAAATGTGCTTCTAACAGCTCACAACGACACCTGCAAGGACAAAGTCACAATTACCACCTGCAAAATATCCAATGTCTTGAAATTAAGGCTCACTTCTTGACTTTTTTGCCACTGAGAGCCATTAGCCTGGAATCTACAGTGATGTCAGGATTTTTAACAAGTTCTCAGTTTGCTTTATTATTACCGGTATGACCTGCGCTCAAGAGGATTAACGTGTTGGTTGGTGTTTGTTGCCTAGATAAGGGTTGGCGCTGTGGTTTGGAACCGGAGAGCATAATGGCACCAATAATTTTATCTTGGCCTATCATCCTCACTGGAATTCATCTGGACAAATTCTCTATGCGTGTATAAGCTATGCACAGTGACTTGCGCTTGTTTGAGTGACCGGGGGCTAATGTGACAGTAAATCCTCAGAGGGTGTACAGTGCACTCCACCCTTAGTTTGAGTTTGATTAGAACACAAGATAGCTCCTGTGCTGCCCAGGTGACTTGTGGATAATGGGTTGGAGCTTGGGAGAGCAAAGGCAATGATGACTAAGAGTAACATTGGATACCTGCATCCCTATTGGATTTTAGTCTAGTTAAAACGCCTGTTGGTTTGTCACCAACACACCAAAATGGTAGGAGGTGGAGAGATGTACTTTGCACCCTTCAACCCTTTTATGTGTGGCTCCTGAGATGTAACCTTGAATTGATAAGAATGCATCACTGAGTGATTGATCAGCTTTTATTATTCTATTATTCTATCTTGCGTGAAGAGGAAGGTTTATGGTATATGCATTAACCTATGGCA
Organism: Ambystoma mexicanum; assembly: GCF_040938575.1. NCBI lineage: Eukaryota > Metazoa > Chordata > Amphibia > Caudata > Ambystomatidae > Ambystoma > Ambystoma mexicanum. The sequence goes on from NC_090924.1 coordinate 970,133,659, forward strand.
AGGTTAAGGGTTCTCTTATTGGCTAGGCAAAGGTGGTAAGGGATTCCCCCTTAAAGAAACCTGCCCTTAATTTTATGACAAACAAATAAAACCAGCTATCCCCTGGTAGGCAAACAATACAGGTGGGATATCCTGTAGATATCCCAGAGGATTCCATTATAGAACTCCATTGGGAACACTATTGGAAATCCTGTCCACAAGGTCTTTCCAGGGGAACCAGAGTTTACAGTTTCAACAACTGATAGATATGAACCCTTCTGTTCCTTGACACAGTTGCCAATGTCAACACGGCAATACCAGTGTTTTTGCAAACTTCGGCAGACTCCCCTTCTGATATAAATGCCAGCACGAAAGGTGGAATGGGTGTAGAGGGAATGGATGAACTCGACACCCTGCATTTCTCTCATGAAGCCAATGGCAAAGTGCTCGTCAGCCAGCAAAGTCTTTAGCCTCCTCCCGATTGTTTGTTTGTTTGTTTATTTTATTTATATCGCGCACCTGACCAGGAGGTAATTGGGCGCTAGAGGATAGGAATGGTTACATTATATACATTACATTACATGGCATAGTATAGACAGTTATGTACATGCATACCATTTGAGCATTCAAGGAGAGATTACCATGGTACATATATACATATTGAGCATTATACATATTATACATAGGTCATAGCAGTAGTATGGGAAGGATGATACATACTAGTTGTGCAGACCACCTAGCGGTTAGTAGTATCAAGAGCTGTAGTTTTATGTTTTGTTGAGTATCCATGTGATAACATGGCTTCTGAATTTGTTGAAGGTTTGAATAGTCTGAATATTCTGAGGGAGAGTGATCCAAAGCTGGGCGGCTAATACTGGGAAGCTAGTGCCTCCGGCTCTTTTTAGATTATATCTGGGCACCGCCAGACATGGTATGTTGGATGATCTAGTAATTCTGTTGGATACCTTCCATGTGAACTTATCTGTGAGATTGGGGGGCGGGCTTGGTAGTTAAGCGCTTTGTGAGTGAGGCAGATAGTTTTTAGGACAATTTTGTCATGTATAGAGAGCCACCTGTAGTGCTTTCTAGTTTGTGAGATGTGCTCTCTTTTGGGAATATTCAACGCTGCTCTGAACGCGTTGTTTTGCATGATCTGGAGTTTATTTAAGATGGTTTTGTGCGCTCCTAGATAAAGTCTGTTGCAGTAGTCCAATTTAGATTGTATGAGCACTCTCGCCAGAGTAAGGCAGCTGGTGGGGGATAGTAAAGGTCTACAGGCTCTGATCAACTTGTCTGTGTGGGCTGTGGCCGATGAGGTCATGTTAATCTGACGTCTAACGACTGGGCATCAAGGTAGAAACCTAAAGTTTTTAGATGTTTGGCAATGGGTATACTGTTCCCATCGATGACGATATTTGTGTAGTGAGGACTTAGGGCCTCATTACGACCCAGGCGGTAAGTTACCGCCTGGGCCGTGACTTTACCACCATGGCGTAAACTACGTTTACGCCATGGTGGTTGGCGGACTTACCGCCCCATTCCGACCTTGGCGGGGCGGTAAGTCCCCAATCCCCATTTACCCTTCCCCATTCCCATTTTTGCCCCATAGGGCATAATGGGAGTGGGGAAGGCGTTAATTACGCCACCGTAAATTACGGTGGCGTAATTAACTCCATGGTCCCTTAGCGCCATGGATTTTAACACCTGCTAAAAGCAGGTGTTAAAAGCACCATGGCGCTAGGGGACCTCGTAATCAGGCGGTAAGGGTCGGCGCTGTTAACGCTGCCGTAAACCCCTTACCGCCTGAGTCGTAATGAGGCCATTAGTTTGAGAAGGTTGTTAGATGATCCGACTAGGAGTAATTCTGTCTTATCATCATTCAGGCAGAGACCATGTGTGGCCATCCATGCATGAATGATGATGTAGACTTCGTTGATCCGCGTGACGTCTATATCATAGGTTCCTGAGAGGGATAGGAGTATCTGGGTGTCATCCACATAATTTGTGTAGGTGACACCCAGACTGTCAAGTTGGTCGAATAGTGGCTTTGTAAAAATGTTGTACAAAGTGGGCGAGACGCAGGATCCTTGAGGGACTCCGCGGGTGATGGGGATGGGGGGTCAGCAGCTGCTGAGGGTGAGAACACGCGCATAGTTCTGTTAGCGAGGAAAGATTGGATCCAGGCAACTGCAGAACTGGAGAAATGTGCCGCTGAGGAAAGGTGGTTACAAAGTATGGAGTGATTGATCCACCAGATCAAAGGCCGCAGAGAGGTTGAGTAGAAGTACGATGGCCATCTTTCCTTTGTCTTTTAATTCATCGATCTGGCTTTTGAGGTTGACAAGTGCGGTTTCTGTTCCATGCTGGGGTCTGAAGCCAGATTGACGGGTACCAAGTAATTTGTGAGTTCCAAGATAATCTTGTATTTGCAGGTAGGCTTTTCTGTCCAAAGCTTTCAGTAGAAATGGGACTGTCGTAATTGGTCTGTAGTTAGTGGGTATAGCCGGGTCAAGGGTCTGTTTTATTAATAGTGGTAGAACCCAGGACTCTTTGAGGTTACTAGGGATGGAGTTGTTAGAGAAGGAGGAGTTTACAAGTTTAGTAATGAATGGGGCAAGGTCTCTAGCTGCATCTTTTATAATCTGGGCTGGGCAGCTATCGCCCTTACAGTTAAATGGTTTAAGAGATGCAATGATTTTGTGGACTTCAGGGATGGTGACTTTTTTTAACGTGAAACCTGAGTTAATGTGAGCGGTAGGAGTAGGTGCTGGTGTAATGACTGTTAGATGGGATCTTTTGTCAGCTATTTTGGTCTGCAGTCCTTTGATTTTATTGGAGAGGCCCACTGTCTTTATTTCCATGATTTCTTTAGCTTTAAGTAAATATTTCTCTTGGTGCTTCAGTTACATCGTTACTCTTGAATATGTTCATATTGTTTCAGCATAGGTTCATATATCATCTATATGACATCACTCTGCCCTCATCACATTTCACTTAAAATACGTCCATGATGTTGATAGGTATGTTCTGACATCCTTGTATGTGACATCCTTCCATGTGGCATCCTTCCACATTGCATCCTTTCATGCTTTCAGTGTGAAGGTAAATTCTGTATCGCTGTCTGAGTGCATAGCGTCTCTCATTCACTCAATGCGGTATAGGAACGATACAGTGGGTCCCATTTACTGCTCTTCTCCTGCTGTTCCAGTATGACGGAGGTGTTGGGGTGGGAACTAGTGAGAAAGCATCTACCTGCTCCTCTACAACCGTCACACGATGTTCAAAGGGCTGCTAGGCCGAATCAGGAGCTGGGACAGAGGGTGGAAAGGGATAAGGACATAAGAGGAAGCAGGATGGAATGGGAACAGCAGAGGGGGAAAAGCTGTGCAAGAAATGCCAAAAATGCACAAAGTAGGCACAAGTAAGCAGAATTCAAAAGCTGTGCCGAAAATGCAAAAAATGCACAAAGTAGGCAAAAGTACACCGAATTTAAAGAATACGCTATTTGAGAAACCTGAAGGTGCCTTCCTAGCTAGTCCCTGGGGATCTGTCATCCAGATGGCCAGGACACGGCCATCGCTATTGGATCCAGTTCCCGGGGGGGACCAGTGAGGGAGGATCACATGGAAGGACGGTCCTTGGGGAGAGTGAGAGGCACACCGAATGGGGTGAGACACAGTATCCCCCTTCTTTCGACACCTTTTCCCCATCCTATCACATAGGACATTCAAAACCGCTGCCCCCCTTTTCTAACATGAACACTTTCCCATGACACACATTAGAACAGACTAACACCAGAGCCGTTTACCTGACATGTCCCAATACAAGGGTCAGGCTAAGTCAGGAAATTGATCAAAATCACACACACCTGACTGCCCTTCTCTTCCCCACAGGAATAAAAGGTGTAGCAAGAGAGCACAGTACGAGCAAGGCAGACCGCATAAGGTGATGGCTATCCAGACCCAGCAGTTCCAGAGGAGGAGAAAGGCGGTGAATATCGAGAGGCTGACAAGGAAGGGCACGACCTTGCCCTTTTCAACACAGACCCGTGAAACCTCTGCAGAGGGAATAATAAGACCAAGGACAATAGCCAAAGTGTGATGTAACAGATGTCAACGGTACACAGGGCTTGTCGGTGCTGATAAGCCGGAGAAACAGAAACTCCTGCTTCCGTTGTACCGGCCTTGACTCCAATTACGAGGAAAGTCAAGCGGTTCATCACAGCCGGTGAGTCGAAGGGAGAACCGATAAGAGTCGGGCTGTGGCAAATGACTGACGCAAAGTGGCAACTTGAACCAAGTTCAAAGAACTGTAAAAGTGTTAAAGGGGAGACCAGCTGCAGAGGGAACCAGCACCACATCGAGGGACTCTGGTCAATCCCCTTCTGAGTAAAACTACAGATACCAGAAGGCCATAGGAGAGCTGTCAGGTTAGGTCAAAGCGGTCATACAGGAGGTCAAGCAAACTCCCTGTACAGTCAAAAGCCTTTGACCTAAGAGCTGTACAGAAAGCAAGGGAAATTAATTCTGCAAACATTGAGAGAAAAAGTAAATGTGAAATTGGCAAGAGTGAACCCGGACGAGGCATGCTGACGAAGAGGGGGAAAAGTCTAAAGTCCCAAGAAACAGTGTGTTGACAAACATGAAACGAGCCGAGGGATGTCCACTTGAACTGTTTAAAAAGACATTAAGATTGGTGAATAAATGACAAGCCATAGTGAACCCGGAGGAGGGAGGGTGAAAGTAAAGAGGGGTCTGTGCTCGGAAGAGGGGGGCTCAAGGGTAAGGAATCTTCACCCGAAGTAAAACCAGGAAACAAACTTTCATTTTTGTTGAACTTTTGTTTTGTTATTTGAATACGCCAGGCTCTCGAAGGCAAGAGACTCTCAAGAGAAATGAGACTTGGCCATCAATGCCCCTGATGGCTGCAAGTGGAACTGTCATCTCGTGCTGGTTAAGCTGGAGAGTTTACTGTGCTCCAAGATCCCATTTTACCTGGTACTCAAAACGTGGGCAAGGGAAACCCAAGCTATTGCACTCTGACATATTATTTGAAAACATGTATTTCTTTCCTTGAAAACTGTCCCACACCCTTTTTGTATTAGTTGGAAGGTTTCTTAGTTTTCTTAGTATAGGCCCTTTTTATTCGACCGACGTCCCTAGGACTGCCTTATTTTCATTTGATGGTCGACGCTTGCTCCCATCTTAGATTTAGGTTTAGATTAGGCGTTTTTCCAACCTGCATACAGTTTAATAAACACCCTTGAACTGTGGTCACTTGTGACTGTCTTTACTGTTGCCACCATGCATTCCTTGCAGCTACCAAATGGCTTGCAGGCCCAGCAAACTCACCTGTTGGTTGCCGGAGCTAAAGCGTCTTCCAAACAGGTCCCAGGGGGGAGACCTTCACACAATGTTCAAAGGGCTTCTAAGGCCAATCAGGGGCTCAGACGGCAGGAGGTGGGGAGGGGATACGGCCAAAAGAGAAGTGGGATGGAAAGGGAACAGCAGCGGGAAAAAGTTGTGCAACAAATGCCGAGAATGCACAAAGAAGGCACAAGTAAGCAGAATTCAAAAGCTGTTTGGAGTTATTTGCATAAGAGGAGACCAATGAAGGATCAATCAAATTAACATAAAAGGTAAATAAACTCAGAGAGAAGACCTCTGACCAATCCGGTGAACATGCGAGAAGACAGTTATTTATTTTTAACCAAGGCTCACCATCTGTTGTTAGGAGATACATCTTCTCCACACTGAGCCCATTAATTTAAATCTGATCCTAAACAACCTCAACCACAGATGTTTTAAATTGGAGGGTGAAGAAGGGAGATCGGTCAGGGCTGCTTCCATTGGGGGGTTAGGGCCCTCTGCATTTGCTTGTTTCAGGATAGAGCAGAATGGGATCATACACAAAATTGATGTAGGGGGCTGTGTCTTTGTTGCCATATGTAGGGCACAAGTAGGTACACCTCATTATGAGTTGGTAATTGCCCTAAAGTCGTTTCTGAGAGTCTCAAGCTCCCTCTTACCCATGTATTCATAGACCTCCCTTCTCAGAAAATAGAATGGAAGGCATATTTCCATCAAATACCCTATATGAGTCATGAAGCACACATGCCACATGGCTATTGAACAAAGGAAATAGAATCCGTATTGCATGGTTAGCATGGGCAACCACTTTTTCAGTGTGTTGGGTCTGCGCACCTGACCACACAAATGTTAACCCTAGTCATAAAAGACGCGATGTATTTCACCTTAGATACATATGTGTGCCACCTCCATTACGAATCAACTCTGCGGAAATGCACTAAGATTCAGTCCCAGGATGTTAGCTTGTAAGGTGATTGGCCTTGGTGGCAATAGGATCTGATGCCCTTTAGAGAGAAGATCAGAAATATGTGTGTCATTAGTGCATAAAGGGGAGGCAATTCCAAGCCTCTGCTATTACTAGGGAGAAATTTCAGGGGCTAGGGCTTGGATACATTCTGCTAAAAATAAAATGAAAAGAAGCACGCCAATGCACCACTCAGTCTTCCCCTTCACAGGGTCTCTACAGCGTGTTCCAGTCAGATCTAAGTCTGTGTGGATAACTATAATCAGGTCTAAGAGAGGCTTATGGATTCCCAAATGCTTCAGCTTGTCCTAAAGACTTTGCCAACACTCTGCTTGAAAGGCCTGTAAGAGGTTAAGGATGGCCAAATAAAGATATCTTCCCCTTGCATATAAACATATTGCAGTCTCTATGATGAAGCAGCGATTGTCTATTGAAAACCCATATATTGAAAATGCATACTATAGCCTGACTGTGAGTTTGGAAGGGCAGTAGCTCATATTATTAAGTGTTCTACAGCGATATCATGCCAGGTTCAGTAGATCAACCTTTTTTAAATATTAGTTAAAATATTAGGACAACCCTACTAAGTATGCAGAGGGTACAATCTCCCTCGTGGTGGTTGTAGTCAGAAACATAGTTAGTATGTCAGCCCAACATTCATTTTGAGAAGTCAAGAGATCCTATCTTGCCCCAGCTAGGTCAGTAGACTTGTCTGATCTCAAGGTTTGGAAGCAATTCTTCCCTCTGCAGAGTACCAAATCATCTCCCAAGGCCTCATTAATGGTAGTAACTTGGGGCAGTGATTCTTGGGGGAATAACTTAATGTACTGTGCAATCCAAAGATGGGGATTGATGGAAGAATCCCTGAGGTATGCAGAAATTCCAGACTCCTTTGCCACAATCAACCTGACTGCCCACAGTGCCTGATCCGAAATGGCCATGGACACCTCTGGTATTCTATTATTTCTTTTTACTTTAATGGTTATTTATATTCTTTTTGCAGCAGAGCAGACCTGCCAATTCCTAATTAGAGAGCATGGCAGGCCCTAATAGAATAGATATCCTTCTTCAATACCAGCTGTCAAACCACAGCGGGTCACAAGGTCCAGGAGAATGTACAGCAAAGCTTTCCATCCCAAAAGCAATGTGTTACAGACTTTTTCGACAAGGTCCTCAAAACTACCCAAATTGTTCTGCAATATGTCCTCATCAGTATCTAGGATTTAAGTTTTTTGGGCTGGTATTTCAAAGCAGAAATCACTCACGTGAAAGGCATTTGGGTTGGAGAAAACTTCTAGCAACCACTACCAACTGGTCAATGAGATTTGTGTAGCCACTTTGATCTTCAAAAAATGTCAAAAACAGTTTCTAGCAGCGTGAGCTGTTTTTAAATGATAATATGCTTCCAAACCAAGTTACACCTACTAAAACAAACTCAGCTGTGCTAGATAACCTTCCTTGGGTCTGAGTACACTTTTCAGGTGTACCATCAGGGAACTACCAATCAATTCTAGAACGACAATGCAGCCAATCATGTGTGCTAATGAGGGAGCCCTTCATACAGTCTTAGAGTCAGCGAGGCATGCAGCTGGAATATCCAGTGCCTCCTCCATTGCCCTTGAACATTCTTTCTCCAAACATACCTTTATAACCTGCCATTAAATTTAATTAGATTGTAATGGTGAGCATTCTAAACCACTGAAATGATTTCCATATCATAGCCTGTATCGGGTTTACGTTCCTTTATTGTTGATGCTAAGGTATAAATAAACATCAACATCAATGGCTTTGCCAGGCCTGGTGGGTCATATAACTTAAAATCTAAAATTCCAGGATTATAACAAAGAATTCTGAAGGGGGTGAGGGCAGGAGGAATACATTTTTAATCAATGTTACTATTCAACACCTTCTTGGTGTAATTGCTAGTTTTTTAAAATGTCGAATAGTTTGGAAAATAAGAAAGGTGAGCAAAACCCTCCATCTAGTACTTCTGAAATCAAATTATGTCATGGGACAATACATAGGTTATCCAGTCCCCATCGCCCAATTTGCTCCTGAGACCTAAATTCTTCAGATAGCTCCCTAGGAAAGCCCTCCCTATCAAAGGTTTTGGGATCTCAGGGACAAATTTGGTTATATGTCTTTTGTTCCATGACACCATGATCTTCATTATTTATATGAAAGGATGTACTATATCCCATTGGTTGATTGTTATTCTGTACATTAATGCATCTATTCTGTGACAGAAATGTTATGTGCACTTACAAATATGTGCTATTACTTTGGTTCACATTGCACCTTCTGAATTAAATATTCATGTCGTTCATGTTGCCCATCGAAAATGAAGTGATGCTAATAATATGTGGTCTGAAAAAATGTATTCAATGTATTTAAAAGAGATTACTAAGTATTTGGACAGTTCTTTAATAAAATAATATCTAAAAGAGAATAACACGAATATGTTGGCCTGTTTATCTTTCAGTTGTTATTCATGTACACAAATGTATGTTCCCTGGTGAAGACATAGCAAGCAGAAGACATGGCATTTGACAGAAACCAATCGCCCTGCTTCTTCTAGAAATTGAATATTTTTGGATATGTATGCGCATTTTTTATTTCTTGAACTGATTTGATTTGTCAACAGAAGACTCATAAGACATATTACTCTGATTACTATTGAAAAATCTTTGATGATTTCAGATTCACTTTTTGATCTTGAATATGATATGATATCAGGTATTTTCTAAGTTGTGGATGTTTTTCAGTGAAAGTTTCTTTAAAAATGATTTTATTTATGCCTGACTATACTGCAATTCCCTTTGTACATATAAATATAAAATATTTTCGCCATTGACAAAATTACACAAACCATTTATTTATATTTTTATTATTATGAATGTTTACGTGCATTTGGTTACCTTTAGAACCTTTTACACTATTTCACAATTGATCAAATAAAAGACATACCTTCTACACTGTTTCACAATTAATCAATTAAAAACAAACATAGTATGATATGATAGTTTATTTACATAGCGCCCATACACAATGTGTTTCAAAGCGCTTCAAGGCAAGGGAGGGAACAAGGGAAAATACAATGACAATTGCAAGGCCATGAACAGTAAGGATGTGAAATTAACTATTGTACTCAGCCTGACGACATTTCAGAGAGTGGAAGAGCTAAGACATAGATACGGAAGGGAGGTGGAGAGTGGGAAGGAAATGGAAACAGACAGGTGACTACCGTACTAGGCCTGACAACATTTCTGGTAGAGCGGTGAAAACAAAGTGAGGAAGAGGAGTCCAGAAAGGGAGGGGAGGAACAAAACAAGCGACTATCGTACTAGGCCTGACGACATTTCAGATAGTGCTGGAGGTGGGGAACAAGTAGGAGGAGGGGGGAGGAGACAGACGAGGTTGCTATCATACTAGGTCCAGGGACAATTCTGATAGAGTAAGTGCGTAGAAGAAAGTAAGGGGAGGAGGGCAGGAGATAGGAAAAGGGAGAAAGTGAGAAAGGGAGAGGAGGAGAGAACAGAGAGTAAGCAGTTATTATTAAGTGCATTTGGTTACCTTTAGAACCTTTTAGACTATTTCACAATTAATCAAATAAAAGAAATACCTTCTACACTGTTTCACAATTAATCAATTACTATGTATGTTTGTTTTTAATGGATTATTTGCGAAACAGTGTAGAAGGTATGTCTTTTATTTGATTAATTGTGAAATAGTGTAAAAGGTTCTAAAGGTAACCAAATACACTTAATAATAAAATAAATAAATCAACAAATATAAAATAATTGTTTTTTTGTAATTGTATCAATGTTTAAATTATCTCTATTGTTGCTAAGTATCGTTTGTTTGTATTATGTGAACTTTTTTGTGAACATAATTGCATAACTATTTTAATTGCCATAGTTTTCTTTTTCTCTTTCTTTTCACATAAACAGTCTCAGACAGCCAAAAGCAAATAAAAAACATTCCACGTTTCTTCATTGAAGATGCTCTGTGAAGATGTGTAACATTAACAATTTGTAACGTGTGAGGATGGGTAGGACCTCCTGGAAAATATTGTTTTGCTTATTTAGTTTATTGCTGCTACTGAAATTTGGAAGTAAAAGCATATCCAACAACATTTGTCCACTTCAAAAGAAATAAATACCCATAGATATTAACTTGGAACTCAATGGGCCAATTAAAAAAATGTATTTCTGAAAAAAAGTAGCAAATTGCTCAATGATAAGTAACTCGTAATTCACAAAAAGGGCTTTATAGTGAGTCACAAAATGATTGTCATCTTTCTGTTAGTTTGCATTTTAGAGTTACTTATGCACAATTGTGTAATAGCAAAAATGAATCTTTCTAGGGACATTATAGAGAATCTGTTTTTTTTATACAAGATTTCTCTATTTTATTTTCCATAAAAGCATGATTTACATTTTCATTTACTTTTCACTCCATACCCTGGTTCACAGACCATTTTCAATTTATGTAATATGCTTTACAATGGTCTAAAATAACCGACTTAAGCCCAACAAACAACTAGTCCAAGACTGAGTTTCAAGAAAGAATGTTCTGTAACTATCACCCTTTTCCCCCCTGCCTTTATGCTTTTGCACCTTCATCCAGCATCCACTGCTCACCAAATAGCAAAATCCCGCATTATTCCAGGTTTGGGATAGTATTGTTCCCTCTCATTCACAAATTCGTGAAATGGGTGCCATACTTCCATGTATTTTTGAAATTCTCTAGTAGCCAGAGCCATGATATTTTCCATTGTAAAGACCCCCCAAACCTTTCTCCAACATTGTGCCACTATCAGACCCTCCCCCGTTTTCCAGATCTGGGCTACTGCTAACCAATACCAGCAGACCTGATGACAATTGGATACCGTTATGTCTTTAATATGCCCTAGGATTTCTTTCTAAAACAACAGCGATTTCCGACATGCTCACCACATATGACCCAAATCACCCACAACCCCAAAATCCCCCAGCACAGTGGCGAAGAGCCTGCAGAAATAGCATGAATTCTTTAAAGTGTGAGGTACCATCAATAGCAGATTTTACAAATTGTCTCCTTAATGTTACTGCATTTAGACACTCGGGGTAATTCATCGAATTTAGCGCAGAAGTAGCGCATGCGGCTGGCGCAGAGAGGGAGCGTGCGACAGCCACGTGCGCCAAAACCCATTTTCACGCACAGCATATTCATGGATACTAACATCCATAACCACCCGTGGCGTCGAGTGGCGCAGCGGCCCTGCAGCAGCGCCAGTTACACCCCTAACCCTGCCCCATGCGCCACAAACATCGCACAAATCCCCTACATGGCGCAAAGGCTTGTGGACCAGCATACAGCCCCCCAACCACGAAAACGTGCTAAAAATGCCACACAGCCCTCACAGGCCAGCGAAATCGTGTAGAAAACTCCCTGTGCACCCCTCGGAATACACATACCCTGCTCGTGCCAGCGAAATCACGTGGAAAACTCCCTGCGCATCCCTCGGATTACGCGTACCCTGCTCACGCCAGCGAAATCGCGTGTAAAACTCCCCGTGCACCCCTTGGAATACGCATACCCCGCTCGTGCCAGCGATATCACGTGGAAAACTCCCTGCGCACCCCTCGGAATACGCATCACCCAATCCCACCAGCGACATCACGTGGAAAACTCCCCGCGCACCCCTCGGAATATGCGTACCCTGCTCGCGCCAGCGATATTGCATGGAAAATTCCCTGCGCACCCCTCATCAAATACACGTACCCAAATCGCAACAGCAAAATCACGTGGAAAACTCCCAGCGCACCCCTCGGAATACGCATACCCTGCTCGTGCCAGTGACATCACATGGAAAACTCCCCACGCACAGCTCGAAATATGCATAACCCGGTCGCGCCAGCGAAACCCAGTGGAAAAAGTCCCCCCTGCGGTGTGGGCTGCCTGTGGGGCATGGACTGGGGTGAGGGGCTGCCTGCGCGGCATGCCCAGGGGTGATGGGCTGCCTGTGGGCAATGGGGAGGGTGGATGGGCTGCCTGCGGGGCATAGCCAGGGGTGATGGGCTGCCTGTGGGCTATGGGGAGGGTGGATGGGCTGCCTGCGGGGCATGCCCAGGGGTGATGGGCTGCCTGCAGGGCATGGCCAGGGGTGATGGGCTGCCTGTAGGGCATGGCCAGGGGTGATGGGCTGCCTGCGGGCATGCCCAGGGGTGATGGGCTGCCTGCGGGGCATGGCCAGGGGTGATGGGCTGCCCATCACCCCTGGGCATGCCCAGCAGGCAGCCCATCCACCCTCCCCATGGCCCACAGGCAGGCCATCACCCCTGGCCATGCTCCGCAGGCAGCCCATCACCCCTGGGCATGCCCGCAGGCAGGCCACATGTCACCATACACTTGGGAGCCCTGACACATGTCCCCCACCCCACCCCCATTGACGGCAACCTGCCAGCAGGCCCCGAATCATGTCCCCCACCCCACCCCCAGTGATGGGCACCTGCCAGCAGGCCCCGACTCATGTCCCCCACCATACCCCCATTGACGGCAACCTGCCAGCAGGCCCCGAATCATGTCCCACACCCCACCCCCAGTGATGGGCACCTGCCAGCAGGCCCCGACTCAGGTCCCCCACCTCACCCCCATTGACGGCAACCTGCCAGCAGGCCCTGACTCATGTCCCCCACCCCACCCCCAGTGATGGGAACCTGCCAGCAGGCCCCGACTCATATCCCCCACCCCCATTGACAGCTACCTGCCTGCAGGCCCCGATTCATGTCCCCCACCCCACCCCCATTGACGGCAACCTGCCAGCAGGCCCCGACTTATGTCCCCCACCCCACCCCCATTGATGGCAACTTGCCAGCAGGCCCCGACTCATGTCCCCCACCCAACCTCCATTGACGGCAATCTGCCATCAGGCCCTGACTCATGTCCCCCCACCCAACACTTCTACACAATCCAGAGCCATGGCCCTTATGCCCACCCAAATCCCACCCACGCCACCCCAATCCAAATACCCAACCAAGCATTCCATCCACTCCACATTGAATTCCCCATGTCATGATAGAAAACAAAAAACCAGCATGCCCATGAATACATGTCCCTCAGACCCACACAATGGCGACACATGACTGAGAAAACCCACATTGTGACATGCACAAAATGAATGAGAGAAGACCACACAAGTAAAGTAGAGAAAAATAATGTATTAAATCGTAAACTAAATGAATAAAACAAAAGCACACAATAAGAAAATAAAAAAATCAAAGTCCGGAACTCCCAAAATGATAAAAAAATGAATGCTGTAACCAATAAAATCCTAAGTAAAATGACTCCAATGGGTCCGTCCATTAAACAAAATCCAAAGTTTTAAAAAAAGCATCCAAGGGTCCATGAGCCCAACAATCCAAAGGAAACTTAACCAAAATCCTACATAATAAATAACTATATACAAAAAGGCGGGGCATAGCCCATGTGCCCCAAAGAAAAAAGAAAACAAAAAGGAAACCTCACTTTTTGATGTTCCAGGAAAGGCCATCATCGAACTCCACTTCAATATCCCGGAGGCAGGCCTCTTCCCTGGCCTCGAGGTCTTGCAGGGATGCAGCCATGGACTCCTCCAACTCCCTGCGAGTTGCCTCAAGGCGCGCCGCTGCCTCAAAGCCTGGCGCATGGAGTTCTCCGCCCTGAACATTGTGAGCTGTGCCCCCTCCGCCGCCGCCGCTCCGCATCTATTTGCCGACCCCACCGCTGCCACACGGTAGCCACTTCCAATCCTGGGTCCAATCCTGGGTCCTCCTGCCTGACGGCCGATGCCTGCCCCTGTGATGTTGATGGCCCCGATCCATGATCGCTCCCACCCTGAGCCTGCTGCTGCCGTGCACGTGCCCTGCCTGTTGATGCCTGCACGTCCTCCTCTTGCTGGGGTCCAGTTGGTGGGATGGCCACCCCTGCTGGACCTTTGACTCTCGACTGTGGCAGGGATGTGTCCACCACCAGCCTGGCTGCTGGCTTCAGGGGCAGCTCCACAGGGGGCCCAGGTGATACTTGGGCTGGAAGATAGCACAGAGGACGACTGGCGCATAGGGGGCTCAGTTGAGGAGGCTGTCGCAAGAGGTGCTAGCACACGGATGAACCCATTGCCGATGTCCTGTCCTAGTAGGTCGACGCGGCCAAAGAGGTATTCAAATACCACATTGGTGCAACGCCATCCCAGCTACGACAGGCTCAATACGGTCACGGATTGCAACGTCTGCAGGGAGAGGAAGGCCAGTTGTTGTATGTGCATCTCCTCCCTGAAAACGGGTCTGGACAGAGGCATCCCTGCTGGTGCTGGATGATGCACTCACAGGATTGGGGACACCTCCACGGCAGCCTGTGCTGCCTCCTGTCCTTGCCCCTGGACTGCACTACTAGCACCAGTGGAATCCCCCCCTCCAGGCCCCGTGCGTGGGCCTTCCACGGCCTCCTCCTCAACCAAACCCCCCACCAACCTGGATGACTCCATGCCATCTTCCTCCATAGGCCCCTGTGGGGGGTCAGCTGCCTCTACTGCTGCCGAGGAGTCCACCTCCAAACACTGCTTCTTGGACCTTCCCTCGGCAGCTGCGGCCATGGACGCGGCACCAGGCTCCTCAATCCCCGAAGAGATGACTACCTGGGAGGGGAGCTGGGCCTTGCGTCTCCGGCTGGCAGTGGGATCCCTGCCGCTGTGCTCCACAGCACCGTCCCTGCCCTCTTAATCAGTCGACGCTGCAGACAAGGAGAGACAGAACACAGGCATCAGGGAATTGTACAATGGTATGATACACACATGACAGTTGCACATGAGTGGCAGTGTCAAACTTCACAGATGGCATCACACTCCCCAACACACATATCATTTGAACCCACACACATGAACAAATTAACAGAAATGGTGCAGCAACCAGCAGCATCCATACACACGCAACAGCATGAACATCCGAAGGTTAGTCTGACGTCACAAGCAACATGGGGAGTGCCAAACACATGCACACACGCCACCAAACAGACATGCATCTGTACATCTCCACCACCTGTCACAGTGCAATCACGGCAACTATGTCACATCTGCCAATCGGCTTCCTACATGTCTGTGTCACCTGCATCCATGGCGTATCATAGTTGCACACATGTCAAACACACACACGCACATGTACACCGTGCACGTACATGAAGGTGGAACCAGCATCCGTGTGTCACACCCCAACCATGACATAGTACATGCACAGAAATGCTAACATGTGTGCATCTCCACATGCATTTGTGCATCATTCTTTGGAACACATACACCATTGATGTGCATCATACATGACTGGGCTCTCATGCAGCAGGCTCATGTCCCAGCACATACACATCCATACATAAGCCTTTCCAGACATATGTCCAAGCTGCACACTCCTGGCATACCTCAACATGCACTGCCTCCAATCAGTACGCATGGACACTTACTGCTCAACTTCAAACGGGTCTGCCTCTCGAGGACCTGGAGGTGAAGCGATGGGCGCATGTGTTCCAGGACCCTCATCTGGTCATTGGTAAGGCGGACTCGGCACCCCACTGCATCTGCTGCATCCAACAGGCGCCGGGCATTCCTGAGGGTCCTGGACCTGAAGTTCTCTCAGCGCTTATGGACGTGTGGTAGGTCGTGGGTTGCCAACCTCTCCGTGTTGATGGTAACCACAATGTCCATCCAGATCCTCCTCCGTCCATCCTTGACGGTGCATGTTCTTCCGAAGAGGGCATCATAATGCACCAGGACTTGCTCCACCAGGATGCCAACCTCTCCTGCTGTGAAGCTGGCAGCGCTCTGCCTCTCTAGCTGGGGGTTGCCAGTGGTCTCAGATGGTGTTTCCCCCGACATGGCAACCCCCGAGGCAGATGTGGGTGGGCAACTGGGTCCTGGTGCTGGGCTGTGGAGCAATGGAACTTCAGTCGGGAGTCTTCTGTTCCAGCAGGGGTGGTCACAGCAACTGGACCCCTGCAGATGGCTGACGTGCAGGCACCAAATAGCAGGGCACGTGGCCAGCAGGCAGGCAGGCAAGAGCAGATGGCTGGTGGGATTCGGCTCAGGGCTCTGGGGGGCAGGAGCGTGGTCTTCCGTGTGTTGTCGCATGGCCAGCTTGATATGGAGTGATTTGGCACGTGAATAAACAGCACGTCAGCGTGTAATTCGAGGAAAGGCCCTTAGCACGTAAGTGCGTATGTGACGTAGCATGCGCTGGCGTTTCCCTCGGCATGGGTGCATAGTGATTCAGCATGTGAAAAAACAACACATCCGCGTGTTAAAGCGTGTAATTCGAGGAAAGGGCCTAAGCGCGTAAGTGACGTGACGCGTGCTGCGTTACCCTCAGCACGGGTTAAAGGTGAGCGAGGGCAGCAGTTCGCTATATGTGCTTTTCGTGGAGACCAACGCGTTTGTTGCTACTTCTGGTTGTTTCACGCGCCATCACTACTTCACATCGGATCAAGGACGTATCTCTTCTTTTGGCAGGGGTCTTGTCTACGCATGTTTTTCATTACCACGCTAGACAGACGGTGAGTCACACATGCTATTTTTCGACTGCGGGTCCCCCTGTGCATCGCTTACCTATTTTCGAGGTCATAGTAGCCTGCATGTCCCACTCGTACGTGTTTTTTGTGTCCCTGGGTGCCACCGTGTTCTGCGGGAGGTTAATTCCACACACGTGGGCTACTGGGGGTTGCATGCACAGTTTTACTGCAGTTTTTGTGTGCCTGAGCATTGCGTGACCTGTCATTTTCTCACCAGAGTCACATACAGCTTTGCAGGCGCACAGGGGTACTGTTAACATCGAGTACCCCACCCCCTTTAGCCCAATTGCCCAGGACAATTGTCGTTTACACCTCCCATTTGCACTACTACATCTGTGCCATGGTTGGGAGGCCACGAAAGGTGAGGGGCACCTCAGCTGGTTATCGTCCACGTGGCGGGTGTGGTCAGGGACATGGCCAGGGTGACCAGGGAGTAGGGAGACTCCAGGGTGTCCAGGGTGGCTGCAGAGGGGGAAGAGGCAGGGGTGCACCACTTCTGCAGGATGTTCTGCCACGTGTTGGTGCAGTCATGCCACCACCCCCTGTGGTTCTGGGAGATGCAGCTCTTGCATCTGGCACTGGCACCCATGTGAACCGGCAGTCCGTTTCATCGACTGCCACGGGCCCAAGGGTAGTGGTTGGTGCAGGTGCAGTCGTGGCCACCACCACCCAGGCTCAGGGTCTGCCAGCACATGCTGTGTTGGCACCTGAAGAGTCCCAGGATGATTTCAAGGTGGTCAGAAGACACGTGGTAAATGCACGCAGGGCTGCTCTGACCGAGGCACATGTCCCTGGGGCAGTGTTGTCATCTGCTGCCCCGAGCAGCCGGTTGTTGGCAACTGCATGGGCAGATGCAGCCGACACCACCCGGGCTGTGAGTCTGCCAGCCAGGACAGTCTTTGTCAATGACCTTGGCACAGCGGCTGTTGCTGCGCAGGGTCCAGTCAAGAGCACCCAGCAGCCACTGACACAAGTCAGGGCTTCCGTCCTAGTTCCACCTGCCACTCCCTTGGTTCAATCCACCAGCGCCACTGCCCATACTGATCAGGGCGGCATTTGCAAGTCAGGGTCCGGATCACTGCCCAAGAGGAGGAAGGTTGCACCTGCACAAGAGGGTGGGACCCCAGACATGGCTCCGGCCTCCGGTACGTAGAGGAAGAAGCCTTTCAGCAAGCAGGAACTGGACTTCCTTGTGGGCTACGTGTCTGAACACGACTGTGATATGCTAGTGGGCACAGGTTTTCACACTACGGCTGCCCAGCGTTGGGACCACTGGAAGCATGTTGCGGAGAGTGTTAGTTAATTCGGACATGAGGTGCGCACAGCTCAGGAGTGCAAAAAGCGTTGGGATGACCTCTGACGCTGTACGAAGCTAAAGCGTGCCTCCTATTATGGCATGACTCAGTGACTGGCAGTGGGCCACCACCTGAGGAGGAGGAATTCACTCCGCACAAGGTGATCGCTGCAGAGTTCATCCTGGCAGAATTGGTCAACGGAGTGGGAGAGATGCTGGATTTTGACCCCCGTCCAGTGAGTGTTTTTGCGTGTTTGTCCAGGCCATGTGTGGTTTGCTTGTGCGATGTGTTGTGCTTGACTGCTAATACATGCTGTGTGTACATGGTTCTCATGTGTGAGTCATGCAATGCTTCACTAATGCGTGCCTGCTGTGCAGCATGCTGGGCATGTAGTGCAGACAGGGACTGTCCTCATCAACACACTTGCACCCTACTCACATGCTAGTCACCCGGCTGCCCCTCCGGTCCATGTTCCAGCTCACTGGCCCTTCTGCATGTAGCCTGGGGTGTCTTTCAACTCAGCACTCGGACTATGCCATCGCATGACGGACGTGCATGTGTGTTCTGCCTGCATGCGGGTACTCCACGTAGGCATGCTCCCTTGCCCTTCCACCCCTCTGCACCACTATTACACCATTGCACTGGTGGGTAACATGTTGGACTACTGAAATGGCCTGTTCAATGTTCCTGTGTACATGCACACTTCCCCCTGCCAACCTGCCAGACACATACTGATGGGTACATCCTTTGTCCTTGATGCAGGGTGTCTCACTCGGATTGTTCAGATGGCAGATACTCTGCAGGGACATGAGTGCCAATTCATGCTCCATATGCATTCCATGCATGCCCCTATGTGTCCTTGACAGGATGATCATAGTAGTACGTGTCCAGGATGACATACATTTAATGGCTTTTGATCATCCATTCCATGCCCAATCTGGCTCAGTCCTGCATCGCGCACATGTTTAGGGTGTCATGGTCTGTGTGGGGCACAGGCCTCCCCCGGTTTCAGGCCCCCTGACTCTGTCCCACTAGTGTAGTGACTTCTGCACAAATGGGTGTACTACAGAGGGTTCATCATCTGTCCTGCTTACTGTCCCTTTCTCATCTGCTGTGTTGTCAGTTGACTCAGATGATGCAATTGACGCTACTCAACACTGTCTGCCAATACACAGTTCTCTGGTCAACCTTTCACTGATATGCTATGACTCCCTGCATTTCTGCATTTTCACTAAGAAGGGGATTGCTCGCAGCCATGCAACCCATTGCATGCACATAGCATGTGATGCCTGACCTTGCCCTAACACTGCCTTCATATTTATTGATTGACATCATAATGTATTTGTTGACGTAGATAGTCGGTTACGTACACATGTTCTGCACTGCACCAACCCACTTCTGAGCCATGTTACACCATTCTACATGCCGACTCACTGCTGCAATGTCAAAGTGACCTGGCATATATGGTCAGATTGTCATCCCCTCACTGTCATGAAAGGCACAGGCACAGGTGCATCCTGTGACACATGTAAACAGTATAGGAACACTCTAGAATGTGTTTGGCAAAGTTGATTGGTCAATCTGTGGCCTATACTAACTGGTATGGGCTGCAGATTGACTATAGCCTGACAATCGGGTTGTAATGGCTGTGAAGCTGCCTGCATGTGTCTATGTGTACACTTTCACATGCATCAAAGCAAGTAGCGTTGTAGCTGCTTGCTTTGCTGTATAGGATGCTGTTCATAATCACCATACGGGTCTATATAGACACAGGTTTTTTTAACACTTTCACATGTACATATGCAAGCAGCTTCAACGTTGTGTAGTGCAACATTGCGGCTACTCACTCATGTGTGTGTGATAGTGTTCATTGACACATGTTTTCTCTGCAGCTTTTTTGTTGAATGACTCATATGTAGTTGATTAACATTAATGCTGCTGTGATTTCAGCATTGCGCCCATTATGTTCAACTGGCACAATCTTGAAGGTGCACTGTCGTGCAGTATGTGTACGCCCAGGCCCACTAAGCTATTCTGGTGGTGCCTGGCCATGATGATTTGACACACTGAATAATGGTTTAGGGCACAATCAATGCACAATGTGCTCATTCAGGCACTGAGGAGTGTCCTGGAGGCTTCGTGGCCGGCAGCTCGGACCGTACTGGGCATTATGGTCCCTCATGCCTGGTTGCAGGCCCTCGCTTTGTTCGGGACATTCACTATGTCTACATGGCCATGACGCCCGGTACGGGCCGAGCTGCAGATGGGTGTAGCAATATTGGTGATGATAATTTAGTGATGCATGTGTACATGCATATTACGTGTGTCAGGGTGTGGTTGGATTGACTTGCAGCTGTGACCATTTGGGAGTCCAGACATGCTTATGGTATGTGCCATGTCTTTGTTGCCATCTGTCATTTCTGCCTATGACATGTGTCTGAGAGAGGTGGTGTGTGATGGAAGTGATTTAGTACATTCAGTATATGTGTAGGCTTCGTTATTTACACACATCCATTTCTGCTTTTGGGATGTGTTTGCATATCAATGCCACTGGATGCATGCCGTAATTTCATTTGTGTGTGACATGTCTGCTTCATGTGTTGGCTGTCGATGTGATGTCTATGTGTGTGTGTGTTATGTGCTTCTGACATGTGTACTCATGTTTGTTTTTTCCACATTACAGATGATGACACAATGGAGCCAGAGGATGGTGATGTCATTCCTGACAAAGTGTTGCTATCACATCAACAACCCAGCACAAGTGGGGGTCGTGGGGTGGTAGGCCATGAGAATCCACTTGTGCTCCAGACCATCGTGTTCAGGGCTGGCAATCATTCTAGCTCGGATGATCACTCTGATAACGATGTTGAGTTGGATGCGCGTCATATCCATTCATCGACGGTGAGTGATTCTGATGTGGACGATCTTCTGTCCGTGAAACCTGCACTGAGGGGCCAGACGGTGTTGGAACCTCCACCTGTGGTGGATCGGGACGCACGGTCACACTCCACACCAGTTGCTGATGTGCCTGGGGCATCACGTCAACGAAGGGATGTAGTCCTGCAGCCGTGGGCGGTGCCAATCCAGCGAGGACCAGGGCTCCTTGGGCCCCGCGGGGGTCGAGCCCAGCAACGGTGCACCACCGGCGTATACTGAGAGGGAGCAATCCATGTATGCCAATTCAGAACAACAGGGGCCAGCTATTGATAAGATCGCTCAGAGCATGGAACGTGTGGCCCGATCCGTGCTCCCCCCTGCTAGGCAGGTGGATCTCCAGCAGCGGGCAGCACAGTCCACGGCCCGCTCACTCAGGCTGGGCATGGCGGCCTCAGACAGGGCACGCTGGGCTGAAATGGTGTCTCTGCGTCAAGCACTTGCTGCTCACGCAGTTGCACACAGGAAGGCCCTGAGAGATGACCATCAATCCCTCAGATCTACTCTGGGTGTGCTTAACATGTCCCAGAGAAAGCAGTCAGAGGAGAGGTTGGAGCAGCTTGAGAATACCATCTCGGCTGAGCTACGTGCATGGCGGGAGGTGCTCCAGATGTCATGCGAGGACATGCAGGCAGAACTCCGTGTTACAAGTGTTTTAGGGAGAATTCTCATTTATGGCTAATTTCCCTCATCTAGTGAGTCCCTCAGCAGCTTTGCTGGATTTCTGGGGTTTATATTTTCCACCTGGTAAGAGTGTGAACCTTTTTCCCACTCTTACAGTGTCTTTGCTATGTGTATTTTTACTGTTTGTGTCATCTTGGGCTATGTAGCCACACCACTCCATGAGCCCCACTTTTTGTGTGTGTTACACAGCACCTTCAGTGCAGTGACACAGGGTTGTCTTTGAGACTTCCCCCTGACTCAATTTTTCTGGTGGTGACTACTGTCCTCCAGAAACAGGTAAAGTTGCCATTAACTTTATATAGTCACTTTAAACTGCAGACCCAGTACACCCCATCTTACATGGAGTATTGGAAAGGGTTAACACCCTTTTTTTGTACCTCTTGGAGCCTTGTTTTGCTCCCTTAACATTAAGACTTTGCTGGTGGCAGTGGTCTCTACTCTAACTTTTCTACCGTGATTATAGTATATAAATGTGGTACTGTTTTAGGCTATTGTATTAGCCTCGAACATAAACCTGCTTGACCAAATACATTTTATTTTGGCTCCGGTCGGGTTTAGTTGCCATTTCTTTTTGTTAAAGTCTTTCTCATGTTTTTCTCTGCACGCCAAACCGAGGATGACCCCTATGTACGCTGTCTTTTCGTGGGCTTCTGCGCAGTAGCCCTCCTTAAGGCGCCTAATAGTCTAGGTAGGTAGGCAGGATGTGAGGGAGGGATCTTCGGAACCCTGCCATGAGTTCCCTTGGTAACTCAAGTCACACTCTTGTGTGATTGGCTAAGGGGACTGGCTTTGCCAGGCCAGCAACCCTGCTGTGTGATTGACAGCCAGGCTTTATGAATGGCAGAAAACTGCATAAAAAGCACGCTTTTTCTTTCGTAAGACCGGACTGTCATTACTGTCAAAAAGTGACCACGTATTAACCCACGGTAACGTCTTTGTTTCACAACACCAGTCTGTCAAATCCAAATGTACTTACCTTTAATTAATCTGCACAAGTGGAATTGGTTGTGTGTAGTATATTTAGAGTGTATTTTTATTTAATAGAAGTGAAGTGTTTTGTGAACAGATGGTTTAAAAATAAATGTACTTATATATTTTTTTAACCAGAAACCTTGAGTCAGTGTCTGTTTGAATCACAGTAATTGCAGTCCTTTGTGTAATCTCTACTACTGTTCATTTGCTCTAGAGATAAGTCTGGCTGCTCAGCCATTGCTACCACTTTACTGTGTAGTACAGGCTTGTACCAAAGGTGAAATTGTACTACCACTTGTAGTCTTAATTGTGTGCAGTGGTCCATAAGGGAACGGAATATGATTCTGCCTAACAACATGTTACCTTGCAAGAGGAAGCAAGCGTATCACGCGAGGTGCTGCATGCTGATCTACGTGTCATCGCCGCACAGGACCTGGCTTACCAGTCCCGCAGACTTGCTGCCGATGAGGGGCAAGCTGCGCATAGGTGTGGTCAAGGTACTGTGCCACGTCCACCTTATGCTTTCCATCCAGGGGGTGAGCAGGACGACGACTTATCTCCCACACAGGTCGGGCCATATAGGCATTGAGCCCATAGAGGTTTTTTTTTTCATCTCAACAGCATTGCATGTGGGTGTTGAGGTGCACCCTGTACCTCCCCCTTCCTGGGGGAATCCCCCCACCCCCGGGTCGTATGTGGCCATTTTTTTTTTTTAGTTTAATTAGTTAATATAGTTTAAAATTGTCTATTGTGCATTCATGTGACAGTGTGGTGCTTTGTGGCTTCTGAAAGCATCCACTGTCTGTTCCAGCTGGGCCCATTCAAGTTTGTCTCGTGTATGTGTTTGTGGCTTGGGGTCCTGACACATATGCCACTCCTACTTCCCCTCTCCATGGGCTTGCAAGGATGGTTCAGTGTGACAACCATTTACACAAGGGCATTGGACTTTCGTCATATCTGTGGCCTGTCTGCTGCTGTACTACTTGTGTGTACACCCCTAGTGGGGATTATGGATGTTTTCTCCACGGCATGTCTGCAATCAATTTTGGTGAATACATTTTTGACCTGTCCATTTATTGATGTTGATTGTGATGCATGTTCATTTCTTCCCTGTATACGTGCTTGATGCACTTCATGTCGTAGACTGTAGCCTGCACCCTTTAGCTATCAAAGTCACACTGATGGTGGGAGGGGGCCGGGTGTTGACAATGTCAAGTTGGTACGTGTTGGTTTCAGCCCCTGGGGATTGTGTGAAAGGAGGATGCATTAGGAACGTGACCCAAGAGGCACAACTCACAGTCCAGTCCTCATCTGGGATGTCTGCCTATACTACTACTGCGCTCCGTTCCGCTTGGATGGCACGTTGTATCTGTCTTCCCTCTTGGAATTTGATGCTACCTGTCGGTGCAGTTTTCCTACTGGACGACAGCTCTTTGACTTGTTTTTCACACTCTGGTGCCTTTAGTCCCTGTTTTTCTTTCTGCTACTATCCTTGTTTCAGATCTGTCGGCCCGTCTCTCGGGCAGTTATTTCCACGTACTCTTACACTGCCTCGGTTTACCTCGGTACACTTCTGTTCAACAGCATCTCTCTGACGCTCCTCCTGTCTTTCATCTATTGCATCCATGCCTTTATGTTGACTTTTGGCTTTTAACAATGCTATTCAACTGTTGTGGCTCTTAACTTGCTGCCAGCTGTTTCCAGCTATCTCACATTCACTGTGCCTTTCCAGACTTGTGCTGTCTCTTCCTTTATTTGTTCACGCTATCAAGGATTGATTGGGTTTCAGCTCAACCATCCAGCTGTGCCAGCCTCTTTGGTTATTTTCTAATCAAGTTCCAGCTCTACCTCTCAGGGTACAGACCCTGGGGTTGTGTGGGAGGAGGTCAGATGTAGGTCTCAGACATGGCCCAGTAACAAGCAGCATTAAGACACATACACAGAAAAGATTCCAGCCTTATAAAAGGCTTGTATGCCCTTTCTGCAGGAAAAGGAGACTCCAGGCTACCTTTCCCACCAGACACTGGGCCAAGAACTACAAAAACCCTGGCCACGTTGGGTGGGGCACACGCGCACATGCGCGCGCAAGCAGAAGCATGGGGCTTGTGCTTAGATGTCTAACAGAAGCAGACATGTTTCCAGGAGCTCTGAGCAAGGTGAGTAGCACGAGGGGCCACGCCCCAGCCGAACTTCCTCCAGGCCCCTCACACATGCAAGCTAAGTAGCGCCAGTGCTGGGGAGCTTAGCCAGGCATTGGGGAAGACGCGCACAGTACAGCTTAGCCACGCTGAGGAGCAAATGCCAAGAAGCTTTCCAAGTTGTCAGGGGCACACGCAGGAGGCGTCACCCATATCCTCGAGTCACCCCTGCTCCAGAGAAGCTAAGTTATTAGCGCAGTAGCGTTCCTAGCCACAAACTAATACAGCACAAGGGGGGGCACCCAGCAACGCACAAACTCGAGTGTCATGCATATCATTAGCATATGCAATTTGCCACATGCGCTGCCTATAGAAAGCCGCGGCTGGCAGAACGCGACTTGTACTGAAGTGGCACCTCGCCACACACGGCTAGCAGCTCATCCAAGGCCCATTCTATCATGTGTGATTCTTAACACATGGTATTCCGTTTACCGTGGGGCCACGTGCGGCTACTTTACCGCATTACCAGTGTATGGACCATCACAGGGGCAAGCAAAAGTATATGAACGAAGAAGCAGACAAGAGTGCTTCTTTGGGGAGGAGTCACTAAGTTTGAGGCATGGTGTTATGTGTGTGTGGGGAAAACACACACAGAATAGTAACCCATGCTCTCTTTGCAGCATGGAACTGCTCCTGTTACCAGACCTGAGAGTGCGCAGGCAGGAGGCTAGCACCCACCCCAGAGATAAGTCTCTCTTTGGCTCACCTTTGTGCCATTTAGTACAATGTGCATGAAGAACATGGTTTCTCTGAGTATGTGTAATTGTCAATTGTATTTTTTATGTAGCCTACTTTCCCTTGCCCATCCACCTCCCCTCTCCTGACCCTCTTTCCACTTATCCTAAATACTGATACCTATCCAACCAAAGGATCCCTAACCCTCTTTCCCCACTGGAGTCTCGGAGGCCTGTGTAAGTTTTACCTTGCAGGCGCCCAGACCGCGGAGGGGGTGGTTGGTTTGTGCCACTCCTGCGCCTGGAGACTGGAGCTGTGACACTACCCATCAGTTGTGGCATCCTCATTGATTATTGTGTACTGAAATTGCTACCCATCCTGTTGAACCCTTGTTCAAGTGTGCTACCTTGGTAGTTATTCTATCATTATGCTTGGACATGTGCTTGGCCATATTCAGCGACTTCAAGTCATCTACTGGAGACTCTTCCAGGGTTTTTTGGTATCTACAGGCTTTTTCCCTGGTTTGGGGGTTTGGCTCCTTGGAGTTCTCTAAGGTTTGGTATTTTAACCAGTCAATGTGGCCTCTGAGGGGGCTGGACCCTATTTGCACGAAAGGAAGAACATGGAAACCAAAGGAAAGGGGGATCCTGAATCCAGGCAGACTAGAAGGAAGAAGCCAATGGACCACAGACACAGTTCTTCAGAAGGTCATGATGATGAGTAAATGAGGGAGGAGCTTTTGTTGTCAGACAGTACACTTGGGCTACAGTTTTTGGGCACCCTCTGACATTCTCATTGTGGGGTACTATGTACATGATGTGTTCTGCTGGTCAATGGATGTTCCTGTGTTGGGTTTACTTTTCAGGTGTCAGGGGATTGTTGTGGTTTGACATACTGCAATGTTCACATGTGATGTGTACAGGACACTGAGTGTCACTTGATTTCACATGCATGTACTGAGTGCATGTCCCTACTGACACACACACTTACACAATGCTCCACCACACATACAACCACCCTTCTATGCCCACATGTGCACACAGATTGTCTTCTCTGGCATGCTGTGTCCCTGCAGCGCATGATCACTTACCATTTGCTTGTCTTTTTTATATGATGCTCAAGGTTTATCCCCAACACAATGGCTGCTCACTGTGCTGTGTGCTGAGCGGTGTGTTGCAGGAGACACACACAGCACATTGGTTTGGGATTTGCGGATTTGGGTTGGCCTATATGCATGCCAACAGACATTCTGTGTTTTGTTGATGGTACCGCTCGTGGCATGCATTTGTGTATGACTTTGTATATATGGGAGGTTGTTGGTCGGTCATTTCATCTGATTCCATGTCAGGTGTGACTGTCTAAGGCCTCTTTCCATTTATCACGTGTCACTTTGTATCTAATTGGTCATGTGTTGTGCTTTTGGTTTGCTCTTTTGCTGTTGCATGCCATGTCATGGTGTGACCGACGAGGGTGATGTGGGTTGGGAGGATTTGGGTGACATACCAATGATTGTCATGGCCTGTTTTGCAGGGGGGTGGTGTGATATGGACCTTGCATGTGTTCGTTTTGGTCACACAGGATTGGTTATGTCTAAGTAGCTAAGGATGCACACAATGTAGCACTTCCATGGCAACATTCTCATGGTGGTAAGGTTGTGACAGATGACTGTCTCTTTGTCATCATCGATTGTCACTTGGTATGTACCAGGCCTGTGTGCACTCCGCAGGGGTGGGAGTTTAGGTGAAAAATGTGGCCAGAAGCTGGGTCTGGGCTGCCTCGCCACCTGCCCTTTCCCCTCCCATGAGCAGCGCCTGTGCCTGTGGTTGGGGATGTGGGGGCACTACCATGTCCACAGGTACGCCCTGCCGTGTTGCAACATTGTGCAGGACACATGCTGTCACAATGATCCTGCACACTACTGGGGGTGCATATAGTAGCTGCCCACCAGAGCGGTCAAGGGAGCGGAAGCGTGACTTGAGCACTACGAATGTGCACTCCACTATGCCCCTGGTTGCAATATGGGCAGCGTTGTATCTTACCTGGGGTGGTGTGGGGGAGTTCCATATTGGCGTCATCATGTAGGTGCTCAGAGGGAAGGCACTGTCCCCTGGGGAGGTGAGGATGGTTGTCATTAGTTGAGGTTGTGTATTTGTCTGTGTGTGACATGCATGCATGTGCACAGACATTTGTACTCACCAATGAGCCATGTGTCACCATGCTTCCCAGCTTCCAGGTCCCCGCTCAGGGCGGACATTCTGTATATGAAACTATCATGAGTAAACCCAGGATAGTTTGCATACACAGAGATGATTATTCAATGGGCATCACATACAACCTGTATGTTGATGGAATGCCAGTGCTTGCAGTAGATTTGCTCAGTGGCCCTAGGTGGACGTAGGGCCACATGGGTGCAATCTATGGCCCAGAGCACTTTGGGGAAGTGTGCCACCCTGTAAAAGTCCTGGACCACGGCCTGCCTTTCCGCGGGTGTTCTGGGCATGTATATGTGCCTGCGGACTGAGGGGCGCGCAGTCATGATTGCCAACACTTGGTGTAGGTAGCGTGATGGCGTGGGCTGTGAGACACCCCCAACTATGGCAGTTGTCCGCTGAAATGACCCAGTGGCCAAAAAATGCAGGACATTGAGCACCTTTTCCAAGGGGCTAAGTGCTTGGGAGCACAAAGTGGGTGATGTGAGGTCATCCTCCCATTCAGTGACCAGGTCTAGGATGATACGAGGTGGAAACCTATGCCTGCCATAGACCTCGTCATCAAGCATCCCAAAAAGGCTGGTCCTGGTCAAAAAAATGCGGGGCCTGGCTATTCTCCTCCTCCTGCAGTGTCCCACGATCAGTGCTGCGAGAAATGGGACATTCATCGTAGCTGTAGATTCGTGTTTGTTGTTTGTGCACACTTTTATACTGCGCGGGGATGCTTCCGCCTGCCTTCGTGTGGTGGACGTGTTTACGCCTGTGCGTGCCTTTTGGCATGTGCAGGTTTCCCGTATTCTATTCCATGACTACGTGTTGTTCGCGTGCATGTGGGCGTTCCATGTATTTCCCAACAGTACTTCCCCAGTTACGCCCTCATTTTCACGCGTTGTTCCCCATTCCGTGTGTTCCGCCCCCTTTTTGGTGTGTGCGCTACACGTTGTGTGCTTTCGCTGAGTGTGTCGCGCACAGCGTTCGGGATGTCGCAGTGACCTGTGCGCCTATGTGCGCCACCCGCAGATTTGGCACACATCCCGGTAAAAACACGCACAGGGCCTTCCATGAATCACAAGCGTGCACTTACTTTTTCACGCTTGCGCCAGCTTGCGCCACTAATTTCAACGAAGATTTGTTCCATGAATCGGCCCCTCTCTGTTCTCCTCCCCAAATGTGACCCCAGTATTCCTGTGTGATGCTCAAACCCAGTTCCCCCTCCAAGCCATGTAAGGCAGTTTATCTTCTGGTTTATCTTTATCCATCAATGTATACAATTTTGAAATCAGAGATAGTTCGATTCCCCTCGGCATTCGATTCCCTGCATGGCGCACCCCCCTATTCGTAATCCAGTGTCTAATCTGGGCATAACAGTATTTCTCCTGCTCACTAATATTACATTGACTCTCACAATCTCCAAACACCAAACGGTATTCCCTCAATATAGAAATCATGCAGCCGAAATGACCCAGTCCGTTCCCAGTTCTCTAAGTACCACTTAGTCATTCCTGGGGAAAACCCCAGATTGTAGCCCATCAGAGACCATGGCCCCTATCCCAAAGGGATACCTCCCCTCTTCAGGGCTCTATATCAATACTGTAATGAGCAGTCAGTTGTGTCTAATAGTCGACCCTCGCTATATCTCCCTGCCCTGTCCAGGAATGGCAGTATGCTCGGCAGAATAGAGGTAGTTCCCTGTTCCACATCTCTCCAGCGCTTGATTCCCTGCGC
The DNA here is from genome assembly GCF_040938575.1 of Ambystoma mexicanum. Taxonomy (NCBI): domain Eukaryota; kingdom Metazoa; phylum Chordata; class Amphibia; order Caudata; family Ambystomatidae; genus Ambystoma; species Ambystoma mexicanum. The sequence continues at coordinate 970,163,233 of NC_090924.1, forward strand.
ACTGGACCATTCCAACAAAATAGGGGCAATCTGGGCAGCCAGTACGTAGCGACCCATGTCTCGAATGCCCAGCCCCACCCCCGAACAGCAGAGCGCTTATCAAGATTGTCCTTTTCTAGGACGGTTCCTCTTCCAAATACACACTAATATTCCCCCCCCCCCCCACCCCGCAGCCTCTTAACCATTGCAACCGGGATCGGTATAAGAAGAGCGGGGAACATGTACAAAACTCGGCAATAAGGTGATTTTCACTGCCGCAATTGGGGAGAACCATGAAAGAGCTTGAAGATCCCATTTCCTAAGTCATAAATTGCCGTTCTCCTAAGTTCCGAAATGTTAGCATTATACAGTTCTCTATAAATCGTCATTAGTTTAACTCACAGATAGTTCACCATATCCTTAGCTCAATGGAGCTGGAATTCATGTTCCTATTAAGGCATCGTTTTTTAGCAGTGGGGGTTTGAATGGAGAAGAGGTACAAGCACAGAAATGTGGCACCTTATCTTAATTCATACAACTTCAAAGTGCTTTTTAAAACTTTTGTGAACACACTTAAGCTACACCCTAAAATACAGCTGAAAGTTATAGGCCTTAGTGATGGATCTGAGGCGTGAAAGTGAATTTAAAAATGAGTGGGAGATACGGTGCAAGAAGGGATATGTTGTAGAAAAATATTTTGAAGTGCGAGAAAAATATAGGATTTCTGTATTTCTTTCAATGTGACAGGTTAGTAGTTAGTTCAGAGTAAGTTGTTCCATAGCAAATACGCCATATGTGTGTGTCTAAAGTGACCTTTCTTGTTAATCATGGGTAAGTAGCACACATGCACTGACAGTTGTAGGTTACACCTGATGCTTTGTGAATACTGCTTGCTTATGACTAGTTTACCTAACTGAAAAAAATGAACCCTTTGGGAATTGGCCCTGCACTGATTTGCCTTTCCAACCTTTTACATTACTGCAGGGAATAACACAGATATGTTTCAAATCTATTTTGTTTGCTAGATGCATAATTATTTTGCAGGAATCCATTTTCTCTTATGCTCCTAGAGGTTCATTCACGTTTGTTTTGCTTAATATGTTCCCATAAACAGTTTTATTTAACATCGTATCACTTCTCACTTGATTTGCAAGGCCACAGTAGTGAGTACAGAAACCGGATTTAGCCCTTGAAAGACAACTTTGCACAAAGCATTAGGCATGGGAGTACAAAGAAACGGGAGTACCAAGAGACCTGACCCCAAATCTCCGCTTTGACAATTGCACAAGAGTCTGATCCTGTGTGGATAGTTTTATCTGGCTGTGTCTAATGTTATTTACATTACAACATTGGCAGCACCAAGACGTGACTGAGATGACAGTTTACAAAAAAGTAATCTCATAAATATTACATACACTATGGTGCTGTTCTCTTAATAACTAGAAGAGTGGCTGGGTGTACGTATACACACGATACTGATAGAGGTATTGACTCTAGGGTCTGGTATGAGCTTGATTGTACAAAATAAAAATTGCATTGTGATTTTGTTCATAAATGTTGTGAAAAGTTGTGAGTGCCACCTTTTAGGACCCAGAATAATAAGTCTTTATTCACCCCACGCAGTGCATTCTGTTGTGTAAATGCCCCTGAAAATAAGTGCTGCTCGTGAATAAGAGACAGCTTAATTGGTTGGGCTATAACCCTTTGTCCAGTTTGTACTAGAAAGGCAAATACTGCTGACATTGGACATGTGATTGCGTAATATCATGTTGTGACAATAACACACGGAAACCATGACACACGTATGAGGTTCTGGTTAAGGCTTTTTTGTAGAGCAAAAAGGAGGGCTTTGTTTGCTTTAAAAGATTCTGTAATCCAGATGGACATTTTTAGAAATCAATGTTTGTGAGTTGTGGAGGAAACAAATTGGGCAGGGAGCATACATGCCTTTTGAATACACTCCTATGAGTTTTATGGGCCACTTATAAAGTGCACACTACACAAGGGGATGTCTCACTGTTCACGCATGGGGGATTCACTCGTGAGCCATGAACCTCTCTCTCTCCTTGCTAAAACAGTGAAATAAATGAGTTATTACATGTTTAAAAGCACATGAATTCACCCTCCCTCATTTGTTTCTTCAACATCCAACCAACATTGATTTTCAAAGTACCTCTCTGGATCAAAGCCCCTTCTATAGCAAATAAAGTTCTCTGTTACACTCTACAAAAAGGGCCTTTAACAAAAAGCATCATATATGTGTCATGATATCTGCTTGTTATTATCAAAACATGTTATTATTACCCAGTCATATGCCCAATGTGAACAGTAGCTGCCATTCCCGATGGTGTCTGGTGGGCGTTGGCGCATAGCTCAACAAGTTATGTAAAGGATGTTGCTTATATGTCAATGAACAGCAGCCCCGGTCAGGCGTACTGTGCATGACAGAATACTTGCTTGCTGGCTGCAGGGACAAAAGGTTTGTGGACCCACGGGTGCTGTCCAACCTGGAGGCCTGCAGGCCTCTGTGTCTGCAGCCACAAGATGGACCAAGGGATCAAAGACCATAGGAACCCAAGAGGGCATCTATTTTTTCGATAGTCTTCCTTATATGCTGGGTTGGAGATGGCACTCAAAGAGGGAAGTATCAATCAAACTCCCTTGCTGCTTCCCGCTTCCTTTCGCTGGCTACAAAACAACATATCACAGTGGAATGCTGAGCTTTTTGGGAACAGCTCACATGTGTCATTTACGTGGCATATATTTGCACCGTCAGCTTGTAAATGGATTCTTACAGTCGTAACAATGGCTTTATTCGGCACAGCCGACATGACTGTGTTCTTATTGTGGCAATAATGCCATACTTTGGCAAAGTTATCATTAAAATGTCTTTTTGCAGTGACAATTCTGGCCTCTTTCAGCACAGCCAACATGAGTGTGTACATAGAGTGCCAATAATGTTGTAAATTGCCACAGCTAGCAAGAAAATATCATTTTACAGTGACAGTCCTTGCATTATTGAGCACAGCGTGTATTCTTACAGTGGCAATACAGTCATATATTTTCACAGTCTGTATGAAAATGTCTGCTGACAGTTGCAATATTGGCTTTATTAGATACAGCCAAAACGACTGTGTTCTTCCTGTGACAAAGCACTCCCACATGTTGTAGGCAAGGGCATCACAGAAGTGTTTCACAGTGGCAGTGCTGGCATATCTGGGAACAAACATCATGAACATGTGCAAGGAGGTGTCTTGTCTCCCTATGTACATTTGTTTATCTTTCATTTAAAATTAGATAGTTAAAGTGATAGTTCATTAAAAATATGCATAACACATGCTTAGGCCTAAACGTGTTTCACTCAAAGAACTTCCTCAGGGCCCTAGGTATTATTCTGAATTTGCTAGTTTTGTGTAAAATGTGCCAATCGATATTCAATACCGTACTCCTTTATGTTGTTGTTGCTGTACCTAACTTGAAGCTCTTTGTTATCTGCTTGCAACAAATGGGTTGTGTATTGATACCTCGCATGATTCGTTAAAGGTACCACCTCTCTTACAATCTTCTATTCCTGTTTGTATCTGTGGTACGCATGTCTTATAAAATAGAGGTATCCATATGAGCAATCACTGTAACGTTTGTATGGGTGTACTTGTTGGTACACTGTCAAAGGAGCGAATTTCGGCATACCTTTGCAGTCTTCCTGTGCATTTTCCCTCAAATAAAATAATATGAGTCAATGATTGTTTTCTAATGGAGAGATTTTCACTGGGTCAGCACAAAGTTAATTCCAGTGAGTTGTAGACCACTATCTATATTTTATCATGAACATGTGTTTTACAGCAGCAGTGCCAGTATACATTTTGGGAACAGGCATCATGGTGTATGTTTTAATGTGGCAATGCTGGAATCATGAAAATGTGATGCTCCTGTGTACTGCTGTATTTTTTCATGTTGCAATACCAAACCGATTGTAAATTGCATGGGTTTCACAAAAATGTTAACAAAACATATGTTGCAAACTGCATGATTTTAACAAATAATGTTGAAGATTTTCTCATGGGAGAACATCCTCCCCACCACCCACTGAGTTTCCATCCTCTTAATTCCAACCCATCCTCCCCACAAGATTTCAAGCTACATTGCTTCAATTGGTGGTTCGAGTGAATTAAGGGGGAATATTTGCAGACCTCCAGTGAAAAAACTCACCAGCTACCAAAGGCCATACCCTCTGTATTATTGGGATTCCTTTCCGTTTTATTTTTGCAAATGTGACTTGGATGGATCATTGGCGTTGTGCCCTCTTAGAGCCCTGTCTACCGTTGAGGGCCACTTTTAATACATGGGCAATCAAAACTATTGGAATTTTCTTCGGTGAAAAAATGGATATCACACAAGAAAAATAATGAGAAGAGACTACAATCTTAAGCACTGCACGTGATTGTTTTCAAAAAGTACAGATCCATTCTTGAAAGTGATATGTCTGCTCCTGCTTCGTGTAACATGTATAATTGGTCACTATGAGGCGAGAGGGGTGGGGGCGTGCAGTAGAGGGGCACCGGCAGGACGTTAGGAGGTTGACGACCTAATCAACCTTGCACATCCTGGGAGTCGTTTCGTGGGCCTGAAGACAAGTCACCCATGGCGAAACATGGCAAGATCAGAAAAGAGAAAGAGACAGGTATTGCTACCTGTCTGCCCACAGTGCACTCCAAACATGGCAAGATGCCACGAGTGGCAAGCCTGCAAGAAAGACAGAGAAAGTCTACCACAAAGAGTCGCCAGAGCACTATGGACAGATTTGGCAAAGAGGAATGATTCAACGTGTAAGACTACAGAGCGCGCGTTGCAACGTATTACGGCACAGGGCGCAACAGTGTACAATTATACGGCACAGGGCGCCAGGTGTTTGGAAAGAAAACTATATAGCGGGTGGCACGACGTTTTCATTTTGAAGGGAAAAGTCATTCTGGTACTGACAAGTCCACCGAGAGGGCAGCAGATACATACCAAGCGGCAAAATGGCTTCTACGAGTGTGCACGTGTTCTGCAAATCCGAGCCTTGATCCGTGACTAGGGGGCAGACCACTTAATGGCCGAGGTGTGGCAGCTGCCAATATAACGCTGCTTGCCTTTACTACAGAAGGGCCGGGGCCGTTTCCCTGCGCCCAAAGATCATACGTGAGGCACTCTGAACGCACAGGGGGAAGCAGCAGACCGGCCACAGATGGAACTGGGATTGTAGCTCAGTCAGTCAGTCAGTCACGGGCATGGGGAAGAGAATGTTTACCACAATGCGGATAGTGAACGCGTTATGAGAAGGTACCTGCGGGATCTGTGCGAAAGAAAAATGACAACCGACAAAGCACCCTTTCACACTATACTGCAGTTCCATAAAATACAATGCACGTGTTTGTGCGCACGCACGTTTTCTTCAATGAACAAAGTACTATCTGACCTAAATATTGTATAACCAAAACGCCTAGTTTATAATGCCGCACAGGAAGACGGGATTGCTAAATCGGATTGTAAACGCCCCTTGTCTAGTGAATACATGGCTATTATCTGGCTGATATATGCACTCAGGAACACATAGAGAACATGCGCATGTAGTGTACCTTTACCTGGTCCTCGTAGGTAAGAGGTCGGACATGTTCAGTGGTTTCCTCCTCTCTGACACCAGCGATGTGGGCTGCTTGCAGAAACCGTGTTTTCTCAATCTGAATGCGCGCGAGGCTGTTCGGGCTGCTTTTCATCCTCCCCGCCACCCCCTGCGTTTCCATCCCTTCATTTGCCCTCTCTTCCCTGATGCCTACGCAGCAGGGGCCGAAATGTGAATGCAGGGGGAATAAACTCACTTTCAATTCCTTCATCTTTACGGAAAAGGCATTCACAGAGCCCGCGACAAGGCCGAGCCTGTACTTTAAAAAGTCTTTGAGGGCCGGTCATTAACAGTCTTTAACTACCGAAGCACCGACCACAATATTTATCCTGTCTTCCCCCGAATACGCCTGCGAATGAAGCCACGCGCGCCAGATGGACGCTCTTCACACTTTCTTGAATCGCTAGTGGGTCAAACTAAAAGTACACTTGCAGAAAAGCCATCTCATGCTTTAAAATATGTAGAGAGTGAGGGTGAGACAGAGAGAGAAGAAAGAGCCAAAGAGACACATGTCCTGGTTTTACAAAGCCCTCTAGATAGAGCGAGGGAAAGAGACCGCGATACAAAGGCGAAGGACCCATCAGTTCGAAAGGCGTTTTCGGGGACAGAGTTCTCATTAAAAAGTATTGAAAAGTGGGGTGGAAAGTTTCCTGTCCGCAGAGTAAAGGAAAGGAGGCAGTTATCGAACAAGTAGATAACATACCAAAGCATGATAGCGAAGCCTGTTTTATATTTATTTATTGTATTTTGTTTTAAAATATTCAAAATACAAATGTCGGAAATGTCACAGCTGATAGGACCATCGACTCGACACCCTCTCATAAGATTATGTATAATGTATTTAACAACTGTGAGCCAGTAAATGACCGAAGTGCCACGGGTTTGAAAAAAATACTGGCGCGTTGCCCTAATCCTGTGATCTGCGGGGCCATTTTATATTGCGTTATAATTACTTGTCCCCATTCTCTGGTTAGTTTCTTATATGGCGCTTAACGTGATGGACAATGGGATACGCTTGTGCATCGAATACGCCTCTCCTTTAAGCAGTGACCCGGTCAGTGACCCGCAGATTCCCGACTTTCCGCCTCTGAATGAACACCTACTGGCCTATCCCCTGTGTGTGTGTGTGTGCATTCCCCTCCCCTCCATTGTGAAATAACGGGGAGCGCCGTGTTTCCAGCCCCACCAGGCCGTATTTTTTTTTTTTAGAAAATAAAATAAACCAAGTGGGCCAAAAAGCTGGGAATGGCGATACGATTACTAGACGAACGCTGGGATTGTTTCGCACGTGCTGAACAGCGCTGGCTTTTTTTTCGAGCATATTCAAGAATTCTGCCTCGCCACCAGTTTTCTTTTTCCAGGTTCAGGACATGGTGTCACATTAGCCACGTAAAGATATGTTTCTAGCGTTGTTCGGAAGTATTTTATAAACCAGCATTATCTGAAGCAGATTTTGTATTAAAATGGCGTTTTGCTGGCTTTTCTTGCATTACCCAAGCATTGTTCTAAGATGGCGGGACAAGAAAAGGGGTAATACCGAATGGAACTTAAACATGTTCTCTGGCTGACGTGATAACTCCGCCAGCGTTCTCATACTTTGCAAAGTCGCACGCTATTTTATTACTAAACTGTACTTATCATTGGCTAGCGCGCTATTTGCCCATATATTTATCCAAAATGAACATGTACCCGAGGCTACCATTTTTAATGTTCAAACATTTCTAAGTGGAGACCCTATGCGCATACTTGGTTATTTGCCAGCAGGGCCTTTGCCAAGGGCTGGACTGCCCGTGGTGGAAGTGACGCAGCACATATCTCTCGTCCTCAGAGGCATCACAGGAAGCGTGTCAAATGTTGTTGACCAAGTGTGTATCCGATGCTGCAGGTATCAGAGTCCCTCGACGCGGATGTCACGACCTCTCCATGTCTTTCATCAGCCAGAATTCTGCTTTGAACTTGTTGCTTTGATTCCCCCTCTCTTTTCTTTTCTTTGTGCGATGCTTTTCTTGTGCTTATTACCGAAACCGAGGCCAAGAGCACCCCATACCTAGACTTAGTTTCAGGGATGAGCTGGCAGGAGACCTGTCATGGAGACCACTGCAATACAACAGCCAGGCCTGCCTGGGATCACTTACAGGCCCAGTGTAGCAAGAGCGTTTTCCGTATTATACGAAAGGTCCGATTTAATTGTGTTATCTATTTATTATAGTGAGTGTACCTGTCCCACTGTAATACAATTTCGCATACAGCCGTATACATAAACCATACTTATAGCAATCACACATTCAGAGAAGAGTTTTGGGTGTTTTAGTTAAAAAGCTCAGTCAGTTCAGCTCCAGCTGCTGAGATGTAAAGCGAGGTCTCGGGGTTGAACGCTGACAAGGGCAGCACAGCCTTTCATCCTTCCGAAGTCAATACCATAAATAAATAAACGTGCCATTGTGATGTCTAATGTATTATCAACCTTGCACAACATAAAACAACTTTAATATCAAGTGTTTTATCTATAAAAGAACAAGATATTGTTACTACGTACTTACACGTGACAAAAAACCAACATGAAATAAAATAGCTTCAAAAAGGGCTCGTGATTTCTGTTAGGTACTATTATCAATCAAAGAAAAACACGTGCGCATGTTCATCATCACTGACAATTCCGGCCAAACAGTTACCTATGAAAAATAATAAAGGGCAGTTTCTTTACAAGTAAAAAAATTAATCAAAATCAAATACTTGCTCACATTTTAAATAGTCCTTCGAAAAGTGATAACACAAGTATTGATTATTTGTTCACAGTGCCATGAAGAGGCAGGCACACTGTATATGCCAAATGAGGTGCATGTTGGTTTGGGGAAAACGCCACAGTGTCATATTTGGGGATTGAGGACTGTACACGTGGACCATGGCCAGAGCAAATTTAAGGATGAAGTGTAAAAGAATTTCACAAAAAAGAACACAAGTGCTAATAGTGAAATGATGTACACGCAAAACAAGTGGCTTCAGACAAATAGAGTGCTTCATCTCTGCTGAGTACGGCTGCCTGGCCCACCTTCCAGTCTACTGTTCCTCTGCATGAGGTAAACCCACGCTCAGGAGCCATGCATCTATAAGACTAAGTCCCACACACCTGTGTGTTTTTTTCAAGTCAAATTTTCCCCTGCCAAAATGCGCCATAAATAGGAACGCTCTTGCCAGTCATGCCACTTGTTGAGCGGGCCTCCCAAGGGGTGGGCACATTGTGCTTCCCTTCTCTGCAGGTGCTCTTTCCTTCTTTTGTTGTCGGGAGCCTTTATGAGATAACGTCTTTGGGTATTATTTTCTGTACCACCCAATTCTTCCAGGGACAGGGCTATGTCTTTGTAAAACTAAAACAAAATGGTTGGTCGTGGCCCCAGTAAATCTCTACCAGCATCCGGGTGTTCTCAAGTGGTAATAACACAATTTGATGTTATATACATTAATTCAGAATTGAAAAGCACATGAATAAAACAAGATATGCAAATTCTACAACAGAAAACAATACCATTCCAACTAGATGCTTCCTTTGTGGTATCCCTCTTGTAATTGTACAAAGAGACATGCTTTCAGATCCGCAGTGTTTCAGATATTCAGTCCTTCATGAGGGAAAACATCTGTAAATAATTACAAAATACTGTACAATTACTCTCCAATAGTGGCCGATTGAGACATATTGTAGGTGTTGGGATGCAAGTGCAATGTCCCAAACGCAGAGGGAGGTTCAGACTGCGCAAATTCTATTAGCAAGGAGAGCTGGTCATTTAGTATCAGCATTTTTGCCGTTTGCTTTAGCATTTCTGCACACGTGTTATTTGTAGTGTTATTTGCAGTTAGCTATAACACGTTAGAGCGCAGCACATAGCGAAAGGAATAGCAACAATATTGTTTATTCATTCAGAGTTTAGGCCCAGGACACTTAATGGCTTTGTAGCTAGCATTACTGAATTAAGGTGTACTTTGTTTATATTTATGAGAACTCAGAATGTGTTGCTTTGGTAGTTGGTAAAAGGGTGGCTGAAATGCCATGTAGAGTAAACCTTAAGTAGGATAGATGTTGATTTATTAGCAACATAAGGGCTGTCGGCCATGTTAGCAAGAGTTCTGCCATTTTGAATTAAGCCCTGTTAGAGGTCGTATCTTTTGTCAGTTAGAGTAGTAGGCCGCATCTTGGAGCTTCTGTTCTGTTCATTTAATTAGATTGTATTCCTACTTCTGCCCAGTGAGTGTTAATGTGGCCAAGGTGCCTGGGGGAAGCACTGCGCAGATAGTGGTTGATGGTGCAAGGCATGCAGTCCATGGGAGCTGTGAATGGGGTGCCTTGTATCAGTTTCGTTCCTGACGATTAGATTAGTGCCGCAGCTGTGAAGGGCAAATCTTATTGCGAACAAGGCCTGGTGTTCATACATTGCCAAGGTGCTGAACTAGGTTGTGGTAATACTGCCCCTATTGAGAAGTGGCAGGTCCATTAGAACTACAGTTGTCTATCTAAATAGAGCAAATCAATCTGAGAAATTAATCCCCAAGTTCAGTATCTCGGCTGCATTATTTTTAAAGCCACCTGTGTTCCAAGAGAGATAGGGAAGGATGTATACTGGGAAAGCAACATGTTCCAAACTGAGAGCCACAAGAGTTGTTGCCAAAGAGTACAGCTGCAAGGTGAAAGGGCCGTTCAGGGTTGCCAATTTGTCTGATCTCATGAGAAAGTAATATTGTGTCCACTTAATTTCCACAGGGAATTGACTTCATTGTTCACACTCGCTCATGATTGGGTCTTTTCGAGGGGCATGCACATTATTAATTATCTGAAGTTGTTTTGATCAATAAGGAATGTCCATTGTTGCAACAAGTTACCTGAATGTAATGGACCAATCAGAACACATTATTTTTTTCTGACTGCACAATTGTCACAGATACCTAATTGACCAATGGGGGTGGTGTTCAGATTTCTGTATAGGGGATAGCCAATAGGAACTGTGGGATTAGCCTGTATTGGATACATGTTGCCAATGTGGTTTTTTTTGCTTCTTGTCTTTACAAGCTGTAACTAGCATGGGCGGGTCAAGTGAGTTTTCATTTTAAATTTCCAAAGAGCTGACTGGCCAACCGGGCCGTATTTGCATGTAATCTGATTGTTTTCCTTGTAAAACATGCACTCATGACCCCTTGGATTGTTTTTTATTGATATGTTTTTGGGCCTACTGTACGTAGTCTAAATAACAGGAAACTACCTGTACATATTTGTCTGAATCTTGAAAATTGTGAAACTGAAAAATATAAAACATCATGACTGCACCATTTGAAAAACATAGTGCAAGTATTCCGAATATTAATGTCTCAGAAAAACTGCTCGAGAAAATAATGACAAATAAACAAACATACCTGGTGGAAGTGAATAAATGCTTCATATGAAATGCTATATTTTTGGAAAGGGCTATATGCACATCATGTGGGTATTACAAATATTTCTTCAAAGAAGATATCAGGAATGAACCATGAGTAGAAGAACTAGGATTTGGATACGTTATCCCAATATGGAGCATGTTTACTAGGTCCGAATGAAATTATCTAATGCATGTATGAACCTAGGAGAATAACTTTCCAAAATATAGGTCATACTACAGAACCATGATAGTGAAATCTCATGGCAAACAAACCAGTACACGCAGATCGCTCCATATGTAAACTAAAATGGTGGCTGTGGTAAAAAAACAAATGCGCTGTGACATCATTGGCATAATGATGGCAGTGCGAACATGTGCGCAACCGGGCTGGACTACAGTTTAAAAATCTAATCAAAACCTAAATGCTAAATGACTAAAAAATCAAGAATCAAATGCGGAAAAGGTTACCCCAAATTATTGAAAAATGGCAGTGATCAAGTGGAAAAATAATATAACAAATTTAAAAAGGAAACAGCTTATCAAGAATGAAAAATATGTATGAATACAAACTTCATAAAGAGAAAAGCCCAAAAAACCAACATCACCAATAGATATAAATAAGAGGCTCTGAAATAATTATTCCCAATGGAAATGAGATATACTATCATAATTATACATGTCGAAAACATTGGCACTGTGTCAGCACAGCGTACACACAATCAACCCTGTATACAACAACGCGTTTAAATGAACTTAGCCTCCAATAATTAGATATAATGTATCAATTTAAAAACTCTTGATGCACATCTATGACACTAATCATTTGTCAGTACACCATACTTACATTAGATCACCTGTACCGCAAAACCCCTGGATACATACCCCCTCCAGTGGTACAAATAATAATGTCAACTCAAAGTAATCACAATGCATGTAGCTTAATTATTCATCTTAGTGACCTAATATGGGATGCTGGAACAACATTGACATAGAACACATGACATTCCTAACACAACTCTATTGCAGTGGTAAACAGATCTGTACATTTCCAATGCATAGCAGTTTACATGTAACAATGAAGGTTACACTCTTCACTCATGTCTCCTGGTATCACTGGGTCTAACCTGTCTACCCAGCAGGCCTCCTTTTGATCTAACATGCAAGAAGTTTTAGTATCACATATACTTTTGCAAATCACTCCCAAGATTTGGAATTTCTTCTAAGAAATCTGGTGTCCTGGTTCAATAAAATGATGCACCACAGAAAACCTCAGACTATCTGTTCTTAAATTTGAGCAATGTTAATTCCATCCAATCCTTGCTACCCTGGAGATTGTCCAACATAATATTTACCACATGGGCAATGTATGCTGTAAATGATATTGACTATGTCTCACGTAGTCACACAGCATTTTCTTTTCTTCAGTGCATGGTTATACACTATGTTGTCTTTAGTAATGTTCCTACAGTTTACACAATGCAGGTGTAGAAAGGTACCAGTTCTCTTCATTGAAACCTGTGGCACAAGAGTATTGGTTCATACTGGAAGATCTCTCAAATGTATTCCCCAGGTGCATGCGAATACTGAAGCACATTCAAGCAAATTATTCAATGTGTGATCAAGTGAAAGGCTTGAACAATGCTTCTTCATGATCTTTTAATTCGCTGGCTCTGTACTGAAACTACTGTATGTAACGTGTGTTGTATTTTGATTTGCCTTAGTCTTGGAAAAAAAATCCTTGCATAAACAATTTGTGAAACATGTCATTTAACTGCCTGGAGCAATCTACTTCCTCAAACACAATTTGTTTTACTTTTAAAAAAATGACTGTTGGATAAACTCTTTAGTGTGCTGGCTGGTTGAAAGCTCGATTGATGCAACAAGTTGTTGCCATCTCTTTGCATATGTACTAGATGGTTATAGGTCAAAAGATCGAATCAAAAGGACCGAAAACAAAAAGGTTGATGTGTAAAAAACACTTTTTTTTCCTATACGGAAACCTAAAAAAAAATACATTTAAAAAAAGGCATTCGACCTTTTTTTTCGGTCCTATTGACTCGAACCTTTTGTCATTCGATCCTTTTCATTCGATCCTTTGACTGGACCCGGTACTAGATTAGTTGTGATAGTCTGTAAATTAATTCTGACTTGGACATTTAAAAGGCAAACGCCAGGCTCACCCCTTTCTGCTGTGAATTTTATGAGTTCATCATTCTCAATAATATATGTGAAAAAAAGAGACAAATCTTGAGATGTACCATGCCAAATACCAAAAACATCATTCATCTATTCATGTACCTCCCTAAAAATGACATGCTGTAAAATGGGTTGGGGTATTTTATCAGCCCCAAAGTCCCCGGGATACCGGCTGTTAATCCTATATTGGGATCCTGAGCTGCGAGCTAAAAATCAGACCTGGTGCGCACTGGGACCCAATTTTTCACTTTAGTGGTATTTCATTGGTGGTATGGTGTAGAAACTCAGCATAAACTTACCAGATCAACTGGAGACTGTCATATGGGGAATAAGCTCTTTATGATTTGCCCCAGTTCATAGTTTTTTAGGTGACTCTTGCTTTGCAGTATCAACGGTACTAAAATGCTTCCTTAGCTTTATACCTGTCTATATGCCATCACAAGTGACAAGAACACACAATAAATAGACAAAAGCTGATCTAATTCTTTTCAGGTTCTTTATAAGCAATTAGGGCTTATGAGTAATAAAAAAAAACATGTGCAATTTAATGAGTGTAACATGACCTGCTATGTAATTCAAGAATGAAAACGCACATCTCAAACGTTTGTTTCCAATTTGCAATGATGACAGATTCTATTCTTCAGGCGAAAACATAACTAGGAGCACATTTCATTGTAATTCTTCCCCCGCGATAAAATCTTTTCTCACAATGAACTTCAATCACACTTTTAGTTTTGCTGCTCAAAACACTGTTATCTAATGGACTTTAAAAATAGCATTGGTTTTGGCAGCTTAAAGCCTTCAGTTATATTTGAGATATGCTTCTTGGATGGTAAAGAAAAACACATGAAAATAACCATCTACGTTTGTAAGTGCAAAGGTTTGCCAGCATGTGTTAGGCATAATCATATGCAGTATCCTTTGGGAACACTACACACAATTAAGACTACAAGTGTCAGTACAATTTCACCTTTGGTACAAGCCTGTACTACACAGTAATGTGGTAGCAGTGGCTGAGCAGCCAGACTTATCTCAAGAATAAAGTGAGCAGTACAACAGGTTACACAAAGGACCAGCAATTACAGTGATTCAAACAAACACTCAGGGTTTCTTGGTAAAATAATATACATTTATTTACACAGTCATTTGGAAAACATTCCACTAGCAAAAACAGCTCAATATCACAATCTAATACACTACAATACACAACCAATCAGTTTCTGAACAAGTTCAGATCAGTTTCTGAACAAGTTCAGCTCCCCCGAAGTGGGAGCAAAATGGCTCTTCAGTTACTTTAAAAAGGGGTAAAAAGACAAGGATATAAGAATCAACAGCACAAATACTTTCATAGGCAGGGCAAAGGGTTTCTGTTCACTACAACCAGCAATTCAATTCAATAGGCCTGGGCCATAGTCAATGGTTTAGAGTCTTGTATAGGGAAGCACAGTTCTGGTAGAGAACGGTTAAGTCTTTGCCACGGTTCTTAGAAGAATTTGGTCAGACGAAAATGTAGATTTTGGTTTAGGGAAGGACAAGCCTTCAAAGTTGGGAAAGTGTCACAAACTTTCACCGTGGCCGAACAGAGTTCTGCACCACAATTGCACAGTACTTTGTAAGTGAAGAAAAACTGTAGCTGAGGCAATTGTTCCTGGCAGTTCCTGCAGATCTCGCTGTTCCTGAGCTTCAGTCATGTAGACAAGAAGGAGGACGTTGGGAGGTTCCTGCACTGCCCAGGGAAGAGGCCACAAGCTTGGCAAAAAATCAGTGTAAGGTGTGAGTGCTTTAAAGAACACGAACTGGTATCCTTCCCAAAACAAAACCAAATCCTAGAAATCCAGCAAAGTTGCTGGGGGTCTCAAAAGCTAATATAAATTACCCTGCAAAGCTAGGTTCACATTTTTCGTTTTGCTTTGTAAACAGAGTTGACTCATTCCAGATTCACACCCGAATCTCACACCAGAGTCTCACACCTCTTGCTGCCGAGTCAGAGTTTTTGATGAAACTCTGTGTAGGCTGAAATTCTGAGCCCCATTTTCCCTACAGATCTACATGAAATGTATGCATAAAGTTGTTTATGTATGCCAGCCCCTTGTTGCCCCCCGGAAGAGCCTAATTAGTGCAAATAAAATTGGTATCTATGAGTGAAGTATGAGTGTTACGCAATAAAATGCTTCTTCCTTCAAAAGCACCCATCCAACAGTCTTCTGCACTCAGTTATGAGGAATAGATGTATAAAGACTCTTGACATCAAAGGTAAACAAAATATTATTTGATTCCAAATTCTTCATTAAAAGTAGCAAAACTTGTTCTGTGTCCCTGATGTAGGTGTGCATTTACCTCAGTCTCCACTGACCGGGTGCACTTGGACCTCCCCCTTCCTATGACCATATATGCACTTACATGACCTGTACGCTTTGCGCCTAAAGATTGTCTGTCTGTTCTCCCTTGTCTTCATCTCTCAATGTGCACTGGTAAAACTGCAGAATCACCATCGGGCCTATTTGTTGTGTTAAACTGTTAAATGTATTTTACTCCCTTACTCTGCCTGTGCAGACTATTATTGTCTCAGAAATTCAAGGGCTCTGAATGACTATTGTTTTTCCCCCTGTTCCCACCCTCCTTGAGCATTTTGAGACACTTGCCTGTGTATAGGCGCTTTATAAATAAACAATACCATACCATATCATACCATACCATACCATACCATTTAATGCCTTTTAGGTTGCAAAAAATAAACAATATGTGTTCCCAATGGTTGAAATACCCAATTGGTTGCAAAAACCATAGGCCTCTTAGAGATCTTTTGGGGTTATACCTAGTACTTCATGGTGTATTTTGCTATGGTGGTATTTTATAGTGGTGCGACTAATTTCAGAATACCGCCTAATAATTATTTCACCAGGATCACAGTTTTTCCTGCAATGGATTTCAACACTCTATCTGTGATAATGTGCAAAGCTCTGCCAAATCAACCTTGATTTAGCAACAAAAGTTGGCAGGATCAATACACTTTGACTTGCAGCAAAACATAGAGAAATACAAACACAGGTTTACATGCACGTTTAACTTCTCATTGCTAATGCAGTTCCTACAAATGAACTTAATTATCTAATCTGTATCATTCACTTCACACGCACCTCAATTAACCTCATAATTACCTAGGTTAAACTGGCGATATTCCTTGACTCAGCTTGGCAGTGACCCAGGGTCATTCACAGATAAGGTCGCTTGAGACTTTGCAGCTCTTCTAAAGATTGCCAACCCAGGATAGAGAAAGCCTCATCCCAGCAGACATTCAGCCCAGGAACAAGCCTTCTTCTCTCTCTGTCAGTGAGAGCAAGAATGTCTCCCGTTCTAAGCCTCAAACCCTTTTCATAAAACCCCCTGCCACTCAAAATCACCTCCCTTTGACAAAATCATCCCACTAAAACAGCACATGATTTCCTCTGTGCCTTTCTTATTGTGCTAACTGCATTGCTGGAGAGAAAATGATACAACTTTCTTGCCCTACTGCTCCAATACAATGCAATGTCTTTAGGAACGGATCTTCACATTCCTCAGCTTACAACACAGATTCAGTCTGCACGTTTAAATAATTACTCTTTTTAATTTCCAGAGCAGAGAATCATGCATTTAGCTCAATCTGCATCCAGTTTACATCATGTACTAATTTGCACTAAATATTTTTATGTGAATCGGTTAAATGTTAAATGAGGTTGGGTTATTAGTATATTAGTTTCATGTTAATATTATTTTTTAGTGCAACTCAGCCCATTAAAATAGCATCATGGAGCAAAGTGATCATTTTCCAGCATGTGTTCTGTGCATTGGCATCTATTTAAATTCTGCCTGAGACTCATACTCTTGAGTCATCTATGAGTCCCACACCCTTGGCCCTAGAGTCTGGATGTTGAAATGCAGAGTCTACATTCCTACAGACCTCTCTTGAGGTTTGATAGCAAGTTTGTATATTTTATGCACAGATAACAAAAAACAAAGTAGCTAGATTCAGTTTTCTTAAGAATGCTTTGGTTCTGCCATTAGTCCATTCTTCCTGTACACCTTAATCTAGCAGGACCATGAGCCTGAGAGAATATTAGATAGACAATCATACTCTAATGGAACATATACATTTCTGTTACTTAACATTAATTTTTATTTTTCATTTTATTGAGCATTTGGAAGACGCTTATAGGGCAAGACATTGGGCCTCATGACAAGTTTTCTGGTCCAGAAAGAAGGGTGCCGGTAAGCCAACCGGCACCCTTATTTCCGGACCGGAAAACTATGGGATTGCCTGCTGGAGCCGCTGTGCCCGACAGGTCTGATCCTGCTGGGCACACCGGTCATGGTAAGAAAAGCCACCACGGCAGCACCGGCACCATTAACAACAGTGCCGTGCTTCTGTGTCCCCATTCCCAAACAGTCGTATGGGACTCCATTGGAATGAGGATTTACAAATTGATATGTTTACGTTTTCTGTGGACAATTTACATAGGTCTGCAAGGATCACTTTGTGAAAATAATCTATGGTTTGATTTTGTATGGGTGACATGAAAAGAGCTTTGCCTTTTGAATTAAACCAATTTCTGCTCCTCACCTTGGTTGTATGTCATTCTATCTCCAGGGTTTATTTCTTGGAGTTTTTTGCCACCGGTTTCTGGGTGAAAAAACTAATTGAAATACTTTTTTATTTTATTTTTAAATTTGGGGGCATCACTCAAACCCCCTCTGCAGTTTTTTAACTACCTATTCCCAACACCTCCTGCCCCTTATAACCCTTCATCCCCATCCCCCATATTTTTCAATGAGTTTCTTTAGTCGAAAGTCGGCAGTAAAAAACTCTTTAAAAAAAAACTGCCAACGAATGAACATTCTACCCTCAGCTTGCATGTTTTCCTCCCTTAGATCGACGTCAGAATAAAAAAATACCTTCTATGTAATGTTCTACTTGGTTCTCAAAAAGAGAAGATCATTATGTCGGCACAAAAGTCAAACCTTTGTTTCGAGACTAGTTTCCTTGCCCAAAGTATAAACTCAACTGTAGAAATTAACCACTACGTTCTCTTGTTCTGTTGTGTCAGTAGTCATGATATACAGCCACCTCACCACCCCTACCAGTCCTATTTTATTTCCACCATTTGCTAAAAATAAAATGAAGTCACCCAGGCTTTACATCCCTGTAGGTAGATGAACCAGCTTCAAGGCCTATGCCCGCTACTGTGTGGTTGCCTGTCGTGCACTGTGGGTCTCTCTTATGTGGTTTCCTTTCGACATAGTGCGACAACAGTGGTGTTAAACACACTCTGCTTGAGCAGGGCTCAGATAGCATTTCAGCTACTAAACCAGTGACAGAAAATGTCCCTCTCGGGCATACTCTACCCCATGGGAGGGTTAGCGTGTGTGCTAAATTAGTTTAATTTGGCACTTTTTAACAAAATAATGATTTCGGGATTGCAACCCCACATTGGACAAAAGGATCTGCAGACACAGTGTTCCTATAAAGGAAAGTAAGAGGTAGGGAAAGAAAAAGTGGCGTATGGTATATGATTCGTGGTCCCCAATCTGAATCCATAGACTGTGATGAACAGATCTGGATCCATGGAAATTGCCGCACAAACCCAGATCTGCAGACCTGGATACAGCTCTGTGATTCTGAAGTTGTGGATTCGAAACAGTGTGTGTGATGCCAATTTTTGTGAGAGAGGGCACTCTGGGTGTGTTTACTGTACTTGGGCACAGCCAATGTAATTGCAGTGCTCATTGGACTAGAGGTTATGCACATTGTACACTGGGCATGGCTACCGGCCATTCCCATTTGTCCATGCATGCAGACCCACTGTGGGTATGTCTGGTGTGCCTGGCGCACAGCGTGAGGACATGCACTGGACAGTGGCCACTGGCCACAGCCACAGGCACAGTGGGTATGTGAGCTGTGCCCAGTTTTCTAGTCAGTCCTTGTATACATTGGATATAAGCACACACCATAATTTGTGCCTACTGGCATTCTCTGTGCCTGGTGTCATAGTCACACTTTATACTGGTCAAGGCTCATGTCCATGATAAAAGGTGTCCTGGGCATGGGATGAGCCATTCTGAATAGGCAGAGCGTGTATGTGTGTTACACCTAAGGTCCTAGTTACAGGAAAAATGGGTATAGCAACAGGCCATCTGTAGTCTATTCTGTGGGTATGTTTGGTTTGCCTAGGGTCCTGTGCCCCTAGTAGGGTGGGCATGGCTGCAGACCAGGCCCAGTGGGCACAGTGTCTGTATGCACTATGCTCAGTGTCATAGGAACAATGTGCAATCGGTGTGGAAATAGGCCATGTCAGTCACCATTTCAGGTATGATATGAAATGATGTGATATGATATGGCATTTATAACGCGCATATACACAAGTGTTTCAAGTATGTGCTGTCCTTGGGGTTCTGGGCTTTGTTTTCAGTTTCTGGATTTTATTTCTAATTCCGCTATGAACAGGAACTCAAGAAAGAATAATAGACTGCAATAAAGCACTGACAAATACAATATGTCATTAGTAATAGTAAAAGCACACCCAAAGTAAGATACACAATATTATGTTATTGTGATTTATACGATGCACTGCTGACATTTTCATGGTCTCCAGGAATACTGGTGGATCTGGAAAGGAAGGAGGACAGAGGGGGCTTAGTTAGTGAGGTAGAGAGGGAGGAGCTAGAGAGCTCTGATGTGCTGTTGGTAGCTTCAGTTCGGAAAAACAGGTCACTGTGCTGGGTTTGTTTTTATTTAGTACGGGTTAGGTGTTGTTTGTTATATGAGTGTGGGTGGGGTGATTTGTGTGTACTTAGTTTGGTTTTCTGTAGTTTGTTGTGTTTATTTGGGTGTTGCTGGGTGTGTGGCATTTGTAGCGGATTTCGATTTCTGCTGCGGTAGCTATAGTTTGTGTTTTGTTTGGTGTTTGAGGGTGAGTATGTAGGATATCTGAATATTTTTAGTAGAGTAAGTTAATGATGTTATTAGTTTTTGCCCTTCAGTGCGATCGTAATGTTGGTTTGACAGGTTAACATTCTTATAAGGTAGTGTATGGTGAAATGCTTTGTTTTGTTGGTTTTCCATGTTTCCGTTCTTTAGGTTTTCGTTTATTTGGGTGTTTACTTGTGTTGGCTGTTTCCTTCAATGGTGTTACTTGTTGAACTCAGTGAGTTAATTAGCCATGTTTTTAGCAATGTTCTGAATTTTAGCAGTTTTTTTGTTTGCATTTTCTTTGGGAGTGATTTCCAAAGTTTTGCTGAGATGCAGGAGAATGCTGATCCACCAAAACTCTGCTTCAGTATTGTTTTGGTTCGAGGCGGATGTCGTTGCCGGATCTAGGTGTTCTGTTTGGTTTGTTGATGGAGATTTGTCCTGGTAAAATTCTTTTTTTGACTGGTAGCCAATGTAGGGTTCTCGGTGCTGGTGTTCTTTCTCGTTGAGTCTGAGGAGTAGTATTGCTGCTGTATTCTGTATTCATTGTAGCTTTTGGTATGGTAGTCCGGCATTCGTAGACAGATGCTGTTGGTGTAGTCTGTTCTTGACATGCCAAGGGAGAGGATAGCGAGGATTCAACGTGGGAAGGTGAAGAAAGACATTATTACTTGATTGTGTGTAGGTGGAAGAAACACTTCTTTACTACTATGCTGACTTGCAGCTTGAGTGTTAATTCGTTGTCCATTAATATTCAGAGGTTTTTCAACACTGTGCAAGGTTCTGGTGTGTTCCACATTTTGGTAGGCCATGGTATGTGGTACTCGTTTGACAGGTCGTTATTTGGGATCTTGATTTCTGTTCTATCTGGGTTGAGTTTAAGGCTGTTGGTGCTCAGCCAATAGTTTATTCTGTGATTCAGTTGATAAGGGGCTGGGTGTAGTTTTCCACTGGTGTTGATTTTGTAAATGGTGTTCGTGCCGTCTGTGTAGTTGTCCCAAGGTCATGTCTTTTTTTGAGGTAAATGAGAGGGGTCATGTAGATGTTGAAGAGCAGTGGAGAGACTGATAAGCTATGTGGGACTCCGCAGGTTGTTGTGCAAGGTGCTAAATTGAAGGGGTTTAGCCACTTTGTGTCTGCTCTTTCTGCTAGGAAGGATTTTAACCATAGTAACACAGTTCTGCTGATTCCTATTTCTTTAAGCCTTTTGATAAGTGTTTTATGTTGAACTGTGCTGAAGGCTGCTGATAGATTTAGTAGGGTTAGTGCTTACACAGCATTGGAGTCTGTGTTGGTTTTCAGATCATCCGATATAGCTAGTAATGCTGCTTCTGTTCCTCTCATGGGTCTGAATCCGACATGTGCCTGGTGTAGTATCCAATTGTTTTCTACCTGCTCTAGGATTTGTTAATAAATGCAGCTTTGTAGCAGTTTACTCGGTACAAAATATTTGAAATTGGCCAGAAGTTGGTTAGGTCTTCTGTGTTTCCCAATGGATTTTGGAGGAGTGGCTTGATGTATGCCGATTTGATGGCTTGTGGCACATTTCTTATTGCTAGTGAATGGTTGAAGAGGTTGCAGAAGTGTTCTGCAGGTGTTTTATGGGAGAGGATAGTCTTGTACATGTCTGGTGGGCAAGGATATGCTGGGGAGCTGGCCCTGTTGCTTTTGTTCACTAGGCTGCTGAATCTTTCTGTAGAGATTGATGAGTAGTTGTTTAGACTAGTAGTTGGTTTCATCATTGGCTGGTTAGGGAAGTTGTTGGTGTTTACTGGCATGTTCTTGATAACTTTCAGGATGTTTTTGATTTTGTCTTTGAAGTGGTCTGACATGTCATTGCATAATGTTTGTGAGGGTTTCACGTGTGTTGTTGCAGGCTGTTGGGTTTCTTAGGACTTTGATGATGTTGAACATCTCTTTCTGAGTGTTGATTGTGTTTGTAATACGCTTGCTGTAATATATTTTACTTTTGCTAGTAATATCTGTCTTTTATGTGTGTTTTTTTCCCGTTGATCATAATTTTTCCTCCATTCTGGTTCCAGTTTCCTGTTTTTTTTCTTCCAATTGGAGTGTGAACCATCTCGCCATTGTTTTCTTTATTAAGTATATGCTTTTTCCGTTGCAATGTCATTTAGTGTTTTTGTGATCCATTTTTGGATTGTCTCAATTCTTTCTTCGATGTCAGATGAATCCAAGATGGTGATTGGTGGTTATGTGGATTCCAGTCTGGTGTGCAGTTCTCCGGTGTACAGTTTCCTTTCTGAATTGGATGAGTTTTTGGGAAATTACCTAGTATGCACATAGGCGGTTAGATTATGAAGAGCATTATTAAGTGGTCATTCCAGATTATCTGCATCTGTGGTGTGACCTTCTGTGTGTGTGTGTGTTGCTCCCTGGACCAATTGCTGTAGAAGCCAAGCTAGTTGAGTTGTTGGTGTTTTAGGTGAGTTGATGTTTTCTTCTTCGAACTAGATGTGGAAGTCTCATAGTATGATCAGGTGGTCATATTTTATGGCAATGTTGGTGATGGTGTCCTCAAGTGTGTCCATGAAAGTTGTATGTTGGTGGTCTGTAGATGATAGGAATGTAGGAATGATAGGTTGGTTTGGTGGTCTAAGGCTAGGTGCAGAAGGAGTGACTCAACAGTTGTGGATGTTTAGTGGTGCTGCTGTTGTCATCTTCAGGCAATCTTTGTATGCAACAGCGAGAACTCCTCCGCTTTTTCTTCTCTGTTGGTTTGTTTCAATTTGAAGTTTTTGGGTAGGGATTTGTGTGCTACTATCTTGACGTTTTGAGTTAGCAAGGTTTTGGTGAGGAATAGGATGTTGGTTCCTCCATCACTTAGGAGGTTGTGTATCTATGTGGTGTGTTTTGAGATTGATCTAGCATTGACTAGGTTGCAATGTATATTTTTGTTTTCTGGATTTTGTTTCCTTTTGCAGGTGGTGATGGTATTTTGAGTTGGTATTGATTTGTTTTTTCTTTAGATCCCTGATTCGGTTTTGCTACTTGAGTTTCTTTGTTGAGTATATCTAGAAGGTTGCATTTTGGGTTGATGTTTTCCTCTGGTTCATCTGCCTACTGGTGTTGATGATTCTTTATGTTTTACCAATTTCTTGTGATTACCGGTGTGCTGAGGTAATTTCATACGGTTGTGCTTCTGCGGGCCTCTTGTCTGTCCATCATGTTTCCGGTATTCCTTCTTATGTGTGTGAGGGTGTTTGTGGGTGGTTGGTTTTACTTGTGGGTGGTAAGTTGACAGGTAGCTTGATAAGTCAAGTGATTTGGATCTTGTTCCAGCATTGGGGCTGTCTTCCAGTGGGCAGCTAGGAGTGCTAATTATTGGTATAGATTGGTTCTCAATTGTGGTGCTTTGAGATGGTTGATCTTCTTCCAATTGGCTTGTTTTATTTTGGTTCTTTCTTGGACATCAGCCTTTCCTAGTACGATGCATTTTGCGGTGTGGGTTTGCTGATTTGGAGCTTGGTTTATTTTTTGACTTTATGTCTGTTTTCCTAGTTGGGTTGTTGTTCCGGTCCCTTTCTGGTGGGCAGCCGGGTTGTACACAGGTTTTTTCTAATTTTCTCTCCTTGGTGTACAGTTGCACAGATTGTGTGGGTGTTTATTTGTGTTTCAGTGGTAAGTATTTACTTGGGCTGTGTTTGTGTGTCCTATTCCAGCATGGGGTGGGGGCGTGGTTTGAAGGACGATATTAAAGTCTGGAATATCCCAGGGTCAAACTATTCTGGGGTTGAACTATCCCAGGAGCCGAGCTATTTCAGGGGCCAAACTGTCCGAGGGGTAAGACTATCACAGGGGTTAAGCTGTCCTGGGGCTAAAGTATTCCAGTGGTTAAACTGTTCCATGTGTTACAAAATTCCATGGTTAGAGTGCCCCAGGGGTAAACAATCCTAGAACGAGGCCTATCCCTGGGGCAAGATTTATCCCAGGGGCAAGACATATCCTGGTGGCAAAGCCTATTCTTGGGCAAGGCCTATCCTGGAGGCCAGACCTATCCCTGGGGCAAGAGCTATCTTAGTAGCAGAAATATTCCACGGGCATAAGTATCCTGGGGAGATACAGGGGCAAACATGTTCCTTATCCCGTATGGTTGTTTGTTGTTGTGGTTTTCCTGTGGCAGAGGCTCATAGCGCTAGAGGATTTTTGATGGCGAGTTCTAATAATGGCTAAGCCTCTGAGTGGCAAATCCTCAAAGTGCTAGGGCCTCAAAAGCACAAGCCCCACAAGTAACGATGGTTCCTTGCATTGGCAAGTGGCTTGGTTATTTTCCTGATGGTTGGGACCCACTTTGTTAGGGCCTTCCGGTGGCAGGAGGTTCACAGTTGCGAAAGCCCCTGTGTGGTGGTTGTCTCTTAGTGGCAAAGTCTCATGGTGTGGGAACCCCAGCTTCACAGTGGTAAAGTTTAAAGAGGCAAGTTCAAAGTTGCTAGAATTGGTAGTAGGAGGCTCAGGGTGTTTAGGTTCAGGGTGGCCAAGTGGTGAAGTTCAAAGGTGGCGAACTCCAGGTGGCAAAGGTGCAAACAAGCCAAGTTCAGTGTGGCAGGTCCCCACTGTGGCACAAATAACAGTATGCCAAGCCTCACAGCAGCAGAATTCGGAGAGACTGAGTCCACAGTGGCAGAATTCAAAGTGAGAAAGACCCACAATGGTAAAGTCAAACTAGAAAAACTTGTAGCAGAAACATTCTGAGTGATAGAAGCATGCAGTGGTGGAATTCAAGGCTATAATTCACAGCAGCCAATTTTAAAGATGATATATCTTTAATAAAAAAACGTTATGAAAAGAGGTAAATGGCATGTCAAAACAACCAATGCCAACAGTTTGGGCTTTTGTTTAGGCATGAGAAAGGTACTTGCCAGGCACAGCTGTAGTGCTATTGACTGGCATTGATGGAAGCAGGTGCAAAATGGTGCAATCACCTGACAATCTAATAGCAGTGCTTGGCAAATGCCTAATACCTATACAGAAGACAAAACATTTGGTTTTGTCAAAGCTTGTTTTTAACAGGACTTCCATGAAGGACACGCATCATGCTTATAAATCAAGTAGCTGAAGGGGTTTACAACACCAATTAAGTCATTAACTCTCTGAAAACTGCTTTAAACACTGGAAGGCACTTCAAGTGCACAGTTTGATGGTAAGGCTTGAATAAAGCAAACACAAAGGGGGTAATTAATAGATTTCAGCGCAGAGGCAGCGCACGCGAGCAGTGCAGAGAGAGAGCGTGCGCCATCCATGTGCACTAAACAGCATTCTGTCGCACCGCATATTCATGGAATTCCCGAGCAATTTTGAGTGCTGGCACAGAGAACATCCTGCAGCGCAAGTTACGCCCACACGAACGCCCCTTGCGCAAGGAAAAGGCATTGAAATCCCCAATGCAGAGCAAAGAGCCGTGCTAACCCTGCACCAGCTTACAGGGCCGGTACACTGTAATCGCGTGAAAATATTACGCGCACCCCGCTCACGGCACCCAAAAGCGTGAAAATGTACTGGCGCACCCCTCGGAATACGCGTACCCCGCTCGCACCAGGTAAATTGCATAGAAATGCATGTGAAGGGTGGTGGGTGCATGTGAAGTTTCGCACGCGATAGGGCATGTGCGAGCGGGGTACGTGTATTTCAGGAGTGTGCAGGAAGTTTCAAACGCGATAGGGCTTGTGGGAGTGGGGTACGTGTATTTCGGGGGTGCGCAGGATGTTTCACAAGCGATAGGCCTTGTGCGAGCGGGGTACGTGTATCTTGGGGGTGCGTGGGAAGTTTCACACGCGATAGGGCTTGTGTGAGCGGGGTATGTGTATCTTGGGGGTGCGCGGGAAGTTTCACACGCGATACTCCAGGCGAGAGCGGGGTACGTGTATTTCGGGGTGTCCACGAGGGGAGGAAATCACTGACGGGCCCATAGATCAGCACTCACTCTCTAGAACTTGTAAGACAAGATAGCTGCACCATGTGAGGACAGGGGGTTCAGGATTCACTTACTCCGACACGACTCAATAACGAGGACTCAGTAGTTTGGCAAAGGGAAGTCCGTTTAATGATACATACATCAAACAGGGAAACAAATGGGAATCAGCTATAGTGCGATCACCGGTCTCTCTCCGACTTCCACAAACTTTGGTAGAACAGCAATTCTTATAGGCAGATATCGTCATCACTGACGTCTAATTTCTATAAAAAATCATCATGTAATATAATTGGTTAGGAAAGGTAACTTAAGTATAGGTGCTATATCTGTATATAGAAATAAAGCATGCAGATTTGATAACTCTTATCAGGTGGGCATCTACGCCCATCCCTCTACATCACACGTGATTGACGTCACTGCAAGTACAACGTCTCATTGCTTACAGTGTCTATAGGACCCTAGATTACATGGTCCATTGTGATTGGGTAAGTTACACCCCTAAACATAAATCTCCACTTTAATTAGCAGCATGCAGAATGGACACCCAGGTGCCTAGTGCCCCAAGATTCATCCTTCCTCCTTTCCATCAATCAGTGTTTTAGGGCTATGTGTCAATTAGTTGGCTGGGTATGGCCTCGGAACTGTAGCCTCTTATCAGGAAAAGTTATTGCAACCTCGGGTTCTGGATGACATCAGGCGGTGGTACCTCTTTGTGCCTGGCTGGTCACGTGTTGGTTCACCATGAATCTGCTTCAGTTTATAGCCTTTTGTGCATTTATTTCTGTGTCAGCCTAGCCACCTGCATGGGCCTCTCTTATCTTGACCTTCACCTCCTCCCCTTCTCTGGTTGACCTCGATTTCCGCTCTTTGCTGAGTTTCGATTCCGCTCCTTCTCCTGTCTTTGGCTGGGTTTCGGAACTTGGCCTGTCAGGCCTCTGGTCGCCTGGGTACCTTTCTGCTTTTACAAAATGGAGTCTCACTTGTATAATGTGCCTTATTGAGGTAGAAATACGGTTGGCGCTTGCCGCCCTATCTTCTACTAAGCATTGCAAGCAGTATCGATTTCTTAGCATCTTGCGTTTCAAGCCTATTTACACACGTTTAACAGGACGGTTGCTTCCATCTTGTCTTGTAACATTGTTTCCTCGCGTTGTAACATTGTCTCCTCTCTGTGCCTATTCCATTCAATTTCGTAGTTACTCGCACTGGCGTGTTATCTTCGATAGCTGCGTTTATTCATTCACGGATCTGTTCAGGCCCTTGTGTCATTTCCACTGGCCTTCCATTAAGGCTTTTGGGGTCTCTTCGTGGACCGTGTGTAGGTATTCCTCATTTCGTATCAGCTGCTGGTATGGCTGCCTGATAGAGTACCATGCTGCCCATGGTTGGCTGGTTATGGGTGCTGCAACCGGTATGGATCTTCTGATGTATACTGGGCAGAGTCCCAGTGCAGCTCTTTGTAGGTTCATTTTCTCTTCATACGTCATGTGCCTTGGCGAGTTCCTTCCTGGTAGCTCGAAATGGGGGGCAGGGGTGCATGTCATGTTTGGAACCTCCTTTACACTCCCCTCTCTGGTCGGTTCATCGACCACTTCTGCTTCGTTCTTCTCCTCTATTTCTTTTGATTCTTCAGTGTTTTGTTCATTATCTTCAGGATTGGTACAGGAAGGCGTGAACATGTGTGTCTTTGGAGTCCATATTTTTATCACGCCTTTCAAACTTCCTGCTGTTTTGACATGTTCATCTTTGTTCCAGGTCATAAGCTGGCACTGTCCGTTTGGAATGCAGTAGATCCACTTTCCTTCATACCTTCTTTGCTTTTTAGGATATGTGAACTTTGTTCCTTCTGGTGAAAATTCGCTGGCCTTCTGTCATGCCGCCGTCTTTTGCTGGTCGCTGGCGTCTATGGAAGGCTTGGCGTTGGCGGCGCCATTAGACTGTCCCGTGTTTTTTCTTTCACTTCCTGGTTTGACGGTCTAGTCTTTTCTCTTGTTTTCTCTTTTCCGTATTTAGCCACGCCCCTCTCTGGGCTCTGTGCGTTGCAACTTTGTTTTCTTTCGCTTTGTTACCGTACTACTTCTTACCTTGCTCCGTACCTGTTGTTTTTCCGCTGTTTCTCGCGCAGATTCTTCCCTCCGTGCAATCTCCTCCTCCCTTCTCCTTCTCTGTTATCCCCGTCCTTACGGTTCCCGTACCGTATTGGGTCTCTCCCTTCCTTCTTTTCTCTCGGACCGCATCCCTGGTCCCTGCCGGTGCTTCCTTTCCAGTCCTTCAGCAGTTCCTGATTTTCCACTAGTCCTTTGCACTGCTCCTTGCTCAGTACCAGCTATTCTGCAGTCCGGAATCTCCGGTCCTCAGCGGCATTGAGGAACTTACCTTCATCTCCGAGGTTTTCTGCTGCTTCTGCTCGTCTTACCTGCAATTCTGGACGACATTTGTCATCGCTTCCTGAACGGCATCAGTACCAGCTACAAGAGAACGCCCAGTACACCATTTTTCGTCGAGGATTGAGGGAAGACCTTAAGGACGAATTGGCAAGGGTAACCAGACCCGCTACGTTAACCGACTTGTGGTCTACAGTGGTACAGCTGGATTTCCGCCTTTCAGAGCGGCGGTCTGAACGTCGAAAACAGCGTGGATTTCCTGCTATGGCTGATCCTGGAATTACCTACCCCTCTCCTACCTGTCTGTTGAAAGAGGAACCAATGCAGATTGGGACTACTCGAGGGCCACTTACCTCGGAAGAAAGAAGAAGACGCAGGGAGAACAACCTGTGTATGTATTGTGGATCCAACCAGCACATTCTTAGGGACTGTCCTGATGTACCACCACGACGATCGGGAAACGCCATTCCTCGGAGCTAGTAGGGACAAGTTACCGAGGGGAATTTCCTGGTCCCTTTGTTTCTTTATCAGTAACACCCATGAATACCACAGAAGACAACCGTCTCATGGTAGTTGGAGTTGAGTTGTTCATCTCTCAACAGTCCTATGAGGTCCTGGCACTACTGGACTGCGGCGCTGCAGGTTGCTTTATGGACTTGGTTTGGGCTGACAAGGCCGGCATTCGCCGTTTGCAGAAAGATGAGGACCAAAAGGTGGAAGGAGTTGATGGAAAACCCCTGAGCTCGGGTCTCATTACCCATACCACTCCTCCTATGCAGATGAAGATCCTCCATCACAGCAAATCCATTCAATTTGACCTGATCCGAGCAGCACATTTTCCAGTGATCTTGGCTTCGGAAGCAAAACCCGATCATTGATTGGACAAAGAATCCGCTGTCATTTACTTCAACATTTTGTCGTCAGTCATGTTCTACGCAGACCCTGCATACTTCTGTCTACATTATTCCAGATCTAGTCTCCAGATCAGATGTGTTGAAGGTAAATAGCATCCCCAAAGATTATCTCCGCTATCAGGAGGTGTTCACGGACGATGGCCCTCAGGAGTTACCTCCTCATAGACCAGAAGATTGTGAAATCATTCTCCAGCCCAATGCGGTTGTTCCTTTTGAGCGAATGTTTTCTCTTTCCCTCAAGGAAAAGAAGGCTCTCAAGGAATATCTGGATTCTAATTCACATCATGGCCTGATCCGACCTTCATTCTCTCCAGGTGGGGCTTTGCTTTTTTTTGTTCCGAAGAAAGGTTCTAATGAACTTCGACCTTGTATCGATTACAGGGGCCTCAACCAAGTCACGCTAAGGGATAGGTATCCCATGCCGCTGATCGGAGACATTCTGGAAGCAGTTCAAGGGGCTAAAATCTTTTCTAAGATCGATTTAAGAAGAGCCTACCACCTTTTGCGGATACGCTCAGGCGACGAATGGAAGACTGCTTTTCGCACTCCTTTCGGACATTACGAGTATTGTGTCATGCCCTTTGGTCTGGTCAACGCTCCATCGATTTTTCAAAGATTCATGGACCGCACCTTTTCTGATCTGCTTTTTCATTGTGCCATCGTCTACCTTGACGATATCCTGGTTTATTCTAAGGACGCCCAACTCCATTCTAATCACCTTCACCAAGTTCTTCAAAGACTGCAAGACAACCTACTTAAGGTCAATGTGGATAAGTGCGTCTTTCAAGCATCAGAGGTAAACTATCTTGGCTTCATCCTGTCCTCGGAGGGAATCCGAATGGATCCCGCTAAGATCGACGCCATACTGCAATGGCCCACACCCCATTCCATAAAGGACGTTCAAAGGTTTCTAGGGCTAGCTAATTTTTACCGCAAATTCATCCAAGGTTTCTCGGATCGAGTCCTTCCCATTACAAAGCTGTTAAAAAAGTCTTCAATGCCTTTTGTCTGGTCTTCTGAGGCAAGCTTGGCTTTCCAACAACTGAAGGAGGAATTTTTACTCTGCCCCGGTACTTCATCAACCAGATCAAAGTCTAAGATTCATTGTAGAAACTGATGCCTCCTCCGCTGTGATTGGTGCAGCACTTCTACAGGAACATGAAGGTTTGGAATATCCTGTTGCCTACATGTCCAAGACGTTGAATGACAGCCAGACGCACTATTCGGTAATAGAAAGAGAACACTTGGCCATGAAATCCGCATGCGAAGAATGGAGACATCTCCTACAAGGGGCTAACCACCCCTTTAAAATCAGAACTGACCACAAGAATCTTAAAATTCTGCAAAAGATGGAATGTGTCATCTCCCGTCAGGCCCGTTGGGCGCATTTTTTCTCCCAATATGATTTCACATTGACCTACTTGCCAGGATCCAAGAACATCGTAGCTGATGCCCTTTCTAGAAGGCCTTATCCAGACATGTCTCAGAAGGAATACCCTAGTCTCATGCTTCCTGAAGTCAAGGTAATCTGTACGGTGGAGTCTTTCTTGGAAAGGGTTCGCAGGGCCACACAGTCTACCAGCATGTTTTCTGGCTCTCCTCTCTCAAAGGACATATCCATTCAAGATGGCTTATGTTTTAAGCAACAGCGATTATTCCTGCCAGACAGATTCACCCGTTATTCGGCTTTAAAGTGGTGTCATGATGACCCAACGGCGGGTCACAGAGGTGTTAAGAACACTCTGGGATTGCTTCGTCGCAGGTTTTGGTGGCCCGGCATGGCCAAAGAAGTTTCTACCTACGTCAAGTCATGTCCTGTATGCTGTCGATCCAAACATTGCACTCAGAAGTCGATTGGATTTCTCCAACAGCAGGATCTTCCTAAGAGACCTTGGAGCCTTATTTCCACAGATTTTATTGTGGATCTGCCACCCTCGGAAGGTTGTTCGTGCATCATGGTAACCGTCGACTGCTTCACCAAGATGGCACATTTCACTCCCTTGGCTGGTCTTCCCACTGCCGCCGAGATGGCGGCTGTATTTGCAAGAGAAATATTTCGTTTGCATGGTACTCCGGACAAGATTATTTCCGACAGAGGTTCTCAATATACTTCAAGGTTATGGAAGGAGCTTTGTGATAGACTGGGAATTGAACGTGCCTTATCGTCAGGCTTCCACCCGCAGACTAACGGGCAGACAGAAAGAACCAATGCCACACTGGAGCAGTATCTTAGGTGCTTCACGAATGCCCAACAGGATAATTGGCTTAGTCTGCTGGCCACGGCAGAATTTGCTTATAACAATGCCGAGCACAGTGCCACTGGTCTCAGTCCTTTTTTTTGTTCCTATGGTTTCCATCCCAGCTTTACTCCTTCTCTCTCCTTTCCCCCCTTCCACCACTCCATCTGTGGATGCCCTACTTACCAGTATCTTGGAGGCCCAGAAGTCGGCCGCCGGATGTTTGCGGGCAAGCAGTCTTCGGTATCGATCGTACTGTAATCTTAAGCGCTTGCCCGTTCCGGCATGGCAGAGGGGCACCAAGGTCTGGTTGTCTACTAGGTATCTGCCTCGCTGGCTTCACCCCTCTAAACTGTCTCCCCGTTACCTGGGTCCTTTTCCTATACTTCGCCGGATCAACCCGGTGGCCTTCCGCCTCCTGTTGCCCAAGCACATGCACCGTCTCCATCCTGTTTTCCATTCCTCTCTCCTGAGGGAATGCAAGGGAGATCCCTATCATCGCCCTTTGCCACGGGATCCGGTCCCCACGGTGATTCCTTCCGATGAGTATGAGGTGGCCTCCGTTCGTGACTCCCACTATCGGCGGGGTCGCTTGGAGTATTTGATCCATTGGAGGGGGTATCCTCCCTCGGAGGACTCCTGGGAAGCGTGTCTCATGTGCACGCTCCGGCTTTGGTTCAACAATTTCACCGCCTGTTCCCGGGTAAGCCGGGGGTGGTGTCCTTTGGGGGGGGGCATACTGTCATGCCGCCGTCTTTTGGTGGTCGCTGGTGGCTATGGAAGGCTTGGAGTTGGCGGCACCATTAGTCTGTCCCGTGTTTTTTCTTTCACTTCCTGGTTTGACGGTCTAGTCTTTTCTCTTGTTTTCTCTTTTCCGTATTTAGCCACGCCCCTATCTGGGCTCTGTGCGTTGCAACTTAGTTTCCTTTCGCTTTGTTGCCGTGCTACTTCTTACCTTGCTCCTTACCTGTTGTTTTTCCGCTGTTTCTCGCACGGATTCTTCCCTCCGTGCAATCTCCTCCTCCCTTCTCCTTCTCTGTTATCCCGTCCTTACGGTTCCCGTACCATATTGGGTCTCTC
The DNA here is from genome assembly GCF_040938575.1 of Ambystoma mexicanum. Taxonomy (NCBI): domain Eukaryota; kingdom Metazoa; phylum Chordata; class Amphibia; order Caudata; family Ambystomatidae; genus Ambystoma; species Ambystoma mexicanum. The sequence continues at coordinate 970,195,959 of NC_090924.1, forward strand.
CCTTCCTTCTTTTCTCTCGGACCGCTTCCCTGGTCCCTGCCGGTGCTTCCTTTCCAGTCCTTCAGCAGTTCCTGATTTTCCACTAGTCCTTTGCACTGCTCCTTGCTCAGTACCAGCTATTCTGCAGTCCGGAATCTCCGGTCCTCAGCGGCATTGAGGAACTTACCTTCATCTCTGAGGTTTTCTGCTGCTTCTACTCGTCTTACCTGCAATTCCGGACGACATTTGTCATCGCTTCCTGAACGGCATCAGTACCAGCTACATCCGTAGAGAGGTTTTTTTAAGCGGCTGCTTTTTTCCTCTCGTATTGGTTCCTGCGGGACGGGAGCCGGCTGCTTCCCTGTTTATCAGGGAATCAGGGTGGCTTCTTCCCGCGGACGGCCGTATCTCTTCACAAAGAAGAAAAGACCCAAGAACAAGAACTCCAGACGAGAACTCGTTCCGGAAGAGACAGGTGAGGAGAAAGGGGAGGTGGACATTGATATATCAGACATACAAGATAATCCGCTTGCTCCTATCAAACCTGACTCCTTCACAAAGTCCATGATTTCTTCATCTGTCAGGTCTCTTGGCTTCCAGCCTGGCTCAACATCGACCATAATTTTCATCCCAATGGCTTTCTTTGCAGTTTTCTGGCATTGTGTGATGATTATCTTGATAACGCAGAATCCTAGCAGTACCATGGATAGTAGGGCTCCCAGGAACTTGAATATATCAGCCATCCATTGCGGGACCCATGAGACTAGGTTTGCAAACCAGCTGTCATTGTCCACCTCATCCGTTTCATCGGTCATCTGGTTTTTTAGAGTTGATGTGCAACATGATTCTCCGATTTTTGCACAAACACCTCCATCCATCGCTTGATCATGTGAAGCACATATCTGTTTTGGAGGGTCATCAGTCTGATTGCTCTCAACTCTTCTTTGATCACGTTGAATCCTTTTATAGTGGTATTGATGGTCTGCAATAACTCCCATCTGGTTATCTGCAACCATTTAGCATTCACTCCAACTTGGATGTGGGGCAGGAGTAGTGTTGTGAATACTGTTGAGGTGAGGCTGAACAGCCTATGTTCGTACGGGATTGCATGGAATGCTTCTTCTGATTTGGGAGAAAAGTAATTTTCCCTCTTCATCCTGGATACCAGTTCCATAGATCTTCTTCTTCTTAGATGAGCATCTGATTTCGGGAAACTGTCGAACTTTAGGTCATTCTTAGGGATCACTAGTGCGGGAACGTGGACGTTCACTAGTGTGCATATGCCTCCCCAGTTTTTCAGCAGCCTTATGTATGCCTTGGATCCACACACCCAGTAATGGTCCACAATAACTGAGGTTCCTTGGGTCATTCCTGGAGCTTCAAAGATTCGTCCGCAGTTTTGATTCTCTCCAATCTTCCTTGTGCCATTGTTTCTGAAGCATAGTTTTGGGCTCTCTAGTTGCACTATCTGCAGGGGTCCCCCTCTATCTTCGACCCATGTTAGTAACTTTACTAGCTTTGGCCACAGAGGTTTGCATAACCTCTGTGAATTCTCCATTGCTTCCTTGCAGGCTCCAAGGACCATCCACGTTGGCAGATTACTACTCCGTCTTCCCATCCATCTGGGGAAAGCACTGACCCCCAGATCTGCATTTGGCCTCTGTTCTTCCAGATTTGAGCCTCTTCTGCAGTCTTCCCTCGAACGTTCAGTCTCAGGTTAACTTCCCATCTTAGCCCTGATCCTTTGACGCAAGGGTTCTCGTACCTGATCACATGATTTCTGGTGTGCGCTCGGTTTCTTGTTTTAATGTCCTGGACGTAGCCATCTTCATCCGGGTAATCTTTTTCATTGGCCCATATCAACGAAGTGGCTATTCCCATAAATTGTCCTCTGGTGTTACACATTGCTACGTGTGACATACAGTGTGCTGTAGAGACATCAATTTCTATACAGCCACGAAGATTTTGGATTTTCCCATGCTGTATGGTAGCAAAGCACAGACGAAGCATTCGCCTTTTGACTGCCTTCGCCCTACTTCCTTCATGTGCTGGTACCATATGTTGTTCCCGAGATGGGCTGTGCTGTCCAGGTAGTCATTAAGTTCATTGTTATCTTCATGAGGGCTTCTCTTGATTCTCAACGTTCGTCTGTAGTTTGCTATGACTACGTCTCTGAATGCATCTGTGCTGCTTTTCCATTTCGGGTATCTCGATGGTACAGGCTGCCTCGACTGCATCGCTGTAGTAGGGGACGGATTTGTGCTTCCTTTCCTTCCCTTTTGCAGTCTGCCATAAACTTCCCGTAACCACCATTGGTTCATCAACCTCCCAACTTGTGCCTGTGTTGTAGGCCTGCGGCTTGTTCCTTGCATTGGAACAGGTGTGCTTGCTGTTATAGTTTCTATAGTTCTGTTTTTCAGCTCCTCGTGTAGTTTCTTTGCTTGGACTATGAATGGGAACAAATAATCTATTATCATGTGTGTCTTCTCTGTGAGTTCTTTCGTGGCCACTTCTGTTCTTTTGAGGGATTTTGCTATTTCCTCCGTCTTTGGTAATTCACTTGGCTTTTCTTGGTTATCTCCACTCTTCTCTGGAATTGAATGTTCGATAGGCAGTCTCTCCTTCTCTGTTGCCTTTGTTGGAGGCCTTGCAGCCATTGACACTTGCCCTTGTCTGTGTGCATCCTGTGTGTGGGTGCGTGCAGTGGACAGTGCAACGTTTTCATTCATTCCGTGCTGACCCTGTCTCCAGCTTTTCTCTCCATTCGTTACCTCAAGTGTATACATATCACCGCTAATTACATTCAATTTTAAATCATTTGCTTCATCACTAGCTTTTCTTGGGACTGGAATCAATATATAGAGTCTGCGTGCTTTTGTGGGATTCTGACGTTCATTATCCTGTGGGCGTGCTGATAGTGGGACACTTTGTGCACCAATAAAGAAACCAGTTCTGATTGTTAACGAGAGAAAGACAATAATGATCACGAAACATATACACATGATAGATTTGTAAGACATCTGGCAGCATTTTCTCCCAGGAAAGCGGGGACGCCTTTCTGTTGGGGGTAAAACCAAGTTACTGTTCTGGGCCCCCATTTCGAATGAGTTCATAGTCAGTTATTTATTCCTTCTTTTGCTCTGGTCTTGTATTTCGAGAGTTTGTTACTATTAGAGGGACGAGTGCTTCTCCAAATGTCCCCCCTCACGTGAGTGATGACGGTAGTCACTGGGTCCTCAGTACAATTCCTGTGCTAGACTACGGAAAAGGGTTAGGCTAGCAGTTCGGATACATCACATTTATTCATGCGTATCTAAAGTAGATGAGGTCCCAGTGGATGCCTCGAATTTGCCTTGGTCCTGAGGACGTGCTGGTGACAGTTCAATGCGAAAGAAGAAACTGAAGAGACTGCTACAAATTACACAAAATGGAATGGTGAAAAAATAAAAAATAAAAATAAAAATAAAAGTGAACGTGTGGCAAAAATAGGAAAAAATGAGCTAACCGTACAAAATAAAGTTGTAAAAATAGGAACAAAAATAAATAAAAATATGGAAAAATAGAAAACGAGTCAAAATCGCAAAAATAAGATGTTGTACCAACAGGAACAAAAATAAAAGCAGAAGTCAATATATGAAAAAATAGAAAAAATGCAAAGGATGCAGAACAGGAAAAATACGATGGCGAAGTTCTTGGGTCTGCTCCTTTCTCTCGGTCTCTCGGTGACAAGTTAAAGAACAGTGTCTCTTTTCTCTATCTGCTCCACAGTGAAATGATGATGACAAAATTCTATTTTGGATCTCTTTCTCCTAAGACTCTCCTCAGCAGTGGATGTCCATAGTTGCTTCTTAGTTGCGCTGCAATAGCCCTCAGGAGCCTGTTTAGTTGCGCGTTCTTTGCTGGATCACTGAGGAAAGTGGGCACATCAATGTGGTTGGGCCTGCCCACTAGTTCTGGAAAGTTTTCAATGAGGTGAAAGAAAACACGATATGCGTATTGGCTGTCTTCTGGCGTTAATGACATTTGCTCTGATTCTCTAGCCTCTCTTTCAGCGTGAACAGTCTTGCACTTTCCTCAATCTGTCTCTCGGCAAACAGTCTCACTGGAAACTCCTTAGGAATTCTCGCTGGAAATTGGACAGCTCCACTTGGAGCATGATACCATGGAGAAGGGTCCTCATGTGTAGGAAATTGACTGGATCTCTTAGGAAGGTGACAACGTCAACACCAGCAGGCCTTCCCACCATTTCTGGATAGACTGTGACTAGTCTGAGCATAACATTGTGTGCAAGCTGCGTATCCGCGGGAGACAGAGATATCTGCCTTGTTTTGCTGGGACCCGATCACAAGCCCTTCTTTTGGCACAAACAAGTTTTACACTTTCCTGCTGCGTGGTTTGCAGCCAAGTAATTTAATTTGTACCATACTTGGCTGAGAAATTCATTGTTTCTTGGATCCCTGATAAAGGTTAGTGTATCTGTGGTTCTCCCGACAAGTCCTGGGCACTCCTCTATGATTCGGAAAAATATGGTATGGGTCAGTTCATTGATGATCACTTGGGTGGGAGCATTTGTGCCCCTTTCACTGTCTTCAGGCAGCTCAGTGAAAGCATCTGTGATGACAGTCAGCAGTTGCCAGATTACCTTCTTGTCATCTGGATCTTGAATGAATTCTGTGACACTTGTTTCTCTTCCTATGAGTGATGGATATGATAGCACCACCAATTGAAAGTATGTGAGCACATCCCACTTGAGGCTTCTGCTGGGGGGTACCATTAGGTATGTAAAGTAAGTCTTGATACTGGTTGCTTCCGGATACTGTGTTACGCTCTCAGAGAATATTTTATTGGCAGTCTATCAGAGTCTTGATTCCTTGTACTACTTGGGCGTGACATGATTTTAAAACGTTCATTTTACCACTGTTGTTCTGGCTTTTGGATGTGCTTCTCTTTACCCTGAAACTAGGATGCACAGAGTGTCCGTTTTTTGTCCTTTATCTCTTTCTCTGGTTTTGAGGAAATGTCTTGTTTTAAAAGCCACAATTCACCCAGTGTTCTTTTGCCTTTATTTTGCTGTTCATGCATCCTTCTTCCTCGTCATGGATCTTGTCTGCACGTGCTGAGGGTCTTCTTTGTCTGTAGATCCTTCAGAGTTAGGTGCATCAGGAAGGCTCTCTCCTACAAAGGGCTTAATGTCATTTAGGAAGATCCAGGCTCTCCTGCCCTTGAGCTTGACAGCGGACTGGGTGCAGTCCTCTACGATAAAAGGGCCATTGAACTTTGGCTCGTCCCACCTTTTCCTGGTAAAGTTTCTTACGAGGACGCTGTCTCCAGGGAAGACGAGGGGTGCACAAAGGCTGTGAGCTGCGCCCGCATCAGCACTATCTGTTGTGATTTGTGCTGTGCTGTCCCCTTTCCCCCGTCGCTGTAGCTGGCCTGAAATGACAAAGGTGCTGGATGTCAAACAGTCCAGATATGCTTTCATCTCTTCTCCTAGTACTTCCCAAGTTTGCTGGGTATCACATCTAGCTCTGTCTCGGGGGGTAAGAGGGGTCCTCATCCTTCTACCAGTAACTATTTTGTGCGGCGTGAGATGATGGTCGGAACCTGGCTGGTTCTGAAGAGCATACAATGCCAGTGGTAGACAATGCAACCATCCCTTCTTTAATGTGAGCTTCAACTTGGCTATCCTTTCCTTAAGCAAGCCGTTGATTCGTTCACATATCCCATTCCCCTCAGGATGATACGCCGACAAGAAATTGTGCTTTATACCAAGCAACAAGCTGATCTGTTTGAAAACTGAATTTACAAAATGGGCCCCATTATCTGATCTCATTACCTCGCACACCCCCCATCTAGGGAACACTTCCCGCACCAGGAACTTTGCGGCACAGTTTGCATCGTGGTGTGTACAGGGACCTGCTTCTACCCATCTTGAAAAGGGACACACCACCACAATTAAATACCTGTACCCATTACACACCTGGATCATATCAACATAATCGATATGCAGGTGCTGGAAAGGTCCATTTGGTCTGGGGATGATTCCTCTCACTACTTTTAATGTGTACCCAGAGGTGAATTGCTGGCAGATAATGCAGTTTACCATAAAGAATGCAACATGCTCCGCTAAATTCGGTGTGAACCAGTCTTCTGCGAGCGTTGCAGCAAGAATTTCCTTTGACATGTGTATGGGGTAGTGAAGCTGTTCTAACGCTACCTTTAGGAGGGTGACAGGCATTACTGGTTTACCAGTGCTGTCTTGCCTCCACAGTCCGTCAGAGGGGTTTAAAGAACACCCTTGATGCTTCCACAAATTCTTCTCCCCCTGAGGGGCCTCCCCTTGGAGCTCCATTAGCTGTGTCTGCCCCATATTGCTATAGGCCTCTGGAGCCTTTTGGGCCAGGTACTTACTTTCATGTTATCAATCGATTTATCATACCGGGATCATTCCGGCATCATGGCTAATAGCCATTATTATTCCCATGCATAAAAAGGGGGTGTTAAGCAATCCTGCGAATTTCAGACCTATTGCTTTGATTGACACAGCGGTGAAATTTTTTACACGACTTATTTTGGTTGACTTAGAAACTCATATAAGGACCCTTAATATTTTGTCCAAAGCTCAGGTAGGTTTTCGCAGGGCTATGGGTACTCAATTAAATGCCTCAATTTTAGCACACTTAAGGAGATCTATGCATGGAGAATCAAAGGGCGCCATTTATATGGCTGCCGTGGATCTCACATGTGCCTTCGACAATGTCCTTCGAGCTCGTCTTTGGCAGAAGATGTTGGTTTATGGTATTCCATCCACCTTGGTGGCCCTAATTGCTGCCCTACACACGAACACCTCATGTCAGATTCGGATCAATGCTAAGGGGCTTCTCTCTGCTAATATTCCTATGAGGATAGGGGTCAAACAGGGATGCAATCTAGCTGCAGTCTTATTCAATCTATATCTCGCAGATATTGAGAATCTCTGGAAAGAGACTAATTCATTTCCCGTAATATTGGGCACTATGCGATTGCACTGGTTGGCTTTTGCTGATGACATTATTCTATTCGATAGAGTGCCATTCGGTCTTCAGAATAAATTAAATACATTCTATGAATATTGTCTGCAGAACAACATGACCGTTAACCCGGCGAAATCCCACATTATGATTTTCACGGCAAAAAAAAAACTGCCTAGATTTACTTTTACTATCAATCAGCAGCCTATTGTTAGGAAGGACGCGATCATTTATCTGGGTTATCACTTGTCAAATGGGAACTCAATTGATGGATGGCGGACCTTGCTGAACGCGAAGCTTAGCCCCTTAATGGGCCAAATGCGCATAATTTACGCTAAATACTGCAGCTTTTCTCTTTTGCCCCTCATCCAATTTTACACAATGAAAATAGAGCCCATTTTGCTTTATACGCTCGATATATGTTTGTTGAAGATGGGGCCCTTGTTAAATTTGATTCAAGGGCGACTCTGGAAGAAAATTTTAGGGTTACCAGGTTATGTACCAAATCCCATCATATTACACGAGTTGGGGCTCTATCCTCTAGCTGACAAATATCTTTGGAGGAAGGTAAATGCTTTTTGCAAATTTCTTTTGCCTCCCCCAAATTCACTCTATGAGGAGTTTCAGATAATGTTGGATAAAAATTGCCCGGCTTCGGTTCTGGAAGCGAAAGAAGAAATCATGGAGACTCTAACTTCCCTTAATATGACTCTCACAGATTTGACTAATACCCCAATTAAAGTTAAAACTCGCTTCTTTCGCAATTCCTGGGCTCAAAACTCTGACAAGGTTGGGGGGTACTCCTCCTTTTCGACCTATGCTATGTTTAGACATGCAGTTACTCCAAGGTTGCCCTATATCCTATGTTTTCCTGAAAAAAGGGCCAGACAGATTTATATGCGTTTCCGTTTGGATCTTATCCACACGGGAGCACGTATTCGGTCTTGGGCCGGGTATAGGGAGTTGGCAAGGGGGTATGAGTGTCGATTTTGTCTGAATAGGTCTGAAAATGAAACGCTGGAACATCTTTTTATTTACTGTGAATTTTTCGCGAAACAAAGGTTATGCTGCCTGGATGCTGTGTTTTTTTCTTATTCGAGTTTTGAAGCCAATTTAGTATGGTTAAGATGCATGCAGGGCTCCTCGAATGCCATTATTTTAGCAACTGTCAGACTTGTTTTATTGATTGAAGAACAGCTGTTACCAATGAATTGTGCAATTCTTATTAGGATGGGTTTGGCCTTCCCGCATAGGTAATAAGGGATTTGGGCGCAATAACTAGTTTTGTATCTGGGCTTATTGCTGTATTTTCCTCTGTTTTGTTGTGTTGCTGAACCTTGATTGATTGTTCGCTGTGTCTTTTGTCTTTACGCTATCATTCGTAAGGAAGCTTTTAGGTGGAGGGTAGTTTGTTATGATGTATACGCCTACAGTGTATTGTAGGCGTCCCATGATTGCGCATACAGCGTCTTTGCGCATTTGAAGGGTTCTCCTTTAAGGTCTTTTAGAGGAAATGAAATTTGGGTGAGGTGATGCAAATTGGTTGTATTCGTTTTATGTACATAATAGGTTTTAAATGTATTTATATGGTGATCAAATTTTGTAAAGGTGTAAAGTAAATTTACTACCAAAACAATAAAATTAAAAAAAAAAAAAAAAAAAAGTATATCTTGTTCCTAACACAAGGTAACATTCCTCGCGCTACATTATCTATGTTATTTCTAGACTGAAAGGTTAGTCTGCATTTCGACTCAGTAGCTCGGTTTTTAGGAATACACATGCCATGAATTGTGCTTCTTTTAATCATCTAAATGCACATTCGCAATTAGTTATGGAAAGGCAAGGGTTTAGCAGTTTTAGCAGTTTTAGCATTCCTGTGCAGGGACATGTTTGAAGAGCTTTCGGAGTGGTGATTTTGTGATTCTTTACCGCGTTCGGAATGAAAACCCAGGAAAGTGAGCAAAACAACCAAGATGGTGCTTAAAGGCGCAATTGCGAAGTTCAATGTGTGTGTGCTTAGGCCAATATTACAATAAAGAAATTGACATATATATTTAAAAAAAAAAATAAAAAAAAAAAAGTAAAAATAGGCCTCTGGAGTGGCTTGTGCTACCAACATTCTTTCAAGCGTACGTGCCACCTCCACGTCCATGATTTTTTCATTCTTGGATGCCATGCGTTTGGCTTCCGTGTCCGCTTCATGGTTTCCATGTGACACAAAATCTGCCACCTTGGTATGAGCGGCGCATTTCATGACTGCTATGCCCACTGGGAGCTGTAGTGCTTTTATCAGCCTGTCCAATAAGGCTGTGTGTTGCACTGGAATGCCGTCTGCTCGGAGGTAGCCCCTCCTTTTCCAGCGCGCTAGTCCTGCGTGAACTATAGATGTCACATAGGCGGAGTCACTGTACACCATTACTTCCTGGTCTGCATGATTCTCAATGGCGAGTATCAATGCCAATAGCTCTGCAGCTTGTGCTGAATAGTGAGATGGTATTCGTGCACTAACGAGTACTTGAAACTCTCCATTCGCAATGTGTTTTACCATGGCCACGCCTGTATACCTCTGTCCGTCTTCTTGATCAATTCTCGAAGACCCGTCAATAAAGACGATCTCTCCACTTGCCAAGGCATTTTCCTTTACCCTGGGGATCTCATCATAGAATTCCTCATAGTTCACACAGTCGTGCACAGGTTCTCCCTCAGTGACTGGTTCAGCTATGAACGTAGCAGGGTTCACAGTTTTACATTGCACTATTTTGATCAATGGGTTGGAGATAATCACCTTATAGGCGGATGCTCACTGTGTCGTCAATGTGTCCTTTGGCTTCTCTAGTATGGCGAATAGTGAGTGCTCAACATACAATGTTATGGAGCACCCCATCACAATGGATGAAGCCTTCTCGATGGCGAACGCGGCAGCAGCTAGATTTTGTTCGCATGGGAAGTGGCCCTTCATGACCGGGTCCAGACTCTCGCTGTAATATGCTTCGGGCTTGTACCCCAGCGAGGTTCGTTGTGCGAGCACTGCCGTCATAAAATTACCATCAGTATGAGAGGACAGATAGAATTCCTTTGCATAGTTAGGAATCCCGAGAACTGGGGCCTTACAAATTGCCCCCTTGAGTTCTGTAAACCCCTTCTCTATTGCTTCATTCCATTCAATTTCTTCTCTTGTTGCCTGGGCCTTTTTAAGGGCCTGTAGCAAGGGCTTGGTATACGAGCTGTAGTCAAAGACCCATGCTCGGACATAATTGCCCAGGCCTAAGAAGCTTTGCATTTGTTTTATCGTGTGCGGCTTGGCCGTGTTCATGATGGCTTCAGCCCTTTCTGGGGTTACCTTCGTTCCCTCATGTGAGATCAGTTGCCCTATGTACAACACCTCCTGTTGGCAGTACTGCAACTTTTCCTTGTCAACCTTGTATCACTTCTCAGCCAGTGTAGTCAGTAGTTGGACAGAATCGCGTCTGCATTGCTCTCCAGTGGTGCTGCAGATCAGGATGTCATCTACATATTGCAAAACAACACTGTCCACCGCAATATTGCTTAGGTCCATTTGCAGGACTCTATTGAAAATAGACGGTGACTCACAATACCCCTGTGGCAACCTTGTACTTTTCAGGTGCATTTGTCTGAAAGTAAATGATGTCAAGTCTTGCGAGTTACGGTGCAACGGGATTGAGAAGAACGCATTTTTTGCCTCAGTGGGTATGTTGAACAGAATTGTGGAGGGGTTCGGGACTAGAGGGAACTCATCTTCAACAGTAACATTTAATGCTTGTAAATCTTGGATTAAACGCCAAGACCCTCCCTTTGATTTTTTGACAGGTTAAATTACTGTGTTGCAAGGTGATTCTGACGTCACTAGGATGCCCTGCTCCATCATGGCGGAGATTGTCTTCGCAATTCTTTCATCGGCCTCTCTAGACATAGTATATTGTCGCGCTCGTGGTAAAATTGCTCCTGGTTTCAATTTGATTTTCACTTCACCCGCCCCTTTAGGAGACCTACATCATAGGGCTCTGTAGTCCATACTATGGCAGGCACTTGGGCCATGTCATTATCAAAGAATTCTGGGCGTATTAGTGCCAACATCATTCTCTGGGGTACCTCCCTTCTGATCATGTTGACCCAAAATATGAGACTCACTTCCACTCTTGTCTCTTCTAGGTCAGGGTGTTCTTCGAACAGATCGTCATCGGTGACGTCAGTCACTCGATACCCTTCTTCAATGGCAATAATCGCACACCATTGTCTGCCTTCATCGTCATATCCTTCAACCAACACCACTTTTCCTTGTACTGCGGCAGATTGTATCGTTAAGGGAAATACTTGTTCCTCCTCTTCGTGCATGGGTATTCTTGGTCTGAATAGAAACTCATCAGGCGTTCTCATAGTTTTGTCTGCGAGGCCTGGCAATCCCGCCATAAGCATTCGTATGCCATATGCTAAAACTTCTGGCTCCAGTGGTATAACTCTCATGGCTGCACGTCCGGAGTATGCTCTGGTCATTTCACACACGTTTGAATAATGCATTCCTGGGGTGGAACACACTATACCATCCTCAGTAAACGAGATGGTCATATTCAACTTTGTCATCAAGTCCTGACCCATGATATTTACTGGGGATTGATGTGAATATAATAGAGGTACATTCATTTTGCGCTCTCCTACAGAGACTGGGAGTGCATCAGAGTTCCCTTTAACTCTACTATGAGCTCCAGTAAAACTCTGGGTGTCTACAGCCTCGCCAGACAAGGAGAACTTGCCTTCTCATATGCACGAGCGCGTTGCACCCGTGTCAACTAAGAAGGAATATTCTTTCCCCTCTATGGTGACATTTACCCTAGGTTCCCTGTTAGGTTCTGGTGTCACTGATAGGATAGAACAGATCAGAGTCTCCCGTGAGCTGTCCTATTTTATATATAGGTTCGGTCCACTGTACACTTGTGGGTTTCCCCCATTTCCAGGGTTAATTCCCCCACTGGAATTAGTGCCCTGAGCCATTTGCGGCGGTGCCTGCTGGGGTTGTCCCTGTGGCAAATTCCCCATGTCCGGTGGTTGAATCACTTGCTGTGCACCTTGCTGCAAGCCTGCCGCCTGCTGCTGCACGGTATAATTTTGTGCATTGCCCTGTTGCAGGATAGCAGGTTGATTCATTTACCATGCCTGCCCCCATCCCTTGGCTGTTTTGCCATATGCTTTGGCTTCTGCACATGCACGCCACATGTCCTGTCACTCCACACAGCCAACAAACTGGAGGTGGTCGGGCCATTTGTCCATTTAATGTAGCTGGTCTGCCCATCTGTGCGTTCTGGACACCACCTTGAACATTCTGAAACCCTCCTTGGTTATTCCGAAACCCTCCCTGATTACTCTGCCATCCTCTTCCTCCAAAACCCCTTCCTCTTGGGTAAAATCCTGTGTTACCCTGATTATTCTATGATCAGTTAGTCATGTTTTGTGCACTTAGCTCGGCTGGGATGGTGTGCATGGCTCCCTCGAGAGCATACTTAGAGAGCTTCCTTTGCACCAGCTTCGCCTCCTCTCCCTTACGCGTTGCCTCCTTCTTTCGATTCTTTTCTTGCAACAATCTACATTAATGTGCAATTTGTCAACTGGATTTCGGGCCACGGTTTAGCTTCTATTCCTACCAATTTCTTGAGCTGTTTTTGCACCGGTTCTGGTAACCCTTGGCACAATATATGGTAGAACACAGGGATGGATTTCGTCCAAGATTCATGCGTTTCGAGCAACCATGCGTCTTGAAAATTCTGGATATAAAGCAACAGATCCTCTGACTCTTTCATTTTTCGAGTCATTATAGCTCCCATATCAGACGTGTCTGGAAATAGCGTACGCAGCGCTTTCCACACTCCTGCTCTACAGTTATTAAATGGTGCTCCGTCATGGGAGTTGTCAGTTATGGTTCCTCTAGGGTATCCTGCATGTTGTCTGCTCTTTCACCAAGTATAGCAATTATGAGCCCCTTAATGTCCCCTATGGCTAGGGTGACACCCCCCGTCATTTTCTCTAACTCGTGTATCCACTTCCCAGCTCCCGATGTCAGCATTGGAAGCTTTTTCTTTAGGTTTTCTCGGTCCATATGCGGCCATGGGATATATTGTGGTCTTGCTCCCCCCTTTTATAGCAGTGGGAATTGGAATGCACAATCCTCCTTCTCCTTCCCGTATCTCTCCAGTCTTTCGCCGGGGTGGCGTCCCCACCTTGCCGTCTACCTGGCAATGCCCTCAAACTGTCTGCATAGGCAGGTGCTGACGTCCCCCTCTGACCGTGGGGTGCTTCTTTATGTCGGCTGGACTGTCCAGCGGACTTCGATGTCCTACTTGTGGACCCACTAGCATCTGACCATCGTACCTCTCGGTCCCTTGGGAGCCGTTTTTTGCACCGTTTCCCTTCGTCATGTGCCACTTCCTCCGTTTCCCCACCGGAGTCAGACTCTGAATACTCCCAGTTTGCACAACTTCTTGCATCATCTTCGTTCTGCCCAATTTCTAGCCTATCTAGGGACAGTCCACTGCTCCCGCTACTTGGGGTTACATCCTCGGTGTCATACAGCTGAGTGCTCTCTAAGCGCTCATCCTCCCTTCCCCCTTGGGAAATTAGTTCCAGCCCCATCTCATCATATATTTTATCAATCGTTTTCCCGATGCTTCTGGTGTTGAAGTCATCGTCAATATTTGTCCCGCTTGTACCTGGTACCGCATCGCTTGCAGGAAAGAACTCTTCTATGTCTTCCCAGTCTACAACAGGATTGAGCTTAATGACTTCCCGCTCCAAATACTCAAGATCTCGTGCCCTCTGTCTACGCTTGCGTTCTGCTTCCTCATTTATTTCTTTTCGCTTCTTTGCTTCTTATCTAGCCATATCTACTTCTCGCATTTGTTCGTTTCTATGTTCCTTTGCCCTTCTAATCTCCTCATCTTCTCGCTTCTTCACTTTCTTTTCGTGCACTCTCCTTTCTTCCTCCAACTTTAGCATGTTCTGCCTGTACTTTTCATAGGCAGCGTATTATGTGCGACTGAGCGGTATTCCCTGCTCTTCGCGATATAGTTGTTCTCGCCTCAACCTATCCTTCTTTCTTACCCTCTCGTCTCTCATGTCCTGTTCTTTCCCCTTTTCCTTTCTTTGCGCCTCATCAGTCCGTTCACTCGGTCTTACATCATCACTTCCTTTTCCATCTAATTTCAATAATATCTGTCCTTTCATCCATTCGTCTTTTGCGAATGCTAACTCATCACTTCCTTTCCGCTTTTTTTCCCTCTCTCTCTCTCTATCGAGAGGTGCACTAGTCTGTGCCTGATCCTTTCTTCCATCGCTGCGCCTCTCCTTGTCCCTCTGGACTGTGGAAGCCAAATCAATTTCCTGTTCCTTCTCTTTCGTCTCGTCTCTACTGCATGTAGGTGACCCATATGCGGGGTTGCTATACCCTGTGGCTGCTTTGAGCTCTCTCAACGGGTAAAGGCCCTCTGACTTGTTTCCCTCAATGACTGGTTCTGGCGGGGCTGGTGGCGCTGTAGGCATCTCTCCCCCCTCCGTACATACATTTAATATCCAGTCTGCGGGTGGTTCTTCTTCCTTCGGTTGCTCGAACATTTTCCAAAGTTCGAGAACAGCAAAGCGTTTCTCAAGCTTCTTGCCGGTATATGTGGCTTGTAGAAATGTTGTCATGTGCTGTAAAACAGCCTTAGACAGTGACCTGTTTTGGGGCCAAGGCATAAACATCTTATTGGCGGTACCCCGAACCCACTCCTGGCTGTATTCTTTCAATTTTACTGCATGCTTGGGCAGCTGCTTACATAAATGCGCAAGTGGGGTAACTTCCTCCATTCTTAATTTTGTCACCAACAATATTCACACAGTTCTTTAAGCTTTCCACTAGTATGAGCGAGCACCACATACGCAAGCTCCAATCCAACCTTTTTCCGACAAATTTTGTATCAACAATTTACTCAAAACTCATCAATTCAAAGGCGATTCCCTCTTAATTACGAAATTGCGTAAAACAAATTACTTTGCAATCAATCAACAGTACAGTAATTTCACATTTGACATGCACAGGACATATACGACAGACTAGACAGACTAGACGGACGCCAGCTGGTCATACATTTACCTGCCTTCTAATCACTACCCCACCGTGGGATTTGAACGAACCCCCTTAATTACGTCTTTAAACGTTATCGTAGCCTAAATGTCCCCCCTCTGTGGGCTCTGGGTTCACGTTCCTTCTGACCACTCTTAAAAGCGCAGGAACAAGACGAATCTTTACGTTTTTGCTCAGGTGCCCCCCTAGTATTCCTTTTGTTTAATTATTCTCTGGTGCCCCCCCTGTATTCCTTATGTTTTTACTTCAGGTGCCCCCCTGATATTCCTTACGTTTTTGCTTCAGGTGCCCCCCTGATATTCTTTACGTTTTTACTTCAGGTGCCTCCCTGATATTCTTTACGTTTTTATTTTAGGTGCCCCCCTGATATTCTTTACATTTTTATTTCAGGTGCCCCCCTGATATTCTTTATGTTTTTATTTCTTATGCTCGAGTCATTATCCCATATATATATATATATATATATATATATATATATATATATATATAGTCTTCTCTACTTCTAACTATTTTATTTTTTCTCCACCACCCTCCGTTACCTTTCCCTTACTGGCTCTAATGCCTACACGGCATTTGCCAAAGTAACGCGTTTTATTGTTTTACTCACCGATCGCATCGTTTCCTCTCTGGAACTTCGGGATCACCGCCCCTTCCTCTTCCTGCTTTTAAGGTTTTCATCAGATCTGCTGCTTGTAAGACAAGATAGCTGTACCATGTGAGGACAGGGGGTGCAGGATTCACTTACTCGGACACGACTCAATAACGAGGACGCAGTAGTTTGGCAAAGGAAAGTCTGTTTTATGATACATACATCAAACAGGGAAACAAATGGGAATCAGCTGTAGTGCGATCACCGGTCTCGCTCTGACTTCCACGAACTTTGGTAGAACAGCAATTCTTATAGGCAGATATCGTATTCACTGACGTCTAATTTGTATAAAAAATCATCATGCAATACAATTGGTTAGGAAAGGTAACTTAAGTATAGGTGCTATATCTGTATATAGAAATAAAGCATGTGGATTGGATAACTCTTATTGGGTGGGCATCTACACCCATCCCTCTACATCACACGTGATTGACGTCACTACAAGTATGATGTCTCATTGATTACAGTGTCTATAGGACCCTAGATTACATGGTCCATTGTGATTGGGTAAGTTACACCCCTAAACATAAATCTCCACTTTAATTAGCAGCATGCAGAATAGACAACCAGGTGCCTAGTGCCCCAAGAGTCACCCTTTCTCCTTTCCATCAATCAGTGTTTTAGGGCTATGTGTCAATTAGTTGGCTGGGTATGGCCTCAGAACTGTACCCTCTTATCAGGAAAAAGTTATGGCATCCTCGGGTTCTGGATGACATCAGGCGGTGGTACCTCTTCGCGCCTGGCTGGTCACGTGTTGGTTCAGGTAGAAATACGGTTGGCGCTTGCCGCCCTATCTTCTACTAAGCATTGCAAGCAGTATCGATTTCTAAGCATCTTGCGTTTCAAGCCTATTTACACATGTTTAACAGGACGGTTGCTTCCATCTTGTCTCGTAACATTGTTTCCTCGCGTTGTAACATTGTCTCCTCTCTGTGCCTATTCCATTCAATTTCGTAGTTACTCGCACTGGCGTGTTATCTTCGATAGCTGCGTTTTTTCATTCATGGATCTGTTCAGGCCCTTGTGTCATTTCCACTGGCCTTCCATTAAGGCTTTTGGGGTCTCTTCGTGGACCGTGTGTAGGTATTCCTCATTTCGTATCAGCTGCTGGTATGGCTGTCTGATAGGATACCATGCTGCCCAGGGTTGTCTGTTTATGGGTGCTCCAACCGGTATGGATCCCAGGGCAGCTCTTTGTAGGTTAATTTGCTCTTTATACGTCACGTGCCTTGGCGAGTTCCTTCCTGGTAGCTCGAAATGAGGGGCAGGGGTGCATGTCATGTCTGGAACCTCCTTTACAGGGGGTGCACGGGAAGTTTCACATGCGATAGGGCTTGTGCGAGTGGGGTACGTGTATTTGGGGGGTACGCAGGGAGTTTCACATGCGATAGGCTTTGTGCAAGCGGGGTACATGTATCTTGGGGGTGCGTGGGAAGTTTCACACACAATATGGCTTGTGCAAGCGGGGTACGTGTATTTCGGGGGTGTGCGGGAAGTTTCACACGCTATTTGGCATCATGGGCCCTCCCGGGTGTGCGGTTTCCCCCCTCCCCATGCCCTGCAGGCAGCCCACACCACAGGGGAAAAACCCTACAACCCTCCCCATGCCCTGGAGGCAGTCCACACCACAGGGGACTACCCTACAACCCTCACTATGCCCTGCAGGCAGCCCACATGGCAGCATGCACTTGTGAGCCCCGACTCATGTCCCCCGCCCATCCACCCATCCCTAGTGATGGGCACCTGCCAGCAGGCCCCGACTCATCTCCACCCACCCACTCACCCACCCACCATTGACGGCACCTGCCAGCAGGCCCCGACTCATTTACCCCCTGTACCCCACCCACCCAGCAGTGACGGGCACCTTCCAGCAGGTCCTGACTCATGTCCCCCACCCATCCACCCACCCCCAGTGATGGGCACCTGCCAGCAGGCCCCGACTCATGTCCCCCCACCCACTCACCCACCCACCATTGACGGGCACCTGCAATCAGGCCCTGACTCATGTACCCCCCGAACACATCATCACGATCCACACTCATGGCCACCCAAATCCCACCCTACACCAACCGAGTCCAAACACCCAACCAAGTATTCCATCCACCCCGCATTGAAATCCCCATGTCATGATAGATCCCAAATTACAAGTATGCACATCAATACATGTCCGTCACACACACACAATGGGTGCAAGCGAATGAGAAAACCCACATCGTGACATAAATGAAACCAATGAGAGAATACCACACAAATGAAGTATGAAGCCAAAATGTATTAAATACAAAAGCAAGGAAATGAAAGAAAATCACAAAATAAAATAAATAATAAACAAAAGGCTACATGTCCAAAGTGAATGAAAAAATATGAATTCTGATTCAAAATAAATCCAAATGAAAAAGGCTCCAAAGCGTTCGTCCATCAAACCAAATCCAAAGGTAAACAAAAAAGAAAACCATTGCTCCATGGGTAAAAAAAAAATCAATGAATTCAAATGCAGTCCAGAAATATATACAATGTAAAAATCCACGGTCCATGAGCCCAACAATCCAAAGGAAACCTACAAAATACCCTACCTAACAAATAACTATATACAAAAAGGTGGGGCATAGTCCATGCGCACCAAATGAAAGAAAAATAGAAAGGAAACCTAACACTAATGAACTATATACAACGGTGGCGGTCAAGTCCTATGGCTCACTTGTTGATTTCCCGGGCCAGGGCATCATCGAACTCCTGTTCAACATCCTGGAGGCGGGTCTGTTCCCTGGCCCCGAGGTCTCACAGGGATAACGCCATGTCCACCTCCAACTCCCTGCAAATTTCCTCTAGGCACTCAGCCCGCCTCAGCGGCCTGCACATGGAGTTCTCTGCTCTGACCATAGTGAGCCATGCCTCTTCTGCCTGCCGTCATTCTGGATCTATTTCCTGGCCCAACCGCTGCCACACGGAAGACACTCCCATTCCAGGGTCCTCCTGCCCTCCGGCCGATGCCTGCCCCTCTGATGTTGATGGCCCTGAGCCATCATTGCTCCCACCTTGAGCCTGCTGCTGTCGTGCATGTGCCCTGCTTGTTGATGCCTGCACGTCCTCCTCCTGCTGGGGTCCAGTTGTTGGGGTGCCCCCCCCTGCTGGACCTCCGACTCCCGACTGTGGCAGGGATGTGCCCTCCACCAGCCTGGCCGCTGGGTCAGAGGCAGCTCCACAGGGTGCCCAGGTGATACTTGGGCCGGAAGACGGCATGGAGGACGACTGGCACATAGGGGGTTCAGTTGAGGAGGGGGTCGGTACAAGGTCCAGAAGACGGAGGAACCCAGCACTGGTGACCCGTCCTAGTAGGTCGACGCGGTCAATGAGGCATCCCAAATAACGTGCAGAGTCCTCACGAAAACCCTGCACGTCATCCTGGATGCCACGTTGACGCAACGCCACGCCAACCAGGACAGGCTCAACATGGTCCTGGATTGCCATGTCCACAGGGAGAGGAAGGCCAGTTGTTGTTCACGCATCCCCTCCCTGAGAACGTGTCTGGACGAAGGCATCCCTGCCTGTGCTGCCTCCTGTCCCTGCCCCTGGACTGCACCACTAGCACCAGTGGAATCCCCCCTCCAGACCCCATGTGTGGCCCTTCCACAGCCTCCTCCTCAACCAAACCCCCCACCAACCTGGATGACTCCATGCCATCTTCCTCCATAGGTCCCTGTGGGGTCTCAGCTGCCCCTTCTGCTGCCGAGGAGTCCACCTCCAAACTCCGTCTCTTGGACCTATCCTCAGCAGCTGCGGCCACAGACGCGGCACCAGACTCCCCACTCCCCAACGAGATGACAACCCTGGAGGGGAGCTGGGCCTTGCGTCTCCGGTTGGCGGTGCAATCCCTGCCGCTGTGCTCCACAGCATCGTCTCCGCCCTCTTCATCAGTTGATGCTGCAGACAGGGTTTGACAGAACAAAGGCATCAGGGCACTGTACAATGGTCTGATACACACATGACAGTTGCACATGAGTGGCAGTGTAAAACTCACACATGGCATCACTCTCCCCAACACACATATCATTTGAACTCACACACATGCGCAAATTAACAGGAATGTTGCAGCAGGCAGCACCATCCATACACATACAACAGCATGAACATCCGAAGGATAGCCTGACGTCACATGCAACATGGGGAGTGCAGAACACATGCACACACGCCACCAGACATAAATGCATCTGTACATCTCCACCACCTGTCGCAGTGATATCATCGCCATCCATATCACATCTGCCAATCAGCCTCCTACATGTGAGTGTCTCATGCATCCATGGTGCATCACAGTTGCACACTTGTCAAATACACACACATGCACATGTACATTTTGCACATACATGAAGGTGGAACCAGCATACATGTGTCACACCACAACCATGCCACAGTACATACACAGAAATGTAAACATGTGTGCACCACACATGCATTTGGCCACCATTCATTTGAACACATACACCATTGATGTGCCTCACACATGACTGGACTCACATGCGGCAGGCCCATATCCCTGTACATACACATCCATTCATGGGCCTACCAAGACATATGTCCAACCTGCACACTCCTGGCACACCTCAACATGCACAGCGTCCAATCAGTACACATGTACACTTACCGCTCGACTCCGGATGGGTCTGCCTCTCAAGGACCTGGAGATGGAGCGCTGGGCGTATACGTTCCAGGGCCCTCATCTGGTTGTTGGTAAGGCAGACCCGGCACCCCTCAGCATCCGCTGCCTTCAAGAGGCACTGGGCCTTGCTGAGGGCCCTGGGACTGAAGTCCTCCCAGTGCTTCCGGACGTGTTTCATGTCGCGGGCTGCCACCCCCTCCACGTTGATGGAGGCCACGATGTCCATCCAGATCCTTTTCCGTCCTTCATTGTCAGTGCCTGAACTTCCAAAGAGGGCATCATACTGCCCCAGGACTTGCTCCACCAGGATGCCAGCTTCATTGAAACTGAAGCTGGCAGCCCTCTGCCTCTCTGCTGGGGGGATGCCACTGGTGCCAGATGGTGTTGTGTCGGACATGGCAACCCCCGTGGCAGGTGTGGGTGGGCAACTGGGTTCTGGGGCTGGGCTGCGGATCGATGGTATGCCAGTCAGGAGTCTTCTGTTCCAGCACGGGTGGTCACAGCAACTGGACCCCTGCAGATGGCTGACGTGCAGGCACCAAACAGCAGGGCATGTGGCCAGCAGGCAGGCAGGAAGCAGCAGATGGCAGGTGGGAGCGTGCTTGGGGCTCTGGGGGGCAGGAAAATGGTCTTCTGGGCAGGAGCGTGGTCTTCCGTGTGTTGTTGCGTGGCCAGCTTGATACGGAGTGATTTGGCACGTGAAAAAAGTGCACTTCAGCGTGTAATTCGAGGAAAGGCCCTTAGCGCGTAAGCACGTCTGTGACGTAACACGGGCGGGCGTTTCCCTCCACACCGGTGCATGTTGATTGTACATGTGCAAAAACTGCACGTCTGGGTGTCACTGCGTGCAATTGGAGGAGAGGCCCTTAGCGCATACGCGTGTAAGTGACATTGACGTCACACGTGTGGGCTGTGTTAAAAGGTATGCATAGGACGCCATTTTCTTGTACATGCTTTTTGTGGAGAGCGAGTGGGTGATTCTTGTACTTCTTGTCGGTTCACACGTGATTACTTCACAACGGTTCCAGTTCGTACTCCTTTTATACTCAGACAGCGTTCAATTCTTCTTTTGGCGGGGGTGTTGCCAACGCACACACACGTGTCTTTTTCACGTTCTATTTCCAGGCAGATGGTGAGTCGCGCACGTATTTTTCATCTGTGGTTGCCCCTGTGTGTCACGTACCCATTCAGAGGTCAATGTAGCCTATGTGTACCACGCGTACGCTTCTTTTTGTGTTTCTGGGTGCCACAGCGTAGTGCGGGTCCTTTTGTCCACGCAAGTGGGCTACCAGGGGTCGCGTGCATGTTAAATTTTGTTTTCGGGGTGCCTGAGCGTTGCGTGACCCGTCATCTTCCCCCAGGGGTCACAGACAGCCTTGCTAGAGCACTAGGGTATGTATTCCATCTAGTACCCTGCCCCTTTCACCCCAATTGCCCAGGACAATTGTTTACTGCACCACCCATTCGCACAAGAACATCAGTGCCATGGTTGGGAGGCGACCAAGCAGTAAGGGAGCCAAAGGTGGGCGACCTCCAAGAGGTGGGCGCAGTAGGGGACGTGGCCAGGATGTGCAGGGTGGCCAAAGAGGCCAATGTGTGGAGGACCAATCAGGGACACCTATGCCCCCCCAATGGGCCAGGAGGATGCAGCTGACACCATCCCCGCTCAGGCCTTGTTAACCAGCCCCATATTGTCAACCGAACCGGCACAGGATGACTCCCAGGCTGACTTCCGTGTCACCAAGTCAAAGCCATGTGTGGCGGTGAAAGTTGCTGTCACCAGGCCCCATGGATCTGGGGCAGCAATGTCATCTGCTGCCCCAAGTAGCCAGGGTGAGGAGGCTGCAGGGGCAGCTGCAGCTCAATCCACCCCAGCTCCGAATCTCCCAGCCGGGACAGTGTTGGTCGAAGTCCATCACACCGAGGTTGGTCCTGCCAACATCACCCAGCAGCCAATGCCTGCAGTGAGACCTTTGGTTATCGTGCCTTTGGCTACTTCCAGTGCCCGGTCCACCTGTGCTTCAGCCCCTGCCAACCAGCGTGGCGTAAGCCACTCAGGGCCTGCACCACCTCCCAAGAGGAAGAAGGGTGCTCTTGCGGTACAGGCTTGGACGCCAGACACAGCTCCCCCCTCCGGCACATCAAGGAAGCTTAGTTTCAATGATGTGTTCGGGTTTATAATAGATTAATTAAAATAGATTAATCTGACAGGGATACTCCGCCGAACCCGGCTCCAGACCAGGTTAATTAGCCCAACATGGCACCCGGACGTGGGAGGACCAGCAATTAACTCTACTCAGAATCTGCCATTCTACTATCATCTGCCTTGAAAAAGACTCAGGTTGAAACGCGCGTCGGCTGTTTGCACTCACCTATGCCAAACTGATGTTTTTTGGTTTTGGTACACCAATATGAATAAAAAACCACATGCACCAACAACTCTAAGACTAGACCTTGAATTATAACAAGTAGGCTTAACTGCCAGAACCTGGGACAAACGAATCCAACCAGCGCCAATACTCAGTCAAAGTTTTGTCATCCCAAAAAGTATCCAATCACTTGGGAACCTTGGAGTTGATCCCCAGACGAACCATGACCCAGGCTGCAGGCTGAACCAAATCCAACAACAGCAGGTGTGCAGCAGACAGAGAGTCCCGATCCACATAACTCCAACCTTATGGCTTCCAATCATGCCTCAACTCTGGTGACTGGCAGTGGGTCTCCACCAGAGGTAGAAGTACTCACAGAACATGAGTCTATCGCTGGAGGCTTCATCACAGAGGATCATATCCAAGGCGTGGGAGACCTACCAGATCTTGAGGCAATGTCCGGTGAGTGGCCATGCATGTGTCTACAAACCATGTGTATGTTGCTTGGGTGATGTGTTCTGGTTGAGTGCCAGGTGAGGCTGTGTAGTTATGACTGATATGGGTCACCCATGTGGTGGCTCCAAACCATAGCCCGGCCTTGGGTATGGGTTTTCAAGTAATTCTTCTGACCGCAGTTGACAATTTGCACCTGATTACTGCACTTGCCCTTCAACTGCCATCTTGCCACAACATTGTTCATACTGTTCATACTGTTTCCCTGTTCATTCTGCCTGATTGATGAAATCCTTTGCATGTTTACCACACATTTGTGTGCCCTTCTGCCCCAAATGTAACATACTTCAGACATAGATTACACCCCACAATGGCCCACATATGTTTCCTTATTATGGGAATGATTTCATCAATCAGGCTGATTGAGTAATGTGCACCTACACATGGCCTGCACACAATCACTTCGGGGCCCTGTTTGAATGTTCAACACGACAATTGTCTTCTGTCATGTCGAAGTGAACCATTGATGTATCCATGTGCCTGCCATCACTGCATTAGTGAACACTGGCTTTGTTGCAGCGTGTGGCGCATGCGTGTTTTGTCACACTATTTTGCATGTTGGATTTCATGATGTCCATCTCACATAGATGGGTGACAGTACTGATTTGCTACCATCTGGGTGTCCTTGTCAAATCTGCCATGGCTATGCTACGTGCCATCTGTGTGATGGCATTTGTCATGTATGTGGATTGTCCATGCCACTCACAGGCTAATGTGTGATGCCAGTGCCATCCAGCATGCAGCACATGTGTTGCTTTTCCATCTTGGAGTCCTCAGTGTCTGCTTTTTGCCTCCCCTTCCAAATCATTGCCAGTGCATCCATGCCAGAGTTATTGTCATGTGTGACATGTGTCATTTATGTACTGGATGTCTGCCTCTTCATGCCTATGTGTGTGGGCTATGGTGCTCATGCCTGTTTCCATTACTTTTCTTTTATGTTTTTGCAGGTGATGAGGCACTAGATGCTGTTGAGGAAGAGGAGATGGCGCAGAGGCAGGAGAACTCACAGCCACAACCAGGCCCAGTGGAGGATGTGGGGTGGTGGTGGGTGAAAACCCATTACTCCTACAGACTATACTGTCCATGGGTGTCTCTGGGTACACCTCCGGAGACCTCTATGAATGAGGTGCTGAATCTGACATTGAGACATATGTCCAGTCGCAGGTGAGTGTTTCTGGCATGGATGCTGTTCTGTCCAACCCACCTGCACTGGGGGTAGACCCTTCTATGGGGCATTCAGTGTTGGAAAGTCCGCCTGTGGCGGTTACGGATGCAGGGTCACACTCCACAATATTTGCTCCTGTTCCTGGGCCAGCAGATCAAAGGAGTAATGCAGCCCTGCAGCCTCAGGCAGTGCCAGCACAGCAAGGTGCACATCACCTTGCCCCAAACAGGTGTGGCGCCCACCAACGCGGTGGCCGTGCGCCGCCAGGCAATACTGTGTGGGAGAACTCCATGTACACCATAGCAGCACAACAGGGGGCATCATGTGAGATGATGGCTCAGGCCGTAGATAGGGTGGCCACTTCCATTCTCCCCCCTGAAAGGCAGGTGGAGCTCCAGCAGCAGGCAATAGAGTCCATTTGCCACTCACACAGGGAGGACATGTTGGCATCCAACAGGGACCGATGGACTGGACTGGACACTGCGCACAGCCATACCTGCAGAGTCACAGGCCCTCAGGGATGCCCTGATGTTAGAACACAGGTCCCTCAGAGATACTCTGGGTGAACTTGAGGTGTCCCGTAGTACAAGGTCAGAACAGCAGCTGGAGCAGCAGACACACACACTCTCAGCTGAGCTCCAGGCAACCCGTGAGGAGATCCGGGCATCACACAAGGTCTTGCAGGCAGAAATGCGTGCTACCCGTGAGGTGCAGCATGGGGATCTCCGTACCATCATCCTGCAGAACCAAACCTTTCAGACCTGCATGCTTGCTGCCATGGAAGAGCATGCCAGGGCTTTGCGTTGTCTGCCTCCCATATCACACACACCTTCTGATGTACCACCAGAGGGTGATGACAGCGAAGGCAGTTCTCCCACTGTAGGGTAGCCGTGCAGGCCATGAGCCCATGGAGGTTTTTTTTTCTCAACATCCACGAATGTGGGTGTTGGGGTGCACCCTCTACCTCGTCCCTCCTGGGTGGCCTCCCCTCCCCCGGTTCACACATGGCCATTTTTGATTTTTGATATTTTTTTTTTTCATATTTCATTCCAATTTGCTAAATTAAATTACTATTTAATTCATTTGTTATCTTTATTTCTTCTTCTTTTTTATATTTTTTATTTTCATTTTATTTTGATTCTTGATTTGTTATTTTGATTTTCATACATTTAGTTTTATTTGGTTATGCTTCTGATTTTTACTTTATTATTTTATTTGTTTCTTTTACTTTACATTTACTTTAGCTTTTTCTATATTTGATTTGCATTTACATTTTTGTTCATAACCATTTTCTTTCAGATTGTGAAATAATGTTACAGTGAGTTGCTTTGTGTGGCTCTGTCATGATCACTGCTTCCAAGGGGCCAGGACCAGCCCAACGTCCTTGGAAGCAGGCCCCTAACCCTAATCCTAGGCACCAGCCGGTCCCCACGGGGACCTTTTGGACCATGTCCTGGTGCCGGTGGCACCAGGCTCATCAGAATCATCGGTCCCGGCACTGGAAGCGCCAGGCTCATATTATGTGTGCAGATGCTTGGGTGGACTTACCTGCAGCAGACCATGCTGCTTACTTACCAGCCTCTTAGAAGTCCTCTGTGAACAGGGACTACTTTCTTACCTGGGTGGGGCAAGCT
The DNA here is from genome assembly GCF_040938575.1 of Ambystoma mexicanum. Lineage (NCBI taxonomy): Eukaryota > Metazoa > Chordata > Amphibia > Caudata > Ambystomatidae > Ambystoma > Ambystoma mexicanum. The sequence goes on from NC_090924.1 coordinate 970,222,063, forward strand.
CCACTCCCTGGATTCAGCACTGGAAAGCTTCTGGAACTGGAACTCTTTTCTTACCTAGGCGGGGCCGTGGAGGAAGACGCCTCATCACTCCCAGGCTATTTAAACCACACCCGATAGACGAAACGTGCTTCGCGTTATTCTGCATCTGCAGCAGAAAGCTCACCGAGTCTGTTCCAGCCTTTCTTCTTACGATCCTGAATCTGCAAGAGTCATACTCACCATTCCTGCATCCTGAATCTGCAAGAAGCATACTCACCATTCCTGCATCCAGTCGACAGCAGCACCTGCAGAGACAAGAAACAGCAGGTTAGCAAGGCAGCCTTATCTCGCAGTGCTACTCACCTGATCCATCGGCTGCGGTCATTTTCGGCACGCTGCACCTCCGCCTGCGAAGACAAAAGCATTGTCACTACTTACCGGCACTCCGTGAATTCTGGATTTCTTCACACTGCATCGCCGCCTGCGGAGATAAAAGCATTGTATCTACTTACGGACATTCCGCGGACTCCGGCGCTGCAAACCAACTTCTGAAAGACAAAAGAAGAGACATTAGACAAGTATTTACTTACGCCCATCGCGCTCTTCGCAATAGAACGCCTGCTCTTCAGCACAAACTACGCTGGAAGGAAAAGACAGTTAGAGCGCTTGCATTTACTCACGCATTTCCAGGCGCTTCACTCCATCTTCCTCAAGAGTCCTGGAAGACAAAAGGGAGAAAAGCATTATACGAAGTCCTGTTCAATGTTAACGTGCCTTACACCTAAAGACTATAAAGACTAAAAAGGTGTCTGGAAACTCACCGCTCGTGCAGTTAACGACGGTAACGGTCTTCTGAGTCCAAGAGGCCTATGTTTCACCAGTGAAGGAACTAGCAACAGCGCCCTGCACCAGACGCAGATGGAGAGCCCAGCATTCACCTATCTAAGGTGAGCACGTTGACCTGGGGGCTCTACGGAGAGGGAGAGAGAGGAAGAGGGACATTGAACAACCCAGACCATTAACCCCCATATTCTTTCACCTGCAGAAACCTCACCCTACGAGTTCGACACACAGTGCGAAGAGGTTCGACCCCAGAAGCCCATCGGGTTCTGCACATCACCTTTCGAGTCACAGACACCTTCCTGCCAAGATCAGCGCCTCCGTGGGAATCAGGTGAGCGTTACAGAATGCGAAGCCCACCGCAAAACTCCTACCCAGGCGCAATGGAAACCTCAGACACTGATCACTTAGCCCAGTTGCTCGGGGAATTAAGAGCAGAAGTACATGCAGCTCGTCAGGAAACAAGCTCTCTAAGAAGAGAACTGATAATTTCCAAGGAGCGAACAGAGGACCTCGCTAGGCAATTGCTACAAATGCAGGCAGGACAGACACCCCTGCCCGCTCCAGGAGGAAGCTATCCTTCTGCATCATCTGTAAATCCAGTGCAAATCAATCTACCTGGTAATGTGCCCTTGGCTCCACCCGAACGTTTTTCTGGTGACCCAAAGAAATTTGCAGTGTTCCTCAACCAGTGCCGCTTACATTTCTTATGTCGACCAGCTGCATTCCCAACAGACCAGACCAAAGTGGCTTTCGTGCTTTCTTATCTCAGTGGCAGCGCCGCAGATTGGTCGATCCCTTTAGTCACCCAGGATGATCCGGTTTTACATGATTTCCAGGCCTTCCAGTCCAGCATGGAGAAACTGTTTGCAAGACATGCACAAGGACAGGCCTTGGACAATGAACTTCTTTCATTACGACAGGGTAATCAAGACCTCTTGACCTATATAGCCTCATTCAACAGACTCATAGTGGAAACTCAATGGCCCGAGGATAAGAGAATAACGCTTTTCTACAGAGGCCTGCGTGGAGAGCTCAAGAATGTGTTAGCTCAAGATGTGAACCCTCCACAAGAATGTTTGGACTATATTGACTTAGTCGTCCAATTGGAGCACAGATTACAGAACAGGAAGGCTGATCGTTCTAAATTTGATACCCAAGTGTTTTCTAAACCACAGACTTCTACTAAGGGAGCTGACACTGTGGAACCCATGCAAATAGGGGGGATGAAAGGTCCTTTAACCCAAAAGGAGCGGGAAAGAAGAAGACAGCTGCAATTATGCCTCTATTGCGGGAACTCGGGGCACTTTCTTCGAGACTGTCCAGTGAAACCAGCTAAGAAGGCTGTAGGAGCCGCAGATTCCAGTACCTCAAGTTCCGAGCAGGGAAACGACCTAGCCCGGCAAGTGTAGAGGTCCTCTTGCCGAGCGTTAAGATCTGTCCCGTGACCTCGCATTTCGTGGTGCCCATGGTCCTCATTAATCCTGCACGTCCGGATCGTTTGCATGCAACTGAAGCTTACATCGACAGCGGAGCAATCGGCAATTATGTGGACCGTGAAATGGCATCAAGGATGAATCTACCCCTTGTCCCTAAGGCAGTAAAAGACGTCATTACTACAGTGGATGGCACGGAGATAGCCTCCGGATCAGTAACGCACGCCACCCAAGAAGTGACGCTAGTGAGCCAAGATGGACACCGGGAGAAAATCGTGTTCGTTGTGATCAAGGCCCCTCAGTTCCAGATCATTCTGGGAATCCCTTGGTTAGAGAAGCACAATCCTCAGATCAACTGGCGAGCAAAGACGGTTCAGTTTCCAGAATGTTTTACTACTTGTTATCCTCGGCCTGAAGTTTCAGTGGCGGCGATCTCTTCAGAGGTTCCCACATTGCCTCCCGACTACCAAGAATTCCAAGATGTCTTTCGGAAGGATCAAGCTAACACCCTGCCTCCTCATAGGTCTTACGACTGTCAAATAGACCTGATACCCGGAACAACTCCTCCTTGCAGTCGGATTTATGCCCTCACCGAGCCAGTGAATCTTCACCTCAGGCAATATCTGGACCAATACCTACCTAACGGGTTTATCCGTCCTTCTAAATCTCCAGCTTCCTCGGCTTTGTTCTTCATTCCGAAAAAGGAAGGAGACCTTAGAACTTGTATAGATTACCGCGCCCTGAATCAAATCACCGTTAAAAACAGATACCCGTTACCTTTGATCCCTGAACTCCTGGACCAAGTCAAAGAAGCATGCATATATACAAAGTTGGATCTCAGAGGAGCCTACCACTTGTTACGAATAAAAGAAGGCGATGAGTGGAAGACGGCCTTTGGCACCAAGTATGGGCTATTCGAATATCAAGTGATGCCCTTTGGACTTTGTAACGCTCCTGCCGCTTTCCAGTATTTTATGAACGATGTCCTTAGAGAACTCATAGATGTGTGTGTTGTTGTCTACATTGATGACATCCTTGTCTATTCATCATCTGAAGAGGAACATCAGAAACACGTTAAAAAGGTTCTCGAGAGACTGCGTCAACATAACCTTTTTGCCAAGCTTGAAAAATGCGTTTTCAACGTAACTGAAGTTGAGTTCTTGGGATTCATATTGTCACCTAATGGGGTTCATATGGATTCAAAGAAGGTCGATGCAATCATCAAGTGGCCATCACCAACCTCGTTAAAAGCAGTTCAAAGCATGTTAGGCTTCGCTAACTTTTACCGCAGATTCATTCCTGAATTCTCTCGGATAGTCCAGCCCATCACCGCTCTGTTAAAGAAGAACAAACGTTTTGAATAGTCTACAGAAGCAGAACAAGCTTTTCAGGACTTAAAAGCTAAATTCATTTCTGCTCCTGTTCTAAAACATCCTCGCCCAGAACTCCCCTACATCGTGGAAACGGATGCTTCTAGTCTTGCTATGGGGGCAGTGTTATCACAAAGAGATCCGGTCACACACCAATTACATCCAGTAGCCTTTTGGTCCCGCAAATTCTCGGCTTCCGAGATCAACTATTCAATTACAGACAAGGAACTTTTAGCTATCAGATCGGCCTTTAAAGCCTGGCGGCATTATCTTTTGGGAGCCAGACACACAGTCACCGTAATGACTGATCACCGCAATCTACAATATCTGAAGACGGCCAAAGCTCAGTCTTCCAGACAGCTTCGTTGGGCTCTGTTTCTGGCTGAGTTTGACTTTATAATTACTTATCGACCCGGCAGTAAAAACGGAAAAGCAGATGCCCTCTCTCGGATGGGAGTTGATGAACATTTGACCAATCCAGAACCAATACCCATAATCCCAGAACAAAGGCTTTTGGGGTTGGTCAACGCTCAATCCTTTGAAGACATCAAGACTACAGTCAAGTCACTCCTAACTCCGGCCGATTTGCAGGACTGGCAATTAAAGGGAAAATAATTCTTAGTGGATCAAGACCTACCATATTTCCAAGGGCGATTGTACTTGCCATGTGAGAAAATACAAAAACAAGTAATTTCCTGTTATCACGACTCTCTAATGGAGGGTCATCCTGGCATTACCAAAACCATGGAAAAGATCAAGAGACATTTCTGGTGGCCATCATGGAAGAAGGATATTAGAGACTTTGTAATCTCCTGCAGTGTGTGTGCCCAGAATAAAAGTCAGAAGGAGAAACCAGCCGGCCTGTTACACCCTCTGGATATTCCTCCCTGTCCATGGCATACCCTGTCCATGGATTTCATCACGGACTTACCTCCATGCTCAGGGTATAATACCATTTTAGTAATCGTGGATCTATTCTCCAAGATGGCTCACTTCATTCCCCTGAAGGGCCTACCTTCGGCTTCGTAATTGGCTCGAGAATTCTTAGAAAACATTGTTCGGTTACACGGTTTTCCCTCGGTTTTAATCTCCGATAGGGGAAGTCAATTCATCTCCCACTTTTGGCGAAGTTGCTGTCGTCTAGCCCAAATTGATGTAAGACTTTCAACCAGTCACCATCCCCAAACTGACGGACAAAGCGAGAGGACAAATCAGACTCTAGAGCAATATCTGCGTTGCATGCTCCAACAAACTGAAAACCCTTGGAAGGATATTCTTTGGATCGCTGAATACGCTTACAACAATTCGACTCATTTTGGAACTGGGAAGACTCCCTTCTTCCTATTATACGGACATCATCCTAGAACCTCTAATCTGGATCCTCCCCAAGAATTCGAAACACCTGCTGTGGATCATTTGCACTCTGAGATTACCCGTGCTTTTAAAGAAGCCACTGCCCATCTGCAAAGAGCTAAAGCTCAAGTCAAAAAGGGAGCAGATCCACACCGTAAAGAGGCCCCTCACTACGCAGTAGGAGATCAGGTCTGGTTATCCACTAAGCACCTGCCTCTAAAAGGACCCCGCACCTTCAACCCGAGATATCTTGGACCTTACCCCATCTCTACCATAGTTAATCTGGTGGCGGTCAAATTGGAATTACCTGCGCATATGAAAATACATCCAGTATTCCATGTCTCCTTATTAAAACCAGTACAACCAGAAACCCGATTGGCTGAACACCCAGAACCTGTTTTGGTAGACGGAGAACTCGAATTCGAAGTAAAGAACATTCTAGACTCCAAGATCTCCAAATCTAAGTTATATTATCTGGTTGATTGGAAAGGATACGGCCCCCAGGAAAGGTCTTGGGATTCCTCTGAATATGTCCACGCACCTCGTCTGGTCAAGAGATTCCATCTGAATCACCCCGACAAGCCAAAACCCCCGGAGAAGACACGCTTAGGAGGGGCCTTGAGGGGGGGTACTGTCATGATCACTGCTTCCAAGAAGCCAGGACCAGCCCAACGTCCTTGGAAGCAGTCCCCTAACCCTAATCCTAGGCACCAGCCGGTCCCCACGGGGACCTTTTGGACCATGTCCTGGCGCTGGTGGCACCAGGCTCATCAGAATCATCGGTCCCGGCACTGGAAGCGCCGGGCTCATAATATGTGTGCAGATGCTTGGGTGGACTTACCTGCAGCAGACCATGCTGCTTACTTACCAGCCTCTTAGAAGTCCTCTGTGAACAGGGACTACTTTCTTACCTGGGTGGGGCAAGCTCCACTTCCTGGGTTCAGCACTGGAAAGCTTCTGGAACTGGAACTCTTTTCTTACCTAGGCGGGGCCGTGGAGGAAGACGCCTCATCACTCCCAGGCTATTTAAACCACGCATCTGCAGCAGAACGCTCACCGAGTCTGTTCCAGCCTTTCTTCTTACGATCCCGAATCTGCAAGAGTCATACTCACCATTCCTGCATCCTGAATCTGCAAGAAGCATACTCACCATTCCTGCATCCAGTCGACAGCAGCACCTGCAGAGACAAGAAACAGCAGGTTAGCAAGGCAGCCTTATCTCGCAGTGCTACTCACCTGATCCATCGGCTGCGGTCATTTTCGGCACGCTGCACCTCCGCCTGCGAAGACAAAAGCATTGTCACTACTTACCGGCACTCCGTGAATTCTGGATTTCTTCACACTGCATCGCCGCCTGCGGAGATAAAAGCATTGTATCTACTTACGGACATTCCGCTGACTCCGGCGCTGCAAACCAACTTCTGAAAGACAAAAGAAGAGACATTAGACAAGTATTTACTTACGCCCATCGCGCTCTTCGCAATAGAACGCCTGCTCTTCAGCACGAACTACGCTGGAAGGAAAAGACAGTTAGAGCGCTTGCATTTACTCACGCATTTCCAGGCGCTTCACTCCATCTTCCTCAAGAGTCCTGCAAGACAAAAGGGAGAAAAGCATTATACGAAGTCCTGTTCAATGTTAACGTGCCTTGCACCTAAAGACTATAAAGACTAAAAAGGTGTCTGGAAACTCACAGCTCGTGCAGTTAACGACGGTAACGGTCTTCTGAGTCCAAGAGGCCTATGTTTCACCAGTGAAGGAACTGGCAACAGCGCCCTGCACCAGACACAGATGGAGAGCCCAGCATTCACCTATCTAAGGTGAGCACGTTGACCTGGGGGCTCTACGGAGAGGGAGAGAGAGGAAGAGGGACATTGAACAACCCAGACCATTAACCCCCATATTCTTTCACCTGCAGAAACCTCACCCTACGAGTTCGACACACAGTGCGAAGAGGTTCGACCCCAGAAGCCCATCGGGTTCTGCACATCACCTTTCGAGTCACAGACACCTTCCTGCCAAGATCAGCGCCTCCATGGGAATCAGGTGAGCGTTACAGGCTCCCGTAGGCATCCACTGTGTATTCCAGCTGGGCACATGCAGGCTTGTCCTATCTTTGGGTTAGAAACTTGGGTTCCCGACACACACACCCCTCCAGCTTTCCCTTTGCATGGGCGCGCAAAGGGTGTGACCAAGTGACAGTTACTTACACAGAGGCATTGGGCTCCCATAAGTTGTGTGGGCAGTCTGTAGTCCAAACTGTGTATACATCACTAGTGGGGATTGTTGTTCATTTCTCCACTGCAGGGTGGATTTCTGTATGGTTTTACATACAGGACGTTTTGCATTTATACATGTAGCTTCTTCATATCTTAACCAGCCCATCTCCTTTGCAGATGCAGTTCATGTTGTATGCTGTACACTGCGACCAGCAACACTCTTCAGTTGAAAGGGGTGGATGTGCTGCCTTAGTCAGGTTGTGACACTTGCACTACTTTATTATTTTTTTTAAATTATTTGTTTATAATCACTGAGATTTTTACAAGAGAATTTTCATTCATGGAGTTCATTGAAGAAACAGAGCAACAACGATCTGTACTTAAGTCAGTCAGTATTTTGAGTAGAAATTGTTTTAGAAGCGATGGTAAGTTTCGTCCATTCCATTGCAATGTTCAGAAGCTTTGCGGACGCCGTGTGCCATCTGATCTTGTCGCCTGTGATAAGGCAATTCCACCATGTTGCTTTATCACCGGCAAATGAGTTTACAAGCAGGGGAATAAAAAAGGCTTTCCTAGCCTGATGCAGAGCAGGGCAAATCATCAGCAAGTGTCTGATAGATTCAATCTTGTTGGAGTTTTTGCAGAGTCTGCAGGTTTTTTCCTTAGATCCTGTTCTGATAGCTATGATTTCCTGAGTCGGTAGTACGTAGAGGCAAGCTTTCAATAAAGTTCTCATTAGTGATTTGCTTGGGTATTTTTTGCAGTACATCATTGGTTCTTTCAATTTGTTTAGAGTCATAGGGAGATGGCTAGTAGTTTGTTTGATGTTGCTTTCTCGTTAGTGGTAATCCAGTCCATACACTCCATTTTTGTTTTTATCCTTACCGGATTGTTCTTTAGTTCTTCATCAGTGTTAGGCAAAAACCTGTGCAGTTCCCTTAGGGACCACTGCAAAAGGCTTAAGACTACAGGTGTTGGCAGTAAACCCAATTGGTAGTAGTCTGCACCACCCAGATTTACCTGGTAGCTGTGGCTGAGCAGTCAGACTTCTCTCAAGAAGAGTTAGGCAGTATATAGAGTATACACAATAGGTACAGAGATACAGTAGCACAAGCACACACTGACCAGAGATTTGGTGTAAAAGTATATAATTATTTATTTAAAGACACACTTGTAAATTACACTAGCACAAAAAGAGGTAAGTAAATTCAACACACAGTCACTATTATATATATACAACCCTGATTACTTATTAGACAAGTCTTAGTGAGAAACACCACTTATTTTCAGACAGAGGTGAGCGCTTAACCTAAGATGGCACTCTAATAAGTTATAAAAAAAGGGAGGCAAAAGGCAGAGTTATGAAAGCACACAATTTCAATACTTTTCAAAGAACCACAGTGAGGCAGGTTAGGCAAAGTCTACTGGGGAGCAAGGAAGTTCAAATGCCAGGCCCACTCTTAAAGAGAGCAAGCTAAATGTGTCCAGGATCACACAGTGGGGTTATGCCCAAAGAGTATTTGTAGATAGTTCACAAAAGATTGAGATCAAGTCAGGAAAAGTTAGTTAACAGACCCCAGGCTAACCCAGGTTAGAAAGTCGAGGATTTACTGTCACCCCGAACGATCTGTCGCAAGGGAAGCCAGGCGGGACACAGTACCTGAAATGGGAAGGATGCTCCAGCTGGGGCAGTTGTTCCTGGCAGCGGGTGCAAGTTGGTGTTTCGTCCAGAGGAAGAGGAGGTCTCAACGTGGAGGAAAGATGAAGGTTGTTGCACTGCCAGGGAAGAAACCAGCTGTGGAGTTTTCCAGTTACAAGGTACTACCCTTTTCTTCGCGGTAGTGGTAAACCGTGGTATTCAGGTTGCTGGGGTGCTTGGCACAGGCAAGGTGGCCACGAGATCGTCCAAGAAGGCAAAAAGACAGGCAAACTGGTTATCCCCACCAGTCAAAGGAAGAAGACTCTCCGGACTGGAGTTCTCCTCTGTCGTCGGGAAAAGTGGTGAGACGGTTCAGCAGGGCTCCACCGGTGGTGTCGATGTTGCAGGTCGGCTCGGCTTCTCCCTCCTCGGATTCTTTAGGTCCTGTGGCGACTTCTGAAGTTCCAGTCCCCAAAGCCCTGCTTTTGTGCAGAAAACCCCCATTCATCAGTCCTCTCTGTCACTCAAACATGCTAAGTGGTGAGCCGGGCGGCTCACCACTGGGCCAATCACACCAGAGTGCGACTTGAGTTGCCAAGGCAACTCAGTCCAGGGTGCCTAAACCCCCTCCCACACCCTCTGTGGTACCCAGATAGAGTGGCAACACTTTTGGAGGCTTCTGTGGAGAAGCCTGCCAAAAAGTGGAACAAAGGGCTCGACTTGGGTTGGAGTCACAGAAGCGAACACAAACGCCATTTTGGAACTGAGTTTCGGCAAAATATACCAACCGGTGAATTTATATCAATTTAATAAACCAGCGGTACGTTCGAGGCTAGCCTCGAACAATGGGAAAATCCGATAGGAATATATTCGCGGTCGAATATAAAAAATAGTATCCACTGCCACCAGCCAAAACTCGGTCGGGGGGGACTGGACAGTGCCCCCTCGAACAACAGACCCCGGGGCAATCGAATTGCCCCAACCAGTACGTCCACAATAGGATGGTTTGTACTGGTTCTGTTCACAATTTGAAGATTAGGAAAGCCAATGGTGACTTTACATGCCCTGGGGGACAGTAGTCAGTCCCAGGGTATGGAGTCTATGTTTGGGGGTCGCTACGACACCCCTGGGTTACTGCACGGAGGGTGCTGTGTAACCCACATACCAAAAACACATGATGCCCTATGGGGTAAAGGACCCCATAGCCCATAAAACACATACAAAGTCAAAGGAACACCTCAAATCATGTCTAAGAGTGGGAGAAAAAGAGTCTCACTCTTAGCAGGAGAAAAAAATAAACCCCAAAAATCCAGCAAAGCTGCTGGGGGACTCACTAGGTTTGGGAAATTAGCCTTTACAGAGAATTCTCCCTAACACTCAGTGCAAGCAATTTCCTGCAGTTTATGTTTTTGGGCCTTGGCCCAGTCATTCATAAAGCAGTTGCTTCCTCTGGCAATTTCTTCTGCTATCAAGCGGTAGATTTCAAGACTCTCAGGGTGTAAGATTTTCCTGTATAGCTGTAGGGTAGTGTGGTCCACCACTGCTTTCAGGCAGACAAGACCAAATTCCAGTTTTATCGCTGCTGCTGATGTAGAGTTAGGTAGACCAAGCACCGATCTCCAGATAAAACCTTTGAGTTTTTGCCATAATAAAGGGGGAATTGTAGGTGTGGCATCCATGCCTTATGCCAAAAATGGAACGATCTTTGCCTTGTAAAAATTGATGGCAGATTGGATTGAGAATTTGCCTTACTTTCTATCAACTGCTCGTAATTGAGCTGCCAAATTCTTAGCCTTTGACCACAATACTTCTTGCATATTTAAGGCTTTCTTGGAGCTATCAATTTGAACTCTGAGGTACTTGAATGTTTTAACCACTTCGATTTTCGTCTCATGAAGGTACCACTGTAGAGTCTCCTTCTTTTTTGGCCCTGGTTTTTGGAAAATCATGATTTTAGTTTTCGATTTGTTGATCTCAAGATTATTTTCTGTAATGTAATTTGTCAGGTTGTCAAGCTGTCGTTGCAGGCCGACCTGAGTAAGATCGAGTAGTATCAGGTCGTCAGCATATAAGAGTCTCAGGACAGTTGTGTTTCCTATTTTGGGTGCGAATGACCTGATCTTAATTAGGCTCTCGTTGAAGTCGCCGAGAAAGGATAAGAACAAGGCCGGTTCCAGGGGGCAGCCTTGCTTCACTCCGCGGATCGTTGGTATAGGATTTGAAATTAGACCTTGGTTGTTTAGGCGAACTGTGATGCTGGTGTTTGAGTGTAGGTTGATTATAGGTTCCAAGATTCCTTCTGGGCAGTGCCAGGTCCTTAATTTGGACCACAGTTTCTGTCTGTCCACTCTGTCGAAAGCTTGAGACAAGTCGAAAAACGCTAGAAAAAATTGCGGTGCTCCTATTAGGACTCTTTCTGTAAGTAAATTCAAGCACATTACGTTGGCACTAGTACTTGCGTTTTTCTGAAATCCTGTTTGCAGAGGATCGAAGCACAATGAGGTATGTGACCAAATTCAAAAATGAGTCAAAAGTGTTGTAGGAAAGACTTTCCCAATGACATCGAGAAGGGCTATTGGCCCATAGTTCAAGGGGTCTTCTCTGGAGCCCTTTTTAAAGATCGGAACAATCACGGCTTTGGTCCAAGAGCCTGGGATTGTTTTTCTTTCTCTACAGACTTTGAAGATTGAACTGATTAAGGTTGACCAGTCGTCCGGGTATTGTTTGAGATCACAGTTTGCGAGTTCGTCGGGCCCTGGGGCTTTCGACGAGTTCAGTTTTAAGATGTTTTTTTTAATCTCATCTCTATCTGTTTGGTCCACCCAAACTGAATCGTTCGGTTGCTTGGTAACATGATGGTTTCCTTTTAATGGTTCAAACAGCTTCGTGAAGTGGGTAGTCCATTTTCTTCCGAGACAGGATTGATCATGTGCGAATTTAGGTGATTGTTCGGTTTATTGATGAGCGACCAGAACTTGCAAGATTTTTTATTGGACAATGCCATCCTCATCGCATCGGCGTCAGACTGGTATAGAAGAGATCTAGAATTTCTCAGCCATTGCTTATATTTTCTCATTTCAGAATTGAAGTTTTCCCAGAGTGTGATTTGATTCAGGGTAACAGCCTCTCTTTTTAGCTTTCTCAAAAGTCTGCGTTTGGAGACCAGAGTTGTGTTGTACTCATGGCTATGATGGTTACTGAGGTTATTAAAGTTCTTCTTAGGCTTTTTGAAGGCGAGAAGAGAGGAATGTAACTGGTTCTAGCAACGACTTCTTTCGGGTAAGACGTTAAGTTGTTAAATTGATCAGTAAGCATACGAAGGTCTGAGGCGATCATACGTAGACGGGTTTGTTGTGAATTCATCTCAATTGATGATTCGTAGGATTGCAGTTGGCGAGCTTTACTTCTGCAGATAAGATTCAACAAGTTATGGTCACTGTCCTTAGTTCTGATTACTTCAAATGACACTATGTTAAGGAAAACAGGTTCAGACGCGAAAATATAGTCAAGTGTCGCAAATGACCTATCGCGCTCCCAGGTCGGTATTAGAGTATCTGGATCAGTAGCAGTCGCTGTGTTGAGAAGATTCCTGATTTCATGATAGTAGTCCAAGCAAATCCCCTAGTTATTGCTAATGACTTGATAGGTTATTTCATTTTGGATCTGTTGGGGTTATTGCAGTTCGCGTTGATGTCTCCGCAAATCAGAATTTTAGGAGATTGATATTTAATTGCAATCTCATCAATAATGTTAGCCACTTTCTCACAGAAATTCTCTGTTGATGTTTTTTGAGGATTCCAGTAGACGTTGATGATAGCTACCGAATCAGACAATGAAGGCTTGTCCACTTGAGATAACGAATTCCACGTAGTCAGTACGCCCAAAATTTCATAGCTATGGGCTATTACCTTTGTGATGGAAATTCCGGACCCTGTGCGGGTAGCTATCAATAGGCCAGAGGAGGGGCATCCCAGTGGACGTTTGAAGGCCGGTGATATTTCTATACAGTACCCATCAAGAGCCGGTTTATCCAGGAGCCACGTTTCCTGGAGGCATACAACATCGTAGGAGCCCAAGTCATGGCTATCCGGCTTAGTAAGGTGGATATGGCCTCTGGTATTCCAGGACGCTATACTTAGGGTTTCCCTAGGTGGCTGCTATCTTTTAAACCCTGGTGTTAAAGCGTTCCGGATCCAAAACCATTTGCCTTTCTTAGGTGATTTGTCGGAGCATATTGTAGTCTGCTCCGAAGTTTTTATTGAGGTCCTTTTGTTTTGCAGGGAAGCTCTCTGGGCATGGTTGCGGTTGCGAGATGAGGTTGAGTGAAACTTTTGCTCTTCATGTTCATACTTTTTTCTGAGATCTCCTATTGGATCCGGTCTCTCGTTATTAATTGTGATATTCCTTGAACGGTTAGTTGTAGTGTGTCCTTCTAATGTTGAGCCATTGTATCGGTGGGTATTTTTGCTCAGTCTTAATGGGCTTCTACCCCTTCTTGCCGGTCTGTAAAGGTCTTCTGTTCGCGATTTGAATCTGTAGGTTTTATTAGGCGATTTTCTGTGTTTGTCTCTTGGAGTGTCTTTCGAATTTGTAGTTGGGATCTCGTAGAGGTTAAAACCCAAGTGGGCTAGATCCGCATATACCTCTTGCAGTCTTTCTTGGAGTGCTCATTTTATGATATGCAGATATTCCTTCGCTTGATTCTTTATGTGGTAGGGTTCGATCAGAATGAAATCGTCTGATTTTAAGTTCTGCAGAGTTTTCACCTTTTTTAGTGTTCTAAGAACCGTGTTTCTATTTAGGATCATGTAGTGATCATTTGATGTTTTTTGTTCAATTTTGAAGAGACGGGTCGATCGTAATGACAGATCTCTTAACTTTCCTTGGTCATCTGTCAAACGTCTCGAAGGAGTGATTCTTCGGTTTGTTTGATTCGTAAGGGCCTGGGGAAAGTTCTGTTGGATCCGTTCCGAAGTATCCGGTATTAGTTTAGTGCCTTTGTGATCTATTTGGCTGGTTGTAGGAGATAGGCAATTTCCCCAGCTGGGAGACGAGTTGGCAGCTTCAGTGTTTGTACAGACGATTTATTTAAAATTTCTGATTGCAAAACTCGTGTATCAGTTGTGTCCCAATGTTGGGTTATGTCCATCAATGAACTCTGAGCTATGAATTCTTCCATCATCTTAGGAGAAGTGGAAATGCAGATCACTGAATTATCTAAACTTTGGTTTTGTTGTAAAGATGATGGTTTTTCTTTCGATGATTCTTTTGGTTTAGTTTTTGAAGGCATCAGGGGGTCAAGGGCCGACACTGTTTGTGAAGCACTGGTATCAGATTCACTGGACGTTGCGATTTTCAGCATAGGTTTATTTTTTGCTGCAAACTCTCATCTCAGAACAGGTTATCATGCCATGTTCTTCCTGGAGAGGAGCGCCTGCTACCTTCTTTGAAATGTTTGTAAGGAACTTGGGGTTGGTCACCCTGAGTTACCCGGGGGCAACCAGACGTGGACTCCCTGCTCACTGTGCTTAGAGAGACAAAGCTTCACCTCACTGATGAGGCCCAACAAGGCTGAAACATGTGTATGGGGTTGCTTTTGGTACTCTTGTTCAGAGAGGAATTGCCATAGCATTTCGGTGCTGGACTGCCCATGTGGGCGGGACAAAGACTGATATGCAAATAGTATTTCCCATCTGTGAAAGGTACAGTGAGCAAAAAGCGTGTGCTGCAAACTCTCATCTCAGAACAGGTTATCATGCCATGTTCTTTCTGGAGAGGAGCGCCTGCTACCTTCTTTGAAATGTTTGTAAGGAACTTGGGGTTGGTCACCCTGAGTTACCAGGGGGCAACCAGACGTGGACTCCCTGCTCACTGTGCTTAGAGAGACAAAGCTTCACCTCACTGATGAGGCCCAACAAGGCTGAAACATGTGTATGGGGTTGCTTTTGTACTCTTGTTCAGAGAGGAATTGCCATAGCATTTTGGTGCTGGACTGCCCATTTGGGCGGGACAAAGACTGATATGCAAATAGTATTTCCCATCTGTGAAAGGTACAGTGAGCAAAAAGCATGTGCTGCAAACTCTCATCTCAGAACAGGTTATCATGCCATGTTCTTTCTGGAGAGGAGCGCCTGCTACCTTCTTTGAAATGTTTATTTTTGGAGCCCTGCACTGTTTTTTGTTGATTTTCCACTAGTCTCTGGGTTTTGGCCAATGATGGAACCTGATGCGAAGGCTTTTCCGTTTGCCTTTTGAAAACAGGGGCCAGTTCAAGTGGATGAGGTGGCTCTTCGGTCTGAGTGTCCTTTTCAAGAGTTACCGGCATAGCGGATTTAAGGTGATGTAAATTGTCTTCTAGTAGAATCAACTTCGATTCCCAAAGTTCTCTGTGTTCCTTGGTTCTTTGATCAAGTGCTGTGATATATCCTTCGACAAAAATCAGTTTACTATGCATCATTGCAGTAATGACGGTGCTGTCTTTCAACGAATCATTGGTGGCTTCATACAGCTTCCCAAACGGTGATAGGGTATTGTTATTGCCGACATGATTGTTGTGAGGCGATTCCTTATTTCCTGAGGTGGCAATTTCACTTAATCTTCTGTTTTTGGAAGGGGATCGGGGACGCAGAGTAGTCAAAATCGGCAAATGTGGCACACCAGAGTGGTCATCTGTTTGCGTCTGTCCATCATCAAGGTTCGGTTGATTAGGCGAAGGGCGTATCACTGGTTGAATCCATGGTCTGGGAACTTGAGCTTCGGGGTAACATGCGGGCATTGAGGGTGTTTGTTTTTCGTGTGTTGACCCAATTTCTTTAAGGATGCTTGAAATGATCGGTTCAGAGGGACTCTCATCCATTATTGATTTGTTTTGGGTCCCAGTTATATTGGAGGCATCCAGATTGATTATCGCTTCCGGAGGTTCAAGCTCTTTATTGGATTCACTATCAAGGTGCACCTCATTGTTTAATTTGGCTGGAGTCATTTGAGTCTCTGCGTCGTATCTAGGCGCGGTAGACTCCGTGTTAGTTCCAGATAGTCGCTTTTGGATTGATGATTGAGTCTGAGCCTGAGGCAAACTCGCTCCCGGCCATACCGGCCGTAAAAACCACCGCCCGGAACTGTCAGTGCAGGGGCCAGGGCCGGCTGTCCTCCGATGACCGAAGCCGAGGCACCCCTCGCTGTGATAACGTGACGGGAAGGCTGAACAGGCCGGGTGGGGGACGGGCTGCAGGGCGAAGAAGAGCGAGCCGCTGGTGAGGAAGTAGAGGAAAACTGCCGAGACACGGATGGCTGGGTGAAGACGTCAGAGACCACCGAGCCAGAGACCCGCGGCACCGGTGAAACGGGTAAAGCGGGGAGCGTGGTCACGGCAGGCTCTGTCTCAAACTCGGTCTCTGTCATGGTCGTAGTCACAGCCTTGTCCAAGACATTTGCAGAGGTGTTTAATGATGAATTGGGAGAACTGGTGGGTGACTGGTTCTTGGCCGTAGTGATTTCCAAATTACTCTGTTCCTCAGAGTAATTTGGAAGTCACTACGGCCAAGAACCATTCTGAACTTGGTCTTAGTCTTTGGACTCAGTGAGTTCGAAAGACTCGAAGAGGAGGAGGCAATGATGGTCTTGGAGGCTGGACTTGCCTCCTTCGATTTTTTTAGAATAGGCACTGGTTTTGATCTTTTAGACTCAAGTGTTTTGGTGGTACTCCGTAAAGTGCGGATTTCTAATGAAGCAGATGCAGCTTCTGACGACGATTCGCGGGCTCCATGCTGCTCCTGCAGCAGACTGCTGATGACTGCTCACCCTCTGCTCACACTCCGCTCACCGCTCCGAGGTGTGTCAGCTGGATAAGAGTCCTCCCACAAAGGTAGCACAGTAGAAAGACTGCAGTCTGCAGACGACTGCGCACCCTCTGCTCACGCTTGCACTACTTTAATTTTTTACTGTCATATGTTGCCACTCTTGGATCCTGTACTGATGTTTTGTCTTCCTGGTGAGTATTTGTTAATGTGTGCTGTTTTTGTTTTCATTGGTGAGAGGCAATTGTCTGTGGGCTGTTTCCATTTGGGAGGGTGCACTTTCTGACACTTGTGTCATGTGATGTGCATTCATTTGGTTGCTTTCACATTGCATGCCATGCCATGGTGTGTTGGGTAGCTGAAATGGGGTTAGGGAGGGGTTGGGTGATATGCCACTATTTTTTTGTAGTGTTTTGCAAGGGGTTAGTCCTTCATGCTGCATGAATGTGTGCCTTTTACTGACACAGCATTGGGTGTGTTTAAGTAGCTCAGGATGCACACAATGTAGCACTTCCAGGTGAACAATCTAAGGGTGGTATGGTTGTGACAGTTGAGTGTCCCTTTTGTCATCATCATAAATCGTCAGCTGGTATGTGCCAGGCCTGTGTGTGCTCTTCAGGGGTGGGATTTTTGGTGAAGAAATTTGCCACAAGCTGGGTACGGGCTACCTCACCACGTGCCCTTTCATCTCGCCTGCGCAGCGGCCGTGCATGTGGTTGGGGATGTGGGGGCATCACCATGTCCACCGGCACGCCCCACCGGGTTGCAACGTTGTGCAGGACACATGCTGCCACTATGATCCTGCACACTACTGGGGGCGCATATAGCAGCTGCCCACCAGAGTGGTCAAGGGAGTGAAAGCGTGACTTCAGCACTCGAATGTGTGCTCCACTATGCCCCGGGTTGCAATATGGGCTGTGTTGTATCTTACCTTGGGTGGTGTGGTAGGGTTCCGCATTGGCGTCATCATGTAGGTGCTCAGAGGGTAGGCACTGGCCCCTGGGGAGGTGATAATGGTTGCATTAGTGGGGTTTTCCCATTTTCTCAGTGTCTGACATGCATGCATGTGCAGAGGCATTTATACTCACCAATTAGCCATGTGTCGCCATGCCGCCCAGCTTCCAGGCCCCGGTTTAGGGGTGAAATTCGGAGTATGAAACTGTCATGGCTGGACCCCGGATAGTTGGCATATACTGAGGTGATGATTCCCTTGGCATCACATACAACCTGCACGTTGATGGAATGCCAGTGCTTGCGGTTTCGATAGATGTGCTCAGTGGCCCTAGGAGGACATAGTGCCACATGGGTGCAATCAATGGCACCTAGCACTTTGGGGAAGTGTGCCATCCCGTAAAAGTCCTGGACGACAGTCTGCCTTTCTGCAGATGTTCTGGGCATGTATTTGTGCCTGCGGACTGAGGGGCGTGCAGTCATGATGGCCAACACCTGGTGAAGGCAGCGTGACTGCGTGGCCTGTGAGACACCCCCGACTATGGCATTTGTCCGCTGAAATGACCCAGTAGCCAAGAAGTGCAGTACATTGAACACCTTTTCCAAGGGGCTCAGTGCTTGGGAGCACAGGGTGGGTGATGTGAGGTCTTCTCCCCACTCCCTGACCAGTTCTAGGATTATTTGTGGTGGAAACCTGTACCTCTCATACACCTGGTCATCAGGCATCCCAAAAAGGCTGGTCCTTGGTAAAAAATGCAGGGCCTGGCTTTTCTCCTCCTCCTGCGGTGTCCCACGACCACTGCTGCGACTAACGGTATATTCATCATAGCGTATGAGCTTGTTTGTTCTTTGTGCACACTTTTATGATGCGCACGGCCGCTTACGCCTGTTTCCTGCTGGTGTACGTGTTTCCGGATTAGTGCGTCTTTTTTGGCGCACTGGTTTCCCCTGTTCGATTCCATGAATACGTGTTGTTAGTGCGCGTGTGGGCGTTGTGAACATTTACCTCCGGTACTTCCCCCATAACGCCCACATTTTCACACGCTGTTCCCCATTCCGCGTGTTACGCCCACTTTTCTTGTGTGCGCTACACGATGTGCGCTTTCCCTGTGCGAGTCGCGCATGCCGTTTAGTGACCCATGGGTTTGGCACACATCCCAGGTTTTACACGCGCAGCGAATTCCATGAATCTATGAACGGCTATGTGCGCCGATTTAGCACGCGTGCGCTGCGATTTTCACGCTTGAGCTCCCCTTTTCGGCACACATTTATTCCATGAATTACCCTGTAAGAGTCCCAATGAGGAGGTGTTTTGGGTGGGGCGGGGCATGCGTTAGGTGAGAATGGCCATACGGATTAGCATGGCCATGGGCAGTCAATGCGGGGGCAAATAACCAAACACACCTACAGGCTCTGCGTCCCTCTTCATATGCCATTTCTCCCTATATGTACTTTTATGCAATAGTTACGGCTTTTAAGTGTCGCAGGTGACACCTAATGGCCTAAACTAAAAGGTTCAAGGAAGCAGATGCCACCCCGCCCTGAAGTGTGGATCCTACCATAAGTAGGTGATCTTCTGTACTATTGATTAATCAGAGTATGGGTGCAGCTCCATCAGTACTGCTTTCACGAGAGGCTGGGGGACACTCAAATCTACCTGTTCCAGAATATAACAAAGTGTGTCAATATGCATAACTGATCCGAGGCAGTGACCCCACTCGTGATTCTAATGGCACTAACAGGGGCATCACTGGGCAGATTGCTAATAGCACTGAGAAATTTGTTCTGGTGGACCTCAATCTCCATATTGCCAACATAACGCCATACTTACTTCCCAGAAAACAGACTAGAGGAGATCCTTGTGTCAAAGAATACACAAGATTTCTGTAGCGTGCACGCTCCAGGATCATACAAAATATATCAGGCCTCCAATATCATTGTTAACCTTGAGAAGCCCTTTTGACTGCTTTTCCAGCTATATGCCACCCGAATGTGGGATCCCCTCTACCAAATAGAGCATCTTTTTATTTTTTTTACATTTAGGGCGAAGTGGTTAGCATAGAGATGTAGTCCCTAACGACTGAGATCAAAGATTAACATATCATGTTTGTACATTAGGAATGGAATCTCAAGTCACTCTAAGCTTGGGGGCATGATAATGAGACCAGTGTCTGGTGAAAAACTGGTAAAAACAAGATAACTAAAAGTGGAGGCAAAGAAAAAACAGATTTACCCCTCTCAAACTAGGAAGTTAGAGATCTGTGTCCAGTGGCTCTGCAGATTTGTTTGTTGTGAACACTGATGCTACAATGTTTGGCGTTTTAAGTGTGAGAATAAACATAATGATACAGTTGATTACAATCTTTTACATACTCCTTATTTAAACCAAGGTTAAACTGGAAAAAATTAAAAGAAGGTAATAATTACGGTCGACACACACAGTATGTCGTAGGTTAGATTTACATTATATAGTGAGGTAAAAACAAATTTGAAAGTTGGCTACAGGAATTATCATACCTTAAGAATTGACGAACACGCACAAATTGAAGCAAACATAAAGACATTTTTACCATCACAGAACATGCACTATATGTAATTCAGTATGCTTGTGACATGTACATTGCATAATTTAGATTTTGTACATGCGTTGATTGAGCAAAATGGCAATCACTTTGACAGGACTCAGTGTGCATGAGCACTATCACTGTGAATGTGGCAATCTCAATTGCAGGATACTTTAGAAGAGGTTAGAGTGATGGATTGTAAGGGAGCAAGAGTAAGACTCAAACAGAGTAACACGTTTCAATATGAAATAGGACATTTATTGTCAAAATAATCAGAGGGGTTGGGGAAATCCTACCTGCCCCTCTGTCTATGAGGGGTGTCCCTGCCACAACAAAACAAATTAATGTCTGTGTCGGGATGTTAAGCCAAAGAGAGCCCTCTGTCCTGTGTCCAAAAACCCTAAACTGACTCTTATACACTAAACTCAAAACATATGGATTTCTGTGAGCTATGCACTTGTAGCTTTCTTTCAGAGTTCCAAACATAAAGTTCTAAGGTGCCGTCAACAAAAAGGAATTCAAGTTCCATGAGAGGAAGGGCTCCTCCCTTCCCCTATGTTTCTTCTGGTCTTTCAGTGTCTGTCCGGTACTTCCAGAAATTTTTTTTCACAATTCACTTCACAGTTCCAAGGGCACAACCTCTCCCTTGAGTTTCTCTACTCATTATGCTTCCACAGTTTTAAGGAAAATAACTATTTTTCCTTTGTTTCTTCTTTTTTTCACCAACCAATATATTAATACAGTACAAGGATATTCCACGGGTATAACCCTTGTCTTGGATCTCTTCTTATAAGCACATAGTTCTCTTGAATCTTCAGTTTATCTCACTCCGTACCTTAATTGACCTTAAAGGGGTATGGTTCTTCCCTTTTCCTTTGAGTGTTCCTCTTTTTACCCCAGGTGTATTCCCCTACCAGGGTATTGTGACTTTATCACTGATGCTTAAAAAGGCTATGGGTCTACCCTTCTGTAGTCATTCTTGCTGTTCATCTTTCTACCCCTGGTGTATTCTCCTGCCAGGGTATTGCGACTTTATCACTGATCCTTAAAAAGGGGTGTGGGTCTTCCCTTCTGTATTTGTTCTCGCTGTCCCTTTTTTACCCCTGGTGTACTCTCCTGCCAGGGCATTGTGACTTTATCACTTATCCTTAAAAGGGGTATGGGTCTTCCTATTTGTATTCCTTCTCACTGTTCGACGGTTTCAGATTTACTTCTCTTCTCACTCCTAGTTTACTCTCCTGCCAGGATATCACGGTTCTGTTTCTTGGGTGCGGGTCCCAGACTTGCACCATGCCTGGTTTACTGTCCTGCCAGAGTTTTACATCCTATCATGGGTGTGAGTCCCAGACTCACTGTTTGCCTTGTTAACTATCCTGCCAAGGCTTTTCTGTTGGCTCTTTGCTCTTTCTCTCATTGAGAAAGTTCACATTGATATCAACTCCTCTTTTTCAAATATTGGGTCACTGACCATTGTTTACCACTGGTCGTATTTCTATCAATATCCTTTTCCAAGCATTGGGGCACTAACCCTTTCTTCACACTGTCCGAATTCATATCAACCTATCTCTCCAAGTATTGGGTCACTGACCCTTTCTTAACACTGTTTATATTTGTATCAATATCTCTTTCCAAGTATTGGGTCACCAACCCTTTCTTAACACTGTTCGTATTTGTTTTCATCTGTCTTTCCAAGATTTGGGTCACCAAACCTTTCTTAAAACTGTTTGTATTTGTATAAGTTCCTCTAATTACTTTATTTGGGCTTTCTTATGCTGTTAATTATATGAGACATTCTTGCTCCAATGCTTCGGTACACCACTCGCTACATCTCTAGGCTTACTGGGCTGCTCTGACGTTCCTTGCATCCTTCTGTCTTCTTCTCCTTCGGTTCACTGAATGGGGGTGTGTCCCATCAGCCATTTGGCTCCTACTTTATCTTCCTTTGCTTCTGGCGGCTCCAGCTGCCTATAGCAATAAAGCAGTGAGCTTCTCTTGGCCTGGTCATGGCAGAGTGCATGCTGTTCTCATCAGCCTCTGTGTTGCCTTCCACAGTGTGCTCGCCTCCAGCCTTCTAGCCACGTCAGAACAAGCTGCGTTCAGCTGTAGTATCTGCCTCTCACTCGTATTGTGTTCAGCTGTGCTTGTTCTAAACTTCCCAGCATTAGTTAACACTTTCCAAAGACTAGAATGTGGTGTTTGCTTACCACGTCTGGTCATCCTCATTGGTCCACCCCTCTTCCTCGTCTTGGTAGTAAAAAAGTGGGGGGGAGATAAATAAGGTTGTTGGTCAAGAAAACATTGGAATTCTGTATCTGCATCACAACTAGCCATACAGGTATGCTGCAAAGGCACATGGATGGCATTAAGAATAACATCTGAAGGTTTACTTTGGTTCCGTGTTTTCCTGTCTCTATGGAGATTGTCCTGCCCTACGTGGTCCTCCAGCTAATAGCCAACCCCATGGTCAGAGTCAGGTAGCTTCTGCCTTACCCTGCCATGTAAGAGAACCTTCTCTCCAGAGAATTAGTGGTGATGTTGCTAGATTCGTCACACGAAGAAAAGGTTGAAAACTAGGTGGTTAAAAGTGAATCAGTAAAATGCCTCTAAGTACAATGGGGCAGGGAAGGTGAAGTTAGTGGTTAGAGGTGACTCTCATGCAGGCTTCCTGTGCCCCTTCTCTGAATAAAATGAATGTGTCAGGGTATTTTTAAAGGTTAGGATAGAGGCCATGTTTTTGACTTCTGGGGCAGGGAGTTCCAGAGTAAACAGGGAAAAGGAACAAAAGTGTGATGCAAATCAAGGTGAGTGGGGAGCTGTCAGATTGAGTAGGGTTTGGGAGTGCAGGGTTGAGGGTGAGGAGTGGCAACACTTTTGGCCAGATAAGTGAAGGCCATTCCATAAGGACCAGAGTGAAAATCAAGGATTTAGATGAGTACTTGGTACATTGAGGACATAGCAAACAACCAGATACAACACCTTTTTTAAAGTCTATTAACGGGGTCAGGGGTACAAAAAGTCCAATGGGATTAAAATAACATATATTTTAGAGTACAGGAAGGTCAATAGTTTTGGGTGCAGACTCATTTAGCTGCATATTTTAGTTGTTTGAAAACTATAACAGTATAGATGCATTTCTCACAGTTCATGCTTATCTTTGCTCTTAAAGAAAAGATGCCGTCAAATACCCCTGGGTATATCCTCAACATTTATAGTTTAAAAAATAAAGATTCCATTTAAAAACTGAGACAGTAAGGGCACAATTCTTACACTTATTTGTCACCTATATTCTTTATTGATGAATGCTTTTGGAAAGCAATAGAAATAGTAACATTATTTGTAGCTCATAACATGTAGTTTATAACAGGTCTTCAAACTATTTAAAATTTAAATCTAATTTATTTAGCAATCATTTATAATGTCATTGTATGGTCTATTTAAATTCCATGAAACATACGTTTTTGGATGGAGAGGAGCGTGGCCAACCGCCATGTAGAGAGGACGCGACTTCCGTGAGCTCTGCTAGATGTGCCACTTATAAGCTATTTCCTACGGCTATGAAACATTAAACAGACCCTGCAAAGCACCACGATTGCTGCGGACGCCAGCGTGAAGCTCCAGGACTCTCCACACACGAGGGTGTAAGCCCGAAAGACTTGTTTTGCTGCCCGCGAATAACTGTTCAGCAAGAAGCCAAGATGGCGGCTCTCACACACTGAGCCCGGGGAGCCCAGCGCCAGCCCAACAGACCGCGGAACTACAAACCTGCACAATCGCTCGTGAGAGGAAGTGGAAGAGCGATTCGGTGGCGCAGCTGCCGAACGGGGCATCGGCGGCGTTGCATGGGCCGCCGAGACACTCGAGGGGCCGTGGACAATAGGAGGAAACCACCGGCCCGGCTGCGGGGAGCCGCGGAGACCAGACCGGACTCGCCAGAAGAGGTGAG
The DNA here is from genome assembly GCF_040938575.1 of Ambystoma mexicanum. Classification (NCBI taxonomy): domain Eukaryota; kingdom Metazoa; phylum Chordata; class Amphibia; order Caudata; family Ambystomatidae; genus Ambystoma; species Ambystoma mexicanum. Next base: position 970,246,153 of record NC_090924.1, read on the forward strand.
AGCAGAGCAGAGGGGCTCGATTGGGGGGGCTGCACACGGAGCATAGTGCAGACGGCCCGCTTCCCCGCCCACTCCCGGTGAGCGGAGGACACCACCTGCCCTGCTGGGACCACAGCGCGAGCGCCGCCTGCGCACCCCCAATACCCAAACGAAACAGGAGAAAAGCGGGGGCACTTGAGGGCTGGCCGGAGACCCTAAAACACGAGCCACAACAGACCCGACTGGATCTCTAGCTGTGGGACGGGTCGCCCTTCTGGAGGGGTCCCTGGCCCCCCTCCCTGCCGGAGGCCCCGGGCGAATCTACAGTCCACTCGTGGAGTGGGGGTAATGAGCAGCGGGGGTTGCAGCTCCTTCAATCTGAACGCACAGAGCTGCCGAGCACTGGCCTGGGGCCTTCTGTGTGAGCCTCCCACCAAGTCACATGCCGGCAATCAAGCGGGACCTTGTAATCTAGCCCCTGCTGCATTAAGCAGACTCCTGTGGCAGACAACGCACAACACAGGCCTCCACACCTCGAAGCCGCAAACCACATCCGAGGCCACAAGTAAAGCGCACATCGCCGAAACTACCCTCAGCGCCCGAAGCCCACAGACAGCGCCGGAACCAGGGGAATGTCTCGCCTGGACAAATCGACGGGGAAGGGGGCTAGGTCCAAGCAGCGCCAGACCACCATAGATGCTTTCACGGCCAACAGACTCCCCAACCCTGAGGCCTCAGACATGGCATCTGTTGAGATGGAAACTGGCCCCACTGTAGCGGTGGCCGAACCCAGCAATACCCAACTCCTGTAGGCCATTAAGTCATTCCAAGAAACAATGGTGAACAAAATCGACGCCGTGGCCACAGATCTGTGCCTCCTACGCCAGGATGTCCGCTCCTTGGCTGGTAGAACCGATGCGCTGGAGACCCATGAACGCGAAAATACAGAAGCAAAAACCCAACTCCTACATGACGTGGATGGCCTCCAGCAGAGAGTCAAGAATTTGGAGGACAGAGCGGAGGATGCAGAAGGGAGAGCTCGCCGCAACGACATCCGGCTTCTCTGTCAGTCTAGAAAAATGGATACCTCTCATGTTTGACGGCAAACGTATTTTGGTGGCCGTGGGCCAACCGTCTCATGCACGATATGACAGACATATAGGTTTCCGAGTCTGCCAATGAACGACCATTTTGATGTAACAAGGATCGCCATTTTGTTTTCTAACCATTGCTCATTGCTTTCTGTTCTTATTGCTTCGCAGCACATTTTCTGCTTACACTGCTCGACTGTAAAACATTGTTGTCTGCATGTGAACGGACAAGGCCACAGGGCCGTGAGGATAACAAGAGCTCATTGAAACACAATGTAGGCAGCGCCAGGAAGGAATGCCCGGCTCCCTCCCAAATGTAGCCTTGAAGCAGAGCTGCAGGGCATTTAATAATTTCACAGCTGCCAGCCAGACTCGTTATAAGGTAGAATATGTTAGAATAAAGCAGCTAAAGGCTTGAATTATGCTCTTCTTACGGCCCCCCTTTACTGAGCCATGTAGAGCGTGTCGGCTCCCAGGACACAAATAGCACCTCATAGATAGCAGGGTCTGGAATGTGACTCTACCCCCGTATGTAGCTCGCTTCCAGGAACAGAAGCACTGTGTTCTGATCAACAACTGAAAGATGCCTCCGCACATTAAAATTGCATATTGTTACTAGAATAGATATTTGAAGGTGTCATAAATGTCGGAAGTGTCCATCATCACACAGAGTTCAAAGAAACCCAATAAAGGGGGGTGTTAAACATGTCATAGCTGATTGTATGATATGCATTTTGTATATATGTAACTGATGTACGTAATTCGCTCTCTTGCATCCCTCGAGGTCTAGAGATACACGTCACGGGGCGTGATACCGAGTTGGCCAACTGAGACTATTTGCTTTGCAATAAACCCTAGCTTTGGGAATGCAACCTCGTGTCTGGCGTATCTATCGTGTGTGGTGATTCGCCTTGTTTCCATAGACGTAAGGGACCCCTAGGGGCCCCTTTCAAGATGGCGCCCGGATAGGGACCCTCCCCCACTTGTTCCATCGCATACGTTGTAATTGAGTCAAGGCGGAGAACGGCGAGGACGGGACAATCGAGCCGGGATCAAGAGGTGTTCGGGGCGCCCTGTAGAAGTGATGAGAGATTCCTTTGCAGATCTGCACACATCTGATCCCTGATCGATGTGCCTGGCTAGAGACCAACGAGGCGAGGGTCCCGAAACGAGGCGGAAGCCAAGAAACGCAGACACGACGTCATTGGTTGCGTCAGTATACAGACGACTTGTGTCCGAAAGGACAAATTGATTTATCAGGTGAGTCATTCCCCGATTCAAAGTAATCCTGATATTGGTTGAGAGTTGACTTTGCAAAATCAAACGCCCTAGTTAAGGTTGATTAACCAGGGGGAAGGTTGAAACATGCCTGGGGTATTGTCCACCCTAGCAGGGTTTTTCCGCTGTGGTAGACAATATTTGGAAGATGGCCAAATTGCACCACCTGGGGGAACGCCGGCATATGAGATGTATGTGAAGTATGGTGTGGGAGCGATAATATTCTGTGAGACTTGGCATAGGCAAACCAGAAAGCAACAAGACCATCAGTGGCCGATTAATGGTAGTTTTGAGATAGCGAGAATAGATAACTTGGAAAGGGTGTTGATAAGAAAGAAAGCGCGTCCTGCAGCATTTGATATCGTTAAGGACTGGAGAAGGGAAGCAATGCTCCGATTTAAAAGTAGAGCGAAGCATGCGCGCAGGCATAAATCGAAAGGTAAAGTAGTGGAAGAAAAGGAAGAGGAGGAGTGGACTGAGAGTCTAAGGAGGTCAGGTAGACGTGACCAGTTGAATATAGAAAAAATATACCCACAACGAGAATTGCACACAGCAGATGAATTGATAGAAAACATATTGATCCATACAAAACAAGGCCCAAGATCAGAAGCGAGGCTAGACACGTCAGTAACTAGTGCCTAAACCCCGCCCTTAGCCCAAACTCTCCCTCCTGTAGCTCAAGCCCTCCTACAGCCACAGACCGTGCACGTAACACTTCCTATTAGCCAACCAGGCCCACAGCAGACACTCCCTGTTCCCATTGTCCCATCCACACCTCCCGCCTTAGATACAGACTCGGTACCGTCCGTCCCTCCCAGGGTAGAAGTTGAAACCACGGGGCGAGAGGCGGGACTGAACAACGTGGATGCACGAGGGTAACTCGCAGTGCGATCAGCAAAGAAAGGAAGGTGGAATTGCAGCAACAGGCAGAAATGTATATAGACAGGAATGATGGGACAGCAACATTGGCCTCGATGTATGACTTACGAAGAAGCAACGAAAGACAGGTAGTGCTGGAATGCATGGGTGAATATTTGGTGGAGAGAAGGAAACAGTTAATTGGGAAATTACCACTGCAGCGATTGTTAGATTTGAATGCATTAGCACGCTTTAGCGAAAGGGATGAAGTAGTGAGAGAAGATGTATATGGACTTTTTGAACTTAAAGATGAATTAGATAATGATTATGCCAAAATGTTTACTGCACCTGGGTACAGGGGTAAGGATATCGGGAGACATCAGAAGGGAATGCAGGGATCACATAATAGATGACAGCAGTTATCATCGCCGGGGCAGAAGGCGATGGTAGACGGATTATCATTGTTAAAACAGGTGGGGGAAGACTTGAAAGCATGCCTATTGAAAACACAGGTACTAATACAGCAAGTAGCAGGACATAATAGAGGGAGAGGGAATGCACAAGGAAGGAGTAATTCGAACATGCATGGGGGAGCAGTGGGACCAAATCAGTGTGCGTATTGTAAGGAGGAAGGACACTGGCGAGCGCAATGTCGGCATCTGCAGAATAGAAATGGGTCTGGTCAGAGGAGACAGCATAGAGGGCACCAAGGAGCGAATGGACCAAATAGGAATAGTATGCAGCAGCACCACAATAATGGAGGTAATCAAAACCAAGCCCAAAACCAAAGTGCCCCTAACCAGAGTTAGGGACAGCAAAACCAACAGTATAGAAACCAGAGTGGGGGAAATAGAGGGAAGAGTGGGAAGTTTTCGATATGCAGCCAAACACGTATTATAGTAACAGTAATGATTACACATCGGACGATGTGTTATTTTCCCAATAGGACAGCCCAGGACAGGGGTCAGAACCAGTGTCTATTCCTGTGAATCAGAGAGGACCCTACGTAGAAATGAGAGTCAGGAATGAGGAGCACCACTTCCTTGTAGATATGGGAGCGCAAAAGTGTTCAATAGACCATCACTTGGTTCCGGATATACCACTGTCAGGGCAAAAGAATGTTTCCGTAGGGTTCGCAGGTAGACCAGTCATAAACCCAGTGTCCCAACCAGTCCCAGTTACTATAGGACCATTCACTGAACATTGTCCTTTCCTTCTAACAGAAAATTGTGGGGAAAACTTGTTGGGATTAAATTTGTTGAAGAAATTAGGTGCCGTTATACATTGCACGGCAGACGGGGTGTTCCTAACGATTTGGCCACACGATGCCCCTGTGTCAGAATTCATGTCTGAAACTTTACCAAGAGAACTAAGTAAAGTGCCAACCTGTATATGGGCAATGAATGACAACGATGTAGGATGCTTGAAAATAGAGCCAGTAAAGATCATTTTGAAAGAGGGTGTTACACTACCACGAATTCCCCAATACAGAATTTTGGCTGAAGGTGAGAAAGGATTGAAGAGTATTGTTACAGATTTGGTGAAATTAGGGGTAATTGAAGAAATTACAGGCAGTACATGCAACAGCCCCATTCTTCCAGTTTATAAAAAAGGAGGCAATGAAGTACCATACTGTTTTATAATTGATTTGCGCGCGCTTAACAAAGTAGTAGATCCACAATTTCCTTTCGTGCCAGATGTCACCACAATATTGACAATGATACCTGTTTCTGCAGAATACTTTAGTGTAGTTGATCTGAAAAATGCATTATTTAGCATTCCGGTGGACAAGGACAGGAGATATTTGTTCGCGTTCACATTAGGAGGACGATCATTTACATTCACGCGGATTCCGCAAGGTTACATGGAAAAGCCTGAATATTTACAGTAGAGCATTGAAAGAGCAGCTGGACATGCTAGAATTACCAGCGGGTTGCGTACTCTTGCAATACATAGACGATATATTGTTAGCTGCTGACACAGAGGAGATTTGTAAAGAAAGCACTGTATTATTACTGTCACACCTAGCGGCACATGGCCATAAAGCTAGTTTGAAGAAATTTCAATATAATCGAAAGGATGTGACTTATTTGGGCTACCTACTTTCGAAAGAGGGGAGAAGGCTAACGCCAGAACGCATAAAAAGTATTTCTTGTATGCCTATTGCAAAGACACAGAAAGGAGTTAGAGCCATAATAGGCATGGCTTCATATTGCCGACAATGGATCAGTAATTTTGCGTTAATTGTGAAAACGATGGTGAATTTGACTAGAAAGGATGTGGTTATGCCTCTACAGTGGGATGAGGAATGTCAGAGAGCATTTGATCAATTGAAAACTGCATATGTTCTGCTCCAGTTTTGGGCACACCAAATTATGAGAAGATTTTTAGACTGTTTGTGTGTGAAAGTGATGGATCTGCATTGGCGGTTTTGACACAGGAACAAGGTGGAAGAAATAGGCCATGCGGCTATTTTTCTTCTGCGCTGGACCCTGTAGCGCGCGCACTACCACGATGTTTGCGATCTGTCAAGGCGGCTGCTGCGTCAGTGAAACAAATGGAAGGGATGGTATTTGGGCATACTTTAATTCTGATGGTGCCAAATGCCATAGATGTTCTATTAAATAGAACACAGACGCAACACCTCACCTCTGCTAGATTGACAAGATATGAGATTATCTTATTCGCGCCCCATATCCAAATTATGAGGTGTAGCGCTTTGAATCCTGCAGAATTAATGCCACTACCCATAAAAGAAATTGGTGAGAATGAATCACTGCCCCATGATTGCTTAATGGTCACTGAGGAAGAAACCAAGGGGAGAGTTGATTTAAGTGATACCCCACAGAAAGAGCCAGATGGAGAGTTATTTTGTGACGGCTCTTGTTTCAAATTACCTGATGGCACAACAACTGCCGCATACGCTATCACTACCCTAGAGAGCGTTGTGGAAAGCAAAAGAATCCCCTACAACTTGGCACAAGCCGCAGAGATAATAGCATTGACAAGAGCCTGCGAGATTTCTGAAAATTTGAATGTGAATATATATACTGATAGTCAATATGCTTTTGGGGTGCTTCATAACTTTGGTCGACTCTGGGCTGAGAGAGGGTTTTTGACATCACATGGTGCCAGAATTCAACATGGCCCTTTGATTGTATGATTGCTGTCTGCACTCACGCTTCCAAAGCGCCTAGCAATAGTGAAATGCGAGGCACACAAAAAGGTAACATGCAAAGTAGGAGAGGGAAACGCGTTTGCAGACAGAATTGTGAAACAAACTGCCACTGATTTAAATACCAAAATGATGATGCTTCAGACTGAGGAAGTACCCTGTATGATAGAAGATGGAGTTGCCACTGTCAAAGAAATGCAGGCCGAAGCTACGGCCGATGAAATACAATGGTGGGCAAAGGGCTCTGCTGAGTTAGATCTGGAGGGTTGTTGGGTGGACAAGGGGACTAGAAACTGGATGTTGCCAAATTCGTATGTGACTGCAATGGTCACAATGGCCCACAGCCCTACTCACATCTGTGCGAACAAGATAATACATCACCTATCCACAGTGTGGCAGAATGTAAACATAAAAAAGAATGCAGAGAGGTTGGTGCAGAACTGTATCACGTGTTTACAACACAATGTAGGAAAGGGAACAGTGATGGGCAATGCTGCATGGGCATCCCACAAGCGAGGCAGGGTAACTGCTGTTACCATCGGCAGCTGGGAGAGGGGCAGCCCCAACCCCCCGTGCCTGCTCCTTTCCTCCCCCCCCCAGCTACGGAGACACGCAGTCTCGGCGGCACAAAAGCCACGCAAGGGTAAGGTGCGAACAGTCATTGCACCCTTCCTCCAAACAGCAAGGCGCTAAGCGCCATAAGGAAACAACCATCAGGCAGGGCCCAGGTTCAAAGACCTGCCCCCACCGGGGGGTCAGACAGTCGGCTATCCGGCCGGGGTCTGCGACAACAGCGGCCCCCACCATATACACAACAAAGACCCAGGGCCTCCCTGGGTCCTATAAATGAGAGCAGCATGCTCAGAGTAAACACAATCTGTTTGTGGACCCTGAACTGGGACCCAAGCAAACAGGAGGTTCACTGTTTACTCAGTGTCTTCCAAATCATCTTGCTTCTTTACCACAGAACCCACCCACCCTACAAAAGGGGAGAAGAACAAAAAGAAGTACAAGGCACTGTACGGTGTCCACAACAAGTCATGGGACACAAGAAGGTGGCACGGGTCCGAGGGGGTAACTTCAGGACCCGGTGCCCAAAAGTATGATACCATCATGATATGTGATATTGTTATTGTCATAACCCACATCTGTACAATAAAATCCTACGGCCTTTTATTGCCAACACTTGTAACAAGTTGTGAGCCTATCATTACGGGTGACGGTTCGGGGTTCGTCCATTACTAATGCATGCATATGGGTTCAGCAGTTACTCCGGTGGGCAGTTTTGGCCCACCCTCTATGCCTTTTGAGGTAATCCATTTTGATTTCATAGAGATGGAGAGATGCCAAAATGTTATCTGTGCATTCAGCAAGTGGGTGGAGGCATATCCCTTAAAAGACTGCACAGCAATGAGAACGGCAAAAGTAAGGCTTAAAGAATATTTTTCCCATTTTGGCTTGCCCCGTGTCCTATGGTCAGATAATAGCCCACATTTTGTGGGCGCAGTGGTGTTACGGATATGTGCGGGTCCTCAGATTGATAAGAGATTTCATAGTTCAAGGCATCCGAGTTCGGCCGGTCTTGTGGAAAGGCACAATGGGATTCTCAAGTCAAAAATAAGCAAGATATGTGCAGGAAGCAAGTTGAGTTGGGTGGATGCATTACCAATAGCGCTATTGTGCATGCGTACGTCTGTACAGGCTAAAACTGGGCACTCCCCGTATGAAATCGTAATGGGGAGGCTGGCAAATGTTTGGTGCGCACCTCAGCCAAAATGACTTAGAGAGGTAGAACATCCTGTGCTTAGTACTTATTGTGGCCTTTTAATGCAGAAATTGCTTTTGATTAATCAGCAGGCGCAGGAGGCTTTTCCAGTGAGATACACCGGTCCGGGGCACGCGCTGGAGCCAGGAGACTGGGTGTTGCTTAAGAATTTTGAAAGAAAGTCATCGTTAGCACCCAGGTGGCACGGCCCCTATCAAGTACTCTTGGCAACGCAGACGGCGATACGGGTGGATGGACGGAAGTCATGGATCTATGCCACCCATGCCAAAAAGATTCCAACTCTACTGAAAAACGTGCCTGACCCAGACGACCGGGAAGAGACAGCGGTCCTAGAAATGAAAGACACTGTTGTCAGTAAGCCGCCACCAAATCTGCCCAAGCGAGAAGTGAAACTCGAAACAAAGCCTGAGACGATTGCCAAAAAGGGGGAAAGGCAAAGAGTGCCCCAACGTTGCCCAGCAGAATCGACAGCACTGTCGGCCGACACGAAATCTGAATTGCAAATACTGTCAGAAACTAAACGTGTAACCCTTTGGCACTCACCAGCACCAGCCAGCACGCCAAAGACAGAATCTGCATCACTGGCGCGGCGCACACCAGCACCTACAGTAGCACCACAGGCTGACTTTGAGCCTGAATCTGGAAGTGCACCGGCACTGTTCATGGATCACACAATACCAGGAGTGAGGCGATACAATTTGCGGCCTCGAAAGACAAAGTGATCCACAGTTCTTTGGTGTTTTATGGCAACCTCTGGTTCCGCTCATGGACGGAGAAGAAACTAGAGTTGTAGAGGAGAGAAGCGTGAGAATTGTGCAAGTCGGACAATTCAAGATTCGCGGCTCCTCGGTGCAATCATAAAGAGTACATGTGTCCTGAACCAGAGCGGACAATCTGGGCGCACATGGTACTAAGGCAATAGATAACTAATCAAAAGTCCTCTGAGCAGTATGAGAAAGGACAAGTGATCTTGCCTAGAAACAAATAAGCAGAACTGGCAGAACTGAACTGTAACAATTCCATTGAACTTATTGACATCAGAGCAAGTGCAACGAAGAGAGATATCAACGACAAACTCTAATAAGGAAGAAGAAAGACGATGAGAAACATGTCGGGACCGGTTTCAGCCTCCTCCTGCACCGCTGATGAGAATGAGTTAATTGTAAAGACTGTAAGCTTAAGAAAAACGCATGGTAAAAAGAATTGTATGCTGGCACTGACAATAATTATGTGCTTTATGAGTGTGGTAGCACCAATAAGGACAGCCCTAGTATTATGGTATGTGGAATCAATACATCCATTGGGAATGTTCTTACCAATAGTTAATATATCCACTACTGAAAGCCCGGCTCAGGTGATTACTTATACCTTGTCCCCAATGGAAGAAAGACACAGGGAAGGGTTTGGGAACAATACGTTGCTATTAATTATGAATATGACACATGCAATTCTAAAGAAAACAAATTGCTGCGTATGTGCCCATTTACCGCAGCATGCTGGGAAAGGAATAGGTTGGTATGTACAGCCATTACCATTAAGTTCTGCATGTAGTGCATCTTTAAGTGCAATGTTTTATGGGAAATGGAATAAGAGCAGTACGGATCAATTAGACAGAACAAACATGAATGAGTTTGAGGAAATAATTATGAGGCCTGTGGGTTGTTCCATATTCCAAAAAGCACAAGTGATGACTCCAGAGCCTACGAGGAAAAGTACGCGAAAAATAACACGACAAAATAGACAAGATAGATTGTCCCCACCAGTTAAAACATCTGTGATGACGTTTCGTGTAAGAACAGACGGGAGCAAAGATGCAGTTACCCCTTCTTACACGGTGAATTGTAACCCAAGAACTGTCCCTTTTTGTTTAAAAAAGAAAGGCTCCTATTCAGTCGGAACATTTACTGGATGCATGAATACAGTGGTATTAAAATGGGAAATAGAACCAGTATATGTGGGAGATCCAGTTTATTTTATATGTGGAGAGAAAGCATATCCTTGGTTGTCCAGAAACTGGGGAGGTACATGTTACCTAGGTCTACTGTTCCCAGGTGTGTTCCTCTTAGAAACAGCAGACATGGCCAGACTATCCAGATCTAGAGCCAAAAGGAGTAGCGAAGGCGTTCTGATAGCAACTGACTTAGCAAAAACATTCATTCAATTTTTGTCCCAAATATTGAACTCCTATAACATAAGGCAGCAGTCCAGGATACTAAAAAATACCATAAACACAACGACAGATATATTATTTAACATGACGTTGGAAGAAAAAGGAATCAGTTTAATGACGCTGCAAAATAGAATGGCTCTCGATGTGATCCTGGTTGATCGTGGGGGAATTTGCAAAATAGTGGGATCAGCGTGTCGTGCATTTGTAGATGACTATTCCCCTACAATCTTTGAAGCGATAAAGAAAATGCATGTCCTAAGCTCCGAACTCCCTACTGGAGAAGGAAGCTGGGGAATAGAGTCCTGGTTTTGGGGAATACTGCGTTCTTGGGGATGGAAGTTGATTTTGATATTAATAGTGGTGTTTGGAATATTCATAACGTGCTGTTGTTGCATACACTGCCTACCGATAGTTTGAACTGAGGTAACTGAGGGATGTACTAAGGGATGTATGCATATGATGACAAAAAGAAAACAAACTCATGGTCGGGCTGACCAAGACACAAATGAAATGAAAACAGTAAAAGAATTGATGGCTATAGATATTAATAAAGATGATGATGCTTACAATAGCATGCAAAATTCAGACACGTATTTCAGACTTATCGTCATTAGAGGAGGATACAATGAATGGATGAGACATTTGGCATACGGCCAAAGGAGGGTTTGTCAGTCTAGAAAAATTGATACCTCTCATGTTTGACGGCAAACGTATTTTGGTGGCCGTGGGCCAACCGTCTCATGCACGATATGACAGACATATATGGTTCCGAGTCTGCCAATGAACAACCATTTTGATGTAACAAGGATCGCCATTTTGTTTTCTAACCATTGCTCATTGCTTTCTGTTCTTATTGCTTCGCAGCACATTTTCTGCTTACACTGCTTGACTGTAAAACATTGTTGTCTGCACGTGAAAGGACAAGGCCTACAGGGACCGAGAGGTCATTTTGGCATATTCACGATCAGGTGGGCAGATCAAGAGGAACTCTGCCAAGATTGCGATTTATCCCGATTACACCTTCCAAGTACAAATGAACAGAGCTCAGTTCATACATACAAAGGCCAGATTGAAAGCAGCAGGATTGCGATACATGCTTCTATACCCCTCAAGGCTAAAGGTGATACACAACAACAGGGCCCTCCTGTTTGACACCCCGGAACAGGCACGGGACTGGATGGATGGACAGCAACTACCTGACATCGAAGACAAAAGGCGGAAGCCGCATTGAACAGCCTTCCAAAAACTGCAGGAGAACTTGTCTTAATACAACTGCGGATCAGCAGAAGGACCTAGCCTAACGAGCGGCTGATATGATCCTACTATACGGAACGCCGAAGCAGAGCTCCCCTAACCCCCAGGAGTTTCCTTTTCAGGGTACGTTTACCCACCCTTAGGGCACCCGAAGACTATGTCTGGTCCTAAGGAGCGGAAACGGGACATTCATAACGAGGGTCACCTCGCTGAACCAGTTCTACGTTTGGGAAGTTTGTTAAAAGGGAGGGAGAAATGGAGAGTTAGCATTTGATCAAAAAACACTGAGACCTCAGGATAACTTCACGACAGATACATCATTAACAGGACCTCGACCAAGGCCGAGGCCGAGGAGGAGCAACGGACACCACGACGCCTATGACTGAAAGAATAAAAGTAATGACGTGGAACGTCAGAGGCATGAACAGCTTTGTGAACCAATGCCGGATACACGCATATTTGCGACGATGCAAGGTTGGAATTGCTATGCTCCAGGAGACACACCTAACGAAGGAAAAACTGAAGGTGCTAGCCAAGACATGGCGAGGGACTCCTACTCATCTTATGCAAGAGGGGTCCTGATATGGATCGACTCAACCATCCCATTCAGAGTAGTGAGCACCAAGACGGACGACAAGGGCAGGATGGCACTTGTTCAAGGTACCATGGAAGGGAGGGAACTATGCCTGGTTAGCACTTATGCTCCTAATCATGATGCCACCACTTTCTTCCACTCCCTGTTTTCTCGACTGATTTGGGGGGAGACCATAATTGCACCCTAGATCCCCTCAAAGACAGGTCTGATACCAAGCACTCCCACCCATCCCCCCCAGCCAAAATATTGTCCAAATTAATAAGCCAGTTGTCACTATGTGATCTGTGCAGGGAACAGGGCCCTGAGCTAAGAGAATACTCCTTCTTCTCCCCGCCACACAACGTCCACACTAGGCTGGACTATATTCTAGTCAGTCTGGGGCAGCAAGCCACGTTTTGCGACGCACAGTATTTGCCAAGGGTGCTGTCAGACCACTCCCCCATGTTGGCCACCTGGGAGGTATACCCGCCCAGACCCCCAATTCCCACGTGGAGACTTAGGGCCGAAGCCCTGCTCGATGCAGCCTTTTGCGAACACATAAAAGACAGTACCGATGAATACTGGCAAAACAACCTGGACAGTGTAGAATGTGTCAGTACCGCGTGGGAGGCATATAAGGTAGTCATGAGGGGAGAGATGATAGCTGCGGTGGGGAGCGCCCAGAGGTCCATCACGAATTCCCTGGTGGGCACGGAAAAAGAGTTGGGGGAGCTGGAGAGCAGGGCAGATTCGACTCCAGAACATCTACAGGAAATAACCAAACTGCGACAAACCTGCCTGTCGCACTGGGAAACCTTGGGGGAACTAAGTTATGCTAAGCACACTGAAAGATTGCACACGCTGGGAGATAAACCCGGTAAACTCTTAGCTTGGCTTTACAAGAGGGAAACCCCTAGGACTCTCATTTGCCACATATTCAGACCTGATGGCACTACAGCGCACACCCAGGCAGAGATTAACTTGGTCTTCTCCGAGTTCTATCGTGACCTATACTCCAAGAACCTGCCCCCCACTGACACCGAGATTGAGGATGTCCTGGATAGCATAGAGCTACCCAAAATAGATTCACAAATGGCTGGAGCCCTAGAATACCCAATCACCCCTGACGAGGTGAAAGCAATAATTAGATCCTTACCATCTGGGAAAGCGCCGGACATGGATGGCCTACCCGGGGAATTCTATGTCATATGAAGAGACCCTTGCCCCACTGCCAGCGCAAGTATACAACGAGGCTTACGAACGTGGTATCCTCCCTGACTCCATGAGAGAAGCCGTAATGATGCCAGGAAAGATTAAAAGAAATGTTTCTTTCCCTCCCTACTCGCGAAAACTATAACATGCCTAGAAACACTTGTGTACAGGCCCGATATAAATGCCATATCGTATCGTATCCCTCCCACAAACAGATTTCATTAAACAAAAAAAAAAACTGGTAAGGTAAGGGAACACTTTCCACAACAAAATGCTGACATTATTTCTTGGAAACCCTCAAGCGTTATTTCCATTTCAAAAGGATAATAGAGACAATAAAGTAGATAGACAGGCAGCTTAATGCATATCACTTAAAAATCCTATTTTTCTCTTGTGCCTGAGCAGTGTTGAATATGGCTTTCATGCCCCGGCAGGAGGGCGGACATGGCTGGTAATGATTCGCCAGCCCTAGCCATGGTAGGCACGAGCGAAGCAAGAACCTCGCCTCGGGCTGTGGGCCATTACCGACCAGTACCGGCCATGTCCGCCCTCCCACCGGGGCAAGCAGCGCCAATCTCTGAATGAAATAAAAACAACAGAAAACCCTCCAAAGATGTCCACCGCCATAGGGAAAGGGAAGTAAGTCCCTTTTCCATATCTATGGCGGCCGGAGTGGAGGTGTGGCGGACTGGAGCCCAAAACTCCCCTTTGCCTCCCCACATACCCAACAAATATGGTGCCACCTGGGGAAGGGCCTCGGGTGGCTGGAACAGCAGGCAGAGAATGTATATTCTCGCCCGCTGGTCCAAGCACCTGATTGATCATTGCATCTTCCCCGGTGCTAGTAGCCTATCCCTGGGAGAGGAATAATATTATAGATTCTTCCCTTGTCCTGCTGTATTGTCAAAACATCTTTCTCTATTAATAGAATGTTGGTCGTTTTACAGATGAGAAGGACACAAATGTAATGCCCATTGCAACAACAATCCCACCTACAATATGAAACAAGAAACAGGCTGTTTTACTGAGAATAAATACATGGGTCAATATGCAGGAGCTCCTTTAACTCAAAATGCTGAGGAAGTCAATAAAAACATTAAAAGGAATTCAGACTACAATAAAACGTTATTTGAATTTGGAGTGTGCCTACTTTTGTTTCACTATTCAGTTTTGTCAAAGCATAGACCAACCAGTTCATTTTGCATAGTATCACAAACATACATACATAATTACAAACTAATATGAACAGCTATTCTATATAATATGCTGCGATATCTGAAATAGTTGTGCAGATAAAATGACATGCAGTTCTAAGCTTAAATAATGCAAAACTGAATCAACAAAAAAGACTAGCAAAATATTAAACAACATTCAATTTATAAATTATAAGGCTCTATGATTCTGAATTAGAGGAGACACTGCAATCAAGGAACACTTTAACTTTCAATGTAGATTCAGACTTAAACATTTTGAGTTCCTATTTCAAATTGTAATTTAGCACAAGCAATTGAGAAACAAGAGTGAAATATCATATTATGCTGTGCAAGTGAACAATCATACCAAAGAATAGTTGTTTTGAAATAAGGTCTTCTGTGCACAGCACATAAACACACACTTTCCAAAATGATATTACTTTTCAAGTTGGGAAACAAATGAAAGGGACTTTCTAAATTGCTGAGATTTTCTTTTGGAATGAGAGCTAGTGGAAAGTTATCAATTTGAATAGCAAGTTTCTAAAATTCCTAAAATATTCTGGATTTCCCTGACTATTTTACAAACTTGGGGAATACATTTTACTTTTGGACATTATTTGGCTAGCAATGCTTCACAACTTCTGGTCTTTTAATCTCTTTACAAAATCTGTAACTTCCTAAGTATCAGATCCACAGATTTCATACATTATTTAGCCTTCTGAAACAAACATAGGAAATTAATATTTAATTTAATCTGTATAGGAAAATGACCTCTCCATTGCTTCCCGGGATTCACCTGATAAGGGATTTAATATTTAAATACACAATGGGGCATGGGTTCACGTTTAAAATCATGTGAACAGTAATCAGCATCTGGGATTGATTTTGCAGGACCACTGTCGCTGACACTGACCTATTCTGGGTGGGAAGGCACTGGACCTCAGGTCTTCTGGTTCTCCTTTTGCTCCTTTTGGGCCTAGGTAATATAGTGTCACATGGTATGATCTCCTTGTGGCTCAATTTGGAAAGATCTGCCTTATACAGTAGCTCTGCCCCTTATCTAAAATTTAGTATACATTTCCTTGGCCAAATTATGTTTGCTGTCAGGTCAAGAAAATGTATCCACTTTTTTAAACCATATTGAATCATGACTTTAAGAATTAGGTCCATCAAACGAAATTACTACTGCAACAGAGGTTAATTAGTGAACATTTACAGGCCGATTCATGGAATTAATGTGCGCTGAAAATTCCCGCGCAAGCGTGCGTAACCGTGCGAATCGCAGTGCAAGTGTGAAAATCGCAGCAAAACCTGCGCACATCGATTCATGGAAGTCTGTGTGCGAGTAAAATGTTGGATGTGCGCTGAAAATCTGCGTGGCGCACGCCGGCGCACAGGTCATCTAACGGCGTGCGCTAAGGCCACAGCGAAAGCGCACATAGCGCGGCGCACATAACAAAAGTAGGCGTAACATGGGGCATGATACGCGGAATGGGGAACAACGCGTGAAAATGTGGGCGTCACGGGGAAGTACAGGAGGCAAGTGCGCGGAACGCCCACATGCTCGCCTACAACATGTATTCATGGAATCGAATAGGGCAAACCAGCGCACCGGCGAAGATGCGCACAGGCCTAAACACGTACACCACACGAAGGCAGGCGGTAGCGTCCCTGCGCATGAAAAAAATGTGCGCCAAAATGTGCGCTAACAAAAAGCACGTATATACAGTTCTGATGATTGTCCCATACTGTGGCCCTCTACGACAAATGACGTGCCAAGGGGTACGCGACAAACACGAACACCCAATAGCGTGTGCGTGTATTTCGGGGGTGCGCGGGAAGTTTCACACGCGATTGGCCTTGGGCGAGCGGGGTGCGTATAAATCTGGGGTTGCGGGAAGTTTCACACGCGATAGGCCCTATGCGAGTGGGGTGCGTGTATTCCTGGGGTTCGCGTGAAGTTTCACATGCGATTGGCCTGGGTACGTGTCAATCTGGGGTGCGCGGGAAGTTTCACATGCGATTGGCCTTGGGCGAGCGGGGTACGAGTATTTTGGGGGTGCGCAGGAAGTTTCACACGCGACAGGCCCTGTGCGAGTTGGGTACGTGTATGTCTGGGGTGCAGGGGTGTCCTACACGTGAATTGGCAGTGTGGGTCCTCCCAGGTGTTCCCTCTATACCCTCCACGGCCCCTGCAGGCAGCCCACACCACAGGGGACTACCCTGCACCCCTGGTCATGTCCCGCAGGCAGCCCATACACCATGGGCATGCCCCCCAGCCAAGCCACATGTCACCTTGCACTACTGATCACCAACGCATGACCCCCTCCACCCCCACCCCCACCCCCAGCAGTGCAGTGCACCTGCCAGCAGGCCCCCACTCATGTCCCCTTGCACCCCCAACCCCCAGTATTGCAGGGCACCTGCCAGCAGGCCCCCACTCATGTCCCCTTGCACCCCCACCCCCCAGCAGTGCAGGGCACCTGCCAGCAGGCCCCCACTCATGTCCCCTTGGACCACCACTCCCCAGCAGTGCAGGGCACCTGCCAACAGGCCCCCACTCATGTCCCACTCATGTCCCCTTGCATCCCCACCCTCCAGCAGTGCAGGGCACCTGCCAGCAGGCCCCCACTCATGTCCCACTCATGTCCCCTTGCACCCCCACCCCTCAGCACTGAGGGGCACCTGCCTGCAGGCCCCCACTCATGTCCCCTTGCGCCCCCACCCCCCACCAGTGCAGGGCACCTGCCAGCAGGCCCCCACTCATGTCCCCTTGCACCCCCACTCCCCAGCAGTGCAGGGCACCTGCCAACAGGCCCCCACTCATGTCCCACTCATGTCCCCTTGAACCCCCACCCCCCAGCAGTGTAGGGCACCTGCCAACAGGCCCCCACTCATGTCCCACTCATGTCCCCTTGCACCCCCACCCCCCAGCAGTGCAGGGCACCTGCCAGCAGGCCCCCACTCATGTCCCCTTGCACCCCCACCCCCCCAGCAGTGCAGGGCACCTGCCAACAGGCCCCCACTCATGTCCCCTTGCACACCCACCCCCCAGCAGTGCAGGGCACCTGCCAGCAGGCCCCCACTCATGTCCCACTCATGTCTCCTTGCACCCCCATCCCCCAGCACTGAGGGGCACCTGCCTGCAGGCCCCCACCCAAGTCCCCTTGCACCCCCACCCCCCAGCAGTGCAGGGCACCTGCCAACAGGCCCCCACTCATGTCCCCTTGCACCCCCACTCCCCAGCAGTGCAGGGCACCTGCCAACAGGCCCCCACTCATGTCCCACTCATGTCCCCTTGCACCCCACACCCTCCAGCAGTGCAGGGCACCTGCCAGTAGGCCCCCACTCATGTCCCACTCATGTCCCCTTGCAACCCCACCCCCCAGCACTGAGGGGCACCTGCCTGCAGGCCCCCACTCATGTCCCCTTGCACCCCCACCCCCCACCAGTGCAGGGCACCTGCCAGCAGGCCCCCACTCATGTCCCCTTGCACCCCCACTCCCCAGCAGTGCAGGGCACCTGCCAACAGGCCCCCACTCATGTCCCACTCATGTCCCCTTGAACCCTCACCCCCCAGCAGTGCAGGGCACCTGCCAACAGGCCCCCACTCATGTCCCACTCATGTCCCCTTGCACCCCCACCCCCCAGCAGTGCAGGGCACCTGCCAGTAGGCCCCCACTCATGTCCCCTTGCACCCCCAGCCCCCAGCAGTGCAGGGCACCTGCCAACAGGCCCCCACTCATGTCCCCTTGCACACCCACCCCCCAGCAGTGCAGGGCACCTGCCAGCAGGCCCCCACTCATGTCCCATTGCACCCCCACCCCCCAGCAGTGCAGGGAACCTGCCAACAGGCCCCCACTCATGTCCCCTTGCACCCCCACCCCCCAGCAGTGCAGGGCACCTTCCAGCAGGCCCCCCACTCATGTCCCCTTGCACACCCACCCCCCAGCACTGAGGGGCACCTGCCAACAGGCCCCCACTCATGTCCCCTTGCACCCCCACCCCCCAGCAGTGCAGGGCACCTGCCAGCAGGCCCCCACTCATGTCCCACTCATGTCCCCTTGCTCACCCACCCCCCAGCACTGAGGGGCACCTGCCAACAGGCCCCCACTCATGTCCCCTTGCACCCCCACCCCCAGCAGTGCAGGGCACCTGCCACCAGGCCCCCACTCATGTCCCCTTGCGGCCCCACCCCCCAGCATCGCAGGGCACCTGCCAACAGGCCCCCACTCATGTCCCACTCATGTCCCCTTGCATCCCCACCCCACAGCAGTGCAGGGCACCTGCCAGCAGGCCCCCACTCATGTCCCACTCATGTCCCCTTGCACCCCCACCCCCCAGCAGTGCAGGGCACCTGCCAACAGGCCCCCACTCATGTCCCCTTGCACACCCACCCCCCAGCAGTGCAGGGCACCTGCCAGCAGGCCCCCACTCATGTCCCACTCATGTCCCCTTGCACACCCACCCCCCAGCACTGAAGGTCACCTGCCAACAGGCCCCCACTCATGTCCCGTTGCACCCCCACCCCCCAGCAGTGCAGGGCACCTGCCAGCAGGCCCCCACTCATGTCCCCTTGCACCCCCACCCCCAAGCAGTGCAGGGCACCTGCCAGCAGGCCCCCACTCATGTCCTTTGCACCCCCACCCCCAGCAGTGAAATGGCGATCTCATGACACATCATGCCCCTATTGGGATGCATAGATCAAAAGCCATGCTAATTTATTAAAGTGCACAACCTTACCTGGTGGTACTGATGGCATGGTGTGAATCCATCACCACCTCCACCTAACACTGGACATCCACATTGGTGCTAGGGGGTTCAGTGTCCAGCAGAGGGAATGGGGAATCGGGTGGAAATAGAATGCACCCGCTGTCTTCACAGGGAATGCAGGTGTTGGATGAGCCAAGAGATCTGAAATTGCATTACACATTTGTTTGGACTAGCTACATGAGTTTGTCAGACAGACTGCACATATCATGCACATAATTGTTAAAGGGAATGTTCACCTGTATGTGGGAAGCTGTGATGTGTCAGTTGACTTCACTGAGCATGTCCCCATATACAGTACCCCAGCTCAATAATGTGCCCAGTAGCATAGGCAGTTGAGTCAATATCAAGTGGTAGATCCTGGGATGGTGCACTCTGACCAAGCATAGCCACAGCCTGATCCTTATTGGCCAAGGCCATTGGTTAGGTAGGATTTTCACAGAAATGGTAAATCTTTCTGACCTGGGTCAACCCCAGAGCTTTTTGCTTTATTAGTGGGATATTTTTCCTTAATACCTCAGTGAGTGGGAACCTTTTTCCATCCTCACAGAATCTTTAACTCTTTTTATGGGTGTCATTTTTTTGATTCTCCATAGTCTCTTTTTAAAGTTATCCTCTTTAACAACTTATTGGCAAAAGGTGCCTGTTGTTGCTGGGTTGCCCCAGGGGCTCCCCTTTTAACTTTCTTTTGCTAGCCTTGAGTGAACTACAGTTCCCAAGGGTAGAAAGGATCTTTGGATCCCTTTTACATTTTATTTTGTGAAGCCAGCACATCCCACCTAATGTGGAGTGCTGGGGAGATACAATGTATCCCCTTTTCACATTAAAACTGTAACAATTCTGTTACAGTGACAAGCTTACCTTCCATGATTGATGGCAGTGATACCTTGTATTAATTTGGTGCACCTTTACCGCGGGCTGTGTTCACAGCTGCAGTACAGGCACCTAAGGGTGCTCATTTTACCAAAATGGCCCCTGTCTTCTTTTTTTTTAACCATTTTAGTGTTTTAATTGTCATTTCTTGTTCCTTCCCCTGATATCCAGGGTGGGAAATTCCTTTTTGTGATTTGATCTTTGGCAGGAGTCCCCTGGACTCCCCCCCTGCCCAGGCTCCAGTCTGTCTGTGAGGGCAGGAAGTGAGGGAGCAGTCCAAAACTCCACAGCCCTTTGTCTTCCACCTTGCCCAAATGGGGGCAAATTCTGGTAGGG
Source organism: Ambystoma mexicanum (assembly GCF_040938575.1). Lineage (NCBI taxonomy): Eukaryota > Metazoa > Chordata > Amphibia > Caudata > Ambystomatidae > Ambystoma > Ambystoma mexicanum. The sequence goes on from NC_090924.1 coordinate 970,266,702, forward strand.
GGCTGGCTGTCCTGATTGGACAACGAGACTGCCCCTTTTTGTAAAATGAGACCCACTAGACTCAAGAAGACCTGCATTTTGAGCCATCCCACGCGTTTCTGCAATCTTGCATTGCTGCAATACCCCAATACCATGGGACCTCAAGCCACTGTGCCGTGTACGATCTTCCGAATTCCGAATCTCACTGAAACTTTGTGGGCATCCTGGTGGATCTCAAGAGACATGAATCGAGTCCAAAAAGTCCCCTCAACAGAGTGCTGGACCTTTGTAACAACGAGAATTCAACTGCAATGTTCTGTCTTCTTCTGTGCTCCTTGAAAAGGCGCCAAATCCACAGAACCATATTCAGCCACTAGGAAAACCTTGCCTAGAGCCTTCTTCATTGATCCCTCCTTCAAAGTTCCTTTCAAAGGTCTTGTTTTCAGTCACCACGACAAGGAATTCGCTGACTATTTGGCTGCAGACCCTGAAGTCCTCCAGCTGCAAAATCTTCTTCAATGCTGCAATATGTACTTACCTTAAGCCTGTTAGAATGTCTGTGTAGCTGTGGGTTGTTTTCTGTGATGGGGAGGCTTCTCATCCAGTGCACACAGTCCCACTGCTAGAATCCTGCTAGGGTGTCTTCTGCGAAGCCCCAAGACCCTCTTATAAGCCTAGTAGTAAAGTACTCACCTGTTTGCCCAATTTTCCTAAGGAATGCTGACGTTTGGTAATAAAGAACCTATTCTGACACTGGCTGTTGATCACTGGTCCTAGTGACCCCCTTCTGCAACTGAGAACACTCATGCTCCAGGAATAAGGGAAAGACTTTGAAGGGATTGGGCCGTTTGCCTAGAAAAGAAAATAAGAGTTTAAAAGTGACTTACTTGTAAAGAGTTGGTTGGTAACTGTAATTCTAAGAGTGAACAGTTACAAAAGTTCTTACTTACCTTGGATGTGTGATGCACTATTCTTAAAAGTATGGTTAACATATTTTCTTTCCTTAGAAACTGTTTTGCCATTCTAATAGAAATTAGATGTGAAGGTATTTTACTCTACTGTGATTAGGTTGTGCCTCTTCCCAAAAGTAATGTGTTGGTTTCACCAGATTATTCCTGCAAGATAATTGGATCAGTGCCCTCCAACTGTTGGTATCACCAGATTAGTCTTTTGAGGATAATTGTATGATTGTCCCCCAACTGGGTCTTGCTTCCCCTGACTTGCTGCTAGCCTGTCCAGAATAAGTCGGTATTAAGTTGTTGCCTACTTAGAATAACTTTGAGTCATCCAGTAAAAGCGTTGGATTTTACTTTCCCTGTGCTATCCAACCTAGAGTCTGTGGTTCTAACTGTCCCTGATAAATCATACTTCAGTTATCCTTATAGCTGGGAAAGATATAACCTGGACTGCTTGTGAGATATAAAAATTATATGGGTTTTACTTACCTTGAGTTAGCTGTGTGCCTTCCCAAAAATAAGTTACAAAAGTTACTGCTTATCTGTGGTTCACTGATCTCAAAAGCACCTGTAATTGAATAGGTTTTACTGAACTAGTATAAAACCGTGATATCACAAAGTAGTTATAGTTTTTTACTGCACCTGGAATACGTGTTCCACTATTCAGAAAAAGTATATTGCCTACTTTACTGATTAAGTGATTTGTACTAAGAGTCAGTGTATAACTGGTAGGGTCTACTGCCCTTACATTACTGAATGTAATTGTGAAAGTAACCATTGGTTTTTACTCCCCAAGAATAGGTGTGACCTATACTGAATGTGCATGAAAAGGTTTTGACTTCCCTAGAACTACTGTTAGGTATTTCCATATAAGGTTTATACTTTGGTCTGTTTACCTTCAAGTATAGTGTTGTCTTTTTATATTGTGATTTCATATAATGTGTTAGTGCTTACTTACTCCTAAATGTATCTAGGCCTACCTGTATTTAAATAAATCCTTTATGTTTACAATACAAAGTGTTTCAGTGTTTCCTTGGATCATTTGTATTACAATTTCATTTGTACTCATTCTACAGCCCTCTCTCCCTCGTAAGATAAGGCTGGCTGCTCTGTCTATGCTACCATGTACTCAGGTGGTAGAGCCTTGTACTGCCTCAGTTGAATGGTTTAACTAAGCCCTCAGTTTGACTTCAGAAACACTGTCCTAACACCATTCATGAGAGGGATGCATGCATGAGCGATCATTTGCAAACAAGGTCCTGATGATGGCTATCGTTAGTATTCAAAGAGTAAGCATGCATGCTGACTCATTACATCTCCAACTGCATGTTGAGAATTTGCTGCAAGGCAGCCATTTCTTGGTGGTGGATGTCCCTTGATGATAACATCTCCTCATGCAGAGATTGTTTCAAGGAATCCATGTCTTGACATCAGAATTCCCTTGAGGCTAACATCTCCTCATGCAGACATTTTCTCAAGGAATCTGTGTCTTGATGGGGGTTTTCCATTGAGGCCATGTATTGGGGCAGGATGTTTAGTTGAGGCCATAAACGAATGCAGGGATTGCTTCAAGGCAGAGCCTTCATCACAAGCCGCCTGACTCTGATGTTGAATGTCCTTTCTCTTTTCCTGCTGCAATTGACGTAGTTCGGCAGTATGTGCGGCATTGGATGAAACAACACTTTCGGCCAGACGATTGATGTCCCTGGCCATCTCTTGTAGGACCTCGCCCCATTGGGCACCTGCAAGCAGCAACTCCTCTTTGCACTCCATGTTTCCAGCAGGCACACATCCACTACGAGTGCGTGGCCTACCAAGCCGAGATGCTGGAGACTGGGCCTGCTATGGTGAATGTACTGTCATAGGCCGGTGGTCCACAACCCTCCCACTAACATCAACAACCACCGCTGCCTCCATATTGGTAGAAGGCAATGGTGCAGGCACAGAATCCACCATTGATGCAGGTCTCACCACTGCCAGGCCCAGGGTCTCCTGGCTCTCCTTCTCAGAGTCAGCAGCCTCGAGGAAATCAAGAAGCTCCATGGCATCCGGACTACTCAGTACTGGTCCATCCACCATGTCCCTCAGTCTGCCTTCTACATCTGCATTGACAGCATAATTGGTAGACGAGTCGGCAGGCCTGCTGATGATGGCCTGCAACAGGAGGGGATTCTCACCAGAGACAGCAGCCCAGGTAGCACTGGTGGATGGTTGTTAATGTTAATGTTAAAGGACATTTGTACCGTGCACTATCACCACCGCAGTAGTCCCCTGGCGCACTGGCGGCTCCGAAAGAGGAAGGGAGGGTGAGTTAGAGGGAGGAAGCAGTAAAAGTGCAAGAGAACAGTGATGTGCTGTTGACGGCCACAGTCCGGTGGGTCCGTTGGCTGGGCCTGGTGTTTTTGCAGCCGGTAGCCGTCGTGTACTGTTGTGGAGGTCTATGTGTGTTTTTATTTTGTTGTCGCAGTGTAGTGAAGTTTGTGCAGTTTGTTGTGCTGTAGGTTTGTGGTTGTGTTTGGTTTGGAGTTTGATAGGTGTGTGCAGAGATGGAAATTGATAGTAGAATTGGTTAGTTGGCATCACTATCCTGAATTGAGGCGCTGGGCTTGCAAAGTCTCTCCTGATGCTCCTCAGTCCTAATCTGTGCCCATCTTGCACTAAAGTCCCTATCACATCTGGCCCCCACCTCAACCAGCCTCCATCACAACCCCTCCTGTCCTCCTTTCCTGCTCTTGTGGCCAACGCACCTGCGAATGTCCACCACTCAGCTAGTGTGGTGATTGCCAGCGTCTCTGCAATACAGTTGATATTTTGGTACATGGTGGCAACTGAGGTGGAGTGAAGATGAGGTTGGCTGGGATAGTTGACTCCGTCTCGATGGGTGTCACCTGTGTTTTAGTCTATCCAGTGTCACCAGTCTGGCATTGCGGGAGCTTCCCTGTCATTTCTAGGGATGTTACTGTCCTTTCCCGTTCCGTCATCCTTTTTCTCTGTTCTTTCGATTTTTAGGTTGAGTCTGTGGTCTTGAAGAGGTTGTGCCTCATCCTCCTCCTCCTCATTGGCTATGTCATCACCTGCAAAAACTCAGACATCAAAAGAGGCCTACCTACCCAGCTGAACATGCATATTTGAATTCAAATGCATACAAACAGAAAAGGGGCTCCGACACGTGCATCAGGCTGTGAAACTGGGTATACTGTAATGTGGAAGGCACAGTTGCCCAACATTTAATGCTCTGTGCAACCATATCGCTGCTCATTAGTTCCTGCATCAAGCCACGAACAGGAGGAGTAGGTGACTATACATACAGATAGACATTTATGAGAGCGGAAGGTAGACAGATGGAGTTCCGTGCTTCATTGCTGAGTCCATTCTCCATTTCATGTATGTATGCTTGCAACATATGAAAGTATCACATTTCCCCTGCTGACAAAACATGCATGCAGGAATTTGCGTTGCCAACATCCCCATCAACCCCTTTGTCAGATTGCCCAACACCAGATTTGTGGTTACCCACGTTTATGTGCATCTTTACCATTTGTGAGGAGACTACAGCATGGATATGACCAGTGTGCACTTGCATGACCACTGAATTATTGACAGCTACAATGTGGAATCGACATTACTTATCAAGTATCATTTAGCCAACCACTACAATAACTATAACTTCTGTCAAGTACACTCCCTCATGAAACTTGTGATGGACATTGTAGCTCATACATATCCACTGACTGGCAAGGCCAGTGAGTGGATTACTCCGACATCATCTACTTCGGAGTGGGATTCCATGTGAGATCACGACTGGAAGAGAACTGTTACGCTCACCTGATCGCCACAGGGGCGCCGAACGGAGCTGGATGATCTGGTGGTGAGTGGTGTCTTGTACTCCCCTCCGATACGAAAGCAGGCTTGCCTAGAAAGGTAAATCACAGGTTACCCAACCATGTGGATGAGGGCCACTCACGCCTCCTGTGGCGTCCTCTTGCACCCCCCGCTATATCTCACCTTTGAGTTACGAATAGCGGGCTCTCCGTCCTGCCACTGTTCTCAGGGGTGCGCCGTAGTTCTAGGATCTAGTTACTTCACTGATCCTATTGAAAGTTCCAAACAACTGTGACTCTATGCTAAGTCTTATTCCAAAGATATGGATAGCTAAGAGTTCAAGTTGCAAATGTTCACTCTGTACCTTTCTTTACAGATTCCCTCTTCGTACATACGATGGAGCGAGGTTCTTGGTAGCTGGCTTCCCAAGGCAAGATTTGCGCCTGTGCTATGCAAAAGTCTTTCCACCCGATACTGATTTTCTGCACAACTAACCTGCTGCTTTTATATTCTGCAGGTGCGGAATCTCCTGAACAAAGGCTGCGTGATGAAGAATTGTGAGCCCGTGAGGATTGCTGCCTCCAGGTGAGAGCTGCCTCGCGCAGGATTATAAGTCAGAATGAGGCCTGCCACTGTCTGCTAACCTGATGTCTTCTTTCTGTTTTACAGATGCGGCAGTCCCGGAGCGGCGATCGGAAGATGAAGCGGAGATCGAGTGATGGCGTTCCGATGGTTCGCTGGTAAGTATAAGTGCGGCGCTGAACTGCGATGAAGAGTGTGTGGTCTGCAAGGCTAATCTGATGTTCTTTCCTTTTTAGTTCTGAAGAAGCGTGGACTCCCGAGCGGCTGCGATGAAGAGACTGGTAAGTATCTTGTTCTGCTCTTCTTTCTCACTCTTCTTTGCAGGTAACTCCAGACAACTGGACGGGCGTGGCTGATGGCTGGCCTGGAGCTGCAGACACAGTGAGCGTTATGCTGCAGGAGTGCAGAATAACGTGAAGCGTGTTTTGTATGACGTGTGTGGCTTATATAGTCTTCTAAAAGTAGTTCTCAGGTAAAGTAGTTCCAGCAACCACACCCAAGCAAATAGTCCTACAGCAAATAATCCCTTAACCCTGCCTCATATTGGTTTGCACGTGCCTCTCTGGGTCTGAAACGTGCCATGTTTGTGATGGCAGTATGAGCCTGACACCAAAGGTGCCAGAACCGAGTCCAGGAAGCCCCTGCAAGATTCCTTGGGGCCTTCAAGGCCCACATGGGACCCAACGCCTTGGGCAGGGTGGTCTGTACCTGATGTTCGGGGGTATGGACCGTGACAAGAACCTCACACCCAACACGTGGCAGCTTGGTAGGTTTGATAATTAGTTTTACTGAGAAGTCTTAAAGGCTTTTGCATCCCTGTGTTTGGATACTTTCATATATAAAAGGAGAGGACTTAACTTGCCTACTGAGGAATGTCTTTTTCCAATGGCAATGTTTTTGGTGAGACAAAGAGTTATTTGATATGCTCGAAATGAGTTGAGCAAGTTAACTATTATGAGAACAGGACATCCAACATATATGTACCTTCCTATTAGCCTATGATACTGGCCATTTTGTACAGCTGGTGGTATTTGCATTTGGCAATTTATCAATGTTTGAAATGTATGTTTAATTTTGTTTCTTGTGTAATAATATAATTGATGTATGGAGAATACTAAATGATGTTGAATTATTACATAGGCATTTAAAAAAAAAATTCTGATCTTGTTGATTACTGCATGTATGTATGTTAAAATTCCAAAATATAAATAAATACAAAAAATAAGTGCTTTCAAGAACGTTCAAATTAATGTTTTGATTTGATTTAACTTTTATGTAGACTATTTTAAATGTACTTGTGAGAAATCATTTTATCTGTGCAGTACTGATTACACTAACTTGTCATGTGTTACATATGTATAGATATGAAGTTTAGGTCCTGGCTGAAGGCTGATTAATGTCAGCAGTGATAATTATTTAGAAAGTTTTTGGATATGTATGTTATTATCAAGATTTCAGTGTAAAATGTATTTTGAGTGCAGCCTGCACAACCACGTTTTTACATGTGATTTCATGTGAGCCAAATGTAGTGTTCGGACTGCCCCTATCCACACGCATGACACTGTGAGTCCAATGACATATGTCTTGCAGACCATTGGCACATATAGGTGTATTGATCTCACTACAGTAATGTGTGCTGGAAGTTCAATGTCAACGGGAAGCATAGATCAAGCATCCACCTCCTATGATGCACAGCATATAATGCAAGTAACCATGGACGCATTACTTTATGAATCACGGATGGGAAAGAAGGACCCCGACCAACAGTACTGCAACATTTGATTGCATATCATGTGGTGACAAAAAACGCACCCACCTGATGTGGCAGCATAGGTATCCATGCCCCGCATGTCAACCACCTGCTCACCCGTGATGAGGCCACTGCCAAGCTCTTCAAATGGAGATAGCTTTTCAACATGTGGTGATCCACCACTATTAGCCAGGCAGAGGCCAAATTGCTGCTAAGCTTCTCCTTGGTCTGCCAAGTGAGGTCACCCATCCTCTTGTTGACCTTTTTTTGCAGTTCGCCTCCCCACCGGGAGTTATCAAATCTGTGATCTCTTGCCACAGCCTCCATCGCTGGGCCACAGGAAGGGTACTGCAGCCCAAGTAAGGTTGACATGGTGTTCCATTCTTCTGCCCTCATCCCAGTCCTTTCATGAATTCCTCTCACTCATGTTGCAATGCAATAGTTAAGGGAAAATGTTCTTCATAGCTAAAGAAAAAAGCTGTTTCTGTCACATACTCACAAAGATAACTATGCCTCTGTGCATGGTTGTAAAAGAGCATGCAGGTGCAAAGCACATGAGCCCCCTATTTACAGCATTACGCTATGTATGCATGCACATGCTGTGTGCAGCACTGAACCTACGTGCATAGGGCCATTCCTCTGATTTTGACACTGGTGCCTTGTGGATGTAGTGGAAACACCTGTGCCTTGCCGTTCGTCCTGCCTTGTGACTTTTTGTTCCTATTTCTGCCATAAATTGCCCCCTTACATCAACATCTCCTGCTGCCTGGTAGTGTCTTACTGGTTGCTGACCACTTGCCCTTCCTTTGAGTTCCTGGTTTTCCCCATAGCCTGTTCTTCTGTCAGCCACTTGGCAGGCTCTGTGACCACCTCATCTGCCATATACTTACTTCTACATCTCTGTATTAACACCACAGATCCACAGTTCAGGTACAGTCACGGCCAGGTTCACACCACCAGCCTCAGGTGTGCCATGTCTGCAACATCCAGCAGCACCCCCAAGATGGCAAGGCTGAGAGCCGTCAATTTCTCTATTGCTGAATTTGGCATTCTGTGTAAACAGGTCCTGACCCATTACGATTCCCTTTTCAATCTGCAGAAGCAGGTTGGGGCGTGTGGACGTCAAAGGATCTGGAAGAACATCACTGCTGCTATCAACGTGGAGACAGTGGCAGTCCGTACTGTGGAAAATGCCAAGAAGTGCTGGGATGACCCAGTATCCAGAGCAAGAGGAAGTAGAAGGCATCCCTTGAAGGAGACAGCGGCTCTCTACCCCCACCCATCCTACATCCACTCTCTCTCTACCCCACCCATCCTCCCCTCTCTATAACCCCACCCAACCACCCTACCTCCACTCTATCTAACCTCACCCACCCACCCTACTTCCACTATCTCTACCGTACCTGCACTATCTCTACCCCCACTCATCCACCCTACATCCACTCTCTACCCAAAACCTCCTCTCTCTCTACCACCACTCACCCTTTCCCACTCTCTCTAATCCAACCCACACTACCTCCACTCTCTCTACTGCTACCCACCTACCCTATCCCCCCTCTCTAGACCCAGCCACCCTACCACCACTTTGTATACCCCATCCAAATTATCTCCTCTCTCTAACCAAAAAAACAAACTTTCTACCCCCACCCACTCTACCTCGACTCTCTCTACCCCCACCCACTCTACCTCCACTCTCTCTACCACCACCCTCTTACACTATTGCTACTCTCTCTACCCTACCACCACTCACTCTACTTCCACCCACCCCTTCCTCCATGCTCTAGCTCACCCAGATTACCCCAATATCTACACCCACCCACCCTACCCACATTCTCTTTCTCCCCAACCACTGTTCTTCAGTTCCTCTACCCCACCCACCCTACTCCCACTCTCTCTACCCCCACCCACCTGACCATCACTCTCTCTACCCGCAACCACCCACCCTACCTCCCCTCTCTCTATCCCATCTACCCTCCTGGCCTCCACTCTTACTAATCCCACCCACACTACCCCACTCTCTCTCTATCCCCACAAACCCTACTCCCACTCTTTCTACCACACCCACCATACCTCCACCCTCTGTACCCCACCCACCCAACCCCCAGTCTCCATACCCCAATCACACAACTCTCTCTACAATCCACCCAAACACCCCATCCCCACTCACTGCACCTCTGTTCCTTCCGTTCACACTGTCGCTTTATTTCTCACTCTCTCAACCTTTCTCGCTCATATTTCCTCTTGCTCAAAATCGATGGTACCCTCTCTCAATCATTTCCTACTTTGCTCTATTCTCCTTCTCATTCTCTTGCACACCCGTGCCTCTTATCAGATCCTCCTTTGCACCCTGGCGCCTATAAATGCAAAATGCAAAGAACAGCATTAAATACCAAAACTATTGTCTTTGCCAAAGCTTGTTTTTTTGGCAGTGTCTTTCCAGCACTGTTGACTAGTTTCAACTAGCGTCTTTATCAGCACTGTAATTTCTGTCTGAACAAAACTCAACAATTACAACCAGTAATGGCCAAATTAATCTATATATTGCACACATAATCATTATAATAAGAAAGTCATTGGAACAATGTATTGACTTTCTCATCCGAAGAACTGTTTCTGTAAGAATTGCATTTCCTTCACAATATACAAAATCACCTGGAGCGAAAGGTGAGGCACACCAGACTAATTAAACTATATCATCCTTTATCAGAGCCACACATGCCCACTGTGACAGTTCCTTGCCCACAAGTTACGAAATTGTTCCTCACCATTCACTGTGTTCTCACTGGGTTCACTTTAACATTTTTTTTGCTGTAGCTCTTTTTGAAATGCACTGTGTATAGTATCTATACTTGTGTGAATATGTATCACTTCATTTTTCAAAGAACCTGAAAATGATTTTGGGGAGATCAAGGGGCTGCTCAATGATGTCTTAAAGTGGGGTGTGTTGTTTAATAAACAATATCGGTTTAAAATACCATTATTTTTAAATTTGACCTACTTAACCCAGACTTCAAAATGTATACTGCCAAATGTCACATTCAGACTCTATTTTACCACTAAAAGACTATCAAAAGCGTAATAATATATCTAAATACATATTTTCCAATAAAAGTGCAAACTCGCTCTGGTTGCCTTACCAATAACATTCCTATCTGTGTTGGATGCTAGGAACGCATCGCGCAACCTGGTGGTTTGATTCCAAGGCATTGTCAACGAGGCAAAGGTGTCAGATAGCGAGCTGGGGTAGAACGTCAATGCTAAACATGACGGCCCGTGTACAGAGGGTCCTGCTCGTTAAACAATACCTGTAAAAACAGGATGTAGTATTTGCATGTTTGTAAAAAGATATTGTCGTTAACTAAAGGCTTCCTAATGGAGGTGGAAAGTCTATATTACATGCCGTAGAATTGCTATTTCACTGCATCGTGTATCGTGCACACGGTGCATCGCTATGCTTATGAAAGCAAGCATGTTTTTAATGTTTAAACGCCCCCTCCTGACTACCATGCAGTACAGCATACTGGTTCAATAAATGCCACCGTCAATCAATATTTCACATGGAGGCCATTTTACAGGGGATCTCTCCGGCCAAAAACGACTTCTTAGCAATACTACGTCCTACATATTAGATGCTACCAACGTTGAAACGCTGATGTTTAGAGATATATTCAAGGGTTATAGAAACCAAAAACATATTTTTAAACTGTGTCTAATCGGAAAAATAGGATGTATTAATTATACACACCCTAGTTGGTGCCACTTATCTTGGTCATTGAGTCCCTCTGCATGACTATTTAAAGGGTATAACCAGAATTGTTCCCTTCTGGCCAATATTTCTTCTATGGTGCTACTGTCTCTGTGCACAATGTTTTCATTGGCCGACCATCGTAGTTCATCTGGTCCATGTGTATGTTCAATAAAGTGTGCAGTTGATTGGCTTTCAATTATTCTTTTTGCTGACATTTCTCATATATTTCATTAAGAGGTTGTGGATGGAAATTGTTGTACTATAGGGGATTAAGAGGGTTGCGATCAGTGGTGTTTCGTAATAACAAAACTACTAGCTATCCCTTACGAACTTTGATAATAAAATCAATTAATGCTATTTATTTATTACTTATAGTCATAGTAAACCTAAGGTTATGGTCTAAGTTGTTGGTTTTCATCTGGGGTGACTGTGGTGGGAGCGAGAAATCCCTTGGTGGAGGTTCTGGGTTGTTAATGCCTCTGTGCACTAGAAGATCTACCAGGCTGTCTATTTTTTTTCATTTATGGTTCTCACAAAACCCAATAAAACATTTGGACCTGAACTTGAAGCGAGATGGCACTGATGAAGGGCAGGTCTTCTGTAATGGTTTTGTAGACTACCAACAATTTAGTCGTTAAGGTGGACACCCTCTTTTTTGTGAATCCATCACCATGAATGAAGTAAGTCAGTATCCTCGAATGGCAGGTCAAGAATTACGTCCTGAACATCCTTATTAAATTGTCTGGATCTCTGCCATGCTGAGTAACACTTATCAGTGCCAAGACAGATGTCTGTTGAGGATGTGTCTATACGATGCATGGACGACCCCATGGTATCCTGTGCTATTGACTTTGCTTGATTTGAAAGCAGCCACCTTTTCTGGGAAGAAACTGCTAGAATTCAGAAATCTCCTTCTATGGCAGTTGGTTGGCTGTGGTTTTGTTTGGGGAAGGTGAAGCTCACATTTAGAAGAAACACTTTTCCCATAAGAGTCCAGTAAATTGTCTGTCTTAGAGAGGGGAGATTAAGATTGCCTCGAATGCATAGACATGGATTTTGACAATAATGTGGCTCTGCCAGCATGGTGGACTGAGGGTGAGGATGGATGACAAACATGTTTTATCTGGTTGAAGATGGCATTATCTAGCATGTATTTCTTGCTGGCAGGCTGCATAGCAGATTTCGCCAAAACTTTCAGCTTTGGCAAATACATTATTTTGTAAGGCTATCCTTGATTTATCAGCACTATCAAGAGATTCAAAAACTGGAGAATACACATTCCATTATGGCCTTCTATGGGACAGGAAGACTTAAAATCTCTTGCGACCACATCCTGTCATGAAAAGCTCTTGCAGACAAGGGAGCATCCCCTTCTGCATCAGTATCTTCATCTGTATCAGCAGCAGGATCATCAACACCAATGGGAGGATCAATATCCACCATGACTGGACATTGTCCAGTGATAGTCACCTGGGAAATAGCCACTAGGGAGTGACTTTCCAAGAAATGGACCCTCATTAAAATCAAACACTTAGCCAAAATATTCAATGATAAAATGATACCCTTGCTAGAATATTTGTGCAAAGTATTTTAGGGATCAGGAAAAGTTTTTTGCCTACCTGCCATCTTTTTCCGGGTGACATTATCTCATGGAACCGATTGGACTGCTCGGAAGTTCAGGTCCACTTGGTGGAAGGTCACTGCCACTGCAGGCACCAGACACGGAAATCAGCACCATCAGTTCAGTGGGAGCAATTAAAGCACTGAGGAACAACCTCTTTAATCAGGTTTTTAAAATATTCAACCATCTAAATGCATTAGCCACTGGAATGGATCAAAAGATTGATCCTGTGATGATGAGCTAGCTGTTGTTGCCATTGGAGTCCATGTCAACATTAAAGTTTGATACAATATTGGGTGCCTGTGACGTAGCGTTACACCATTCCTCATGGAGGAAGGTGATATTGGGTATGATGTAGGCTAACAAGCGGTAAATGGTGACCAATCAACCATAACAAAGGCATTGCTGCATTGGGGCCATAGAAATCAGAGCCAAGCACTGCTGTGGTGCACCAAAATAATAGAAACCACAGAATATTGTAAAAGGGGTGAATATACCTCATAACTGGCTTCTGCTATGCATGCATGCAATTGTCACTGAGGAGTCCATAAACAAGTCTACCTTGTTCGAACATTTGGCTGCTATTTTCTGAGAACTCTGATTCACTTTAGTAGAGGCACACAGAGAAACAGTTCTCGGTGCTAAGCTCAAACTTTGATAATGGCCACCATGACCACTGTGATGCAGCTTGTAAGAGATATAGGGAGTCTTTCTCATTGAAGAGCTTGGTGCACAAGACCCAGGTGGGTACTTGGGGCGAGTCTCTGCAACGGCAATAGAACCCTCAGGGTGAGCTCCAGTAAAAGATCTATGACCCTCAAGTTCACAGAGCCTGGTATGTTTGTGACAGTCGGGCATCACCTTGGGCCTAGTGGACCCACTCCCAGATGTTAAACGGTCCTTGGCGCAAGCCCCACTTTGTTTGTTTGTTTGTTTAATATTTATTATGCACGCTAGACCTAAAGGTATCAGGGCGCAAGCAATAAGAAGTCATACAGCTTAGTACACAGGTTGCATTGGTTACAAAGTAATGGTATGATGGTACATAGCTGCAACTGGACTCAGATCCCTCCCTTTGGGTTGATCCAGTAAAGGGTCAGCAGAGTGGGGTGCCTTATTCCTGCACAAGACCCACAGAATGAAACCATGACAAGGTGCCCAATTGACCCACCAGTGCTCAGGCCACAAACAATCAAGGAGGAGCTGATGCAAGTCTGTCGCCGAGTAGTGCTTGCCACCGGAAAAACACACCAAGAACCGTGTTACACCCGACATAAAATACAAGATGGGTATTGTGGGACAAAAAGGGGAATTGAAAAAATTGAGAAAAAATTGGAAAAATACAAAACGATCCTGCACAATGTGCCAGCTGTCTAGCCCTATCCAAGGCATAGAAAAATACTGATAGGTTTGCGGTGGGTGGGATCAGTAGGGCTAGGCACACTGTCACTGCCACACTCAGTGGAACAATATAATTTAAAGGGACATTTTCTGTGAAAAAGTCTCCGGTCCCATTCCAATGGACAGACTCCTACAACTATGAAGGAAAAAGTATGGAAGATTGGAGTATTGTTTTTTCAAGGGGACTATTGCGAGTAGTTCTGGCAACTGCTGTTATACAAAGTACTTGACCTCGGCTCACCCTGCTATTGTGATATATTTTCCTGAAACCTAGTAGGAGGAGAAGGAAGGTTGCATTGATATTTGGTTCTTGGCTGAGATGATAGATTTCTTTCCCAAGTGAAATTCTGATTTGTATTCCACTGGGAACCCGATCTTCGCTTCTGATTATCTCTATCTGGGGGTATTATTGCTAGCCCAGGGTAGCCCTAGAATCTAAATACCATGGACAAATGTAAGTCTCTAGTTTTGTTGTATACAAATTTTGCATGCCAGATGAAGGGCTAGTTGGTTTTGCTGAGAAAATAAAGTATTTATGCCTGTTATTATTTTTAACAGCAGAGGATTACGTCTTTTGTCCCACTGTCTGTACATCCAATGAATAGTACTTTTCACTTCAGCTACCTTAATGGCGGCTAGTGAAGGCATATATGTTGGTTGTTTTCTTTGTTTTTTGGAGATTTTGTGTTCTGAAACTCATATTTCCCTGTAGCCTGGTTGATAATTAATTTCAACGGTTTTATTTTTGCATCACCAAAATCATGGACTATCTCAGTGACACATATTCTGAAAGGACATGGAAGAAAGTAGTTTTAATGTCCCGACTTCCGGTATTGAAATATTGTGGTCTAGAAATTGGGAAAGTGCATGCTTGAATTCTTGAGTAAACTCCCTAAGAGATTGATCCAAAGCAGACATTTAATTATAGGCTGTTTTACAGGCTTCTTGGTGGTTTTGATGTGTTGGAAAATATTTTAAAATGGCCACCTTGTAGGGCGACCATATATAGTGATTTCGGTTTTCCAGTCTGGAAAAGAAAATGAATACTCTGGGGAAAAAGTACATTTTTCAGTATTCAAAATTGTTTTGGTAATTTTTCAATCCAAATGATGCCATCATATTTTTGTACAATTCTATATGTCCCCAAATGGAATATTTTGCATTTTTATGATAAGAGGTCATAAAGATGTTTTGCTTTGATCTGCTTCATCAGATCATTCTCAAAGTATGTAGCGGTTTCTTTTGTCTATGTTATCAAGACCAACTCCCCTCATCAGGTTCAGATCCACTACTTCAACCCTTTCTCATTGGCTCTTTAAAGGATGGGCTCAATATCCCTTCTGTGTTTCTTTCTGATATTGTTCAAAATCAATGTTTTCCCATCTTCCTAACGATTTGGGATTTTAGCTCATAGTTCATGATGTAGGAAGGGATTTTCTAATTGCTATTACTAGGTCTTATTTCTGTCTCTCTAGTTTAGCTAGATGGGCTAAAAGATTTCTCTGTTGCATCAGGCATTGTGACCTTTGTTCCCTCAACTCATATTGGTATATTTCTTCACTGATTTGATTCTTGGGGGCACTCTCATTGCCCATCCAGTACACTGTTTACATGCTAAGTGTGCCACTTCCCCTTTCACCTGAAGGTGTAGGTGTTCCACTTAGGGAAGGGGAAATGTTATACCTGGTATGTTAGGGCCTGGAACAGGTGTACCAGATACACTAGCATTGCTCAGTAAAGGTCTGGGCACTGTGGAAAGCATCTCAGGGACAGGAGAGAGCCTCCCCCTTTCAAGAAACATGTCTGTCTTTGAATATGAACTGTAGGTTCAAAAGTCAAGCTGTTTTATTTAATTTCTTGTCTTAGCCGAGCATTATTATGAATTTCCTTTTTAAATTGTACTTGTTTTATTATAAACCTTTCACATCTTAAACATACCAAAGTTGAAAAAAAAAGAAAATGTAAATGGTAAACAGAATATGTAAAAGCGACATTAAAACATAGGGCTAACAGTCAAGATGAAAACAATGTATCCAATTGTTAAAATTTAATTACATACTTAAAGTTTTTTCCCATAATTTAGTGAATGTAGTTTATTGTGGCTATTGATAATGCTGTTTGATTACCAATCAAAATTATTTTCTAAAATTCACAGGTCAAGAGACTCCTCTGATTATGAACAAAGTGTTTGAGGTAGTGGTTTCGAAAGACATGCAGTTCCATACATTCTATAAACAGATGTTGCAGAGTTTGTAAAATTTGAGTTGATTGACAAAGTCGGCATAATCTCTGGTCTCTTTTGATTTTGTATCTACAACCCAGGATTACAACAGTTGGATACAAATTGAGCCTCAATCCTAGAAAAGCAATCATCCATTTCTTTTTGGGAAATTCAAAGAAATACTTTGGTAAGATGTTATAAGGTTTTTCATTAGCAAGAATATAAGAAGACAGTTTGTATTTTCCCAATACATGCCTTGTTTGAGACCAGTCCTAAATCTGCAGGTTCTTTTTTATATTGCAGGGTTTTCTATGAAATGTGTGGCTCTCCAGTAAATCGTAACATTCCTGAATCCACACATTTATAACTGCACTTTTCTTAGAGAGCACCGACACATTAAAGTCACCAAATAAGGAGTTATCAGGAGGATTTAAAATATTACTATAAAGTAACAGCTTCTTCCAGTTAATTCATATCTAATGGACACAATCAGAACACTTTTGGGAAGATTTAAAAATGTCTCCACAAAAGTGCTTCCAATTTTATCCAATCAACCTTTAGATTTTTAGGATGAACTTCAGCACCATAAGTTATTTTAGGAATTGCTAGCATTTTACAGAATTTTACCACAGGAAGAAGTAAAAAGCGCCCATATTTGCCATTGATCATTTTCGTTTGTGCCGCCAAGGAGAGGACTGACAGGCGTATTTTCTCAAAATTGTTTCTAGAATTGATTTATCCATTTAAAATAAATCCTAGGTATTTGCATTGATTTGGGGGTGTTTCATCGAAGCGGAAATGTTTGAGGGAGAAAAGACTGAAGTTAATTTTTTTGAAATTATCGCCTGTCTTTTCTCCCCTGAACATTACTGACTTGCCCAAACCCCTACCCACACCCCCACTCACACTCCTACCCATCCCCCACCCCACAATCCCCTACTTACCGTGCATTCCGTCTCGCTCTGTCCCTGCGACGCCGGTTCCCTTTCACTTCCGTGACCGGGAACCGGTGCAGCAAGGTTCTTTCTTTTTCTTTTTTTTGGGTCAGCTTTGGAGGTGTCTCCCGCAACCCCCGCTCACTATACTGTATAGTATAGTGAGCAGGGTGTTGGCGGGGACACCCCTGCAGCCCCTGCAGCCTTTTTCTTGAGGGGGACTGTGGGACAGCTGTGGGGGACACCCCTGCAACCCCCACTCACAGCATTGTGAGCAGGGGGTTTCAGGGGACTGCCTGCAGCCCTTTTCTTTTGTTTTTGTTTGTTAATTTTTTAGGAACTGCAGGACAGCTGCAGGGGACACCCCCGCAAAACCCGCTCACAGTATAGTAAGCAGGGGTCACTGGGGACCCCACCACAGCCCCTGCAGCCCTAGACCAAATGCAAATGACCTACCCAACCAAAGGTCGAACTTTTAGAAGGTCGAACATTTGGTGGTACCTTCTTTTGGGCCTTTGGTTGGTTAGGTCATTTGGATTCAGTCTTTTTGGCCGAAACCATTTCCAATGGTACATTTTATTGACCTTGACATTATTTATGGCCCAAGTAAATGAACAAATCTGCCCATGGCCTTGAAAAATCATAACCTTGGTCTTACTGGTGTTGATATCTAGATTATTTGTTTTCATACAAACTTTAAATGTGGAAAGACATTGTTGAAGTCTAATTGGGGTTTGATCTAATGCGAACATGTCATTCACATACGCTAAGCATTGAATAGAGATTTCCGATAAATGATGAGGGAAAGCATTCAAGTTTTTCAAATCTAAAGTCAGATCTACAGTGTATAAATTAAGAAGTGCTGGAGTTAGAACGCAGCTCCACATTTAGTAGGGCCTGCACCTCCGTACCTGTATGTACATCTCTTCAAATATTTACTAAATGTGCTGGGCACATCCACCGTAACAATTTTTCCCAGAGTCAATCTCTTTTTACTCGGTCAAATGCCAAAATGAAATTTATAAAAGCCAAATATATGTTGCTATTTATTGATAGATTGATTTTGCATACGAGAGATTAGAAAGCCATTTATTTAAATGTGTTCCCAAACTTTTTCTAATGACATGTTGTGATTCATCAATTGAGAACTCTCTAAACTCTATCAACTTAGTTCTTCAAGAATTAAAGCTTAAGTGCATTTGCTGGCTGCGTATAGAAGGGAAAATGCTCTATAACCTTCTGGATTTAACCTCTCTCCTTCCTTGTATAAGGGAATTAAGTGTGACGTCTTCCAAGGAAGGGGGATGGTATGATGAGTGAAAATAGACTGACAGGGCTCTTAGAATAACACTCCAGGTTACCAGGTCACTTGCTATAATAAAGATAATTTTGTGTTGCTTTCAGGGCAATGCACTTCTCTTTCATTTAGTGGTAAAGACAAACATCTTGTTTATATTGATGAATGTGTTTATTGATGAATTTTTTTTATTGATACATTTTTTTTCAGCAAGTATTCATAAGATAGTGGCGCTTAGCCAACACGTGTTTCAACCGTTGGTCGTCTTGAAGGCTATTACAACTGCGCATGATCAAATGACATATTTTCATCAAAAGTCACATACATATTTCCATAAAACCATTCATTATAACTGTATCAACATCATTGGATATATGATCGAAAATAACATTTGAGTTACATTTTGAAGGAGTAACATGAGCCACATTTTCACCAAACTATTATTCACATCATTTGCGTTTTGATAATTAATATAATTGAGCATTTGTAAAATGAATCTGCACTTTCAATGTTAAATACTTATTGTGATAGATATTCAATCAATCTTGCTGCAATGAGACAGTTCCTCAAATTAGGACCACAGTCCTCCACCAATGTAACAATTAAAGTGGCAAAATGTATAGTCTGAGGAGTAGTTGATCACCCACACCCATGTGATTGCTTATTATTGATTGAATGTCTCAGGAGGAGAGCTCAGGGGCAACGTGCTCGACTTGGAAGCAAGACAACACGGAGCAACACAGGTTCGATCCCCGGGTCCATGCTTAGAAACCTATGGGTTTCTAAGCATGCTCCCACATTTGAAAAATTCCTGTATACGTGGTCTCATCCAATCAAATGTATTTTTAGTACAGTTTACTAAAGGTTTGAGAAAAGATGGACTCAACTTTTCTAAATAAAGCATTGTTATCTTCTGAATATTTAGTGATAAGGCTCACCTTTTGTTCATGTACTGTTTTTTTTTTTAAAAATCTGGTTTGACCATGTTGGCTCTTGTCGTTTTTTTAATTTTGTTGTGTGCTGAGTATATGGAATCCCTAGTATATCCTCTTCATCTAAATCTATTACTTAGTAATTCATATTCTTCTACAAAGTCTGAATCTATACTTCAATTCCTGCAGGCACAGTTCAATTCACCAGTAGGTATATTTTTGATAGATTTCTTGTGGCAACTGGATGCAAATAGGGTGCAGTTAACTTCAGTGGGTTTTCTATATGTTTTACTTTCAATACATGCTGGTCTAAAAAAGCAATGCTGGTTCGGTCACTATGGCCCGTTAATTCTAAACCAAGTTTATTGTGGTTGTAATGATTAATGAACTCTTGAAATTTGGTTGTGGTATGTCATCAATACATACAGTAATATTTTTATAAACGAATTAAAACCTAAATCCAAATTTATTCCACAATTATCTAATGAAAGCATTTTGAAACTTTTCATAAAGCTGTCATTGAGGAAATTAATTGACTTATGGATAAAAGTAGTGCAACATTTTAACACAATAGGAGGAATCTAGACAGTCATGAAATTAAAGCTCTGCAAACTTAATCTAAAATGAATTCCATAGTAATTAAGGAGGCTGACAAAAATGATGAGTGGGCGTTCTCAACAGAGAAGATTATGTGCAAATGGGTAACCTACATTTATCAACACTAGGCTGCTATAAAAAACGGACATCGAACCCTACAAAGGCTGTAGTGCAAGAAATGTCAATACCTATATCAAGAGGGGAGAAAAAGGGTCTGCTAACAGATGATGAAATGTCATTTTGAACCATATCAGAACCAATTATGCCAACAATTTATTTTTTACCTAAAATACACAAACCCTTTGATAATTTACCCAACATTCGCCCAATAGTGAGCGGAATCGGTTTGGGCTACTGAAGGACCATCCACATACATTGATCTACTTATTAGACATCAAGTTGAAATATTACCTTCATACATCAGAGACTCGACACATGTTTTACAAATCTTGTCTGATATTCACTGTCAACCCGAATATTTGTTAGCCACTTTATGGGGGTAATTCATAGAATTCAGCACACAAGTGGCGCACGCGGCTTGCGCATAGTGTGCGCGTGCGAATCTCTGCGCCAGCCCCATGGGCTAAAATCCATTTCCGCGCACAGCGTATTCATGGATTTTAGCTACCAAAACCAGATGTGGCGCACAGTGGTGCAGCGACCCTGCAGCAGCACCAGTTATGCCCCCAAGAACGCCCCTCGCGCAAGGAAAAGCCATCAAAATCCCCAATCCAGCGCAAAAGGCTGCGATAACCCTGGACCAGTATACAGGCCGCCACACAGCACATGGCAAGCGGGGAACGTGTATTACTGGGGTTCGTGGGAAGTTTCACACACGAAAGGGCCTGTGCGAGTTGGGTACGTGTATTCCTGGGGGGCGCAGGAAGTTTCACACGCGATTGGCCCTGTGCGAGTGGGGTACGTGTATTCCTGGGGTGCGTGGGAAGTTTCACACGTGAAAGGGCCTGTGCAAGTGGGTACGTGTATTACTGGGGTTTGCGGGAAGTATCACACGCGATTGGCCCTGTGCGAGTGGGGTAAGTGTATTCCTGGGGTGCGTGGGAAGTTTCACACGCGAAAGGGCCTGTGCGAGTGGGGTATGTGTATTCCTGGGGTGCGCAGGAAGTTTCACACGTGATTGGCCCTGCGCGAGTGGGGTATGTGTATTAATGGGTTGCGCGGGAAGTTTCACACGCGATTGGCCCTGTGCGAGTGGGGTACGTGTATTCCTGGTGTGCGCGGGAAGTTTCACACGCGAAAGGGCCTGTGCGAGTGGGGTACGTGTATTACTGGGGTTCGCGGGAAGTATCACACGCGATTGGCCCTGTGCGAGTGGGGTATGTGTATTCCTGGGGTGCGTGGGAAGTTTCACATGCGATTGGCCCTGTGTGAGTGGGGTGTGTGTATTCCTGGGGTGCTCAGGAAGTTTCACACACGAAAGGGCCTGTGCGAGTGGGGTACGTGTATTCCTGGGGTGCGTGGGAAGTTTCACACGCGATTGGCCCTGTGCGAGTGGGGTACGTGTATTCCTGGAGTGCGCGGGAAGTTTCACACGCGAAAGGGCCTGTGCGAGTGGGGTACATGTATTCCTGGGGTGCGCGGGAAGTTTCACACGCGAAAGGGCCTGTGCGAGTGGGGTACGTGTATTCCTGGGGTGCGTGGGAAGTTTCACACGCGATTGGCCCTGTGCGAGTGGGGTACGTGTATTCCTGGAGTGCGCGGGAAGTTTCACACGCGAAAGGGCCTGTGCGAGTGGGGTACATGTATTCCTGGGGTGCGCGGGAAGTTTCACACGCGAAAGGGCCTGTGCGAGTGGGGTACGTGTATTCCTGGGGTGCGTGGGAAGTTTCACACACGATTGGCCCTGTGCGAGTGGGGTACATGTATTCCTGGGGTGCACGGGAAGTTTCACACGCGATTGGCCCTGTGCGAGTGGGGTACCTGGATCAACCATCTAGAGCCCCAGCAGCCCGTGCCTACCATCTGCCCATACAGATCTGCACATTTCTTCATGCCTAAATCGCCCGCGGCACCCGATCCCACACTGCGCTGCTGCCTACCTGACCCTCCAAAATGGCCGGCGCAACACGGCATGAGAGCGAGGCTCTCGGTTGCTAGGCAACCCAACAATACATCTGTGATCCCGCACCACCAGCAGGGGGTGCGCGGGGAGTCCTACATGTGAATTGGCAGTGTGGGTCCTCCCAGGTGTTCCCTCTACACCCTCCACGGCCCCTGCAGGCAGCCCACACCACAGGGGACTACCCTGCACCCCTAGTCATGTCCTGCAGGCAGCCCATCCACCATGGGCATGCCCCCCAGCCAAGCCACATGTCAGCTTGCACTACCAATCACCAACTCATGCCCCCCTCTACCCCCACCCCCCAACAGTCAGGGACACCTGCCAGCAGGCCCCCACTCATGTCCCCTTGCACCCCCACCCCCCAGCAGTCAGGGGCACCTTCCAGCAGGCCCCCACTCATGTCCCACTCATGTCCCCTTGCACCCCCACCCCCCAGCAGTCAGGGGCACCTGCCAGCAGGCCCCCACTCATGTCCCCTTGCACTCCCACCCCCCACCAGTTAGGGGCACCTTCCAGCAGGCCCCCACTCATGTCCCACTCATGTCCCCTTGCACCCCCACCCGCCAGCAGTCAGGGGCACCTGCCAGCAGGCCCCCACTCATGTCTCCTTGTACCCCGACCCCACAGCAGTCAGGGGCACCTGCCAGCAGGCCCCCACTCATGTCCCACTCATGTCCCCTTGCACCCCCACCCCCCAGCAGTCAGGGGCACCTGCCAGCAGGCCCTCACTCATGTCCCACTCATGTCCCCTTGCACCCCCACCCCCCCAGCAGTCAGGGGCACCTGCCAGCAGGCCCCCACTCATGTCCCCTTGCACCCCCACCCCCCAGCAGTCAGGGGCACCTGCCAGCAGGCCCCCACTCATGTGCCCCAGCACCCCCACCCCCCAGCAGTCAGGGGCACCTTCCAGCAGGCTCCCACTCATGTCCCACTCGTGTCCCCTTGCACCCCCACCCCCCAGCAGTCAGGGGCACCTGCCAGCAGGCCCCCACTCATGTCCCCCAGCACCTCCACACCCCAGCAGTCAGTGGCACCTTCCAGCAGGCCCCCACTCATGTCCCCTTGCACCCCCACCCCCCAGCAGTCAGGGCCACCTGCCAGCAGGCCCCCACTCATGTCCCTCATCACCCCCACCCCCCAGCAGTCAGGGGCACCTTCCAGCAGGCCCCCACTCATGTTCCACTCATGTCCCACTCATGTCCCCTTGCACCCCCACCCCCCAGCAGTTAGGGGCACCTGCCAGCAGGCCCCCACTCATGTCCCCTTGCACCCCCCACCCCCTAGCAGTCAGGGGCACCTGCCAGCAGGCCCCCACTCATGTCCCCTTGCACCTCCAAAGGAAAGGTAAAAAAAAGATATCCATTGTTTCATGTTCATAATGAAAAAGAAAAAAGAGAAATCAATCCATAGTCCAACTATTTACAATACAGTGGCCTGAAACAAAAAATCCATTACTCCATCTCCATAATGAAAAAAAAAAATCCAAATTAATCCATGATCTAACTATACAATCCATTGTCCAAAATAAAAATCCATTAATCCATGTGCAAAATTACAAAAAAGAAATTAATCCATTGTCCAACGATCTAAAGGGTCCATGAGCGCAACCAAACAAATGAAACCTACCTAAGAAACTACCTAAAAATAAAACTATATACAAATGTGTGGCATTGTCCATTGACCATAAATAAAAGGAAAAGGAAACCTAACTCTAAAAACTATTTACAATGGCAGCGGGCTCGTCCGACGGCTCACTTTTGGATGTCCCGGGGCAGGGCATCATCAAACTCCTGCTCAATGTCCTGGAGGCGGTCCTCTTCCATGGCCCCGAGGGTTTGCAGGGACGACGACATGTTCTCCTCCAAATCCCCGCGAATTGCCTCGAGGCACTCGGCCCACCTCAGAGCCCTACGAATGGAGTTCTCCGCCCTGACCATTGTGAGCCGTGCCTCTTCTGCCTGCTGCCGCTCCGCATCTATAGCATAGCCTAACCGCTGCCACACGGAAGACACTTCCAGTCCTGGGTCCTCCTGCCCTCCGCAAGAAGGACCAACACACAGAGGAATCCAGCACTGGGGACCCGTCCCAGCAGGTCAACGCGGTCAAAGAGGCACCTGAGATGATGTGCAGTCTCTTCACGAAAAGACAGCACATCAACTCGCATGCCCCGTTGATGCAACACTATCCTGGCCAGGAAAGACTCTACACTGTCCCGGATAGCCACGTTCGCAGGGAGAGGAAGGCCAATTGTTGTGTGCTCATCCCCTCCCTGAAAACGGGTCTGGATGTAGGCATCCCTGCTGCTGCCAGATGATGCAGTGACAGGATCAGGGACAGGAATGCACACAGGCACCTCCGCAGCGGCCTGTGCTGCCTCCTGTCCCTGGTCCTGCACTGCACCACTAGCACCAGTGGAATCCCCACCTCCAGACCCCGTGTGTGTCCCTTCCACGGCCTCCTCCTCCACCAAACCCCCCACCAACCTGGATGACTCCATGCCATCTTCCTCCGTCAGACCCTGTGGGGTATCAGCTGCCCCTTCTGCTGCCGAGGAGTCCATCTCCAACCTCCACCTCTTGGACCTACCCTCTGCAGCTGCGGCCTGGGATGCAGCACCAGACTCCTCACTCCCCGACGAGATGACAATCTGGGAGGGGAGCCGGGCCTTGCGTCTCTGGCTGGTGGTGCGATCCCTGCCGCTGTGCACCACAGCACCATCTCCGCCCTCTTCATCAGTCGACGCTGCAGACAGGGAGAGATAGAACACAGGCATCAGGGCTTTGTACATTGGACTGATACACACATGACAGTTGTACATGAGTGGCATTGTCAAACTTCAGACACAGCATCCCACTCCACGACACACATGTCATTTTTACTCACACACATGAGCATTTCCACAGCAATATTGCACCAGGCAGCACCATCCATACACATACAACAGCATGTACAGCCAAAGGTGAGCCTGACATCACATGAAACACTGGGAGTGCACTAGACAGACATGCGCACACGCCACCACACTTACATGCATGTCTACATCTCCTCCAACTGTCGCAGTGATGAGATCGCCATACATGTCACATCTGACATTCAGCCTTCTACATATCAGTGCCACGTGCATCCATGTTGCATCACAGTTGCACACTAGTCAAATACACAAACATGCACATGTACACAGTGCAGATACATGCATTATGAACCACCATCCATGCCACAACCATGCCAATGTACATACACAGAAATTCAAACAAGTGTGCTCCCCTGCATTTGCCCAGCATGCTTACCAACACATACACCATCAATGTGTCTCACACCTGAGAGGACTCACATGTGGCAGCCTCACGCCCATGTTCATACACATCCCTACATGGCCCGACAAAAACATGTGTGCAACCTGCACACTACTGGCACACCATGACACGCACAGCGTCCAATCACCATGCATGTACACTTACCGCTCGACTCCAGACGGGTCTGCCTTTCAAGGATCTGGACGTAGAGCGCTGGGCATATGTGTTGCAGGACCCTCATTTGGTGGTCCGACAGCTGGCCCCGGCGCCCCTTGGCATCCACTGCCTTCGAGAGGCGCTGTGCCTTGTTGAGGGTCCTAGACCTGAAGACCTCCCAGCACTTCTTGACATGATGTAAGTTGCGGACTGCCACCGCCTCCGCGTTGATGGCAGTCACGATGTCCATCCAGATCCTGGTCCGTCCTTCATAGTCGGCGCGCAAACTTCCAAAGAGGGCATCATACTGCTCTAGGACTTGCTCCACCAGGACACCAACTTCCCTGGCACTGAAGCTGGTGGCCCTCTGCCTCTGGCAGAGGTTGTCAGTGGTGCCAGATGGTGTTGTGCCTGACATGGCAACCCCAGAGGCAGGAGTGGGTGGGCAACTGGGTCCTGGGGCTGGGCTGTGGAGCGATGGAATCCCAGTCGGGAGTCTTCGGTTCCAGCAGGGGTGGTCACAGCAACTGCACCCCTGGCTGACGTGCAGGCAGCAAATATCAGGGCACGTGGGCAGCAGGCAGTCAGACAGCAGCAGATGGCAGGTGGGAGCGTGCTTGGCACTCTGGGGGGCAGTAAATCGGCCTTCTGGGCAGGAGCGTGGTCTTCTGTGTGTTTTCGAGTGGCCAGCTTGATACGGAGTGATTTGGCACATGAAAAAATTGCACATCAGCATGTAATTGGAGGAAAGGCCCTTAGCGCGTAAGCGCGTCAGCACACATACGCGTTTTCATTGGACCTAAGTCCCTTAGTGCATAAGCGCGTAAGTGACATTACGCACGTGGGTGTTTCCCACAACACGGGTGCATACTGATTCAGCACGTGAAAAAACTGCACGTCACCGTGCCATTGGAGGAAAGGGCCTTAGCGCGTATGACGCGCAAGGGCGTTTCCCTCAACACGGCTGCATGTTCATAATACACGTGCAAAAAAAACACGTCTGAGTGTCAACTCGTGTATTTGGAGGAAAGGGCCTTAGCGCGTAAGCGCGTAAGTTACATTACGTGCGCGGGCGTTTCCCTCATAGCACGTGATGACAGAGCACACGTGGAAAAACTGCACGTCCGAGTGTCATCGCATGTAATTGGAGGAAAGGGCCGCGTACACGCGAATGTGATGTGTACATGTGGGCCGGTTTAAAAGCTATGTGTAGGACGCCATTTCCTTGTATGTGCTTTTCGTGGAGAGCGAGTGGGTGAAATCTGTACTTCTTGTCGGTTCACACGCGATTACTTCACTGCGTTTCTAGTTCGTACTCCCTGTTACCTCTGACAGCTCTTTTCTGATTTTTTGTTGGGCCTGTTTCCTCAAAAAGCATTCACTTCTTCTTTTGTCCTGTCTCCTCAGACAGCATACAATTCTTCTTTTGGCGGGGGTGTTGCCAACGCGCACACGCGCATATTTTTCACGTTCTTTTTCCAGGCAGACGGTGAGTCGCGCACGTATTTAACAACTGTGCTTGCCCCGTGTGTCGCGTACCCCTTCAGTGGTCATTGTAGGCTGCGTGTATTACGCGTACACTTATTTTTGTGTTTCTGGGTCCCACAGCGTAGTGCAGGTTCATTATTTCACGCACATGGTCTACGAGGGGTTGCGTGCACGTTATTTTTTGATTTTGGGCTGCCTGTGCATTGCGTGACCCGTCATCTTCCCCCAGGGGTCACAGACAGCCTTGTTAGAGCACTAGGGTACGAATTCTACCTAGTAGCTACCCCTTTGACCCCCAATTGCCCAGGACAATAGTTTACTGCAACTCCCATACGCACAACAACATCAGTGCCATGGTTGGGAGGCGACCAAGCGGTAAGGGAGGCAAAGGTGGCCGACCTTCAAGAGGTGGGCGTGGTGGGCGCGGTAGGGCATGTGGCCGGGATTTGCAGGGTGCCCCTATACCCCCATGTGTGGAGGACCAATCAGGGACACCCATGCCCCCCGCCATGGTTGAGGGAAACGTGGCTGACACCATCCCAGCTCAGCCCCTGTTGGACCAGCCCATTGTGGCACCTGACCTGGCACAGGATGACTCCCAAGCTGACTTCCAGGTCAGCAAGTCTAGGCCACGTGTGGTGGTGCAAGTTGCTGTCACCAAGCCACGTGGATCTGGGGCAGCTATGTCATCTGCTGCCCCAAATATGCAGGTTGGGGAGGCTGCAGGAGCAGATGCAGCTCCATCTACCCCAGCTCTGACTCTCCCAGCCAGGACAGTGTCAGTCCAGGTCCATCAAACTGACGTTCCCCCTGCCAACATTACCCTGCAACCAACATTACCCTGCAACCAATGCCTGCACCAAGACCTATGGTCATTGTGCATTCCCACACTCCTTCTACCCAGTCAACCGGTGACTCTGCCCCTACTGACCAGAGCGGCGTAAGCCACTCTGGCTCCGCTCCACCTTTAAAGAAGAGGAAGAAGGGTGCTCTGGCACAACAGGCTGAGACCTCAGACACGGCTACACACTCCGGCACGTCAAGGAAGCCTAGCTTTAATGACCCGGAACTTGATGCACTTGTGACCTATGTGTTGGCACATAGCCGCGAAATGTTGGTGACTGCAGGGTGCAAGACCACACCTGGTCAACGTAGGGCACACTGGCAGACCGTCGCGGACCGCATAAGTGCCCTTGGATTTGTGAGGCGCACAGCTGATGATTGCTACAAGCGGTGGAATGACCTGAAACGCAGAGCAAAGAACAAGCTGGCCTCAAATCATGCCGCTACTCTGGTGACTGGCGGTGGGTCTCCACAAGAGGACAACAAACTCACTGAACATGAGTCTGTTGCTGGGACCTTCGTCACAGATGAACAGATCCAAGGTGTGGGAGATCTACCTGATTACGAAGCATTGTCCGGTGAGTGGCCATGCGTGTGTGTGTAATCCATGTGTATGTTGTTTTGGGTGACGGGTTTGGTTCTGATTCAGTGCCAGGTGAGGGTGTGTACTCCTGAGTGTTATGAGTCACCCATTTGCTTCCTCCCATACATTCACGTGCCTTGGATTTGGGTATGACTGTATCCCTTCTGCCCACAGTTGCCAATTAGGCACACATTAGTGCACTTTACCTTGAACTGTCATCTTGCAACTACATAGTTCACATTTTGTAAATGTTCATTCAGACTGATTGTTTCCACTCTCCCCTTTTTGCTAGACATTTTTCTGCACTATTGCAACATATGTGCTATATTTCGGTCATTGTTCACAGCCCACACTGGGGCACTATTTTTACATGGTTATGTTAATGATTAGACCATTCAGGCCGATGGAGTCTTGGTTGACCTTGAGGCTTCCACTAATTTTAGGGCAGAACAGCAGCTGGAGCAGCTCACACGTTCACTCTCAGCTGAGATGCAGGCAACACGTGAGGAGATCCGGGCATCACGCGAGGCCATGCGTGCAGAAATGCAGGCAACCCGTGAGGTGCTGCATGGGGATCTCTGCACATTAATCCTCCAGAATGAGACCTTCCAGAGCTGCATGCTTGCTGCCATGGAGGACCATACCAGGGCTTTGCGTGGGCTACCTCCCATAGTGCCACCACCTCCTGATGCAACGGCAGAGGGTGAGGAGAGCGACAGCAGTTCTCCCACAATGGCATAGCCGTGTAGGCCATGAGCCCAAGGAGGTATTTTTTTTTCCGCAACATCCACGCAGGTGGGTGTTGGTGTGCACCCTGTCCTCGAACCTCCTGGGTGGCCTCCCCCACACCCCCCTGGCCTGCACATGTCCATTTCTGTTTTTTTTTTTTTTTACAGTGTGTTGCCTTGTGTGGCTCCTGTGGGCATCCACTGTATTCCGGCGGGGCACATGCAGGCATGTCCCGAGTTTGGGTTAGATGCTTGGGTTCGTGAGACACACACCCCTCCTGCTTCCCGTTTCCATGGGCTTGCAAAGGGTGTGACCAAGTGACAGTGAATTACACAGTGACGCTGGGCTCCCATGAGCTGTGTGGGCAGTCTGTAGTCAATACTGTGTAGACATTCCTAGTGGATATTGTTGTTGTTTTGTACACTGCATGGTGTATTGATATGTGCTTGTGCATCCATGTCCTCATCCTAATTTGCAGATTCCTTCCTCATGTCTTCACAAGGCCGTCTACTTTGCAGATGGAGTTCATGCTGTATGCAGTACACTGAGACATTTGCGTGTCAGTAACACTGTACAGTTGGAAGGGGTCAATGTGCTGGCATATTCAGGTTGTAAGACTTGCACTACTTTGATTTTGTACTGTCATATTTTGCCACTGTTTCATCCTGTGTTTCTGTATTGTGTTGCTGGTAAGTATTTGTTCATGTGTGCTGTTTCTTATTGATTACTGGGAGCATATTGTCTGTGGCCTGTTTCCATTTCGGACAGTGCACTTTGTGACACTTGTGTCATGTGTTGTGCATTCATTTGGTTGCTTTCACATTGCATGACATGCCATGGTGTGTTGGGTAGCTGAGATGGGGAGGGGTTGGGTGACATGGCACTAGTTTCATGTTGTATTTTGCAAGGGGGTAGTCATTCATGCAGCATGAATATGTGTGTCTTTTTATCACACATCATTGGTTGACCAATCTCAGGCTGTTATGGTAGTGACAGTTGACTGTCCCTAATGTCATCATCATTGATTGTCAGCTGGTATGTGCCACGGCTGTGTGCACTCTGCAGGGGTGTGATTTTAGGTGAAGTAATTAGCCACCAGCTGCGTACGGGCTGCCTCACCACGTGCCCTTTCCCCTCCCTTGCGCAGCAGGTGTGCATGTGGTTGGGGATGTGGGGGCACCACCATGTCCACCAGCAGGCCCCGGCGTGTTGCAACGTTGTGCAGGACACATGCTGCCACTATGATCCTGCAAACTACTGGGGGAGCGTATAGTAGCTGCCCACCAGAACGGTCAAGGGAGCGAAAGCGTGACTTGAGCACTCCGAATTTGCGCTCCACTATGCCCCGGGTTGCAATATGGGCTGTGTTGTATCTTACCTCGGGTGGCGTGGTGGGGTTCCAAATTGGCGTCAACATGTGGGTTCTCAGAGGGTAGGCACTGTCCCCTGGAGAGGTGATGAGGGTATCATTAGTGGGGTTGTGAAATTACTCAGTATGTGACATGCATGCATGTGCAGAGGCATTCATACTCACCAAGCAGCCATGTATCGCCATGCCACCCAGCTTCTAGGTCCCGGTTTAGGGTTGACATTCTGTAAATGAAACTGTCGTGGGTGGACCCTGGATAGTTGGCATATACTGAGGTGATGATTCCCTTGGCATCACATACTACCTGGACGGAATGCCAGTGCTTGCGATTTCTGTAGATGTGCTCAGATGCCCTGGGGGGACGTAGAACCACATGGGTGCAATCAATGGCACCTAGCACTTTGGGGAATTGTGCCACCCCTTGAAAATCCTGGATGGCAGCCTGCCTTTCTGCAGGTGTTCTGGGCAGATATATCTGCCTGCGGACTGATGGGCGTGCAGGCATGATGGCCAACACCTGGTGTAGGCAGCGTGACTGCGTGGCCTGTGACACCCCCCCACTATAGCAGTTGTCCGCCGAAATGATCCAGTGGCCAAGAAGTGCAGTACATTGAGGACCTTCTCCAGGGGGCTGAGTGCTTGGGAGCACAGGGTGGGTGATGTGAGGTCATCCTCCCACTCACTGACCAGGTCAAGTATTATGTGAGGTGGAAACCTGTACCTCCCATACACCTGGACATCAGACATCCCAAAAAGGCTGGTTCTGGGTGTAACAATTCTGGGCCTGACTATCCTCCTCCTCCTCCTGCGGTATCCCACGACCACTGCTGCTAGGAACGGTATGTTCATCCTGGCGTCTGAGCTTGTTTGTTGTTTGTGTGCACTTTTATGCTGCGCGGATTCCACGTACGCCTGCTTTCTGCTGGCGTACGTGTTTCCAGATTAGCGCATCTTCTTTGGCGCATGCGTTAGCCCCGTTCTATTCCATGAATACGTGTTTTGAACGTGCGTGTGGGCGTTCCGCGCATTTGCCTCCTGTACTTCCCCCGTGATGCCCACATTTTTCATTTTCCCTGGCGTTGTTCCCCATTCCGCGTGTCATGCCCCCTGTTTCGCCTACTTTTGTTGTGTGCGCCGCTGTTTGGAGACGTGTGCGCCAGCGTGCGCCACGCAGAATTTTGGTGCTCATCCTGGGATTTACACACGCACGGACTTCCATGAATCGTTGTGTGCGGGTTTCGATGCGATTTTCGCACTTGCGCTGCGATTTTCATGCTTTCGCATGCTTGCGCCGAAAATTTCAGCGCACATTAATTCCATGAATCGGCCTGTATATGTCAAATCTTTGCACATGTCAATAGACCGTGAACTGGCAATGCAGACAATAGATTACACATACCCAGAATTCTCAGCTTCAAATCAACAACATGTTGAAATGGTAAAATAGTGTTTGCATTTCAAATTGAATAACAAACACTTCTTATTCAACCAGCACTACTACTTACAGACCAAAGGGGTAGCAATGGGTGCAAAATTTGCCCCATAGCTGGCAAAAGCATTCATAGGACAGGCAAAAGTATTCAAAGGACAGTTTGAACAAACCCATGCATTGACCAAAAGAGACTATACGGATAATTTTGTCATGTGTAAATTATTAATTGATGACATTTTTGTTATTTAGAAAGGTACCACAACCATTAAACATTAGAACCACAATTAATGTATTAGTTTAGAATTAAAGGGCCGCAGTGACAGTACTAGCATTGATTTTTTAGACTTGCATGAATTCATCAAGAATGGTAAAATAGAAAGTAAAACATATGGAAAGCCCACTGAAGTTATACCAACTGGTGAATGTTACTGTGCATGCAGGAATTGTCATACAGATTCAGACTTTGTAGAGGAATTTGAATTACTAAGTAATAGATTTAGAGAACAAAGATGTACTAGGGACTCAATATCCTCAGCATACAACAAAATTAAAAGAAGGACTAGAGCCAACATGGTCAAACCAGACTTAGAAGAGAAAAAAGTACACCAAAAGGTGAGCCTTATCACTAAATATTCAGAAGATAACAATGATTCATTTAGAATTGTCAACAAACACTGGCATATTTTGCAAATGGATAAAGATCTATCACAATATTTAGATGATAAACCCACATTCATTTGCACTCGAGCACCAACTATCAAGAACAAGTTGAGTTCATTGTTTCTCAAACCTTTAGAAGACTGTACTAAAAGCACATTTGATTGGATGAGACCATGTACACAGGGATTTTTCAAATGTGAGAGCTGCACATTGTGCAGATTTGCGCACTCTGTCAGTAATCAATTTGTATGTGACAATGGTATAATAATTCCAATGAAAGACATGATCAATTGTACATCTAAATTTGTAGTATATGCAATCTTTTGTGTATGCTGCAAAATCTATGTAGGGGGCACGATTCAGGAGTTACGTACCTGTATTAGAGAGCATATCTTGAGTCTGAATAGTCAGGATATAAGACTTATATTGTGCAAGACATCATATCCACTATAAATACACAGTTCAAAATGGCGGCCGCTAGTAACATCCACCTGGCAAGCCACAGTTGATCCTTAATAGGACACCTTTTTCTGGAGTATTGAAACCTCAAATAAGTAAGACAATTGGAACTTAGAATAACAAAATGGTATTTATAAGAATATTAGTTTGTATTCAACATATTCAATGAGCTAAACAGAATTATGATACAATCCTTATACATTCATTTATTTAGATGCAGTTCATTTGAATGATCATAATTCACTAGAACATATTGGACCGAATCAATCTAACACAGTTCACACTTAGACCTTTAGAGCAACTTAGGGTTGAGTACTTTAATAGAACCATCTAATTTTGCATCACCAGTAATCAAGCATACTGATTTGGTACTAAATCAGGTTCTATTACCCAATGGGGAATGAACTCTCTGAGTTATGGGACCAAATCCCATTAACTGTATGTCACTAATTCGGTGGGATGCTTTTGAGATATTAATAGACACAGATTTGGACTAAATTCAATCAATAATAAGCAATCACATGTGTATCGTTGATCAACTACTACTCAGAACATACATTGTGTCACTTTAATTGCTCAATTGGTGGAGAACTGTGGTCCTAATTTGAGGAACAAGATTGATTGAATATCTATCACAATAATATCTATCACAATAAATACATTAAGTATTTAACATTGAAAGAGCAGACTTAATGTGGAATTAAGGATTTCAGGCATTTTATGATGATTAATCTTAGTTTTACTGTTTTTCTATCGTCTCTCACGTGTTTTGTCACTTTGTCTTCTTTATCTTCTTCCAGTCTCATTTATTTGATTCATTTTACAAATGCTCAATTATATTCATCATCAAAACAAATGATACAAATAATGGTTTGAAGAAAATTTGGCTCATGTTACTCCTTCAAAATGTAACTCCAATTTTATTTTCAATCACATATCTAATGATATTGATACAATCATAATGAATGGTTTTATGGAAACATGAATGTGACTTTTTGATGAAAATATGTCATTTGATCATGCGCAGTTGTAATAGCCTTGAAGATGACCAACGGTCGAAACACGTGTCGGCTAAGCGCAACTATCTAATGAATACTTGCTGCAAAAATATTCAGCATTAAACATCCTAGAATGTTAAGTGAACAAGAGGTTTGTCTTTACAACTAAATGAAAGAGAATCGCATTGCCTTGAAAGCAACAAAAAGTTATCTTACGTTTAGGAGGCCTGGCGACGGTCTCTGCATTCAAGGGCTTTGCAGCTATCATTCTATTTTAAAAATTGGATAAATTAATAACCAGTCCCAAAGTGTGTCATTTCCAGTTAGCCCACAATCTATTTTTCCTTTTATTATAATTAGGTCGGAAATGCCATCCGGGCCTAGAGCTTTCAAGGATTCAAATTTTTTATTAGAGTTGCAATAACTTCCGCTGATGTTGTAAACCTTCCATAGTGCTTTCTGGAAGTGCACAAGAGCTCTTGGGAAGAACTGAATGGGGCATATCATTCTTTGAAATAGTTATGCCAAATTGCTTTGAATGGCCAATTAACTAGATTCTCCATCTATTTGATCCGCATTGTTTATTAAATCCCAAAAACGTTGAGTATTATTAGAGTTGAGAGCACGCAACATCCTCTCCGAGTCATTTTGCAAAGGCGAATGCTTGTGAGTTTTTAGCCAATTTTGAATCCTTTGTTTCATTAACTTATGTCCACTCATTAATTGTATTGGATTTGAATTATGTAAAGGGTTCTACTCATCTCAGGTTTTTTAAGATGAATGAGGGGTACACAGGAAGATTAGTGGATAAAGAGTTATTATTTCCATTACCCCCTTAAATTAATTTTCCAAGAATTTCAAGAAGGAAGTTAGAAAATGGAATATTGCTCTGTTGATTTTTTATCAACAATTCACTCCATGTAAATATTTTCTGATTTAAAGCCATAATTATTTTAGGACCCCACATGATTCTACTTCAACCATCATTTGTCCTTAAGATTTCTGACATTCTCTGATGTTTTTCCACTTATTCTCACAGGCCAGATATGGCACGCTTTTAATTTCCCTCTCCATGCTCATCTTCTTGGTTTATCTTTATCTATAGCGTCACATCTGCTCTTTTCTTGAATTTACAGACTTTGCCCTGAAGAAGGAGCTAGTGCAGTCCAAAATGCAAAATAAGTCCATTGGTGTCTGCCTGATTGTTGATTACATTTTACCACCTCAAATCATTTATCGCACTTTGTTGAAATTAGTTTGTAATGAAACACACAACTTGGTATTGAATTGTGTTGTTAAACAGTAGTAGTGTTTTTCACTTAAAGTGTGCAGCCATCATTGCAGGATAATTTATTGTACCATTCAGCTTGTCATGGGTCTGTAGACAGTGACTATAGATAACTTTAAGAATCAGAAACTCTTAGTCTGCCAACTGATTGACTTCTTTGAATACTTTAAATTAATCTTCTATTGACTCAAAGAGACCCTGCTGTCATCGCATTGAAGTCTGGCTGCTACACAGGACCTGATGAAATTTCTTGTATTTCTTTTAATCTCTGATCACTGACTTGTTGGATGAGTTACTTCCGTTGACATTTTTTGGTCAATGTCTACATATGTATTAATGTCAGTCTCGCTTTTGGCTAATCTGTTTTCCTCCAGGGGCAAGTGAAAGAAGAGACCAGCATATGTATCTCTTGTTTGTTAGTAGTATCCATATGTGGTCTCCGCATTGACTGGTATAATATACTCAGATCTTCCAAAATGTTTTCCCTACCTTTTCAACTCTATCTTTCCATAACTCCAGATGCTGTCCACTGGCCATGCAGACAATCAGTTGACAGTGCATGATCCTAGGTCAATTACCATTTCTTTAGACATTTTTTCACTGGTAATTTGATCAATCACAAATTACAATTAATAACCGATAACCAATCATAAATAATGAAATAAGCAATATTCCACTACATTTTTTCGTTTGGCTCATAATTTATCAATGACTATCTTAAAATCACAATTCTGCAAAATAACAAATCAAATTTCTTTACCATTAAGATTATATGCTTTGCTCAACAAACATGCAAACAATGCGAATTCTCAGTCCATAGCTTAATCTGGAAAAACAGTCTATATTTTTTGTGAGATTATTCGAGGGGGAACATCTAATTCAACACAAGAATGCAATTTACCTCATGCATGTTATGTTAGGCACAATCTTTGTTACATAATGTATTAATGCGTTGACATCTGTAACATCTACTCTTCTCATCCCGGCTAAAGACCTCCATCTGTCCAAACATTTACCTCTATTAAATGGATTTTGGTCCTTTTACGGACAAGATGACACTACATTACACTCCTGTAACAACAATTCCATCAACAATCTGGGACAAGAAACAGGATGTTTTAGTCAAAATATGAATGTTTTTATTTAAAAAATAAATGGGTCAAAGTGCAGATGTTGCCTTAACTCACACAAAACACTATAAAATGAATTCAGACTACAAAAAAAAAATCAGAATTTGCAGCATGACTACTTTTGTCTCAGTGATCATCCGTACAAACTCATATGAACAGCTAGTCTATATAATATGATCAGATATTTAATTTGCAGTTCACCAATACATCTGGGCCTAGTTATGCATCTGAATCCCAAACACCTGAATTATTATCATATTCAGGATCCACTGAAAATCCCAAACCTTTAAAAGATTCAGGTAAACAGGTTTTGGGCAGATAGATTCAACTGGCTAAACAGAAGAAAGCTGCTGGCGATCTTCAGCAATTTCTGGGTATCATTCATATCCAAACGATTGGGGTGTGGGTTAGTGTCTGCTGTTGTTGCAAAGTTGGAACATTTAACTTTTGTTTCTAGGGAGGGATTTGTAGGCTTGTGGATCTAATATATGTAAATGTAGAGAAAGAATGAAGAAACATTTTAAAGGAAAGGAAGCTTTAGGCTTTTTGAACTTTGAAAACCCAACATTGTTGCCTGTTTTGCATTTAATATTATAGAAGCGAACTTGGGTAGAGGGATTTGAGGCAGAATATCATTTTATTTTATATTTTGCAGAAAGCATTTAAAAGCAATCTGCATTTCAAAGAAAGGCAGGCTATCCTTTGTGATTTTTGTAAGACTTTTCGCTTTCACTGCCAGGCAACTACAAAAATTAAATTATTTGTGCCAGGCACCTCAACAATTTACTCTAAATCTGTACAGTGGGGCTGTGCAAGCAATTCAGTTGCTACAACTTTGGCACATCAGAAAACCTTTTGGGCGTGCCGGAAAAATATGCTGGAGGCGGTGGAAGCAGTGATGGGCAATTATTGGCAGGTTGATAGGCTGTGCGTCACAACACACCAATCTTTTGCAGGTGCTGGACACATTGTTGGAGCTGGTGGTTATCAATTAGTGGTAGGTTGATTGGCTAAGTGATGCAATACAAAATCTGCATTAGCTCACTGTGAGCAGTAGATCAGAGGAGGAATTTGCACTATACCAACTTGTTTGAACAAGCACATTCACACAAAAAACAAGCAGTAAAATTGGGTAGGGGGAGGTGGGAAGAGAACATTTTGTAGGTGTTGGAAATATTTTGGAGGCTGTGGTGGGCAGTTAGTGTCAGGTTGATTCTCTGTATGATGCAAAACACCAAATGCTTGAGCACCCTGTGAGCAGTATGTCACAAAAGGAATTTGTGCTAGGCCAGCATGTTTGAACAGGTGCACTAAAGCACAAAACAAGCAGTTTAATTATTTTGGGGGAAGAGAAAAATGTAGGAGTGCTGTAAAAATGATTGGAGGATTGGTGAGGTTTTAGTGAGAGCTTGATAGGTTTTGTGATGCAAAAACCAATTGCTTCAGCACACTTTGAGCAGTAGGCCCTAGGAAGAATTTGCTCAGGCCAGTTTGTTTGAATGCGCACACTCACATACAAAACAAGCAGTTGAATTGTTTTAGATGAAGAGACCATTTTGGGTGTACCAGAAAGATTCATGGGTTGCTAGTAGTCTTTTGGCGACCAGTCTATTGGCTGTGTAATGCAACTTACCACCTTCAAGAGTATACTTTGATCAGTACGGTGGAGGAGGCATTTGCGCTGAGCCATCTTGTTTGAATGAGCGCTCTCATACTCAGGACCAGCAGTTGAATTGTTTTGGTGGAAAAGAACATTTTGTGGCTGCCGGAAAAAAATGGGTGGTGGCTATGGTGGTGGTGGTGATCACAGGTGGTTGGCATACAGCATTAACCCCTTTTGAAAAACAGCCTGCCTATGTCCGTGTTGTTTGAGGCAAACAGCACCAAAAATGAATATGTCCTCTGAGGCAAAGGCCAAATGTGGGATGTTGAGAGGACAGTACAGTGAAACTGTTTCATGGTTCACTGCCAAAGTAGGAGCTGCTGCAATTGTTGAGGATGCACGAATCATGGAAGTAGAGTAGCACTATGTCAGGCAATAACAATAATTTGTACATCCACCAAGTGCGGAGAGCATTCAAACTCAAGTTTGAGAGGTGTGGGGTAGTCCTTCTAATATTATCTCTGGACTAGCTGTTTTGCCACTTCAGTATAGCTAGCTCAAAACTCAGGTTTCCTAAGATCAGAGTCTGGAGCAAGTGGAGATGTATCCCATGCTCCCTTTTTGCAACAGACCAACATACACATCCAAGTTCATCAGAGGTCTGTTGAGGTGCCGGCTGAAGAGACTGCCACCGAATCTGTACCAGAAAGAGCAGATGGTCTGGAGCAGTAGAGACAGGCACAGGCACAGTTGCCCATGTTAGATGATAGTGATGCTTCTAAGCCTAACACACCCACAGCATCTCCCCCCTTTTTACTTCTTTTTCCTATGATTTCGATGATGGTGATGATGAAGGTGATGATGATGATAAGCAGGATGGTGACTAGAACCCCTCTTCTCAAAGGAAAAGACTGAGAGAGGTTTTTACAGCTTGTACCTCAGTAGTGGCCATGAGGGATGGTTGGCAGAACAAACAGCCTGAAAGGGCACCTACTACTACCACCATGCCCACAAAGCCTCAGAGTACAGAAATACCACCACAAAGCACTCATCCTGTTTACCGTCTATTTGAAAAACCTCAGAAACCTGCTTTATTTCATTGAATCTTCTCACCACTGAACCACTGACCCTCCTTCTTCACTGGCCCTGAGCCTGTTGGTCTTTGTTGTTTAGGATTGCCAGCACTATCATGCCTATGGGCTCTCTTCCCAGTGCTTTATAATAAAATACATTTAAAGAAAGGCCTTTTTTAGATCTAAAAATGCTGCATATAGATGTTCCCCTCTCACCCTGCAATACATCTCTATTATAGTGTTGAGGGTGAAGCAGTGTTCAATTGTACTGAATTGACTTCTAAACCTTGCCTGCTGATTGATTAGTAGCGAGTTCTCATGAGACCAGGCTTCAATTCTACTCTGTAACACTTTGAAAAATATTTTGTAAGAGGCATCTAATAATGAAATCAGCCCATAACAGTGTGGATCATTAAGACTTCCCTTTTTAAATATTGGCACAATTATACTTCACCTCCATAAATTAGGCCAACCACCTGATTTACAAATCGCATTGAACACTTTCATCATAATAGGGGTCCAACCATCTGCTAAATAAATGAAGATCTCTTAATAATGATTTCCTTAATTTCACCTTCAGAGAAAACTATATTGCTTCCCCGGTATGATTCCCCTTGACTATCAGGTAACATACTATCACCCATGAATAAATTCCGATATTAAGTTACGCATCTATTTGGGGCAATAGACTTGCAGTAAGTTTCCCCAACCTCATTACATCCTTTGGACACTAATTTCCAACTGTGTTATTTGTAGCCACAGTTTCCTGTAGAAAGTCCCATTGTTTCTCAATAAAATCAATCTTTTTCTCTTTTGAGCAGTTTTTGATACTTAATTTTAGCCGTATATTTCTGGCCTGTATTATACTTGTTACTTTTAACCAGAATATTTAAGTCCCTTTTATCTCTCCTGCATTGATTGCCAAACCATACTGCCTGCTCAGGTGTTCGATACTCGGGTCGATGCACTGTATCCTTCTCCTTTATATCTTGAAACTTTTTCTGTCGGTCCTCAAAATGCTACTACATTCCTGCATGTTGCCCATGTTATTTATTATGATCCGTGCTCACTGCACTATGTCCTCTACATATGGAAGTTGCATTATTTAATCTTTAGTTAGTTTATGTCTGTGACCCCCCTCTTGTATGCTGGGATTCACTGTGGTGATATTTGTGGCCCCTTGCCAGGAAATCTCTACCTCTAGAGGGAAATTATCACTTTCATATCTCTGAGCAATTTCAAACTTGGAGATATTCTTGTTGAAAAAACAGTCAACGAGACCATAATCTATCACTGAGTGATTTGCCCCTCTGTTAAAGGTTCATTTAGATTGTACGTCTTCCTTGTACCTTCTGTTTAACTCTACCAAAGTGTATTCAGCCATAAAGCTGTCCAGGCTGCTACTGCCAGTATCAAACTTAAAATTTGCCCCTGTTCTTCTTGGGATTTCACAGAACTCCTACAATTCCAGTTTCTCATAATCCTCCCAACATCTGGACCTAATCTGGCATTAAGGTCACCCACAATAATTATCCCTGTCTGACGATCCTTCCACTGACAGGTGCCCATGATATCTTTTAACCCTGATACACATTTTGCCCCATTTTTTGGAGGACTATAAATGTTCACAATCAGCAATTGGCCTCTGGATTCTTCATTAGTTAGTAGTAATGCCAATTGATCTGCAGTGTTGCAAGGGATATTTTCTACCTGGAAAGGGGCGTGTTTACCTATCATAGTGGGTATCCCACTCTTTCTTCATCCCTCCTTACTTTTTGCCACAGATGCTGAATATGTAGAGTAACCTCGGACAATTATTTCATCCTTAAGCCATGTATCCTGGATGTTGACAATATCAAACGATCTCAAATACCCCAACCAATCTTCATCGCATACCTTATTTGCAAAACCTGCTGTATTCCATGAGACCGTTTCCAAATGATTTGCGCATCTGCCTGGGTCCTGTTTAATGAGTTCGTCTCTGTCACTTAGGCTAAAGCTGTTGCAATTTCTGGACATTTTTTGGTACACCTTACTTGGGCCTCACTTGACATCTTTACCTTAACATTCTGATAATCACCCCCCTCCTTCCTATGTCCAGAATTCCAGGAGACTTTCAGATCAGCCATACAATCCCCACCATCATTATCTTTCGCTAGTAAAGTGTTTATGTTAAAAATACATTTGTCCCTTCTCTGTATTTGGGATCAGATTTATAAACCAGGCATCATGGAGATGACAGATGTTAGATTTTATATCTGGATATACCATAATCCCTCTCTGTTCCAGTTCCTCCCTGCATCATAGGATTATACATTATTAAAACCAAATCGCACATTGCATCTCCCACAGTACATACAATCTTATAACGTTCTTGTGCAGGTGAAGTTCTTGAAGGATACTTCAGTGACCTCTAAAATCTTTCGTTTATGGCAATCAAAGTCCTTTTTTTACAAGTTCTTGTTCCCAAATGTTCTTCCTTTGAATGTAGACATTACATTTAGTTCCCCCCATTCTGCCAGCGGATCATCCTTGACTGTATTAATCCAGGCTGTCACCGTGCTATAAAGAGCGGCATTTTGACCAACTTCACAGTCAGCCTTTCCCAGGTCAGATTTACGATGACTCTCCTCTCGGGTCTTCACTGATTCCTTCACCTTTTTTTCATGTTATCCTTATTGCACAATTAGGGTGATATATCTGGTTTTACATGTTGGTCATTAGGTGGATTAGAATTGCCCTCTCGAAGGGTGTCCAAGAGAGTATTAATTCCAGTCCTTCTGTTCTCGTTCTGTTCAACCTGCTTGGACCTCTTCACCTCTGACCCACTTGTTAAGGGACCAACAATCTGGTCACTTACCTCCATCAAGCACTCCGCTCTACAGAAAAGTTGCATATGCATCCATGATTACACTGGAACAGAGTTTTAGGAAATAAGCATGGATGTTAATTTTTTCACTGTTCCTAGTGACTTTACAAGGCAAGTACTCAAATGCTCCTCTCTTCTCTTAATTCCCACACAACTACCTTCATTTACTCCATCATACTCTCCAAATGCATCAGCTGTTTTTTCACTTTCGCATATGAGTTCGCATATAAGGCTGGTGTAGAATGAGAACCACCCATCCCATCAGTACGGAGCCCTCCAGGCTCTCTGTACCCGAATATGAGGTCATCCAATTCTTTGAGGGGTACTATCTCTACTCTGTTCAGGTCATCTGATGGACCTCCTCACATAGGATCAGATAAAATCATTCCTGTTGCAGGGATAAGTGGAAACCTATACTTGTCTTGCCCTTTATCCATACTACCTCGGGGCTCTGGGTACTCAGGACATTCTAGTTCATAGATAAACCCCTCCACTGAAAGATTTATTTGACCCCTTGGACAAACACCTTCTTCTATTTGCCCCTCTTCCTTATCTTCTGGCATTTCTGGTTCCTCTACCACGTCTGAGCCCTGAAGTTGACCTAGCTGCCCTGTACAGTTTTCCTCAAAAAGCCGATCTGCATACAACACATTAACATAATCTTATTATTGCAACACCTTTAGAGTAATTCTAGCATTCTGATCGGTTGCTCATCAGCAAGTCCGTAAATAACTTTACACATTAAACACTCTAATTGGGGGCCACATTTCTTGGAACACTGAATACACCACCCCATCATGACATCAGACCCCTGAACATCACGCCCATCAATGACATTGCATTGTGCTGACCAGCATGAAACTTAACATTTTAATTATTTGGCATCCTTCATTATACTAGTTGATAACCTGCTCGATGCTAATTGGACCCTTATGTCGGAGACAGCATGGGTGACCGCATCCCACCGACATCGACCAATGATATTATGAAGGAAAATCATCAAGGTTGAAGACATTGTTGCATGCCCTGGAACACCCAATACCCTGTTTCTGATTGGGTCCCTTGGCGCCTCGGCCCTCTGCACCTGCTCGGCCAGTTGCCTCCCCAACTCCCTTCTCACAACTTGTGAGGGCCTGCTGCTGGAAATCAATTCTTCTTATTTTATTCAATCTACCATAGCACTTTCACCCACAGGCACAATGACCTATGGTTATTAGGGGTGCTGTCACTTCAATCCTAGTTATATCTTCTGGCAGCCTGTAGCCTGGGGCTCCTTGCCCCCAGTACTGTGTCCTTCGCACCCATTATGCATTGCCCTGTATCTTGTGTGACTGCACATGCTGTCTGGGGGGTTAGTTTCGGTCCCATGTGAACATTTTCTATTGTAACAATTAATTGGAGTCTATCTGGCATCTTCCTTGTATTTTAACCTTTGCTGCTCAGCATTTTCTCGGTCCATCAGCAGAAATAAAATTCAATTAGATGCAAGCTGTGGCTTTAGTTAAAATAAATGACAGCTCTGCAGCTGTTTATACGGGCCTATTAAAACATGGTGGATCTCTTGCTCACTGCTAGATTTAACCACTATACTTAATACAGATCCATCTACATAATAACCCTAATCCTACCTACCTACCTCTTTACAATATTATAAGTGTGTTGAATGAGAGTGCTAAAAAGAAAACTAAACGATATGTGTGGTTAACAGGCTACATGTGTAATATAAAAGTGCTCTATAACAAGGAAATGCATAACAGTATGTGTAATATAAGAGTGATCTATAGAAGAGAGTATTAAGGAAGAAAGTACAAAGAAAATGTTTTGCTGCATGTGTCGTTTTATGCCTGTTTTTCTGCACAGCACCAGCTCCCTCATGTGTAGCACAACTATGTCTACTTTAAATATGCTGTGATGTCACTATATCCGTGACCCTTGCGTCACCACGTCATTCCCTTAACTTGTAGATGTGCTCCCCCTTCTAGACGCTGGATCTGCATCTTCACACTCCCCCTTCAATTCATGTATTAATTGATATCTACTCCTTCGCCTGATCCCAACCATCCTTTGGCATCCATATCTTACAAACCCCACTCACACCTTCCCCCCTGGCTGCGTATTCCTCCAGTGTGCAGGTCATAAAGCAGCAACCCCCATTGCCATAACAGTTGAACCAGTGTTCAGTATAATGTCGAGGTTCTAGAGATGGGCTAGGGAGTGTCTCTGGAGGACCAATTGGTTCACTTATTTTAACCATGTGGGGCATTGGGTCAGCATTCCATTTGTCCGTTTGTGTTTGAATGGCTCTGGACAAGGGTGTGGCGTCATTGGCCATTTTAACTTAAAGTGAAATCATATATTTACCCTACTCCTACCACCCTTACAGCATCTCAGTCCCATTTGACATGCACAGAAAGTAAGTATAGCCTCTATGTGAGTCGGGATGAATATTTTGACGATGTCTGACAACCAAGCTGGCACTCATGCAAATATTTTATCAAACCAATCCTGTTCGACCACTCTGCTGGTATCTTTTACTATAGTCTCGTGGAGGGTATGCAAGATGTTAATAGCTTCTGACAATGTGCCATTCTCTGCATCATTTGCTGGCAGGAACATGTAGCAACTGCTGCCTCTTTTTACACACACCCCACCCTCCATAGCTGTAATTAAACTGGGGACATAGCAACTCTGCAGAGTGGTCAGTCTTAATGCTTGCAACGCCACCCTGACAGTGTTCAGTCCCTTCTCGGTCCCATTATTCAGCTGCAGCAACTCATAACGAGTTATCTGCAACCACTTTGCATTGGCAGAATTATTGTTCACCCAGTACAAGAAGAGAAGTGAAGAACACAGTGGCCTTGCTGAAAAGATTGCATTCCATAGATATTGCTGCCAGTCTATCCGTGAAGTCCTGGGACCAGTAATTGCTTGCCTGA
The DNA here is from genome assembly GCF_040938575.1 of Ambystoma mexicanum. Classification (NCBI taxonomy): domain Eukaryota; kingdom Metazoa; phylum Chordata; class Amphibia; order Caudata; family Ambystomatidae; genus Ambystoma; species Ambystoma mexicanum. The sequence continues at coordinate 970,311,535 of NC_090924.1, forward strand.
CAATTACGCTGTAAAGTCAAGGACGGTTTGCCACATGTGTACGACACCCCTCAAAGAGCTGGATGTTGTTACGCTCACCTGGATTTCACACGGGTGTCGAACGAAGCTGGACTGCTGGTCCAGTGTGACTCGTAGCGAAGTGATGATCGACTGCACTTGCCCACTCAGTTTCTTTTGCCTGGCCCACAAGAATATTTTCCTAAAAGCAGTAAAGGGGATTAGCCACCCATGGTAGAGAGGTTACACTAACACTATTTCCCTGAAAACTTCCAGTATTCCCCTTATTGTTTGGAAGGATGAACTCTCCATCCTGCGTGGAGTGCAGGGGCGCATAGAAGTTCAGTTACTTCATTGATCCAAAGGTATTTGGCAGAGTTCCAGACAACAATGACTCCGAGGTAAGTAGTGTGTAAACCGAATGTATAGTTCTTTTAGAGTTCAAATGTCTGTTAATTCACTCTTGCTCCTTTCATACCTTTTCCCCTTGCAGCGTGATCGAAGGAGTGAGTACGCCTTGATGGATGAAGGTAGCGCTTAGGTAAGAGTCAGTTTGTACCAAGCACTGTCTAGCTAGTAATATTGTTCCAAATGTAATTAAACAATAGTTCTATATCTTCTTTGCAGGTGCGGTCCTTGCCGAAAATGTCTCACGTAGGATGGTGACCAGCGCTGCCTCGAGCGGTAAAATTCCAAGTAAGTATCTTGCGGTAAGTAAAAGAATGTCTTTGGCGGAACCCCGCTCACCTTTTGTTTGTTCTTGTCTTTTCAGATGCTGATGTTTCAGGCGGAAATTCAACGGGTGCTGCGCCGGGTCTTGGAGATGCTCCAAAGACAGGTGAGTATGGCGCGGTGCTGCAGCTGGCAATGCGACACGGCTTATTTTAATGTCTTTTTCCTTTATCCACAGGTGCGGCTGCTCCAGGAAAAGATGATGACCAAATGGAAATCTCCTTGTTCTAACCTTCTCTTCTTCTTTTCTTTTCTCTAGGATCGGCTCCAGACACAAGACGGGTGTGGCTGTAGACTGGATGCTGGACTGCAGACACGGTGAGCGTTACGCAGCTAAAATGCAGAATAACACGAAGCATGTGCTGCTCTTCGGGCGTGGTTTAAATAGGATCAAAAAAGTAGTTCCCAGGTAAGAAGTTCCAGTACCACACCCAAGCAGCAAAATAGTACCTAAAGGAAAGTAGTCCCTTCATGGCCTCATGATGGCCTATACATGAGTTCTTTGCAGGATGACCTGCATAGTTTAAAGTTGGCAATATGAGCCTGGCGCCTGTGGCGCCAGGACTGAACCCACATAGCCCCTAGGCAGGGTTTTGGGAATTCCTGTGTCTTCTTGGGTATCTGTTCCCTGGACATATGGACCTGTTCCGGATGTCTGGGGGCAGGCATTGTGACAGATGTTCTGACAATGGCACAAGGTCCGAATGGGGCACTACTAGGGCGGGGAAGTATAGTGTGACCATAGAGCATTTTCTGCCCCACCGTGGTGGAAGCTGGGCATGGGCGTGGGTGCCACAGACCAAGTACAGGTCCATGAGGGCAGCTGTCCCTGCTCGCAGAATCGGGAGCTCCATTACTTTCATGCATCTCTTGTTACTGCCCAATTGAATGGTCCCTGTCGATCTGAAACAGAAAGAATATTGTGTGAGTGCATTCAAATGTGCAGGTTGCTTTCCGTCATCGATCCACGTGAGTGCCTTCTTCCAAATTGGGTGAAAATTTCTACTGAAGTGCACTACATCTTCCTCGGAAAACTCCACATACTGATCTGCCCTATACCCTATCACCCTCTCCACCCATTCATCCATTATGTAACACTGCTCTCTCGATGTGCATTAGATGCCCTGGTTCATTTACAAATAACATTGTGTGCTAAGTAGTGAATAAATACTCCCCCCTTATTGTCCCCTACGTCTCATGATCCAGAACTATATGTTAGGTTTCTTCCTGCTCTGCCATCCTTTTCAATTTAATATAATTATCCTTGTACACAACATCCCCCTCTTCTACTCACTTCACTTTTATTTTATTTCCCTGGAATAGCCCCCGAAATTTACAAAATTTCAGATTCACAAAGCAGTTTGCTGTCTGTGTTGGTACCTCCTGGGAAATGAACAGCTTGGGTGTGCCTGTAACATGTGGGATGAGAGAGCACACATAACATGTGCAATTTGCCCTCGATCGGCCCACTGCTATCAAATGGTTGTACCACATGTTTTCAGAGCCAGTGTTATGCCTGCCCTCAATGCTGTCTACAAATATATCTGGGTTGAATACCTCCCTCTTCCTCCTAAGCACAGACATGTTGTTAGTCCTTGGCAAATGTACAGTGCCAGTAAAAGACCCCTTCTCTACTTTGAACAAAAGGAAAGAAAGAAGGAAAAACAGAAAGACACTAAAAAATCCTAACGCATTTAATAACTTCACATTCTTCTTCTCTCCTGCTGGTTGTTCATTCTGTCCTCTTGAAGAAACAAAGTGATGTTAAAATAGTCAATTCTCTAATACTTTAATTTCCTCGTTCCCTGTCTCTTCTTCTGGGTGAAGGTTGGTCCCTTTGCCTTGATGGACGTCCGACACGTGGATCCAGACGCATCATCCATCCACCTTGACTGCGTTCTGTGTGGCGCCGTACGTCACTGTGTACGGGGTACTATAAAGCGGGGCTAATTTTGTCGCCGGGTGAAATTCCTGATGTATATCCTCTTGCCTGGGTACAGTGGAGGCTGCTGCAGTAGGGATGCTTCCTCTTGCAGTGTTGCAGTTTCTGTAGAGGAGGTGTCCACCTGGCTTTGGGAAGGTACCAACTGCCTTGAAATAAACTTTAAGGAGTTAGGTAGTCAGGTAGCTGTTTAAATTACCCATGGAATGCCTCCCCCAGAACTTGTACAGTGCTGCGAGCATCTGAAATCATATGTACAGGAGTTATTGGCACATGCATTCTCCTGCCTGTATTGATCTTGTGTAGTGTTCAATAGTGGTCAAAGCCAGGCGTGTTACGTAGTGCAAACAAAGCAAGTGGTAATCAGTGGACCCAGCTCTTTTGAAGAGCGTTGCACATCTTTGCCAGACATTCCTTAAGCAATCCATTGAGGTGCTCCATAACACCGTTGGCTTGAGGCTGGTACGGGGAACATAACTTGTGTTTGATTCCCAATAAAGATGTCATTTCATTAAAAAGGTCAATAATGAAGTGTGGTCCATTGTCGGATATCAAAACCTCACCACCCACCGTGGGAATACCTCACATACTAGGAATCTTGTTGCCCCTTTGCATCATTATGTGTACATGGACCTGCCTCCAGCCAATGGGAGAATGGACATGCCACAATAATTTCATAGAGATAGATATTACATCTGAGGGTCATATCGATAAAGTCAATATGCAGATGTTGAAAAGGCCCCACAGAACTTGCCAAATTTGTAATAATCATTTTGAGTATGTTCTCCAAGGTGTACCGCTGACAGGTAACACAATTATTAAAGAATGCTGTCACAGGTTCGGGCAAATTTGATACAAACCAATGTTACTGGATGTCGGCTGCAATGTACTCTTTGGATGTGTGTACTGGATAATATAACTGATGAAGGGCAATTGTAAGCAGCTCTGGGGCATTACAAGCTTCCTGTGCTGCTTTGCCTCCAAATCAAATCTGTAGGTGATAAGGAGCACCTCTCTGTGTCCATAGTACCTACTCTTTGTGTGGCATGCGTTCCTGTAGCTCTATTATCTGACTCACTAGTGTAGCATTTTAGGGCTCAGTGAGTGGTGCTGGTGGTAGTGACACGGTTGAGTACACGGTTGAGTACATGGGAATCCTTTCTGCATTGAGTGGCTGGTATTCTCTTGTATCGGGTGGCAAATAGGCAGCTTTTTTTGGCTGCTAAATATGCCCTGTCATTACTCATGTAAATTAAATCTGTATCTTTGGCATGGGCTACACATTTTACAACAGCCAGTGTTGCGGGAAGGGGCATTGCCTCTACCAATCTAGATAATAGCTCTGCATGTTGAACCAGAGTGCAATCACTTTGTCTGAACCCCTCCTCTTCCATCTTGACACCCCCAAGTACACTGTGGGGGTAACATACTCTGAATCTGAGTAAATGGTAAAGCAGTTCCCTTGCGGCATTTCAACTGCTGTTATTAATTACACCTGCTATGCTGCCTTTTCAGAGAAGTGCTGGGGTAATTTGATTTTGGCCCAAAACTGAAAATCCCCCTCGTGATAGCACACTACCGCTGCTCCCGTGTGACAAAAACTTATGTTCTGGTCATTGATCGCCCGTCAATGAAGAGCATTACTCCCTCCTCTAAGGCATCTTCCTATACTATGGTGAGGCCATCAACTGTGTAGATGTAGCTAGTGCAATCATGCACATAATCTCCTGCCTGTAATGGATTTGCTACAAATGTTGCTGGGTTAACAACTCGGGACCTCATTATGTGTATTTGAGGGTTGGACAGTTTGACCTCATACCCTGATGTTCGCTGAGAGGTGAGGGTACTTTTGGATTTGTCCAATATGGCAAACACTGATTGTTCCATGTAAAGCGTCACTGGACAGATTATGGAGGTTTACTGTAGGAGGTTTACTGTATTGCAAAGACTGCTGCTGCAAGTGCATGTTCGCATGGAAAGTGTCCCTGCATTACTGGGTCTAGTTGACCACTGTAATAGGCCTGTGGCATGTGCCCCTGTGCATAAACAGCCATCATAACCTGGTCATTAGCATGTGAGAAGAGAACACATCTTTTGTCCTAATTTGGAGTTACTAAAACAAGTGTGGTGCAGTGCACATTTTTTGATTCTTAGAATGAGTCAACCATTTCCTGTGTCCTCACTATGGAGCTCTTCCCCTTATGTGCCTCCTTTAGTCTCTGCAAAAGGGGCTTAGTATAGGAGGAATAATCCAAAATCCAAGAGCGGCTATGGTTGCACAGCCCCAGAAATGTCTGGAAATGGTGTGTTCTGTACTACTGTTGCGTTTTCTGGTGTAATCCTTCTTCCTTGTGAACATACTATTTGTCCTAAGCACACAACCTCTTTCTGCCAATACTGCAACTTCTCCTTGTCCTCCTTGTACCCTCTGTCAGCTAATAGTGTTAATAGTGGCACTGAGTCCTCCCTGCACTGCTCTTCTGTGGTGCTAGCCAGTAAGCGATCATCAACATATTGGATCACCATGCTGGGCATGTGCAAGTTCCCTACATCCATATGTAACACCCTATTGAAAACACTTGGAGGTTTGCAATATCCTTAAGGTAATCAAGTGTGTTGGAACCCGGTGCCGTGCTATGTGAACCTGGTGAGGTACTGTGAGTCTGGGTGAAAGGGTATCGAAAAGAATGCGGTTTTCAAATCTATCACTTTGAAGCATGTTGCTTCAGTGGGTACATTACACAAAACAGTGTCGGGGTTCGGTACCACTGGTAACTCTGCCTCCACTATATTGTTCAATGGGCAGAGGTCCTGGATCGTTCTCCATGAACCTCCTTTTGCTTTCTTGACAGGGTATATGGCTGTGTTGCATGGAGACTCTGAAATCCAAATTATTTCCTGCCATCACAATGCTAGTACTGTGTTATATATTCCCTTATCCACCTCTCATGACAGGGGGTACTGTCTGACTTGGGGTAACTTTGCCCCTGGCCTCAGTTTGATGCAGACAGCCCCTATACCTTTCAGCAGGCCGACATCCTGGGGGCGCTGGTCCATAGTTCTTTAGGCACCCTATTTAAATCCGCTTGTAAGTATGGTGGCACTGTGTTAGGGAGAATTCTCCAGAATGGCTAATTTCCCTTCCCTGTTGAGTCCCTCAGCAGCTTTGCTGGATTTCTAGGGTTTAATTTGTTCACCTGGTAAGAGTGTGAGCCTTTTTTCCCCCAATCTTACATGTGTTTTGCTGTGTGTTGTACATTTTTTGCTCATGGACTATGGAGTCTCACGCACACCATAGGCATCATATTTTTACTGTGTGTTACACAGAACCTTTAGTGCAGTGACACACGGTTGTATTTTTAGACTTCCCACTTTAAACTTCATTTTCTGGGACTGACTACTGTCTCCCAGAACATGTAAAGTTACCATTGATTTTACTAGTCTTTTTAAATGTACAGACCCAGTACAAACTATCTTCCAATAGAGTACTGGAAGGATTAATAGTTATCCCTTTTTGACTAATTCTCATGGGACATTTTTTTGTTCCCTATTCTCTAAGATTTGGCTGGTGGCAGTGGTATCTACCATGTTTATTCTACCACTAGCTATGAAAATAGCCTCGGTACAGTTAGAGGCTATGGTGGTAGCCTCAAACTCTAACCCGCTGGGCCCCTTTTATTTTTATTTGTTTCCGGTCAGGTTTATTCACCATTTCTTTTTGTAAAGGTCTTTCTCGTCTGTTACAGGTTTGGTTCCTTTGTTCGCCGTCCTTTGGTGGGTTTCTGCACAGAAGCCCTCCATAGGCAACTAAGTGTCCAGGTGGACAGGATGTTAAGGAGGGGTTTGAAGCCCCCTGGGTCTGCTTGGAGACCTAAGTCGCACTCTAGTTTGATTGGCTAAGTAGCTGTGCTGCTAGGACAGCCACCCTGCTGTGTGATTGACAGCCAGGCTGCGTGAATGGGGGATTTGGTGCATAAAAAGCCAGTCGCTGGGACTGGAAGGTATAGTCGGCACTGGATCGAGAGAACCAAAGAGAAGCTGAAGGAAGACGACTGCTGCAACTACTGGACATCCCGGTGAAGCCCTGCTGCAGGTCTGAATTGCCTGAAACTTCGACAACAGAGAAGATCTGCAAGCAATCTTCTTCCCTTGAGCTTGGTGGGACCAATCAGCTCGCCAAACACCAAACGCCAGCCTCCCTTTCCCGGTCAAATTTGCTGTGCAGTGAACCGGATAGCCAGGAGGAACGGAACCTGTTTGGGTTTTAAGGAGCGCACCTTTTATTCGATGTTTTGCTCCGCTGCTGACTTCTTCCCTGGGCAGTGCAGGACCCTCCAGTTGTCCTCCTTCTTGTCACCACGACAGTCGCTTCAGGAACCGTGAGCCTGCAGGAACTGCCAGGAACAACTGTCTCACCAACAGCATTCTTCTCCATTTAAGGTACTGTGCAAATCCAGTCATTTGTTCCATCCGACCGCGGTCAAAGTGTTTAATATCTTTCGCCTCTCTGAAGGCTTGTCCTTTTCTACTCTTTTGAATAACTTATCTTCCCACCAACTTCATTTTGAACTCTTGGCAAAGACTTAACTGCAAACTACTCTGAACTGTGTGATCCTCTGCAAAGACTCTGAACCATTAAAATTGGCCCAGGCCTGTTGACTTGAATCCTAGTTTTAGTAGCCTTTTCTAGATTGCCCTTCCTATAACTTGTTGGTGTTGTTGATTTTGCATAACCTTGTCTTTTTTTCCTTTCAAATTACTGGAGTGCCATTTTGCTCACACTCCATTTTGAGCTTAACTTGTCCAGAATTGATTGGGTGTTGTTGTAGTGTATTAAGACTGTGACTTCCTGCTGCTTTATAATAGTGAACTGTTTTATAACTGATAGTGTAAATAAATGTATATTCTTTTAATCAGAAACCTTGAATCAGTGTTTGCTTGAATCGTAGTAATTGTCCTTTGTGTAACTTCTTGTACTGCTCACTTTACTCTTGAGATAAGTCTGGCTGCTCAGCCATCGCTACCACTTCACTGTGTAGTACAAGCTTGTGCCAAAGGTGAAATTGTACTTAGACTTGTAGTCTTAATTGTATGTGGTGTTCCCAAAAGGTACTGCATATGATTCTGCCTAACACTGGTTGCAGCGGTGGGGTAAAGTATAGTGATTACACTTAGAGTGCTGCTATTACCTTGGCTCAATTAACCACAAGGCTAAACACCACTAAAAGCTATTTTAATCATGTCTGATATGGAAATCTACAGTAATGTGACCCTCCTTACTTACACTGTTGATCATCTGAAGAATCTGTGTAGAGATAGGAATCTCTCTGTTAAAGGCAAAAAGTCAGAATTAATTGAAAAGTTGTTGGAGAACCAAAGTCTGGGGAGTGGGTCTGATATGCCTACCCCTTCAGCAAATGTGGGAAATGATGAGGAAGATAATGTGTCAAATATTATGGATAAGTTAGATGAGGCAGACGAGTCTCACAATGTATGCCCTATTGCTCCTCTACTTGTTCAGCAACATCAACCTTTGTCCACTGGGACCCCTACAGGTCCTACACTCAGTCCTGAATTCATTGCTCTAGAAAAGATGAGACTTGAATTGGAATTCAAATGTATTAATGCTTGGGGCGGCGCTGTTGAGCAGCCCAAGATGTCTGCTTAGCTCTACAGCTCTGTGTACAGCCAACTGACATCCTCATCATGTAGTGGCGGTCCCCGGCGCTCCTCAGGCTTGTGACCCGGCACATGTGAAGATAAAGTCACTGGGCATCTGAGGCCTGAACATTGTGGAGTAATGCTCGCCCCCACGCCTGCTGTGTGCTTCTGTGCCACGGGTGGACCTCTGTGACTGAAGACATGCTGTCCCACCAGATCCGCCCGCCCTTTCGGCGTGGCTACCGTGGTGTTGGGGCTGGAGTGTATGTGGTTTGCTTGCAGCGAGGGCCGAGGACCCTGCCCCGGGTCTCCTGCATTATCCGGACCTGCGGGTGGGGGGTCAACGCTGCTCCTCCTTCCACTTGGACCTGCACTGCTGGTGCTGTGTGCCTACGGCCCTCCTCCATATCTGCCTGCGTGAGACTGGGGACTCTCTGCCCACCCTGCGGCTGCTGCTCACCGGTGGAACGTCTCTGTGGAGGCGCTCACCTGGACGTGTGCTGCTGCCAGGGGCCACCCCCCCTCAGACTCCTGCGTCCCCTACTCGCCGACGGGACTGGCCGCCGCCACCCTACCTGAAGATCTTGTCGGTGGTGCGGCCTGCCCCCCTTGGACTCCTCCATCTCCGTTTGTGCCGGGGCGGTGGAGCCCCCCTCCTTCTGCCGGCCCTGCAGGCTTCCACAGGCTTGCGGCCTCCATGGCCGGGCAGCCCGCTGATCGTTCCAGCACCTGCTGGGCTGGTGTCATGTTCCCCTTCAGCACTGTGTGGTGCGGGCCCTGGGGGCGCATCTGCTTCCCGCCTCGGTGGTACTGGGACACCTATGACTGGGTTGTGGCTGGGCCCCCAAGGCACCCACTGGTGCAGCTGTGCGGACCCCAATTGGACATTCAGCGGCGGCTGATCCACAACCTGGTCCATCCATAATCTACCCCACACCACCGTAAGAACGCGTTGCGCACTCTGGCCCGTGGGATTTTTTTGTACTCAGCTCGTCCCTATTTCAAGCCTGGGTGAACTGGGATGAAGCCCAACTCCTATTTGGACCCTGATTTACTCACCATACTTATATGGCCCCATGGCTGCCGGATTCATAAAGCCTTGAGGGGTCACAGAGCAAGACCTATCAACAAAACCTTCTTTTTCCTGCTTACAAAGTGGCCCCCTCCATCAGCTACAGTGCAACCCGACCTGCCACAACAATAGCGGGCCACGCCAGGATCAGGGTGGGAAGTGCCCCCAATCTACTGTCTGCTTAGACCCTGTCTGGGCCTCACCAGCTTCACTGCCACGCGTGGCTGCGCTCTGCCACACCTGCATGGGGGGCACGGCCGGTGACTAGCCTGTGAGCACCTGCCTCTACACCCCACATACTGAGCCTGAACACTGTGCAATACATGGGCATACCATGCTGCACGCCGAGTCACATCCTTCAGTGTGGACCACGACCTCCCCCATTTTGAGTCTGACTGCTGCAGCATGAACATCACACCTGTACTACGACACTGTGAGACCCCACTCCTGCACTACCTGTGGGCAGCATACGGCTCTTGACTTCATAACGTTGTTAACCCATACCCACAATGTGAAACAGGTCCCGCGGTACGGGTAAAATTAGAGCCATGGACACGTTCGCGATAGCTACTGCTAGACCCGAGCAGGGACAGGCTGCCACCAGTCAGGGCGACACTAATATGCAGGAGGAACCCCCTTGCCCTGACTTAGCCACCACGATGGAGTATATGGCTAAGAATTTTGCCTCCTTTCACGAGAAGTTAGATGACATTAATGCCAACGTAGCGTCACTCAGATCCAAGCTGGATCAGCATGGCTCTAGGATTACCGAGGCGGAGACCAGGATTGGGGCCAACGGGGACGGCATCACAGCACTGCAGAACACAGTGCCTACCCTAGTTCGAGACATGAAGACTGTCAAGGCCAAGTGCAATGATTTGGAGTCCAGATCCCGCAGAAACAACATACGTATAACCGGGTTCCCGGAGAATGCGCTCAAGGGCTGACTGGGAATGGCAACTGAAAAACTGATTAAAGACTTGCTGGGCGGACCGGACCTGTCCCCTTTCTTCGCAGTTGAACGGGCACACAGGGTGCTGGCACCTTGTCCCAAACCTGGAGATTTCCTGAGGCCGATTATAGCCAAAATCTTGAGCTATAGAGACAGAGACCAAAAACTCCGACTGGCATGAGAAAAGGGGGAACTTCGACTAGAGGCACAAGTCATCAGAATATTTCTGGATTTCTCCGTAGGTGTGCAGCAGGAGCAACGACAATTAATCGGCATCAAAACATTGCTTAGAGAAATGCTATACTATTTACAGCCCGCTTGAAGTTCACCTTTGACAATAAGCTGTACTTCTTCACAGTGCCAGACGAGGCGGTGAAGTTCATCGAAGTGCACATCCCTTTGCACGTCTCTGTCGACGACCTAATGGACAATGACTGATCCAGATTGGACGCCTCAGGTGTCTGATGTGATGCCTGCAAATTCCAGCCTGTACATCTTAAGTGTACCTAGCACCTGTGTTATACTTTGTTTGTCCACGATACTACCGCTAGACTGGCCGATCTATCTTAACACCTTTACTGTGCCAAATTATGATGCATCTACCACACCACCTCACATGTACACCTAAGGTGGGGGGCCATTGACCCCACCGCAGGCCCCCTTACCGCTGTCATTCCATACCTATGTTTAATCCTCCTTGTACTACGATCCCTAAAAAGAGGCACCCTGGCTCCTTGTAGGTATGTTGTGGGCCGTTGGTAGATCATCACGAAATAAGTTTGAAATGTAACACAACCCTTGGGTTTTCATGAAAGTTGGCTACACGGCAGCAGTGCATCCCGCTGTGACTGCAATGTTTGCTGGTGTTATTCTCCTGTTACGTATGAGCCCCTGTTGGGCTACTGTAAGGGTGGAGCCAGGTTGGGGATTGTTCTCCCTCAGAAGGGGTTGGGGGAGGGTTAGTCACACTGCCAGGTTGGGTTGCGCAGTGAGGGGGGAAGGCCGGGATGTAGGGAAATTGAAAAATGGCAGTGAGAGTGTGGCACTATGCGCAATGTGTATCCAAAACCGCTTTTTCATAAACAGTGTTTGGAGTATGAGCATACGGACTTACTGGGATGTTCGCTGAGACACCAGCATGTCTACTCAAATAATGTCGTGGAATATCCACGGTATCAGCAACTTTACTAAAGCCCGTAAAATCATTGCATATGCACAAAGGCATGGGGTGGAAGTCCTTTTAATACAGAAGACACATGCCCTTGGCCACCTGGCATCTTGCTTGGCACCCTCCTGGGACTCAAATAGGTTCTACACTACATATTGTACACAGTCCAGAGGTTTCCTCACATTTATTCACAGATTGGTGAAATTTGTATTCAAAAGAAGCCTCATTGATCCCGAGGGGAGGTATGTTGTACTTCACTGTGTACTGGCTGGCCGGGATTTCATGCTGGTGAACACATACGGCCCCAATACCTATGCCCCGAATTCTACGATAAAATGTCCTCCATTCTAATGGGATACTACGGGGTCCCTATTATCTGGGGGGTCATGAATACTATACTTGATAATGCGTTAGACAGGATGGGCACAGTAGCTAGGGCTTACTCACGTGCAGCTAAGTGTCTCCTATCCCATATAACATCCCTGGGGTTACGTGATGTCTGGAGGGCGCAGCATCCCCGAGTACAGGAGTATACCTTTTATTCCTCTGTCCACGACAGCTCCTCTAGAATTGACCTATTTCTGATTTCAGGCGACCTAATTGGCAAAGTTAAAGATACTAGCATCCTGTCCCGCACTCTGTCTGACAATGCGCTGGTGACACTTCGCCTGGAACTCAGGCCCCCCCCCCCACAACTCTTGGCACTTTAATTCTGAGGCACTTATGGATGTGGAGTTCAGAGCGGAGATCCTGTCGGATATCAAGACCTTTTTCAAAACTAATCCACAGCAGGACACCACCCTAGTGGTTTGGTGGGAGGCTTTTAAGGTGTACATCAGGGGGATAGCCATCTCACGCGAAGTGGTTGTCTTAAAAGCAATCAGGAAGGATCTACTACGTTCCGAGACAAAACTCAAGGGTCTGGAACGCGAGTGTGTGACAGATTCTACACCGTCCAAACTGGCGCAAATCAGAGAGGAACTGGAGATATTCGAAATAGCATGCCACGCGAGAGATTAAATTCCTGGCACGCCCAATTGCAGCTAGGAAATATGGTGAGAGCGAAAGACCTGGGAGGACACTGGCTAGACTTGTTCGAGCAGAGGGGGGTAGGACCCAGATTGAATGCGTCAAGGACTCACAAGGGGTTCCACAGTGTTCGGACCAACAACTCCTCTCGGCATTCTCAAAGTTCTACACTGACCTATAACCCCAACAACAGGTACATAATACACAGGACATCATGGATCTCTTTGATCAAATTCCCATGACCCTTGTGTCCCAGTCCACGCGCAAGCAGCTTGATGCACCCATAACACTTGATGAGATTGTCCAAGCCATCACTGACCTCCCCCGTGGTAATACCCCTGGCCCAGACGGTCTTACTTCAGAGTTCTATCAGGAACACATCACCATCCTCACCCCCAGACTTCTGGAGGTATGGGACGAGGCGCTCCTAGCGTCCATCCTTCCTTCATCTATGCGTGAGGTGCTCATAACACTCCTCCTTAAGCCTGGCAAACCTAGCGATGAATGCGGATCCTATAGACCCCTCTCACTCATGAACCTAGATACGGAAATACTAGCCAAGACCCTTGCCAACAGATTCCTCCCAATTATGTCGTACCTCGTACATAAGGATCAGAGCTGCTTTGTCCCTGGGTGCTCTATGTCACTTAACATAAGGAGGCTCTTCAATGTCCTCTCAAGAATAGACCAAGGCGTTGAGGCAGTGGCGGTCACGCAAGACACACAAAAGGCCTTCGATATGGTCTCGTGGCAGTATATGTGGGCGGTCCTGGAGGAAATGGGGGTTGGCCCTAAAATGATCCAATACATCAAGATACTGTACACATGTCCTACCACCACGGTCCTGATCAACTCACTGACATCGCACTCCTTTGAGCTGCAAAGGGATACACGCCAGGGCTGTCCCTTCTCACCCATTCTTTTTGCATTAGTTATCGAACCAATGGCGGACTATGTCAGGGATAGACATTCCCACAGGGGCATATGCCTAACTGAACCCCCGGATATTTTATCCTTATATGCGGACGATGTCCTACTATACATTAGGGACCCTTCTACTCATTTAGATCCCATACTGAGAGATATAATTAAGGTTGGCACCTTCTCGGGCTTCACCATCAATTACACGAAATCAGAGATTTTCCCCCTTACCGCTGTAACCGGACAACCAAATTGTGAATATCCCCTCCGCTGGTCGCCAGACGGCATCAAATATCTGGCCGTCCATGTGGCATTATCTAGACCCGCCCTGATCACTGGTAATTATACCGCTGGTGCCGAATACTTTGAATCTAAGGTGAATAAATGGCATGCCCTGCCTCTCTTCCTGGCTGGTAGACTCTCCTTAATCAAAATGGTCCTGGTCCCCAAGCTGCTATACATTTTTGGGATGTGCTGATCTGGCCAGGAAGGAAATACTTTGAGGAACTCCAAACGATAGGCTCCCAATTCCTATGGCACGTGGGTGCGGTTCATAAGAAATGGCAACAAATGGCTCTGCCCTATGAGAAAGGGGGATATGCGGCTCCTGACCTGGCCCTATACTGGACAGCAGCCCAGGCACAGTTTGCCACACATTGGTATAAATACCCCACGGCTCCCCCCATGTCAGGTTGGAAAAACTGGCCACACCCGAGGTAGATTCCATGACCCTGATCCTTCAACACAAATACATAACTGAAGACCCAGCTCACCCTTTGGGTCCAGCCTCATGGCGTGGCGCCGCCTCCTGAACACCACATCCATTCCTCGCCCCTATTGTAAATGGCTCCCCATATGGCACTTCCCAGGGCTAGAACCCACCCACAACAGGCTCCTTTCACAACAGTGGTCAGCCCAGGGCTACCGCGTACTGACCGACCTTTTCCGGCGGGGAAGTTCATCACCCCAGAGACGTGGTCGCCCAGCCACACAGGCTCAGCCCTGGAGATGCTGCAGTATTCTAGACTGCATGCTGCATGCCGCGAGATGTGGTCATCATTCCCGGAGGAACCCCCGGACACCCCTGAGCTGCACTACATTGCTAACTCCGGTAATAGTAGGGGCATAGTATCCTCTCTATATAAAATCTTATTAGCGAAGCTCCCGGGCTCAACTTCAAAAATCTGAAATGCATGGTCTGTAGAACTCGGACTAGATATCACTGACACTCTGTGGAAGAAAATGTGCTCCCATAGAATAAAGGTGTCCCTAAATGCCAGACATTGTTGCATGCAGTTCAAAATATTGAGTAGGGTGTACTACACCCCACATAGATTGTCTAAGTTCACAGTCGGCTCTCCACAGGTCTGCCCTAGGTGTCAGGCCGAGGATGCAGACCACACACACATGTTTTGGTCATGCTCTGCATACATTTTGGAATGAGGTGTTGTCTGCTCTGTCTGAGATTGTTGATGCAGTGATTGATCCAGATCCAATGCACTGTGGTTTTGGGTACTGGAAGGATGATGGTCTAAAGAAAATGACTAGAATTTAAAATATGGGTAGCATTTTTGCCAAAAAATGTATACTGCAATGTTGGAAGAGATCATCCCCTCCCACTTTCAAAATGTGGCTCACGCCCCTCACATGGACACAAACATGTAAGGTGGAATACACTGCCACCCTATCTGTACAATCGTGCCCCAGGAACATCTGGACTGCCTTCTGCAGCTATCTCAACAAAGAGACTGATGAGGTCATACCCTCTTCTTCAAATTCGGCCATCTGAATGAATTGTGAACTGTTGCTCAGATTACACGCTCACTGTTTAGGTGCACTCTGCCCATAACTACCAAGATCCATGTTCTTCTGTGAATGTTTGTAATGTCACACTGTATGTGTGGAGCTCGGAACTTGTAACTGCCTTAACTCTGCCAATAAAATAAAAGTAAAAAAAAAAGTATTAATGCTCAAACTGAACAAAAGCATCAAGAACTTAAGCTCAGAGAAATGGAGTTGAATTATGCTCTGGAAATGAAAAAGTTACCTATTGAGAATTCTTCTCTCCCAGAGTCTTCTAGGTCTTCCAGTCCTAAGAGATCCCGTATGCCTAAAGAAATTGTTGGTATATATGAGGCTAAGCTTGATATTTTGGACCGGTTGGCAATGTTTGAATATAACCATGGGATTCAAGACATTACAGGGAATCAGTTGCTTTCTTGGCTCTTCTCTAGGCTACCCACTGTTGCATCTGATGTTGTGATGGAGTTGGGGGATGTGGATAGGATGGATTATGAGTGTGTGAAGCTAGCTTTAATTGCTAGATTTGGGAAGACCCCTTCCCAGTACCATAAGAGGTTTAGGACCCTCAAAAAGCATGATGGTACCCCCTGGGCTACCTGGGTGTGTGAATGTTTGAAGAACTTAGAGGGTTGGATTAAGGGTTACAGAGTTAACACTTATGAAGGTATGAGAAATCTTGTTATGTTGGAGTCAATATATGATGCCTGCTCTCCTGAGCTCAGACAGCACTTGGCTGATTCTAAGCAAATAGATCCAAAGAAAGTAGCTAAGGTTAACTTGTGGGTTGCCAACAAGGCTACTCACAAGGATTCTG
The DNA here is from genome assembly GCF_040938575.1 of Ambystoma mexicanum. Taxonomy (NCBI): domain Eukaryota; kingdom Metazoa; phylum Chordata; class Amphibia; order Caudata; family Ambystomatidae; genus Ambystoma; species Ambystoma mexicanum. The sequence continues at coordinate 970,327,626 of NC_090924.1, forward strand.
GGGCAACTCAGAAAAAGGATTAGGGAAAGCAGCCAAAGAAAGATAACAAGGATAATTCTAATACCTCCAATCCAAAAGAGTGCCCCAAATATAACAAGGGTAAGCCACAAGGGAAACCGAATCAGGCTAGTGTACCTCCTGGAGCAGAATCAGAGGTGGGTCAGAACAAACCCCCATTTATCAATCCATTTGATAAATGTTATATTTGTGGTTCAACTGACCATGTGAAAGGGGATTCCAGATGCAAGGGTAAACCTTCAGGGGTCCACACTGTCTCCTTAGCATTCTCCCCAGCAGAAGAAGTACCTATGGCAATTGGAAACTTTCACCTACTGTCTGATGAACCCATGAGAGTCTCAGCTAGTGTTTCCTTAGTGTCCCTGGGTTTTGTGGGAACAACACAATTTAGATGTCTATAATTCCATCCCAGATAATACTAAAGAGTATTGTAGAGATAGTGTTCTTGTGAATGGCCAGGAGATTCCTGCCATCAGAGACACTGGAGCCAGCCTAACTGTGGTAGATGAATCATTTTTCAAGGTAGAGGATGTTGCTTAGGCACCCAAACACTTAACTTAGTTAGCTGGAGGCCCTGTGCAAGTGCTTCCGCAGTTACCAGCTCTCATCCAGTGCAATTACATGACTGTCAAAATACCTGTTAGTGTGCAGAGTGAAGTGCCTGGGAGAGTCCTGTTGGGTAATGACCTGAAAACTCTTGGAGTTGTGTCTAGTACCCACAAGCCTCCCAGTAAAAGGAAACAGGAGCTCGCTAGGCCTGCAAGGTAAATGACCTTAAGAGGCTCTCCAGGGGACTTGATATACGAAACTATCACCCCCATTCCACAGGACTTATTAACTGCTATTTCGAAAAAGAGAGAGGCAAAGGGGAAACCTAAGACCTCCCAGAAGAAAGCAGATAGCACCCCTTTGCTACCAACAAGGACATCCCCAAGATTGTCCAACGTCACACCTGTGACTCCTCCACCAGCTGAGGCTGATTGTGAGGTAAAACCATGGCCCTCATTACGACCCTGGCGGAAAGTGACTGACCGGACCGCCACAGCGTAAATAGCGTTTCCGCCATTGCACGATGGAGCAAAGTGCGGCCCATTCCGACCCATCGGGCACGAGCACCACGCCATGGCGGAAGTGCAAAGTCCGCGATGGCGGAAATGACCCCAAAACGGCCCACACCGCCGCCGTACGGCGCCCTAGGTGCAATACCGTCACCCATCTTAGCGGACACCGCAGTGAGCGCCAACCGGAAAGTACGGTGACCGTAAATATACGGAAACGGAAGTAAAAACATGGTCCCGGAATGGGAAACATCACGCCGTACACCTATAAAACCACAAAATCCACACAACCACTAAAAACACTACCCTGAGACACATCCCAACCCGTCATCCACCCTAGTGTAACCAAGAAAAATGGGAAAAGTAGCGAAGAAAGCGTGCGACCGCAAGCGGCAGGTCCACTTCTCCCGTGAGGAACTCACCGTGCTCACAGAGACCCTCCAGGAGAATGCTGCCGCCGTCTTCTCCACGCAAATGACCAGGACGGCACTTGCGAACAAGAAGGCCATATGGGCCCTGGTGGCACAGCGGGTAAGTGCTGTGGGAACCGCACCCCGCAACCCACAGCAATGCAGAAAGCGATGGGACGACCTGCGGATACGCGTCCGTAGCATACTTTCTGCCAACCGCAACATTGCCACAGCCACCGGGGGAGGATCGGAATCACCCATCAAGTTGACCCCCTGGGAAGAAATCTGTGCCTCCACCATTGGAATGGAGAGTATAGAGGGAGTCAGAGGGATGGAGAAAGGAGTGCAGACATCCGAAGAATCCGGTAGGTGGCCCAAATAAAACCATGCCAAATCCACAATGTCCAATCATGTGAATCACCATGTGTCCACATAGCGAAACAGTAACACATGTCCAGGAGAACGTCCACACACATTGGCCTGACAGCGCACTTTAAAACTCACAATAAATACATCAATAATTAAAAACCCCAAAAACACCCTCTACACGTGCAGCAGGCACACCCTAACTGCAGGCTGCCAAACAACTGCACCCTCACTCCACACACAAAAGAAAGCACCTCCAAGGCCCCGACCCAAATCACCCTCAGGTACCACCCCAATGCATGTGATACATTGCCATTCCAATTCCCACAGACCCATTAATAACGCTCGCCCTCCTTTACTCCACCACAGGGTCCGATCCAAACGACGAGCTTCAGGACACCCCTACCAGCACACCTGCAAAGAGGGCCAAGACCAACGGCCAAAGACCCTCCACCTCAGCTGCACGCATCAAGACACGGCAGCAGCACAAATCAAGTGGCAGCACAGAGGAGGAAACTCCAACAGGCACCCCAGCAGCCAGCATGCCCACAACAGCACCACCACAGGTCCCCACAATGGATGCCACAGAAGGCACTGCCTCTGGTGGCAGCAGCACCATAGGTGACACTCCATCAATGGCAGCATGCTCCGACACAGAAGACGGGGATGTCGAAGTCAGATCCATCCATGACCTGTCCCAATCCCCCTGTCTGTTCCATCCCGTACACCATGAGGATACCACGCAGGGGCACCCACAAGACGACGACTGGCCATCCCCCACAAGCCCTGTGGCAGGGCAACATGAGGCGAACAGCCACTCTGTGACACCACCGCAAATGGCCATGGCCCAGCAGAGGCAACAGTCCCTCGACCAGTTAATCGTGCAACAGCAGCAACTGGCCACGCTCCTCAAGGACCATGCCGATGAATGTGGGGGCACTAAGGCAGACATAGAAACATCAACTGAGACACTTAGGGCAGAAATGGAGAGAAGTACAGAGACACTAAGGGCACAAATGGAGAGTAGCACCGAGAGCCTGAGAGTCCAAATGGAGAGTAGCACCGAGAGCCTGAGAGTCCAAATGGAGAGTAGCACCGAGAGCCTGAGAGTCCAAATGGAGAGAAGCACCGAGAGCCTGAGGGGGGAACTGCATGCGACGTCCAAAGACGTATGTGCCGAACTTGCCGCAGTGCGCCGTGTGCTCACTGAGCTCTCACAAACCCTTAGGGACATGCATGGACGTGAGCAGGCAGAGACATCATCCGTTGCAAGTTCCGTCCAGGGCAGCCCCCAACGTAGATCTGGGAGGAACCTGCGCTCCACAGGCAGGGGTGCCCCTGATACCCGCAGAGGGGGCTTGCAATAGCGACTGCCCACTGGCAATGAGCATCTCTGGACACTGGTGTTCGGGGGGGAGTTAGGAGGGTGGAGGGGGGTGTTGGGCTCACTTGGGTGGCGGGTCGATAGGGTGTTCAACATGATATCACATATGCCATAAACAATGCACGATCAACCAATGAGATGTGTGGACATTGATCTTTGTGTACGAGGCCATCATAGGCGTACAGTCCATATTGTGCATGTACCAGACACACACAGTGCCACGAGTCCCGTGTCCATGTATCAGCCACCAGGCATGAGTGCTAGAAGCATGCATCTATGAGATGCTGACGAATGTCACGGCCCTCCTGTGCCTCGCAGACTCCTTGAGGTGCTGCCACATCCCCACCCTCATCATGACCATCTTCAGGTGCTTGCAGTTCTGCGTCAGGGGGCATGGGCACATTTCTACGTACGCACATGTTGTGTAGCATGACACATGCCATCACCATCTTTGCAACCTTCACATGGCGGTACAGGAGTGCCCCGCCAGACCTGCTGAGGCACCGGAAACGAGTCTTCAGTAGGCCGAATGCCTGTTCAATGACTACACGGGTACGTGAGTGGGCATGGTTGTAGTCCTCCTCATGCTGGTCCCGTGGGTTCCGGACTGGTGTGAGGAGCCATCTCTTCAGTGGATATCCGGCATCACCTGTATGTGGACGATAAACGAATAATGTGGAATGCCATTGCTACGTACGCACCCCCCCCTTCCTGCCAGGTCATTGCCGCATCACATACCCCACATCAGCATGCATGAAATGAGACTCACCAAGTAGCCAGGATCTGTTCCCTGCGTGTCGCTCCATGTAGCGTGGTATTGTAGAGTTCCTCAAGATCATAGAATCATGGGTTGATCCAGGGAATCGGGCACAACAATGTGTAATGATCCTGTTGGAGTCACACACCATTTGTACATTCAGAGAATGAAATTGTTTCCGGTTGCGGTACTGGGCCTCCATGGCATGTGGGACGACCAATTCCACATGGGTGCAGTCGATTGCACCAATGCAACCCGGTATGCCGGCAAGTGCATGGAATCCCACTTTTGTGTTGGTAATTTCCTGCTCCGAGCGTGGTAGAGAGATGTAGTCGTCTGCGTGCTTCAGGAGGGCATCGAGCACTTGCAATAGTGTCCGTGAGAACAGTGGCTGTGAGATGCCATGCAACTGTCCGACTGTGTGCTGGTAGGTGCCTGTGGCCAGGAAGTGGAGTACAGACACCACCTTCAGTAGGGGTGGGATGGCGGTTGGGCTATCTATCATGCTGACAAGGTCAGCCTGTGTCATGTCCACAATGGCGGCTATGGTGTCCCGGTCCAAACGGTAGAGGGTGTGGATCTGCTCATCAGTGAGGTTGAACGGATGTGCTCGGAGGCGTGGGATTGCGGGCTGCCTGCGTGGTGGTAGTGGCTGTGCTGGCGGCCCTTGCTGGCCCTGCCTTGCCCTCCTCCTCCTCCTGCGTCTCCTCCGTGCGGCCGGTTGTGGTTGGTGTTCGTCTTCTTCTTGGAGTTGGAGTACTTGCAGTGCTATCAGGTCCCCCAGGGCCAACATCGCGAGTCCTGCCGGTAGCATTTCGGAGTGGGTGTGGTTGTGGGAGGAGACTGGGTGTGCTATTTATGTGTTTTCAGGCTGTATGGCCTCCACCTGTGGTGATTCATTCCACCTGTGCAAGCTGCTCTCCCCTTTGGGCGAGCACGTCCCGCACACAACGCTGCAATTCGAGGAATGGCATCTTGCTATTACAATCATGTATTTGTACCCGATGGCAGTGTAACATTGGTTGATATGTTCATTCGGCTATGGTCCCATTGTTTCACATACTATCTTAGCAGTCGCGAACAGACTTGTGAAGGGTCAGTGGAACGTAGTACTCGAGTAACGGTGGACCCTCATGCATCACTGTACCGAGTTTCAACGACGGGCGGGGCGTCCCATTTGTGAGTGAAGGCAGTTGCCATTTACACACACAGCCGCACTAGATGGATTAATTTGTGATTTCAAGCGGCCACAGATGCCTTTTCGACGTGATGTTGCAAATGAGGAATTCGAAGGGCGGCGCTTTCGGTCTTCAGCTAGCGGCGAGGAGATGCCCACAGGTCTGACTGCAAATATAACGTTCTATTGTTCAATGTCCTTGGGACAGGGGCCATGGCGGGGATGCAATGATTGATATGAATAGTTTGGGATGCGCAATAGCGAAGTGGACGATGAGGCCGGACGTTCCCAAATACATGTTACTTCACAACACTGGAATTACGGGCTGGGGCACAGTGGATTATGCAGGCTGCATGACGCACAGACTCAATGGAATTTTCACATGTTATGTGAGTATGGGAACAGGCGTTATCATTACGGGATGAGGGAATGATGAATGGATGCATGGACAGATGATTTGATACAGAGTTTGCCATGTACAGGGCTTCTTGGGATCTGTCCGCCTCCCCTGCGCTATGTGATGCAGGGCTGCCATAGTGGGACCATCGTCTATCTGGCCTTGTTGAGCCCTCCCTGTCTCGACGCGCCATCAGACACTTGTGTCCATGCACGTTACCAATCCCATCTGATGGATTCTGTTTTAACAGACGCATGCACAGGTACACTCGTTTGCGATGGTGTTTTCACCTCGATATAGATAGTTATGAGTCGCAAGTGGTTTTTGGGTGGTGATGATCCTTTGGAGTGGGCTAGCATGCATATGGCTGTGGATTTGGTGTGATCATTGAAGTGAGTAATTCAAATGTAGTTCTGATGGCCATTCTATTCTTTTTCTTTTCATTTGGTTGACAGGTATCTCCTCCCCTTTTGCCACTGCCATCTGTATGCCACTCCTGCAGATGGATTTTACTCCCGACAGCTGCTGCTTCGTGTTAATCAGTGGAGCAGCATTACGATCTTATGGGACGATCGCCAATGGCCCCATGCCCTTACGCAGTACTAGTGGCTCGGAGCAACATTTCGGCCTTTCAGCTGGACTAGTGCCTCCCCATTGGGTCGGCCCTGCGGTTCTGGGCGCTTCCATGTTGCCTTTTCGTACGAGAATGTGGCCCTGTGTACCATGAAGGAACAGGGCGTCACATAAGAAGTAGCTGGTCATTTATTGCGGATGCAGCCCACAATGGTGAAATGTGTTTTGGAGTTCATGGCCTAATGGCTGTATGGGCTTGGTGAATTTGTTGTGCATTAAATTTCTATTCTGATATGGGCCGTGTAGCGTTCTTCTTTGCAAGTGATGTGGCATATTCCTATTTGGGGAGCGATGTATTGTGAGGAGATCTGCATTGGGTTCCAGCTTTCGGAGTATAGTTGCGTGGTACTGTGCTGGGCGCGTTTGCCTACGAAGCCCAGTGAGGTCAGGGATAAGGGCTGCCAATATGACTGTTTGAATGATGTCATGCTCAGGGGCGGGGGATTAGGTTTTGTGTAACAGATGCCGGTCAGCCAGGTGGATTGGTGGAATGATGTGATTTTCTGAATGTTGCTGGTCACAGGTGCCTGTGTTTGCGTGCGTTTCTTGGTGGGAGACTGAGGTCATGTCCATTGGAATAGCTTCTGTATTCGTGCCATCTGTGCCCTGCAGCTCCCATTGGCCCCTCTTGAGATTCTTTTGTTCGTTGGCATGCATGGGTGACTTGTACATTTCACTGGTTGCATTGTGACTTCATTGCACCTACGGGGAGTTGTACAATGTGGCCAGGGAGCGGTGTACAGGCACTCAGTGGGGCCGTTTACGGTTGATTCGCGATGCCGTACTTCTCACCATGGCGGAATGGTACTTTCCGCCGTGCTTGATGGCGTTAGGTGCATGTCCGCTAGGGTCAGAATTCGCGTACCGTTGCGCCATGGTGGTATTTACGGTTTGGCATGGTGCGCGCGCGCGTACTTGGTGCAGTTAGCGTTGGCGTTCACTACGGTGTCGCTAATGGCATCGTACTTTGCGGTGACGGGTCATAATTGCACCGAGCGCTATTCGATGGCGGTATTGCATTTCCGCCATCGTTTTTCGATTTCCGCCAGGGTCGTAATGAGGGCCCATGTGTGGTTGATCCAGCTACTGAGGAATCAGATCTGGAAGAGGACCTTACTCTATTTGGAGATCTGGATCCTGCTGACCATCCTGAGCTGCAGCCTTAAGTGGCAGAAGGTGGACCCAACAGGGCAGACTTCAGCAGCGGACAAAGAGGGTGTCCTACTCTTGAAGGTCTTCGCCTACAGGCAGCTTCTAAGCTCAATGGGAAAGAACCTGGGAAGCACAGGTTGCATTGGGAAGATGGCCTCTTCTACAGTGAACCGACTGAGTCTATCCCTGGGACTGCAAAAGACTTGTAGTGCCCACAGAAAACAGACTCCAGTTCCTACAGTTGGCCCATGAGATACCTTTGGCTGGTCACTTGAGTTTCAAAAAGACCAAGGAAAGGCTTTCTTTATACTTTAACTGGCCTAAGATGGGTTCAGAAGTTGACAAATTCTGTAGGACCTGTCACACTTGCCAAACCTCTGGCAAGAGTGGAGCCAAGAATGTGGCACCATTGGTGCCTCTCACAGTGGTGGGAGTTCCTTTTGAGAGGGTGGGAATCGACATTGTTGGTCCCCTTGTTCCTCCGACATCTTCAGAAAACAGGTTCATCCTGGTTGTAGTAGACCATGCTACTAGATATCCTGAGGCGATACCTATGAGAATTGTTATGGCTCAGGCTGTGGCTAAGGCTCTACTTGGTATTTTTACCAGCGTAAGGTTTTCCTAAGGAAGTGATATCCGACAGGGGGTGCAATTTTATGTCCCACTACACGCAAGCCATGTGGAAAAACTGTGGTGTCACTTACTAGTTCTCTACAGCCTACCATCCACAAACCAATGGACTGGTTGAAAGGTTTAATCATACTATGAAGAGCATGATATGTGCTTAGAAGAACCCCTTAAAAAAAAGTGGGACCTTCTACTGCCATGCCTTCTCTTTGCTTATAGAGATGTCCCTCAGGAGGGAGTTGGATATAGTCCCTTTGAACTTCTTTATGGCCATCCAGTCAGGGGTCCTTTGGCCCTGATTAAGGAGGGGTGGAGAGTGCACCTTCCCCCAAGCCAGTCAGAGTGACTGACTCTGTGATAGGTCTCCACAGGAGAATGTCACACGTGATGGCAGAAGCTAGTGATAACTTGAAAGCAGGTCAGGCTCTGGTCAAACATTGGCATGACCAGAAGGCCAACATGGTTGAGTTCGCTCAAGACCAGCTTGTGCTAGTTATGGTGCCAACAAGGCAGAGGGCCTTGCAGGACAAATGGATATGACCCTTCAAGGTTGTGGGAAAACCTGGTGAGGTGAACTATCTGGTGGATTTAGGCAGACCTAAGGAGGCTCCCAGAGTCTTTCACACCAACCGTTTGAAGGCCTATGTCTCACGACCAGGGAGCTTTGCTTCTAGCTTCAGCTCAAGAGGAGGAGGAGAGTGAACCTCTACCTGACCTACTCAGAGGCCAGACTTTAGGCCAAGAACATAGAAGGAGTGAATCTCTATTCTAATCTGACATCTGTACAACAGGAGGAGTACAAGTTTCTGTTAAATCAGTTTGCCTCCCTGTTTTTACTATCACCAGGCTTCATCCCTTGGGGCCAGCATGAGATTCTAACTGGTGACTGTTTACCTGTGAAAAGCAGAGTTTACAGAATGTCAGACCGACCATGTAAGGACCACCATAAAGGAGGAGGTCAACAAGATGCTTGATCTTGGGGTTATAGAGCCATCTACAAGTCCATGGTCTAGTCCACTTGTTCTAGTACTAAAAGCAGGATCCAAGGAGTTGAGATTATGTGTGGACTATAGAGCTCTAAATGCATTCACAAAGACTGGTGCCCATCCTTTTCCAAGGACAGATGAACTGGTGGATAAATTTGGTTCAGCCAAGTACCTCAGTACACTTGATCTAACTTCAGACTTTTGGCAAATAGCCCTGACAGACCATGCCAAGGAGAAAACTGCATTTTCAACCCAAGCAGGCCTCTATCAGTTTAAGGTTGTGCCTCTTGAATTAAAGAATGCAACTGCTACATTCCAAAGGATGGTTAATCAAGTTCTGAATGGGATGGAGGACTTCTGCATGGCATACTTGGATGACATTGCAGTGTCAGCCCTACTTGGAAAGAACATGTTGACCACTTAGGATATGTATTGCAGGCTCTTGAACAGGCCCATCTGACCATAAAGGCAAGTAAATGTCAAATTGGTCAGAGCAAAGTGGTCTACCTTGGTCTTGAGTTAGGAGGAGATGAAATAAGGCCATTGCCTAGCAAAGTACAAGCTGTACAAAACTGGGCCACCCCTACTACTCAAACCCAGGTGAGAGCCTTCCTAGGTCTTACTGGGTACCGGGTACCACAGGAACTTCATAGAGACCTATGGGACCATAGCCTCTCCCTTGAATATAGTCTCCTCTCCAAAATTCCCTAAGAAGGTCAGATGGAATGAGGAGTGCACTCAAGCCTTTGAAAACCTGAAGAAAGCCCTTTGTCAAGCTCCAGTCCTAAGAGCTCCTGATTATCACCAACCCTTCATTTTGCAGACAGATGCCTCCAATACAGGTATAGGTGCAGTGCTTAGTCAACTGGATGAGAAAGGTAGGGAGCACCCCATTTGCTTCATAAGCAGGAAACTGAAGGAACCAGAAACAAGGTGGGCAACCATAGAGCGTGAATGCTTTGCTATTGTGTGGTCTCTGAAGAAGTTTAGATCCATACTTGTATGGATCTACTTTTGTGATTCAGACAGACCACCAACCCTTGAGATGGTTAATGCAAATGAAAGGGGAAAACCCAAAACTACTGAGATGGTCAATCTGCCTGCAAGGGTTTGATTTCACCATTTTAATGAAACAAGAGATTCAAAAACCTGTATAGTGAATTAAAAGCTAAATCCTGATTCTTATTCTAAACTGCTATCAAAAGATATCCTTATTAGATTACCCTTTGGGTCATAACTCAATCAGAAAAGAGGTCGAAGAAAAAACACCAAAACTAGTATATGGAAAATAGTACTGTATTTCATTAAATATAATGGTTTAAATGTATAGAAAGAAAACAGAATCAATGATGCTTAACAGGGTGAATTCGGCAAAATTAATGAAAACAATAAAGAAAATGGGCCTCATTACACGGTAGGCGGTAGGGATTTAACGTTACCGGTAATGGAATACCGGTAACGTTAAATCCCCATGCGAATTACGACCCGGCTCACCGCTATTAGCGGCACCGCTAAGTACGGTGCCACTAATAGCGGGCAGTCCGCGTGCGTGCAACCCTCCATCTCGTAAATAACGCCATGCCGCTAATAGCACAGCATCACAAGGCAAGTGGACATGCCAATAGCGGCATGGTAAAGCCCCCAAAACCCCTTACCGCCATGGCGCTAATACCGGCATCGCGAACCACCCGTTAAGAGAAATGTATGTATTTGTATGTATTTAATTTTTGTAGAGCGCCGGTAGCCCGCGGGCATCAGGGCGCTTAAACATACGCAACAGAAATTAGCAGTGTTCCCACCTGCCACAGGTGGACACAATCAGCACAGGTGGAGGCAATGAAGACTGTGGCAGCTCAAAAGGAGCGCACCACACGCCTTCCCACACCCCTTCCCACGCCAAGACGGTTCCAATACTAGCAGCATTACATGGGCTGGAGGACATGATTGCAGCGCAGCAGCAACAACAACAGGTAGCACAGAGGAGACGCAGGAGGAGGAGGGCAAGACAGGCACAGCAAGCACCACCACGGCACCTAATCATACCACAGAGGCACCCACCAATCCCCAGGATCAGAGCCAGTCCATTTAACCTAACCCCTGAGCAGATACACACCCTGTATCGTCTGGACCGGGATACCATCACCAGCATCGTGGACATGAAACACAACAACATTGTGAGCCTCATAGACATCCGAACTGCCATCCCCCCTCTACTCAAGGTGGTGACTGTGCTCCACTTCCTGGCCACAGGCACCTACCAGCATACAGTGGGGCAGATGCATGGCATCTCACAACCAGTATTCTCACGCACGCTGAACCAGGTACTCGATGCCCTCCTGAAGCATGCACCTGAACACATATTCATGCCACGGATTGCCCAGGAGATTGCAAACACCAAAGTTGGGTTCTATTCACTGGCAGGCATCCCAAGTTGCATCGGGGCCATCGACTGTACCCATGTGGAATTGGTGGTCCCACATCACAATGAAGTAGTCTACCGAAACAGGAAGCATTTCCACTCCATCAATGTCCAAATGGTATGTGACGCCAACAAGATAATCACACATTGCTGTGCCCGATTTCCCGGATCAACCCATGATTCCATGGTCCTGCAGAACTGAACTATCCCACGCTACATGGAGCGACAAGCCGGACAACGTTCGTGGCTACTTGGTGAGTAGCAGGGCAAGCACATGGCAGTGTGATTGGGGGGGAGAGATACATACTCCAACTGGGTGTGATTGGGGGGGAGAGATACATACTCCAACTGGGTGTGATTGGGGGGGAGAGATACATACTCCAACTGGGTGTGATTGGGGGGGAGAGATACATACTCCAACTGGGTGTGATCGGGGGGGAGATATACATACTCGAAATGGGTGGACAAATGCATATACAGATGTACGCCAATTTCCATCTGGGAAGGCTGCAACGTACTTGAGATGAACGGACATGCAAGTATAAGCTACACAACATAGATGACAATCCAGGTCTAGAAACATTAAACATCCATCCACATCCACATTGCACAACATTCCACGCCACAAAATACACAAATGTCATACATGCCATCAAGATAGTCATACAGAATTAGTCCAGCACAACATCAATAATGCAATGTGCCCTTGAATGCATGCAAAGGGATGACCCCTAGCCATAGCATTGCACCATGCACCTATAGCACCACTGAAGTGATGCCTCTCAGCATGGCAACATCAATGTTGGAATGGCAGTACACCAGCAGTGTGGTACCAAATCTGCCTGGGCCCAGGGACACCTAAGACCTGGCCTCACCCAGGACATGCCAATTACTGTTGGAGGAATTAATGGGGCATGTCTACTTGCAGGGTCGAGCTCACCTTTGCACATTGCAGTCACACAGACCATCTGCATGTATGCTGTTAATTGTGTACTTCAATCACAATGCAAAGTCAATTTGTGTGATATGAACAGGCCGCTCTTGAGGTGAACAGTAACAGGACCCCATTCGTCCCCCCATACAGGTGATGCCGGCTATCCCCTGAAGAGGTGGCTCCTCACCCCTGTACGGAACCCACAGAACAGGCACGAAGAGGAATACAATCGTGCACATACCCGTACCCGCACCGTGATCGAGCAGACTTTTGGCCTTTTGAAGACACGGTTTAGGTGCATCAGCAGGTCTGGTGGCGCTCTCCTGTATGGCCATGAGAAGGTGGCCAAGATCACCATGGCATGTGTCATGCTGCACAATATGTGTATCAGACGGAATGTGCCACTGCCCCCTGACGTTGAAATAGAAGCACCTGATGAGGATGATGATGGTGATGAGGACGGAGGTGAAGGGGATGCAGGTCATGCAAGAGGGGATGGCCAGGAGGGACGTGCTGTGAGACAGCATTTGATCAACCAAATATTCTGGGTAACATGGTTTCGTACTGTCACATGGATATGGGTAGTAATGCACTGGTGTCTGTTTGGAAGCGCACAATGGACCCTGGCGTCAATAAAGTACACATACACAATGCAGAAGTCCAAGCCTGTGATTTGATCAAACACCAGTGTATTAAGGAACGTAAAGAAGAAAATGTGCATGTCCCCAAACATCCCACCACCCTTCCCCCCACCCCCAACAACAGTCCCATAACACCCTTCCCCCCACCCCCCACAACAGTCCCATAACACTCTTCCCCCCACCCCCCACAACAGTCCCATAGCACCCTTCCCCCCACCCCCCACAACAGTCCCATAACACCCTTCCCCCCACCCCCCACAACAGTTCCTCATGTGTCTGCCACAATAATTCCATCCAGCCATGCACGCGGAAGCTTGACCATGCACTCCCTATTGGCCATTGCCAACACCAGCATTGGGAGGCTACCTAGACGTGCGCCTGGTGGTGCGTGAGGAGCGGCGGAGGGGGCTTGTCTGCCTCGAACTGGCAGATGAGGAAGTGGCTGACTGTCGTGGTGGTGGTGGGAAGTGGCGGTCCATTGCGTCTGCTATCTGTGTGAGGACCTCCCTAACTCGGACAATCTCCCCACACAGCCTGTCTGTACAGGCTTCCATCCCCTCCCTGGAGTCCCTTGTTGTCTCCATAATCTCCGCCCTGAGACGGGCAGCCTCCTCCACATGCTGCCCAACCAGCACAGTTATGTCCTGTTGCCGCTGGCTGATGCTGGCCAGGTCGAGGGCAGTGTTGGGTTCTGGTGGTGTGCAGGGGAGTTGCTAGGTCTGGAAAAGACCCGGGGCTAAGCTGATGTTGGAACTGTTGGGACTGGGGGCCAGCTAGTCTTTTGGCTGTAGCTCCTGAGATTCTATCAGGGGCTACAACCAAAAGATCAGGGGCTATAGCCCCCTTAGCCCCCCTAGCAACGCCCCTGGTGGTGTGGCTGCTGTGCCCTGTTATGCAACCAGGTCAACAGATGAAGCCACCGGGGGGCTACTAAAAGCTCCCATGTTGTCATCGCCAGTGACATTAGACCCAGGTGTCTGCTGTGGTGATGGCTCGTGGGTTCCAGGGGGGGTTGGGGTGTGCATCTCCATGTGGAAATCGGTTGTATCCTCCACATCTGATAGTAGTGCAGTGGCTGCCGCCTCTCCTGCGGAACTAGCTGCAGCTGAAGGTGAGCCCTCCGTGGCTGTGATCGGTGGTGGTGGGTTAACCTCCGGAGGTGGGGCAGTTGTTGGTGGTGTTGCAACTTGTGTCTTGGCAGTGACGCTCCACCGATGTTTCACACTCTGCATCTGGACCCTTCTACCTTTGCCCCTTGATGTTGTGGGGGTGTCCTCTGTGTCTTGTGACCTTGTTTTCTTATGCGCAGGGGGTGCCTGAGATGCATTGCCAGCATCCTCACTGTCTGTATGTGAGCCTGTCGGGGACAAGAAGGGGGATGGCATTGGTTACGGTTCTATGTACTTAATGCAGTACACATCAATAATGCAGTTGTGGGCATTTGGACTTCATTGTAAAGGATACAGGTGATGTGTCAGTTCAGTGGCTCATCCATGCATGATTGTGTGTGGTACTTGTCTCTGGTGATGTGTGCATGTGTGTGTGTTTGGGTCTGACACTTACAACGACAGGGTTGGATGCATGTGTGGATGTTTGGCCATCCATGAGGTGATTCTGGGCTCACATTTGGGGGGACCAGTAGATTCACATTGCATGCTTTCATGTGTACACTCACCTCCATCTGAAGTGGTTGCCACGCCATGCTCCATCGTCCTGACTCCCTCTATGGATTCCACTCCAATGAGGTTGGCGCAGGTCTCCTCCCATTCTTTCAGTTTTATGGGCGAACCAGATCCCCTGCTGTGGCAATATTGTGGTTTTCTGAAAGGATGCTTCTCACCCGGAGTCTGAGGTCATCCCACCTCTTTCTGCACTCACGCACATTGCGGGTGGTGGTGTCCACAGCACTGACTTTCAAGGCGACCTCAGCCCAGATTGCCTTCTTTTTGATGAGTGTCTCCCGCCGCATGTCGCTGGCAAAGACCACGGCGGCATTGTCAGCTAGGGTCTGGGTGAGCATTAATAGCTCCTCTGTGGTAAATTTTTCCTTCTGCTGCCTTAGGCATGTCGAGGGTGTCCCTGTGGATTTCCTACTGCAAACTACTCAGAATAGGTCCGGGGGGCAGAGGATGGCAATGGATTGTGTTTTTAAAGATGGCCGCCGTGCTCTTTCCCGTTCCTGTGCGATGACGCTGTTTCCGGTTCCGCAATTTAACAGTGACCGCTAATAGCGGTGACCGCTATTTGCATGCAGCATGAAGGCGGAGGTGCTATCTGCACTTTCGTCGAAGCCGGTAAGAGACTTTTTGGGGACTTTAGCAGCATGGTGGTAGGGTCATTACCGGCATGGCACTATGCTTGTGTCCGCGTACATTGTAATGGTACGCTATTAGCGCCCTCTTGCGAGGGCAGACACGTTAAGAGCGCCATGCCGGTAATTTGAGATTTTTAGCGCACAACGTGTAATGAGGCCCATGAGAAAACAAACATAAAGAAGAACAATTGGAATACACAGTGGTAAATGCCTATGTTGCAACTGTAAAAGCAGTTTACAAGTCTGCAACAGCAAAGAAAATGTATTTCCACAGTAGATGAATAGTGAGAGAACAAACTGTGAATGTCAAATAACAGGTCTGCCTACATAAAATTATTCATTAACTGATATCCAAACTAATATCAGGAACGGTCCAGGATGCTTTCAGTTCAGAGAACAAAGAAAGGGTTCCAACTAACAAGGACCTGATTATGTTTTGGTGGGCCTCCTGTAGGCCTTCAAAATCTGAAACCGCCTTCCTCAGGGCAGAATGTAAAGTGGTAGTCCCCAACGGTACTGGGGGGATTCCACAGACATAATTACTTGACAAAGGTCCACTTCATGGCAGGCAAGCGCAACACAGCAAGTCGGGGGATCAAGAACAGCATACAGCTACACCTGGTTGTTAAAACTTTGGTTGAACCAACAACGTGGTGGGATCCTGTATATATGAATTAAGGCACCCAAAATCCGGGCTGAAATTCGCGACAATCTTCAATTTGGATTGGTCATAGGTAAATCCATTCAAGGGATGTAGTAAATGAGTTCTGGATATTCTGTATCCTATAACAGCATCAGACAATTAGTTGAGTCTGACTGGTCCCGTGAAGATCCGTGTCGCCGAAAAGGCCGACTGCGGTGTGTGGCCGTGCGGCTCAGCGAAGCGTACCATTGAGCACAGGTCAGGATGTCACCACCAAAATGCTGACGGTCTCTCTAGGATGTTTGTAACTGACTAGAGTGAAGATATTCATCCAGGAGTGGATTAAATCCTCCTTTCCCTTAGTCTGGTGGGGGCGAGTGTTAGGGAGAATTCTCCAGAATGGCTAATTTCCCTTACCGGTTAGGTCCCTCAGCAGCTTTGCTAGATTTCTAGGGTTTAATTTTTTTCACCTGGTAAGAGTGTGAGCCTTTTTTTCCCACTCTTACATGTGTTTTGCTGTTTGTTGTACATTTTTTGCTCATGGACTATGGAGTCTCACCCACTCCATAGGCATCATCTTTTTACTATGTGTCACACAGCACCTTTAGTGCATTGACACAGGGTTGTCTTTTTAGACTTCCCACTTTAAACTCCATTTTCTGGGACTGACTATTGTCTCCCAGAACATGTAAAGTTACCATTGACTTTACTAGTCTTTTTACATTTACAGATCCAGTGCAAACTATCTTCCAATAGAGTACTGGAAGGGTTAATAGTTATCCCTTTTTGTCTAATTCTCATGGGACATTTTTATGTTCCCCTTTCTCTAAGATTTGGCTGGTCGCAGTGGTATCTACCATTTTTATTCTATTGCGAGCTAAGAAAATAGCCTCGGTACAGTTAGAGGCTATGGTGGTAGCCTCAAACTCTAACCCGCTGGACCCCTTTTATTTTTATTTGGTTCCGGTCGGGTTTATTCGCCATTTCTTTTTGTAAAGGACTTTCTTGTATTTTACTCTGCATGCAAAACCAGGTTTGGTTCCTTTGTTCGCCGTCCTTTGGCAGGCTTCTGCACAGAAGCCCTCCTTAGGTGCCTGAGTGTCTGGGTGGACAGGGTGTGAGGGAGGGTTTTGAAGCCCCCTGCAAAGGTTCTCCATGGAGACCCAAGTCGCACTCTAGTTTGATTGGCTAAGTGGCTGTCCTGCCATGACAGCCACCCTGCTGTGTGATTGACAGCCAGGCTGTGGGAATGGGGGATTTGGTGCATAAAAAGCCAGTCTCTGGGACTGGAAGGTAAAGTCGCCACTGGATCGAGAGAACCGAAGAGAAGCTGAAGGAAGACGACTGCTGCAACTACTGGACATCCTGGTGAAGCCCTCCTGCAGGCCCGAATCATCCGAAACTTCGATGACAGAGAAGATCTACAAGGAATCTTCTTCCCTTGAGCTTGGTGGGACCAACCAGCTCGCCAAACACCAAACGCCATCCTCCCTCTCCTGGTCGAATTTTCTGTGCATCGCTGCAGTGAAACGGATGGCCAGTAGGAACGGAACCTGTTTGAGTTTTAAGGAGCGTACCTTTTATTCAATGTTTTGCTCCACTGCTGGCTTCTTCCCTGGGCAGTGCAGGACCCTACAGTTGTCTTCCTTCTTGTCACCGAGACAGTTGCTTCAGGAACTGTGAGCCTGCAGGAACTGCCAGGAACAATTGCCTCAGCTACAGTATTCTTCTCCATTTAAGGTACTGTGCAAATCCGGTCGTTCATTCCGTCCGACCACGGTGAAAGTGTTTGAAATCTTTCGCCACTCCGAAGGCTTGTCCTTCTGTACTCTTTTGAATAACTTTTCTTCCGACCAACTTCGTTTTGAACTCTTGGCAAAAACTTAACCGCAAACTACTCTGAACTGTGTGATCCTCTGCAAAGACTCTGAACCATTAAGATTGGCCCAGGCCTGTTGACTTGAATCCTAGTCGTAGTAGCCTTTTCTAGATTGCCCTGCCTATAACTTGTTGGTGTTGTTGATTTTGAATAACCTTGTCTTTTCTCCCTTTTAAATGACTGGAGTGCCATTTTGCTCACACTCCATTTTGCGCCTAACTTGTCCAGAATTGATTGGGTGTTGTTGTAGTGTATTAAGACTGTGATTTTCTGCTGCTTTATAATAGTGAACTGTTTTATAACAGATGGTGTAAATAAAAGTATATTATTTTACTCAGAAACCTTGAATCAGTGTTTGCTTGAATCATAGTAATTGTTTTCCTTTGTGTAACTTCTTGTACTGCTCGCCTTACTCTTGAGATAAGTCTGGCTGCTCAGCCATCGCTACCACTTTACTGTGTAGTACAGGCTTGTACCAAAGGTGAAATTATACTTAACTTGTAGTCTTAATTGTATGTGGTATTCCCAAAGGGTACTGCATATTATTCTGCCTAACACACTGTCTTTGTGACCAATTTTTTGGGGGGAACCTCTCTGAGTTCCAAAACTACAGAACATGGTATGTATATCTGGAACTCTGCCACCCCTCCATCACTGGCATCTGCAAAAAGCTATTCATCCGTCAAGTCTGTCAATCATTGTGCATTCCACAGTACACCATTCAGTACCATCATCATCTGTGCCATGCAAGATGACCATGCCTTTTTTGTAATTGCTGCTTCTAGGTGTATTATGATGATGGTGCCTGGTGCTATCTCCTTGTACACTGCAGGTCTGAATAAAAACTATGTGGGCAATTGGAAATGCCTGATCCTTAATTCTGGGCAACCAACCTAACAATACCTATAACTCCATAAAAAACGAACTACAGGTGGAGCGGTGTACCTCGCAGAGTGCTGTGTGAACGGAATGCTTGTGACAAATAGGATGAGGATTAAACATGGGAACCCTCCCGTCCCCTGCACACTATCAGGTGTTTGGACTAAGTCCACTACTGTAATTTAATATTAATACAAAGAACATATAAACCAGGAAATCCAGTTGTATGTTTTTATAGTAAGATTTATGTCTTGGGTATCAAATACATATTATTTCAAAAGAAGAAACATTTACAAATTCAAGAAGCAAAACAGTGCAAGAGTAGGTCACAACAAATTTAAGGAGACAGTGGAATCCAATTCATGTGGCGACGCGTTTCGAGGATACTTTACTCTTCTTCATATGGCCAAAATTGAATTCTTAATACAAAAGGGAAAAAGAAGGAAAAACATTTGTTCAGGTTTTTTTTACCTTAAGACAGTTCATGTTCTCATTCTATACATTTCAATGTCATCTATTTGGCAGAACAAACATTATTGTTAGAGTAGATGTAATCAACCCTGTACCCCTAGGGCACATTCATTCCTGTTTCAATTCAGGGTGAGGGGAGGGGGAAGGTTCAGAACGACGATTCTAGAGCAGTGCGGGAAAGGTAGTCACTCAAGGAGTTTAAGAAGAATAAAGTTTGGTAGAAGACCATATGAGACACAATATAGAGAGGTAAATCTTGAGTAAAAATGAATTACCGGTGAGAAATGTATTCAGGAACACCGGGTACAGATTTTGATCATAGGTAGTGAATCAGACAATATGTCGACCCTCCCCGGGTAAGTTAAGCCACTGTAGTCAAAGAGAACATAGACGAAAAATAAGAGAATATGTAAGTCTAAAGAAAACTATATTTTAGGAGAAAATTCAACAATAGGCACTTGTTAAAATATTGTACCTGTGAAGTGTGCAGGAAAAAGGTAACAAATGCGGAAAACACCAAATATTCAAATGACGTGAAAGTCAAATAGACTCAGGGTCATTCACGTGTAACACTATGTAACTTCTGTTCAACGATTGACATAGGTCGGTAGAATACTCTAGAAAATATAATGACTGACATCGGAAAAATAATTAAAAGGCATGTGCTTATTCAGTACTGTCCGAAACTAGGATAAACGCTGGTAAGTGAAATACCTTTAAGTTTTAGCTTTGAAGTTACAATGCGCAGACTGCCAGGCACACCGGGCTGGTGATGCGGTTTCTTGGCCGTGCGGCTCGAAAAAATGTCGATCTGAATGAGAAGATGCTCGGGCTAAATGGCTCGATGCACTTGTAAACTGCAAGTCCAAGTATACGAGTGGAAATCTGTGAAAAGTGAGGCGGGGAGTTAGCCCGGCTCGAGGGTGAGTGAATAGTTCAGATAGATATCTCAGTTGGAAAGAGTATAAACAGCTGTACGCGGCTACCTGCACGGGGGGAGACTGTTCAGAACGACTGCTGCCGCCGGTCAACGCGTCCTCGCAGCTATGGAAACGGCGCGAGTTCTAAAGGATCTAGTTTACGGGTATGAAGATAGAAGAGGGACTGGTAAAGTCACCTCAAAGGTCGGCCATCTTAGAATGGACTATGTGACCATTGGGTGAACCAACAATGGTTGACTACAATGTGTAAAGAAGTGGAATTGTGTAGAGGTAAAAGGAGAAATGTAGTGTGGAAACAAAATAAAAGAAGACTAGAAGGGATATAAAAGAAAGGTTCACAGAGATGTAACTTAAGTGGAATTCGGGCAACGATGTAGAAAAATCTACAGAGTCAATTAAAAGAGACTATCCAATAAGGATATAGATAGGTGAAGAAGTTGCACTGAAATTCAGAACGGAATGCTTGTATCAGTGCTGCCGCTCACGTGTGATAAATGCTTGGGGTGGAACACATAATGCCATTTTCTGAAAATGGCATTGTCATGTTCAATTTGCTCATTATGTCTCTGACCAAAATGTTGATTGGTGTGTCACTCGAATACAATAGGGGTGCTACAATTTGTTGTGCAGCCATAGTGAGCAGTAAATAGTCTGTCATAGGAACTGTAACAACAGCCCCAGAGAATCCCTGCATGTCCATTACTTTGTCCGACAGAGGAAATCTACCCTCCCTAATGCAGGGCCTGTTAGCTCCTGTGTCAACCTAAAATGAGAATTCTTTCTGGCCTACCTTCACTGCAGCCTCGGGTTCCTCTTGTGGGTCTTCAGTTACTGAAAGGACTGGGCATGTCAGAGATCACTGTGGGCTGGCCTGTTGAGGATTCGGGAAAGGGCTACCTCTGAACACTGTTCCTCCTATATAGCGTGGTATTGCGTCTTAAGCCAACAGGTTACTGTCCAATGGCTGGGTCAGTGTTAGGGATTGTACTCTTGCTTGCAGGCCATTTGGTTGTGTAAACTGGAGTGTCTGTGGTTGTTGAAGGATATTTTGTGGGGCTTGGGCAACTGGGGGCGGTTGCTGTGGTGCCAGTTGGATATTTTGGGGAAACAGCATTTGCATTTTCTGGTGCATCATGTGTTGCTTTGCCATCTGGAGCTGTGGCATCTGGGGCTGTGGCATCTGGGATTGTGGCATCCGTATCTGGTGTTGTGAGGGATAGGTGGGCAGCTGATATACTGGGAGTGCACCCTGATCCTACAGTATTTGGGCCCTGCTCCTACATTCTTGTGGAGAGTGTCCTAATATCCTGCAAATAAAACATGCTCCTCCAAGTCTGGGTCTCGGCCTACCATATCCCTACCCCATGCCCCTGCCTCTTCCTCTCTGGTAGCCCCCCCTTCCTTGGGATAAATACCATGCTTGTGGTGAATAGCCCCATGGTTGGCCATTCCCCTAAGGGGCAAGCACTCCCTGTTGACTGTATCCTTCCCCTTGTGCAATATACCCTCTTGTTGAACATAGCCTAACTGGGCTCCCCACTCCCTGTGCGAGGTTGTACTCCAGGTTCCCTGGTATAACGCTCCATCCATGCTAATCTTAGTGAATTTCTTTTGCACCAATCTCGCCTCACCCTTTTGAGCATCAGTAATTTTATTTCTCTCCCTGTCTTGCTTTACTAAGTAGTAGGGTATTATGTGCACTTGTATTTTGGCCCATCCTTTCATCTTGATTCCGACCACCTTCCCTAATTCTGTTTGAACCGCTTAGGGGGGACCATTTACTAATATGTAGTAGAACGCAGGGATATTTGTATCCCATTGCAGCTGTGTCTCTAACCACACCATTTCCTGTATCTGCTGAAAGTACTGAGCAGGGTCTTCGTCTGGAATCATACTGCATGTGAAGATGGATTGCATGTCTGATGTGTCAGGATACATCTGTTTGAGTACTTTCCATACGTGTGTTTAACACTTATTGAATGGCACACCAGCAATGACTTTAGTACTCAATGTTACCCATTCATATTCTGCCCGTACCCATATTCCATCTGCCTACTCACCCACAATGGAGGCAAACAAACTCTTCATGTCTCTGATAGCTAAAGTAGTCCCTGCCATGCACTTCTCTAGGGCATAATCCATTTTCCCGCCCCTGCCATGAGGGACAGCAAACTGTCAATCAAATTCTCTTTGTCCATGTGAGGCCATGGCACATACTGCAGCCCCCTGCAACCTTTCTGTAATAGGGGGAGAAGTTTCTGGGCAGGTGCTGTGCTCTCACCCATCGCACTACTTGCTACTTCATTCCTGGGTGGCCTTTATCTCAGTCACTCAGACCACTTTGTTGAATTTCTCAATTTGTTTTTATCTCTCCCTCTTTCCCTACCCCTTCCTGTATCCCTGCTCCTGTCTTTCTCTTCTACATCTTCAAATATGTCAGATCCTCCTGTCACTCATTGGGACAACAAAACATGTATAAAACAACATGCTATCTTCCTAGTGCCTCTACTAAAACTAATTACTATACATTAATAATACATTCGAACAACACATATTTCTATTTCTACACAGCGCTGTCATTCCCTTCATAAGGGGAGATCCCAAACCAATTCAATTCTACTTATGACATCCTCTTTCCGCACATGAAGGATATCTCTTCAATATCGCAATAAAACAATCTCATGCAACTACACAGTGCTGTCTTTCCCCCTCTGGGGGGCATCCCTTCCAACTCAATTTACTTAACCAATATAATAATCAACAAGAACATATAGAATGCTTTTTTTCCCATACACTTTTACACTCACATGCTCTAGGATATCTGAGTCCCCTCGAAGCTGATTCTCCCCAGGCAACTGCCTGCACCACCTTGGTCACGGGCAGCCCACAGGATCAGGCAGGCCTTCGGGAACTCATCATCTGCTAACTCTCCTGGTATAGTGCACTCGTTCCGGTCTCAGCAGGCTGGCGCCACTCCTCCAGGAAGTGTGTCAAGGAGCCCCCAGCTCCTCAGAGGGAACTGGATAACTCGCTGGGGTCTCCAATTGAAAAGGGGATCTCAACCACGTGGTCTAAGGAAAACCCCCAAATACTCGAATAAATGGAGTGTACTTGGTGCAAGAAAAAATTAAGTTTTATTAATCCAAATGGCCCAGAAGAAAGACAAACAGTTGGGACTGAAAACCATCTCAAGCTGCCACTGCTGGGCCACAGTATGTAAGCCACACAACACATTAACATAATCTTATCATTGCAACACTTTAAGGGTAATTCTAACATGTTCATTGGTTGCTAGTCAGCATGCCCCTAAAGAACTTTTTACATTAAAGACTCTTAATGGGGGCGTCATTTCTTGGAACACTGAACATACCGCCCCATCATGACATCATAACCCTGAAGATCCCACCCCTCGAAGACATTGCGTTTTGGTAACCAGCACAAAACCTAACATTTTATTTATTTGCATCCTTCATTATACAAGTTGATAAACTGTTCCATGCTAATTGGACCCTTATGTTGGAGACAGTGCGGGTGAGTGCATCATACCGAGACCAACCAATGATATTATAAGGGAACATCATCAAGTTCGAAGACATTGTTGCATCCCATGGAACACCCAATCTCCTCTGCGCCTGCTTGGCCCATTGCCACTCCAACTCCATTCTCCCGACATGCCTCTAAATTAATTTGAAAAAACTTTTGAGGGCCTGCTGCTGGAAATCAATTCTTCTTATTTTATTAATTCTACCATAGCACTTTCATCCACAAGCAAAATGGCCCGAGGTCATTGGGGGTGCTGTTGCTCCCATTCTAGTTAGAACTTCTGGCAGCCTGTGGCCTGGGCTCCCTGAACACCACTACTGTGTTCTTCGTGCCCAATGTGCACTGCCCCATATCTCAGGGCACTGCACCTGCTGTCTGGGGGTTAGTTTCAGTCCCATGAGAAAATGTTCCCTTGCAAAAATGAATTAGACACTACCTGGCATCTTCCTAATATTCTAATCTTGGCTGCTTAGTGTGTTCTTGGTCCATCGGCAGACATAAAATTCAATTAAATGCAAGCTGTGACCTGTAGTTAGAAAAAATGGCAGCTCTGCAGTTGTTAATATGGACCTGTTAAAACATGGCAGATGTCTTGCTCACTGCTACATCTAACAACTATACTCAGTACAGCTCCATCTACATAACAACCCTAATACTACCTACCTACCACTATAAAATAATATAAGTGTGTTGAATGAGAGTGCTAAAAAGAAAACTAAAAAGGAATGCGTCGTTAACAGAATCTAGAAAGAAAAGCTTTGCTACCAGTGTTTTATAAAAGTGCTCTATAACAAGGACATTCTTAACTGCACATGTAATATATGAGTGCTCTATAGAAGAGAGTAAAAAGGAAGAAAGTACAGAGAAAATGCTTTGCTTCACATGCAGTTTTGTGCGTGAGTTTTCCTGCGCAGCGTCAGGTCCCTGCTGTGTAGGACAACAATGTGTACTTTGAATACACTTTGAGATCACTACCTCCGTGACCCTTACATCACCACGTCACTGCTGTAGCTTTAGGGTGCCCCCCTTCTGGATGCTGGATCTGCCTCTTCACAATATATTGAGATAGAATGCACAATTTGATTTGGGCACTAGCAGCATGATAAGTGAGCAGAGAGGGCATATATTGTTGAGAAAGTTCTTTTTGGTCACTAGCAGCATACAACTGTGTTTTACAGGGGAAATTCTGGCATGTATTGTTGAGACCACCCTCATTACTTTCTTTGGATATAAAATGTGGGAAAGGGGGAAAGACATCAGAACCTACTTTGCTTGGGCAGAACCTATATGAATGTGGGGCAATGCTGCCTTATATTGCTGAGAGAAGCCTCCATTTTTGATTTTGGTGCATTTTGATGGCACAGCCACCACAATATCACAGAAAGCATTGCTGCAGAGAAGAGAAAGAGTAAAGGGGTGGCAGAAATGATTAGAAGTGAAAGTAATATGAAATGATTAGAAGTGACAGAAAGGATAGCAGGGGAGGATGGGTTGCTCTTATACATAAGATAATTTTTAATATATGGTAAATTAGGGAATTTATCATGGAAGGAATTGATTCTCTTTGTATTAAGACTAGCTTGCATGCCGAGAGCACACTAAATATACTCCTAATTTATAAACACCCAACTATAACTGCAGACTTCATAAAGAATATCTCAACCTTTTTGCTCTCCTCCCTTAAAGCTAACGCAAAATACCTACTTATGGGAGATCTTAATTTATGGTCCTGGATTGGGTAGCAACTTAAACCCAGTAAATAGAAGGATGACATCCATACCACTCTCGTGATTAAAAGATGCTCTCCTACTCTAACTACATCAATTTGCAAATTTATTAATACGTCTATAACTTCTGGTACTGTACCCCAAGACCTTAAGAAAGATTGGGTGATGCCCATCTTAAAGAAGCCAGGCCTCTCAGTTGATCTGCCAAATAATTATAGGCCTATCACTATTACTGCTTTTCTACTTAAGATTCCTGATCGTGTGGCCTACATATAGATCTCAGGTCATCTAAAAATGTACCCCATA
This sequence comes from Ambystoma mexicanum, assembly GCF_040938575.1. NCBI lineage: Eukaryota > Metazoa > Chordata > Amphibia > Caudata > Ambystomatidae > Ambystoma > Ambystoma mexicanum. Next base: position 970,353,288 of record NC_090924.1, read on the forward strand.
CTAAATGATCATCAGTCTGGGTTCTGGGTTGGCTTTGGAACGGAGACTGCCCTTTTGGTACTTAAATCTAAGCTACTGTCCTCTATGGACCGAAATGAGTCTTCTCTACTTATGTTGCTCGATCTCTCAGTGGCATTCGACCTTGTGGACCATGACATCATGTCCACCAGGTTGTAAGAAGTCGCACATTTTTCTCCACTTGCAGCTAAGTGGCTTTCATAATTTCTTAATAATCATGACAGCAAGGTGTTCTGTGGCACGGCTGAGTCTGAACCCATTACGATCTCCTGCGGGGTGCCGCAGGGAGCTTGCACCTCCCCTTGCTTCGACAACATTTTTACAGCCCCTTTATTTGCCATGTTAGACCATGAGAATGTAATATTTACGAATTACACGGATGACACTAAATGTGTCATCCCACTATCTGGCTCACATAGTTTGGATGAATTGGCCATTAAAAAAGTTTTCACCATCATCGAACCCTGGATGGTCCATAACAGGTTGGCTCTAAACAAATCAAAAACTAATCTTCTGGTTAGTGGATCCTCGTACATATTGAATAAACTTGGTTCATTCTATAATAGTTTTCAGTTGGGAGAAGAAATGATCATCCGTCTAAAAAAAGTGAAAACGCTTGGTATCACTTTCGATCACTTTCGCTTGTCTATGAAGCAACATGTTAGTAGCCTGGTCTCTTCATGAGCCTATTACGTAAAATGATTAGCTCACTTAAGACATTTCATATCACAAGAAAACGCAGAGACTATCGCTAGAGCAATAATAGGGTCAAAAATTGATTACTGCTCAAGTCTCTTAACAGGCCTGAACAAAACTGATCCTAATAAACTTCAAGTGTGCCAAAATGGCGCGATCAGAGTCGTTATGAAACTCAAGCGCAGAGATCATGTCACGCCTGACGTGACGTGCCCTCCATTGGCTTCCCGTGGAGTCTAGAATTCTGTTCAGGACTCTGACCATAATAAAAAATGTAGACAGGGCAATATGCCAGATTACCCACAACAGCTTCTACCTTTGAGAACAAATACAAGAGCTCTAAGAGCTCTAAGATCGAATAATCAACATCTGTTATTTGTTCCAAAATGCCGAACCGTAAAGGTGGCTAACTCATCTTTCTTCGCCATCGGGGATAAGGTCTGGAATGCTCTCCCTTTGTAGATGAGAAGTATTGAGTCACTTGGAGATTTTTAAGAAAAGGTTGAAGACTCACCTTTTTAATTAGTCTGATTTAAATCTTATAATGATACTTTTGCTCTTTTTATTTGACATCCTGATCATGTCTTCTTTAGCTGTTCAGCGTGATGTTTTGTCTTGAACACCCTCACGCCCTTGGGTCCATGGACGCGCTATACAAATGTTATAAAGTAAAGTAGAGTAAAGAAAGATGACTTTGTGGTTGGCATGACAACTGGAAATGCTGTGACATAGTCGGTCAACACACTAAATGCTATTTCTTGTTCCATTGTGCTGATGTAATTCAACAGTGACTTGTTTAACCAATGTTCTCCTAATCAAGAGTTTTGTGCCACTTTCAAAGCTTGGATGGCTAGTGATATTTCTTTTCACAGCCCGATGGAGTTGGGCTATATTTGGACTACTTTCCTGGCCCCGTTGGTCTACATGTATGTATCCCTTTTCTCACTACTGTTACCATACAAGTGATTATTATATTATTCTATGGAGAAGTGCAGTACCACTGACAACATACAGATACAGAAGAACATACAGATGTCCTCATAAGAAATCTGGGAGTTTCATGCAGACACTCAACAAGGTGTCCTGCATCGCTGTGGACAGGGAGCAGGCCCCACGCGTCATTTCTGATGGCCTACCAGACAGTGCTGCATGCCACGATGGGGGTAGCTCCCGCAGAAGCCTTCCTGGGGCTGAAAGTGAGGTCCCTCATCCGGTAGCATGATTGAGGAGGCTAAAAGTGCCCGATCCTGTGAGGGTAACAGAAGCGCATGAGAGGGCTAATACCAAACAAATAAATCGACAATTTATAGACATGGGAGACATGGTGCTGTCCCGCATGCGCAATCCGAAGCACAAGTTGTGTTTACCACATGACACAAGGCCCTGGACAGTGGCCAACAAACAATAGTGCATGGTCACGGCAGTGAGAGGCTGGGAGTCCATCACACAGAACTGTAGGTGGTTCACACGATTTCAAGGTGGTCTCGAGGACGATGGTATAGGGTCAGTGTTCCAGGACACACTGGAGCCCGAGGGGGGGGCTGTGCCATAACTGGAGGATGAAGATGATCTGAGTTGGGAAGCTCACGAAAGCAGCAGAGTTGGATCAGAGAGAGGTACAACTGTCTCAGTACTTGCAGGACTATGTGCTTGAGTCACAAAGGGCAAGGCATTCATCGGAAGCACTGAGGACAGTTGCGTTTGTTATAGTGTTGAGGTTCAGTTGTTTATTTTATAAAGGTTGGATGGGATTTTGTGACGTAGTACGCCACCCATGCCAGGTGGTGCCCTACATCCCACGGAATATAAAAGGAGGCCACGCCCTGGCATGGGGGAGTCCATAAGAGACTGCAAACTGGTGTGTAGCACTCTTATTCTGGTGCATCATCACTGCTGTGGTGTGGCGCACAACACAAGGGGTTCTGAGGGTGGGATGGAAGGCTGTCCCTCAATGTCCGGCAGAAAAATAATATCAGACATACACAGTTAAATGCATGTAATTCTATAAAGGAGCTGAGCTCCCTGCACCACCTGCTTGCCTATGGCAGTAGTGCTGGCCTCAGGGTTCAGCAAGGTTACGCGTTAGGTGACGTGCTTGCGCAGTCACAGGCAGGGATATCAGAAGAACGTTGTGCGAGTGGAATGGAAAGTAAAGGGGCTACAGTTGAAGAGCAAAATACCAATAATGCACACAGATAATCTGCACGGACATAAAATGGAAAATCGAGACGAATGGTGGGAGCACATTGAAATATGATGGAAGTCCCTGGTAAATGATATACATACCTGCACATATGGTGGTATAAGGTAATATATGATAACTCGATCTGCCTTACAACGTGAGGACCAGCGCATAGTATGGTAAAACCTGACAAATAATGTTAGTACCTGAGTATATGATGGGATTACCTTTCAAATGGTTTGGGAACATGGGCATATGATGCCAGTACTTGTCAACATAGAAACACCATTTCACTTTACAAAAACCAAAACTAATGGCTTTGCCAATTTGTTTTTTAATGTGTACATGATGTGATATGATGTGTGCTGACATCAACCATACACGTTAAAAGAGAAAAAGTGTAGATATGTGCATGGCTAAATTTACAGCTATAATGCTATCTACCTGTGTGGTTGTGTGGTTTAGCCCCACATACGCAAAATAAAACAGAAAGGCAATTTAACACGACGCTAGTAATTTGCAGCATCCAGTGCAGAGTGTATGTGACATGATCATGGGTGATGCTAATATAAACTAGACTGGATCGTGTTCAGCTTTTCTCGCTAAGAAATGTTGTTTTAGAAAAGCAAATGTTGCAGTGCCTGATCAAAAAGGTGAAACTGTTTCAAAATATTAAGACCAAAAATCAAAATATATTCTAAAATGCTCCATTCATCATCAGGTTATTTGTCCCATGCAATCTCTAAAATGTCAGCACAAAATTGAACCGCGTCTAAGTGGAGAAGAGCTTTTGATAAGGCAGCAGTAGGAAGGGAAACTTGCAGCCAAGCCTGGGCAGTCAATATGTTCCTGGCTGATTTTACTGCCAGTCATTCGTCCGGATTACGGCGTAATCAACCCCTACCGGGCTGCTTCTGAGCTCTGCTCCTCTTATTTTGTGAGGAAAGATTTGGGCTGGAGCAGGAACAAGTAAATATCATCATTACATTTTCAAAAGAAATGTGGAAATTACCTGCATTTCAGAAACGTATCAGTGTAATAATTTCTAAGATGTGACATGTTATGGAAATCTGTCTCACCTAATATATTTTTATATTAAAAAAAATATATCTTTTTCTGAGGTTAGATGTTACGGCAAAAAAAAGAAATGCAACTTTTGAACAGACGAGAGTGTAAGAGTTTCACCGAATTCTCAATTCTTATACATTGGGGGTCGTTATGAGGTGGGCGGTAAGGGATACCGGGCACTGGTAAGGAGACCGGTGCCGGTAATCCTTTAGCACCCTATTCCGAGGTCCCTTAGCGGGTCCCACCTGGAACGGCTGGCCAGACCAGCCATTCTTTACGGGGCCCGTTAAGGGACCAGGGCGCTAATAACGGGCTTGCAAGTGGCGAGCCCGTTATTAGCGCCCTCCCCCTTCCCATTCAGCCCTATGGGGGCTCAAATGGGAATGGTGAATGGTTTGTGCAATGGGGATTTACCGGTTCCGCCAGGGTCGGACTACACCGGTAAGTCCCCATTGCACAACACCGGTGCCGGACCCATTATTGGTGGCAGTCATGGCGTAAATAGCGCCATGACTACCACCAATCTCGGACTGAGGCCATTGTTTCAAAAGCAATCAGCAGACAGATTAAGCCAAAATTATGTCTCCAGAAATATAGTTTTTACTTCTTTCGCATTAAACAGTGGGTGGCGCTTAAATATTAAATCTCACCAGAGCGAAAATACAGTGAAATATGGCATGGTTTCAGTTTTTGGAAGGTAATGTTTAAAAAACCTCAAAACACACCAGTGTGAAAATAATCTTATTTATGCACTACTTGTTTTTATGCAGCCCTGATGCTTGGGAGGATATCATTTTTGACAGACAAGCCTGCATAATATGGGCGCGTGAGCGCGCACCCACGCACACACAAACATCATGCAGAATGTAAAGATGTCAGTTCTGCAAATATATGCATTTCTCACCTTCCGCATTGGAATGATGGTTCTGTGAACTGTGGTAAAGCAGAATCAGGAGAGGACAGTGTGGAATTTTGGTTGATTGTTTCTTCAATGTAAAACACAATATGGGCCTCATTACGACCCTGGCGGAGAACCATGGTGCAATTTGCACCATGGTCCATGGCGCTAAGCTGCCAACTCCGCCATGGTGGTTGGCGGACTTACCGCCCCATTCCGACCTTGGCGGGGCGGTAAGTCCCCAATCCCCATTTACCCTTCCCCATTCCCATTTTTGCCCCATAGGGTATAATGGGAGTGGGGAAAGCGTTAATTACGCCACCGTAAATTACGGTGGCGTAATTAACAACAAGTCCCGTAGCGCCATGGATTTTTCCGCCTGCAAAAAGCAGGCGTAAACCCCTTTCCGCCAGGGTCGTAATGAGGGCCAATGCCTAAACTGTCACTAAGGTTCTCTGCGCTACTCTATAAAGAAAAACATGAAAGAGTACTCGTCAGGATTTCTTTCAAAACAAGAAAGGTCCTCTGTCCCAAATCCTATGATAACCTGAGTTCTGTCCCTACCACCACAAAGAAAACACTACATTCAACTTAAGAACAATTGGCCAAATAGAAGAATGGTGGCTGGTTTCTGACACCCACTCTGGTGTCTGTCTATCAAAAAGAGGGGCTCCACGCCCAGATGCATGGTTTAACCAAGAACACTGAATGTTTCTTCAGATATTCTGTCCTTGGGTCTATTGCCAGTCTATGGTTTCTCTTTCTTTTCTCTGGTGCACCTGGGTTTTATTTCAGTTTCTTGTCCCACTTGGGGAACCCTGGTTCATATCGCTTTTTTGGGTGTTCTCCTTGTGTTCTCTACCAAGGAACTCCTGGTGCTCACTCCACCTGGTTACTTTCTGACCTTTACCCTACCACGGGGCTTTGTTGCTTTCACTGTGCCTTGGAGTTTCTTTATTCTCACCCTGCTTGGATTTTCCTTCCTCTCACCCCGCATTGGGATTTGGTTTCTTTTACCCTGCACCAGGGTCTCCTTTCTCTCACCCTGCCTTGGGTTCTCATTTCTCTCACCCCACATTGGGGTCTTCTTACTCTCACCTCACCTTAGTGTCTTGTTCCTCTAACCCGACCTTGGGGTTTCATTCCTCTCACTGTGCCTTTGGGTCTTGCTTCTCTCACCCCACCATAGGGTCTTGTTTCTCTCGTGCTGCCTTGGGGTTTGGTTCCTCTCACCCCACCTTGGGGTCTCATTTCTCTCACATCGCTTTGGTATTTAATTCATCTCATCCCACGTTGAGGTCTCGTTTCTTCCACCCTGCCTTGGTGTTTTGTTTCACTCACACCACCATGGTCTCTTGTTTCTCTCACCCGACCTTGGCGTTTCTTTTGTCTTACCCTACCTTAGGGTCTTGTTGGCCCTCGCTGCCCTCCTCCTGGTTCCCCCAGAGCCACTGCGTACCTCTGGTTTCCAGGAGATGCTCCTCGAGAGAGTTGGTGAGTTCAACCGACGTGATGCTGATTCTTTGGCTTCTTCACAGAATTCCATGTCTGGCATAGCTTGCCCTCTCTTCCCACTGGCTTCTGGCAGGACTTCGGCAATAACTTCTCTGTTTGTCGGTTGTCTGTTCCTCTGTACTCTTCTGGGCTGGGCCCTTCCAACTCCTTGCCCGGCAGGGGTTGTGAGCATTCCACTGCCTTGGCTTTGGCTGGGTCTACCGCACTTGGGCTACACTCTTCTGTCCTGCCAGACTTGTAGCAAAACCAGGTGATGTATGGAAGTTTTAGAATGAATCACAACCTCTGGAGCAGCTCTGGACAACCCGCCCTACCATTGTTCCTTAGCCTGCCAAGTCATTACAGAAAGAGGAAAGACCATATGCAAATCAGGCTTGGTCACATCCCGTAAGGGGCATTCCAACCCAAACTGCTAAGTCACATCCCTTCTTCAAAGGACCATAAGCATCAGCAGACATGTTTCGGCCACTTTGGGCATCATCAATGAAGAGGAGCTTGGGTCTCTAGGCCCAGCAAGCTTTAGACCCATGTTTGAGCATATCCGTCCCACTCGGGATGACTATAGCAAAACAAAATGTGATGGCTGGAAGGTTTATATTTAATCACAAAAGTGGCACAAATTTGGGAAATCCTCCAAACCATTGTTCTTTAGCCGGCCAAGCCATTACAGGAAGGGAAAGACCATATGTAAATCAGGCTTGATCCCACCCCAAAAGGGGCAGTCCAGCCAAACTGCTAGCTCACATCCCTTCTGCACAAGAACACAAACATCTCCAGACATGTTTCAGTCTCATTGGCCATCATCAGTGAGGAGAAGCTTGGGTTTCTAGAACCAGAAGGCTCAGGACCCATGTCTGGGCATACCCATCCCACTCAGGGTGACTATAGCAAAGCAAAAGGTGATGGCTGAAAAGTTTAGAATTAATCAAAAACTCGGGCACAACTCTAGCAAACCCTTCAAACCATAATTCTCGTTCATCGTTCACCTTCCAGGAGGTGGGCTCCAGACTGCAGCTGGACTCAACTGTGGGATCCTGTTGCTGCCGCTGACCTGCCAAGGATGAGGGTTGACAACTGAGGTCCCCTACCACCATGGCTGCTGACGCTCAGAGCTCCCCTGCATCACTCACACCCAGGACTACATCAGCGGTCACGTAAGGGATCACCTTTCACCTCCAAGTCTATTTCCTGCACTCCTGTGGGTGTCCTCGGCCTGGGTATCCCTCTAAGAGAACTATCCTTTCCTGTGTGCCTCTGTTTGCACCTGATCATGCGCCACACTACCATCAATTGTGGACTCTATACTTTATCCCCTTTCTTTTCTCCTCTCTATTCATCATGCCTACCCTTATTCAATCTAGGGTTTCCAATCTTTCCTTTCCCCAGCCTTCCTATGCCCCCACTCACAACCTCTGTGATCTCTGCTTTCCTTCTTCCTCTTCTGACTCCTTCCCCTCTGTCAATCTTGCTCTTCTTTACACCCAATCTATTTGCAACAAGTCCCACTCCATTCGTGATCTCTTCCTGCCTTTTCACCTTCATTTACTCTATCTATCCGATACCTGGATCATTCTCAACAATACTTCTACCCCTGCCTCTCTCCACACTTATACTCACTTTTCCCATACCCCCGCCCCTCTGGGCACGATGGTGGCACTGGGATTCTTTTTAACTCTTCTTGGATGTTATCACCTCCTCCTTCTGGTCTTCTCACCTTTTTCTTCTGTTGCGTAGCACTTTATGTCTTTCTCAAACCCCTTACTATTTACCGACCTCCCGGTTTCTCTTCTGATTTCAGTGATCACCTTGACTCTCTCCTTTCTCTTCTGATTCCTTCCCGTTCACACTTCTTTCCTCTTGGTGACTTTAATCTCTTTTTTCTTACCACATCTATTCATTCTTCGCTTCTGTTACTCATTGACTCCTATCACTTAAACCTCCCCTCACCCTCTTCCCATTGATCTGGCTCTTGCCTCAACCTCATCTTTTCTTCACTCCCTTCCCCTGGCTCTATCTCGGCTCATCCCTTCTAATCCTTGGAACATCATCTACTTTCCCTTTCTCTCTATTTTCCCCCTTCATCCTCAACCTCCTCTCAACCCTGCTTTCACTGATCGTAATCTCTACTTTTTCAAGCCTACCAGATTTCTTTCTCGATTTTACTCTTCTCTTCCCTCTATTTCCTATTTTTCCTCCTGTCCCCCCTGATGACGTTGCAAATACCCTTCACTCCACCCTATTGTTTACTCTTGACTCTACTTATCCTACCTATCTCTTCTCACATACCCATAAACCTCCTCAACCTTGGTTTAGTCCTGCCTTGACCTCCCTTTGTTACAGTCTTTGTAAAGCCGAACAATGCTGGAAAAAGTCTCAATCTGCCGGGGATCTTTATGCACTTTCTTCTCTTCATTCCTCCTATGATTTGCCTTAATCAATTCCCCCAAAAATTATTTATCTGAATTTACAATCTCTCTCTCATCATCCCCCTCATCTCTTCCGGCTCCATCATACAATTCTTTCCCCCAAACTGCCTGATCCTTCCTTCTTCTCATGCCTCTCAACCTCTGATCTTGAAAACTACGTCACATCTAAAGAAGCTACTCTTCACTCCTCTTTTTCTACTCTTATCCCTCCTTTTCCACCTCCTTTTCCACCTTCATCACAGTATTCACTATCCTCCTTTTCTTCTCTTTCTGACCGTGACACTTCTGCCCTTCCCAATCGTGCCCATTCCACTACTTCACCTTCTGATCCTCATCCTTCTACCCATCGTCCACAAATTTACCCTCACCTTCTGCCTTATGGTACCTCTTTTATCAACTATGTGCTAAAGAATTATTGTTTTTGCTCTCTGTTCAAACATGTGCTTACTCTCTCTATCCAGAAGAAACCCTCTTATGATCTCTCAGTTCCTGCTAATCTTTGTCCCATTTCTCTTCCTCTCTTTCTATCTAAACTTCAGGAGCGTGCTCCCTGTTCACAAGTTTCCACCTATCCCAATTTTCACTCTTATTTGCTTCCTCTTCAATCAGGATTCAACCATCCCAGTCAACGGAGACTGTCCTTTTGAACGTCTCCAATGCTCTCCTCATGGCTCGTCCCTGTAAATGCTCTTTTATCCTTATACTTCTTGACCTCTCTGCAGTGTTTGATCATGTTGATCACACTCTTCTAATTTCCTCCCTTTACACTCTTGGACTATCTGGCTCTGTTCTCAAGTGGCTCTATTCTTATATTTCTCACCATTCTTACTCGGGAACCCGGGTTGCCCAAACCTCTCCCTCTTATCTTGTTTATGGAGTCCTTCAATGGTCTGTCCTTAGCGCTTTGCTCTTTTCACTTTACAAAGCCCCGCCCACTCTGCTCTTATTTAATCTTTTAATATTTCCTTTCATCTCTATGATGATGACACTCAAATCTTCTTTTCCTTGTCTTCGTTCACTGACACCGTACACTTTACCGTCTCTAACTGCCTCTCTGCAGTTTAAAATTCATATCTTCACATTTCCTAAACTTCAATCCTTCAAAAACAGAGGTTGTATTGTTTCATTCTACTATGATTCCTCCCTCTATTTCTTGCCCTTCTCTTTCTCCCCCTCTTCCCTTCTCTCCCTAAGCTTGTAATCCAGTCATAATCTTTGACCACTCTTTTTCTTTTTATCTACACATCTCTTCCACTTCACAATCCTGTCACTGTGGTCTTTTTAACATATGCAGTGCTTTCTCTCTTTTCATGCCACCAATCTTCTTCTTTCCTTCCTAGTTTTCTCTCGTATTGATCATCGCTCAGCTCTTCTCCTTGGTCTTCCTGCTTCATACTGTCTACTTCTCTGCTCTGTCTATTAATCCTCTGTTCATCTCCTCTTCTCTCATTCTTCTCGATCCTCTATAACACCCTCTCTTCTGCCTTTTGAATCTTGTCTTTACCATTTTCTCTCCATTGTCTTGAAGTGAATCCATAGTCTCGCTCCACTTTATCTCTCATCACTTATCTAATTTTATTCTCCTCCCTTAGCCCTCTGTTCCCTGAATCCGTTTATTCTCTCTGTTCCTAAACCCCCTTGCACATCTTCTCATTTCCGTTCCTTTGCCCTCCTTGCTCCCAAACATTGGAACTCTCTCACTCCTTCCATTCATTCTTCCTCTTTTCTCTGTATCTTTCAAACCAATCTTAAAACCCATATCTCTTGCCAGCGATTAATCTCCATCTTCTCCCGCCTCTTCTGTTCTGATTTACCTGGAATATATTGCTCATTTTGATTGTACTGTTCTTATTTATTGTAAACATGGTTTGGGTGAAAAGCTCTAAATAAATGAAATACAAATACAAAATTAAAACATACTGCTCCATCTCCACTGGTCTCTCTCTCTCTCCTGTCTGATTTGCTCTTTATCTCCCACTCTGCTAGGAGCTGGGACTATCACCTGCTCTCTCATTCCAAGTGAGTACACTGATTGGTTATATGTGATGACAAAATATCAAAAAAATGTTGCCCACCCTCGATATCCCTGTTTCCTACCCTTTTAGTCCCATCCCTACCCATCTTAACCCTTTACCCCACTATCATATACATTTATTTAAAGTTTTCAGTATTTTTTCGGTATTTTCTCCTCTGTAAAACTTGACTCGTCTTGATTCGTCTGTCACAAATTACATTGCTAATGTAATTGACGAGGCACTGTGGAACCGCCACTGATATCAAAGTCCATACCTAATGAGGCACATATAAAATCATTCATGACAGACGGTCAGATATCTTATCTTTATGCAGATGGTTTGAGGAACTGTGCACACCGACCTCGATTTCTGAAGCATACCAAGCTTTGCCTTGAGGATGACCTATGGTCGAAACACATGTCGGCTGCATTTGGAAGCATATTGCATGAATAGAATAAACCAATCTGTAGCACAGCACAAGTTTTGATTTTTGGAGAAACTCTAACTAAAGTACAAGACATTTATTTATCTTGCTCTGTGCGATTCGCCAACCATTGCCAAACAACATAATCCATAATAGGACTGCGGGACTTGTCCTTTGACTCAAGCCCAGGGAACGTATCTCTCCTGCCCTGAAATCTCTCCACTGGCTCTTGGCGGCTGCAAGGATCAAGATAAAGACGCTCTGAATCATCCATAAGGCCTTCTGGGTCCGGGGTTCGCACCGCATCCAACTCTCTCTTCCAAAATACCTTCCTTCTTGAGCCCTTTGCTCAGCTACCTCAACCTCTCACAGGGTCAGACACTTTGCCAGGCAGAGAGTGGGGGTAGATCTCTCTCCTCTGCAGGTGCCTCACTCTGGAATGGCCTTCCTGCCGCCTCAAACATGAGTTGGAACACCTAAAGTTCATAAATTGGCTCAGGACCTTCAATTTCTCCTCTGCTTTCTCTATCTCTCTCCCCTGCTGACCTACCTGTTTGATGCCCTGACTGGTTGCTTGGCTACTCTCTGGATCTCACTGGGTATCAGGCTCCTCCATGATCAGTCTCCCCTGCACTGCCTCCGGGCCTACCACACGGTTAGGGGCTATAACTGTAACCCTACAATCCCCTGCCTCCTTGCACTTACCCAGAGCCACGTTGCCCTGGCTGCACTTACTCAGAGCAATGCTGCCCTGATTGTACTTCCCCTGTCCCTCTCCATGGCACTTCCACTCTCTCCCTTCCCCCTGCACTTTACGTTGTCGCACTTGCGCAATCTGAATGACACAAGGCTTAGTAATATTGTTTGTCCTGTCCTCCCACCCACTTCCCTCCCTTGTCTCGTCCTGGCTAGAAACACTTGTGTACAGTCACGTTATAAATTACATATCATATCATATGCACCAGCATAAAGCAGGCAAACCCCACAGGAATCCATTGTACACGGTGCCTGACATGCTTGTGTGGCAGGCAGTGTGTACAATTACAATGAAATGCTGCCTGACATGTAAGCATGTCAGGCAGCATTTACTCGTAACTGTGAATGCTGCTTACCATGCTTGCATGGCAACCAGCGTTCACAAGTAAAATAAAATGCTCCCTGTCATGCGAGCATGTCAGGCAGCACTTAATTATAACTGTACACACTGCCTGGCATGCAAGCATAGCAGGCAGCATTTACTCCTTTTGCACCTTTTGCCCTACATATTTGCACTGTGCCATGCAAATGATGAACATTTGGCGGTGGGCACCTGGCTATGCCTTAGTGCAAACGTACCAGGTTGCAGCCGTCAAAGTACAATTAGGAGCAACATGATCTCCCTTGGGATCTTTAGATAAGGAAGGAAAATATATATTGCTTTCTGGGGATTTTCTGTCATCTAATTGGGCTCAACCCCAGGTGCATTTTGTGTGTGCAACGAAAACATCTGTACCATTACCTCTGGACTGCAATGTAGCATCACCATTGGTACTATGAAGAACAACATAGATCAGGGTCCCTGCTAGAGAAACATTATATCATTGCAATTTTGCACATTATTAGCACCAGGGCAAACACTTCCCTTCTGCAAAGCATTATATGCTTTCAATGCATTTTTGCACTAAAGCAACATTTGTCCTGGTGCTAATACTGTTCCATACAGGGACATAGAAGTTCACAGAGGCAACAGGGAGGTTAGTTGACAACGGAGGATCAGGGCCAACCAGATAATCCAGTCAACCTTCATGTCAACATGGCATGACTCAAGATTACAGCATCACCTTGCGTTCTCAATGGTGTTTGAGACCTGCCACAAGAACCAAAGAAAATCCAGTACTAACCCATATCAAATATAGTTCCCACACGGACAGGATACCGAGTGAAGACAAAATCAAACCTATCAGCCAACACCAACCAACATTGAGGCCCAACCTTCTGGACCATACGTAGTAAAACTCAGACTCCTGGGACAGAGACTAGGTGAGACAGCCACCAAAGAACAAGAATGTCCTTTAGCACCCTTTACCAACTATGCAGACCTATATTATAGAGTTGCAATCCCACAGTGGGCACACTGATACACTCATATGTCCTTTTTACACAGGCCCTGTTTTGAATTTGTCGTGTCTATCTGGCTAACACTAACATCTAACTCTCAGTCACTTACCATAATCAACACTCACATTTCCTCAACACTAACCTTATAGGGACTGATTTCAAGCAGCTACATTCTACTCACATTCACCACCCTCATCCCCATTGGTGGGTACATAGAAAGTATTGCATTTGGTAAATAAGCCAGATTTACCACATGTAGTTCTTTCTAAACTACCCAAGCTGTGCACATCACATGAGATCCCAACTGGAAATTAAGTGGCGCTTTATAAATATGAGGTGCTTGAAATACCACTTGATTTGACCGATTCAGCCATATCTGTAATACAGCCCTCCATCAGTTCGCATCCTGCCCATTTTCAAAATTGTCATCTTCTGATGTACATTTAGTCGCCTCGAAGGGGAAATGTTGAGCCAAAATAGTCTTGCAGTGGTAAATTGGTTATACCAGAAGGCATCAGAATCAATATTTGCAGATTGTGAATGTCTGATCCAATTAATATGCATTAACACACCTTCACTCTCTATTGGGGTTCAGGTAAGGAGTGAGCAATGATTTGCATATTCACTGATGCCCGCATCAGTCATGGTCGGCTCCAGCATTCTGGTTTGGGTGTTTGAATTTTGAATTGCATTTTTTTTGTTTAGTACATTTTTATTGAACATTAGAGAATGAATCACAAAACATTGGTAAGATTGAAGATGATAAAGAAGACCTATGTGTTAAATAATAGTGCAAGCATTGGAACAATACATATAAATCTTAATAGGCAGAGAATAGTGAATGAATACAAACAGGTAGATTGAATAGTCCAGGTCAAGCGTGGGGAGAGTAAAATGATCAATCACAGTCGAGTGATTCATGTAAGAGTGGATAACCGATTGAGTTTTGGACAGACTGGGGAACGAACTAGAGCCAGACACAATAAACGAGGAAAAAGGGATAGGGAGGAAGGGATACAGTTTACAAGTTATCTCATATACATTTAAGAATCTTGCAGTATGTATAGTCAATCGTAAGAAATTCATGTGTTACAGACGTTAGATATTTCATGAACCATGTGCAGATATATTATGATGGTCCAAATAATTCATAAAGGGAGCCCATTTCAAGTTGTGTTTGGGGATAGTATATAAATACAAAGCCACACCCAGCCTACATAATTCTTCACCCAATACACACCTGAAAGGGGCACTACTGAATGTCCGTTCCCTAGGTGCACATGCCATTGATGTACACAATCTTATCTTGAAACACCAACTAGAGTTCCTAGCAATGACTGAAACCTAATTCTATCTAGCATCAAGTCCATTTCTGACTCTAGCTATCCCACCGGATTACACCATTCTTAGAACTGACCACCAAGATGCTTTGGGAGGAGGAGTAGCCATTATTGCCAAAACCTCCTTACAGTTCAGAGCCTGTAACACAGATAAAATAGAAGGCTACAAGCTTTTAGCCCTTAAACTAACGACTGACCACAAAACAACCTTCAATTTCCTCTTAGTCTACAGAGCACCTAGCTCTGCTAATCATCCAGATATAGATATCCCCTTACTTGTTACCCCTCTCCTCAAACCTAAGACTAAGGGCCTCATTACGCGGATGGCGGTAAGGATTTACCGGTACCAGTAAAATACCAGTACCGGTAAATCCTTACCGCCTTACTATAAGGTCCCTTTGCGGGTTGGGGGATTTAACGCCTGCTTTTTGCAGGCGTTAAAAACCAACCCGCAAAGGGACCCAGGGAGCTAATTACGGTACCGCAATTTGCGGTACTGCAATTAGCGCCTTCCCCATTCCCATTATGCCCTATGGGGCAAAAATGGGAATGGGGAAGGGCAATGGTGGAAGGGGCAATTACCGCCCCGCCAACCTTGGAATGGGGCAGTAATTCCCCTTTCCGCCAAGGCGGTGCCGGTATTTTACCGGCATGAACCATGGCGCTAATAGCGCCACGGTTCTCCGCCATCCGTGTAATGAGGCCCTAAATGTATACTATTCAGTGATATAAACCTGGGTTTCAATGACGTTCATGATCATAAAGCCACAGCCTTCGACACTGCATTACAAGAAATACAGTTCTCCCAAATTGTCAATGCACCCACCCACACCAAAGGCAGAATCCTAGATTGGATTTTAACTCTGAATATTAAAGTATCCCTTGAAGAAATCCTACAAATCAGTATATCCAACTTCTACCACTCCTGCTTGAAAACTGCTATCGATGAAGTAGCCCCACTCAAATCCAAACTACTGTATGGGAGCGAGGGGCCCCCAGTCCCCCTCGCGCCGTACACTCCTCAGTACGGGACTTGGACCACGTGCCTCCAGTAGTGGGGTTGCCCCTTGCCCTTATGTAAAGTTAACCACGTTTGACCACTACATAGATGGGATTACTGAGCAGGACACGGGGCATCCATCTTTTGTGCCCCCTTTTGACTCCATCTTGGGTAAACAGGTCTCACTGCGATAGTACAGCAAGGCTCAGCTCCCCTTCCACCGCAACAGCCAAGGACAGAGACACACACAAGGCGCACAGGCAGCTGGCTGGCCCCCACCCTTGCAATCCCCCTGCGAAGGAAAGCTCCACACTCCCATTCTCACGCTGAAGCTGGAGAAAGTTGCAGCAACCAATATGATACAGTTTTCTTCCTCTGAGATCACTGCTAGCATGAGAACCAGCATGTGAACCAGGATGAGCTAAGCACTTTTTGCTCGTTCGTCCCCATAAACGTGCAAGCCACCCACCCCCATTTAGAGTAATTTATTGCCATCCTGACCCTGCGCTCCCTGTAAGGTATTTCTTTCAAGTGCCAGACCCTCGCCTGCGCTGCGAAACCCACCCAACACACTCACTACTAACCTTAAGCACTTTGCCACAATATATGTTTTTACTTATACTAATAGGTCTAAAGCTTAGGAGATATGTGAAACACAGCTTGCTACGAATGACCCAATTGTACTGACAATAAATACTATGTGTGATTTGTGTAGAAATATGAAAAGAAGTATAAAATGTTTAGATAATTTGTTATTTAGTGTTTTACGAATGCAACATATTAGTTTAGGTAGTGACCACAGTGACCGGACCCTGACCTGCGTGGAACACAAGATATTTGACGTCTATCATCTCGTCAGCCACTCAACCAATCAGAAGGAAGAGATGCCACCCACACCTACAGCACCACACCGCCTGGCCAATCGGGTCCATTTAGTATATCTTGTTAGAGTTACTTTAATTGATATATATATATGAGTGATGATGTAAATGGGGTGGGCATTTTTTTGGGTTATTTCCTAGCTTGAGAAATAAACCATCCTTTGAACTCTTGCAGCCGGTTCTCAGTGCCTCCTTCCCCGACAGGGGTTGTGTTGGTTATTTTATTTTCTTTTACACGTAGTAAGCCGGGGAAAGGCACCTACATTTTTGGTGACCCCCGCAACGTGATTTAGAGAGGTGCCTCGAGGCCTGCACCGCCCGGCAGCAAGATCCAGGACCATTGCCTCTGCGGTTGACCAGACTGTGCACATCAAGAAGAAAGGGTCAAGGGTACCCGGTTGACAAATACCCATTCGAAAAGGCTGCTCGCCAAGGCAGGCCACGGCTTGGTTGGGGGACGGACCTGAGCGAGGTCCGGCCATGAGCAGTGACCCTCGGAGTACCTGACTGAACACGTGGAGTCTCGGTTGCAAAGACCCCAAAGGAAGGTAAGGGGAAATACGGGAAGAAGGGAATTAGCAAACAAAGGTAAGGTAGTTAAGAATAGGGTCTGTGTGAGTGACGGCAAGGCTTTTCTGATCTATCCTTTATATGGCCATTAGGTGCTGTAAGAAGTGAGAAGAAGAGAAGTGGTACCCTAGCCCGTACGGGGTAGAAGGCGGCGCCGCATAGCATTTGTCCCGACCAAGTGCAGAATAGAGATAAAGAGAAAATAGTAGGGGTCTCGTATATTGAGTAGACTCGGAGTAGTTTTAGAATATTCTTTTTCCGTGCAGGTAAGAAATCTTGAGACATAATAAAGGTGAAAGAGGTGGGGAGTGAATGCGAAATAGTAGGTAGAATAGGGAAAAAGAAAAACCGGGCACAGTAACGGGAATAGGGAAAGAACAAACGCGCACAGGCAGTGCATGTGTATGTTGCATGATTATATGTTTGTTGGTCTGCTTTGTGTATATGTCCTGTTGAACACGCCAAAGTATTTCAGTACAAGTAACTTGTTCATTAATGAATAATAAGCAAAGAAATAAATTGTGAGAGGTGACCAGGCAACACCTCTCAAGAAGAACAGCTAATGTGACATACCATAATTGCGAGCCTTGATAAAGAACGTATTTTCACATATTGTAACTGACATACCAAGTGAGAGGTGGGAAGGGACTCAAGGGTACCAGAACACACAAGAAAGGAAAAGAAGCATTGCCATGGGGGGAGTAACGCCACTGGCACATATTTGCCAGCACCTTCCACTATATAGCGATAGGATACAGAAGTATCACGATCAGTGGATCACTGAGATAAAAGGAGATGGGGTTATACCAATTTGGCCAGAAGGAGGGTCATTCGACAAAAGAGTGTTGGACCTAGTATCAACACATTT
The DNA here is from genome assembly GCF_040938575.1 of Ambystoma mexicanum. Classification (NCBI taxonomy): domain Eukaryota; kingdom Metazoa; phylum Chordata; class Amphibia; order Caudata; family Ambystomatidae; genus Ambystoma; species Ambystoma mexicanum. The sequence goes on from NC_090924.1 coordinate 970,371,286, forward strand.
GCTAGCACGATACAAAGGGAAATAGTTACAGAACCAGAGAGAAGTGTTAGATTTATGGCGAATGTTCGAGGAAGTTACCCCCACGGCAGAGGTAAGTACAAGCCGAATGATAGAAAAGCAGAAAATACCTGAAGAAGTAAGCGGGACACCAAAAGGGGAGTGCTCAACAACTACAACCGAGAACGAAGTAACACAATTCTATCCCTCAATGACCAGGCCAGCAGTAGGGTTCAGTGAGCCCATGTATATTCCACACCCCCCCAATGCTCCATGCGGGACAACAGCCCCTGAACCCCCACCATATGACAAAGGAGGCCTGTACGGCCCCACGAGTGCACCTCCTGTGAACTTAGCACGTTTAACAGGCGATTTAAATCACCAGCTAGCACACGCACAAATGGAAATAACACGGTTAAGAGCTCTATGCGACAAAGGGCAAATGCTGCCAGGGGGAAGGGAGGTGCCCCCGCTGTCACTGGCAGATCTCATACCCCCGATAGGGGCAGTAAGCAATGCAACCCCAGCAGTCTCAGTATCAGGGCAATCTATAGCATCACAAGGGACGTCATCACAGCAAAGACCAGAACAAGAGTGGCAGTCAGGACAGTACCTGTTCCAATTGAATAACAAGCCAGTGAGAATTATACGCCCAGATACACCAGAGAGTCAACAAAGTGGAGATCAGGGTGAAAGACAAGGAAGTGAACCCAAGGAAAACTGGGAGGATAATAATGAGCCAGAGTCAGAAATAGAAGAAGTATGGGATGATTTAGATGAATACGATGAGGCAGCTGCCGCAGAGGGTTCCCCACTGCCAAACTGCCGTTACCCAGACACACTATCACCACCATTATGGCAGGGTAGATTAAGACAACGAACAGGGAGGACTGGGAACATACTGGTAAGTAAAACGAAAAAAGGGAGAACAAGCAAAACACGAAAGAAACAGAAACTACAAATGCCACTAATACATAAAGGAGCAGGTAGGCCAAACTATATCCTGTGGGCCCAAATGGACAAAAACAACCTGTTAAAACTCCTCCACCCGCTGACGGGAGGAGCAGGTAAGTGGATACATGTATTTAAGAAGAACACGGCAGGCGTACCGTTAGCTATAGGTGATGTGAAAAGCTTATTAGTATCAGCAATCGGGGACCAAGCAGACACAATCTGGGAAAGGGCAGGGTTCCCGGGAGTAACAATGAGCTGTGATCGCCATGATGGATCACCATTCAACAATGTTCGAGCACAAGTGTGGGATGCATTGCGGCGTGCATTTCCAGACGTTCCAGACTTACATGCAGTGATGCAGTGCACGATGGAGGAGAGCGAGGATCCTGCGCAATTCATTTTGCGAGTGCAAGACTTATGGAGAAGTGAAACTGGTACGGCATGGAATCAATCAACAGCCTTATTTTTTTTATCATTAAAAAGGGGTTGCCGAAAGAGGTGCAGAAGGCCTTGGACAAAATAGCTGGGATCGAAGCCAAAGGGTGGCCTGAAATTCAGAGCATAATTGTACACCATTGAAGGAGGATCAAAGAGAAGGAAAAGGAGGTCACACAAAAGAGGCTGGCCGACGAAGCAAAACTAGTGCAAACAAAATTTGTGAAGGTCACCGCCATTACTGCCAGTGTAACCGCAGACAGAGAAAACGAAGGAGAGGAAAACGCGGGAGGAAGGCCCATTGGGATAGCAGCGCATTGGGTTGGAGAGGACCAAGGACAGTGGAACGGAGAGGAACAGCCATGCCAAGGATCACAGTGGCAGAACAGGCCGGCCCAAGGAAGAGGTGGGTACCGTGGGCAGAGGGGAGGATACGGAGGAATGGGAAACAGAGGGTATGGTGGGCAAGGACCAAGAGGAGGACAACAGGGGTCATGTTGGAATTGTGGAAGGTGGGGACATTATTCACGAGATTGTAGAATGCGACCATCAGGGTATTTTCAGGGGCAGCAGCAGCCCATGAACAATGAACAGGGGTGGGGCTGCCCACACCCAGGTAGCCCTTGTGGAGCTCCAATGGGGAGGGGGGGAAAACAAGATCAGTACTGCTATGACCCCCAAATGCAACAAAGACAGCTAGCCCCACAACAGCAGCAACAGCAGCAGCCACAACAGCAAAACGCACTACAGCCCATGGCAAGAAAAAACTCAGTAGGGAACATAAACAATAACCCTTTTGCAGCGGTCGTAGGTGACAATGTTTTTTCAGTGCCAGGTCAGAAAAGATACCAAGACTAGGACAGCCCACAGGGAATACTTGCGTGTCCAGTCCTATCCACCACACAAAGTGCAAATGAGGAACCACTAGTGGCGGCAGAGATAGGAAACAAGCAGTTTATCTTTATGGTAGACTCTGGAGCAGAAAGATCATATCTCACAGAAGGGCGGTTTGAGCTCTCGGGAACACATTTGGAAACACAGGGGTTCTCTGGGGCTATTTTAAAAGTTCCTTACACAAAAGATCTTGATGTAACACTAGGGGGAAAAACAGTGCGCGCACCCTTATTGTATTACGAAGACACGCCTATCAATTTGATGGGACGAGACTTGCTCAGTAAGTTAAACATGACCATAGCTTTTACTGAAAGAGGGATAGTGTGCTCGACGCCAGGGGTATGCTCAGTACGAGCACTCCTGATAATAAGCACGATTAGAAAGGAAGTTGCAGTAAGAGGGGTCCCCATTGACATGGACATGTTTGTCTATGGAATACAGGTATTAGCCTGAGTAGTGCCTGAAATAACACAAAAAGAGTGGAGAATACCATCAGACTTCATATTCCGCCCAATCACACCAACAGATGTAGTGCCAGGCACAATTATATCTATAGACATTGAGGCAGCTCAAGTTTCCAACAGACGCATTGTGGTCATAGGCCTGGACGCGCAGGGACGCAAATGGAGAAGTGTACTATGCATAGAGCCGAACATAATGCTAAAAGATATAACTGATGAAGAATTGTTTACCGATTACGAGGGGGATGGAGAAATAATAATGGAAATAAGCATACCATGTGACATTATGATCCAATACAGAGAAATACACAACCCACTCATGGCTAACATAAAGGCCCCACTGACAATATTTGAGGAAGACATGGCCAGGTTAGCACCTGAAATTTGGACTACAGGGCCACACGATGTGGGATTTTTGCATGAGGTGACTCCCATAAAGATAAAACTGAAACCAGGTGCCCTCCCACCCAGAGTGAAACAATACCCAATATCCAAAGAAGCAGAGGAAGGTATTAGAGAAACAGTGAATGCACTCCTAAGCCAAGGTATCTTAGTGCCATCAACTTCCCCATGCAACACAGCGATTTTTCCGATTAAAAAAGCGAAAGGAGGGGCGTGGAGAATGGTCCAGGATCTCCTCCCACTCAATGACGTCATCCAAAAAGAGTTCCCATTAGTGCCTAACCCGGCATCAATATTGTGCAGTATACCAAAAGAGGCAACTTGCTTCACTGTCATTGATTTAAAAAATGCTTTTTTCTCTGTGCCACTTGCACCAGAATCACAGTACCTTACAGCCTTTACATTAGGAAACAGCAGATATGAACACTGCAGACTCCCACAGGGGTATTGCGAGAGCCCAAGCATTTTTAACAGAGTACTACGAGAAGACATCGGCAACATAGATGTAGGGAGCACCATTATACAGTATGTAGACGATTTACTCGTCTGCAGCAAAACAGAAGAAGAGTGTAGAGAAGACTCGATAACACTGCTTAACGTATTGGCTGCCAAGGGATACAAACTGTTCAAAGTAAAGTTACAAAACTGCCTTGCGGACGTTGTATATCTCGGCCAGCAAATATCTAAAGATGGAAAAAGAATACTACCAGAGAGAGCAGCGGCCATTCGACACATTATCATACCAAAAACAGTGAAGGACATGCAGACATTTCTTGGCATATGTAACTATTGCCGAGCATGGATCCTCGATTATGCAGCATACAAACGGCCAATGCTACAAGCACTGAAGGAAGCACAGAAGAACAGGGCCCCAATAAAATGGACACATGAGACAATTGCCCAATTCTCCCGATTAAAAGACCTTATTGCAGACGCCCAAGTCCTTGCAAATCCAGATTATGAAAGGGAATGTTTCCTGTTTTCACATAGCAATGGAACATTGATGACAGCAGTATTGACACAAAAGACATCGCTAGGCCACAAACCATTAGCATACTACAGTGGAATATTAGACCCAGTAATGCAGAGACATTTCTCTTGCGAACAGGCCCTCACTGCAGCGGCCTTCGCCATTGAGAAAAGTGCCACGATCGTAATGGGATGTTCAGTGACGCTATATGCGGAACACTCATTATTTGCTATCCTGGAAAGATCAAAATCTACTCTCACAACACAAAGAGCATCTGCTTATGAAATAATAATATCCAGTCCAAATGTACACGTGGTCAGATGCAAGACAGTGAACCCAGCCACATTCATTACAGAGCCATGCACAAGTGAAGATTTACAGGAACACGATTGTAGCACGTATGAGGGAAGAGGGCGATGACATTCCCAAAGCAAGAGAAAATGCCCTTACAGAAGGAGAAATCTATTTCATAGACGGGTCAGCATCCATAAACTCAGAGACAGGAGAGAAACATGTGGGGATGGCAGTAGTGCGCATGGAAGAAGACACATACGAAGTGATTGTTCAAAAGCGCCTCCCCTCACACTACTCTGTACAAGCAGACAAACTGACTGCACTAATGAGCACGTTACACACAGCCAAAGATTGTGCAGTAACAATATATTCAGACTCAGCTTACGCCACCACCACAGTTCACTCAGGGCTATCACGTTGGCGAAGGAGAGGGTTCAGAAGAGCAGACGGGTCCCCCGTACAACATGCCACGTTGATAAATGAACTAATAGAAGCTTTAGCAGAGCCATCAGTAGTGGCAGTGGTTAAATGCCAAGCCCATACCAATAACACAGACGCTGTCTCATTGGGGAACGCGGCAGCCAACACAGCAGCGAAGGAAGCCTCGTACTTCAATAAGAAACCAACATCAGAGTACTTTGTAAAAACAGCCCCAGCAGAACAACCAGCAGAAGCATACAGTAACACGCCCATAGCACAATTGATAGAACTTCAGAGAAGGGCCCCACCGGAAGAGCAGGAGTTGTGGGGCAAATGAGGGTGTAAACAATCAGCCACAGATCTCATTTGGAGACAGGAAACGACAGGCAAGGTAGTGATGCCTGCAGAATTATTAGAAGTAGCGTTCCAACAACTGCACTTCCCAGCTCCTGTTGCAAAACAACACATCGCCTCAGACATTTAGGAGGATTGGTTTGTTCCCAATCTGCACAAATCCTTGTCTAAATTTGTGATTGAATGTACTACATGCCAAACTTACAATTCAGGAATGACATTACGAACTCTGCGTGGCACTTTGCCATGCCCTACAGGTCCATTCAGAGAACTACATATCGACTACGCCGATATGGGAGAAAGATGTAATGGAGCGAGATACTTGATTGTGGTCATATGCCCTTTTTCACGTTGGGTGGAAGCGGGCCCCTGCCCCCATCCTGATGCAAAATATGCTGCCAAGTTCCTTGTGCGAGAAGTATTCTTGCGGTGGGGAATCTGTGACATGATCCGTTCAAACAACGGCACGCACTTTGTGAATGATCTTTTCAAAGAAGTAACCTCCCTTCTGGGTGTGAAACATAAACTATGTTCGATTTATCATCCAATGGCCAATGGAGTTGTGGAGAGGATCAACGGGCTGCTCAAAAGCAATTTATCGAAATTATGCAGCACGTTGAAAAACATTTGGATATATTGTCTGCCCCTAGAACTGTTCCAACTCAGAAATCAACCATGCAAGGATCACCATTTGAGCCCCCACGAAATCGTGATGAGGAGAAGAATGCACACGCCGCCCTCTCCTGTTAGGAGGGTGTCGGATGCACACAGAGCTGCCACAGTGCTGGGGGAAGAGTTTAAGGAATACCTAGCACAGCTAACGTGCGCAGTACGCAGCATAGCAAAACAAATTGCTCCGCCATTTACTGAAGATGTAGCAACAGATACCTCCATGCCAGCAGCAGATAGCCCGGAGGGGCCATTAATGCCAGGGGAACACATCTATGTTAGAAGCTTTGTAAGAAGGTGGAGTTCACCAAGATTTCATGGTCCATACACAGTGGTGTACAGCACACTAACTGCAGTTAAGGTGAAGGGACTGAAATACTGGGTGCACCTCTCGGACGTGAGAAGTGCGCGCAGTGTCACACTCCCCCAAAATGAAACAGACTGTGTGGATGGCATTGCTAACACAGTCTGACATGACGAAAACTGCAACTAAGAGAGGAAAAGTATAGTAGAAAAGCAAAATGTTTTTTTTCTTTTTCTTTTTTTATATTCTGTTTCTCTCGCTCTCTCTCTCTTTTCTCTCTTACTCTCATATGAATTGTGTTATTTCTCCTATTTTTCCTCATTGTTTTATGATAAATGGAAAGAAATTGTTAAATGCCTAACTAAGCAAAAAAAAATGAAAAAGAATGAACAATTGCAAATATGTTTCTTTTCATGATGACTTAACAAATTTGTCTCGCCCACATAGGTTCAACATGAGCCAATGCGATGAAACGGCTGAGCAGGCTGAAATGTTAGATAGAAATAGGGATGCCACTGGGGCCAGTAGATTGAGCAATGTGGAATGCGTTATAAAATATGCTGCCATACTATTTGCAATAATGATGTTTTATTTTATTTGGTATAACGTCGTTTTATTTGTGGCAAATGAAATGAACAAAGGGGCGAGCGGGGCTAACATGATAAAACCAGGGTCTAAACTAATATGGACTGGAGTAACAATCATTTGGAAGGACACTTATAACATTGAATCGAATAGTATAAATGCAAAGCCACCCTATAACCAATTGCATGTAAACAAAACTGCTATCCCATTGTTGAGTAATACTATGGCCAAGCAAATAGAGTCTGGATGGGATGTAAATGACGGTTACTATTGGTTGACTTACTCCAGAAATACAAGCATACACACACACACGGCACCAGAAACCACTACTGAATACACACATGTCACCATGAACAACATTGATGATGCATGGTCCAGAATATTCCCTCTGCAATATCAACGAGTTGGTACCCAATTAAAAAACAAAAGAGAGAGGAGAAAAAGGGGGGCGGGAAAAAACAGATGTGATATTTATCATAACCTGTGGTTAGATGAAATAGAGGACCCCCGACACCCTGACCAATCAAATAAATGGTATTCAGACATGAGCACCGCAGCAAAGCAAGCAAGTAATGAAAGTTGCTACGTGTGCTCACTTATTCCTCATGCAACTGGAACCCCAAAAATGTTAATTACACAGAAAGTACCCTTGTCTGAGGCCCAATGTTTGATTCATCTGATGCCCAATGTTTGATTCATCTGATGCTGTGTAGAATAAAAAAGACATTTCAGGCAAACACAGTCACCATGGAAAAATTGGAAAACGAACAAACATGCACCAGCAGACAACAAGAAGCAATTTGCCTCCAAGAGCCATTTTTCATCATAAAAGGGACAAGGTATGCAGACAACAAGTGGCATGATGAAACGATTGAATGCAAAGCTGAGGGTATTCGAGGGCTGCCAGACGAAACAAACGAGTGGGCAAAAGAAACGTGCATCCCCATCTGGTCTCAGCATATCACCAAGCTGACATGGGTCACACCACTGGAGAGACCCATAAAGATTCAAAAGGAAATACCGCACAAACTTTGCTTCCATGGAGAAGGGAAGGTGAATATGGGAAACGCACAGCAGTGCAATAAGACTTTAATAATACCAGATATGAAAAAAGGCACTGCCGCATTAATGGACATATACTGGATCTGTGGCAAACGAGTTTACCTGCATCTCCCAGCATCCTGGAGAGGAACTTGTGCCCTAGCCACACTTCACTCAGCACTAATGGTGATACCAGAGAGCCACGTTCAGTTTACAGCAAGGCCTTCGGCAGACGGTTCGACAGCAGGCCAATCGGCTGACATATCGGCAGCAGGGCAATCGGCTGAACCATAGACAGCACCCGATGAGACAATCACGGAGCCCCCAGCATACGAACTATTGTCAGAAGAAACATTGAGAACCAAGTTGTCACGCAGCAAAAGATCCAATTATATTTCATCCAAATCGTCAGAACTCCTTGCTGAAATCCCGCAGCAGTACAAGCTTTTCTCATCTGCAGAGACATTTTTTGCATCATTTCTAGCACCAGGCGTTCAAGCCAGCACAAACGCGAAATGGCTGCAGATAACACGCTGGGATCTGATCCAGCGGCTAACGACAACATCATAAAAATAGAGCTCCGTGCATTGCGCCTGATGACGATGCAAAACAGATATGTCTTAGATCTTATCACGGCGATGGACGGTGGTGTTTGCAAAAAAATTGGGGGGGGCGTGCTGAACGTTCGTACCAACTTCAGATGCTGATAACGGGACACTGTCACACGTGATAACAGCAGTGCATAATTTAGGAGAAAGAATGAGAACGGAAGGTGGAGCAGACAACAGCACGTGGTTCGACAATCTGTTCAGCTGGATACCATCATGGGTGACCATAGCAGCGAAGATACTCATTCCCATTATTGTCTTTCTTCTCCTAATATTCTGTGTGTGCCAACTGGGACTAAGATGCTGTGAAAATAATATGCCTAATTCAGCGATGATGATGGTAACAGTGGGCCGACAGACAACGGTGGCTACCATGATAGATGCCCAAGTACAAACTGGAGAATACACCACACTGCAGTATAGAATGACTGCCATCTATAGGCAGTATGGGGACGTGGTCGATAATCTACATCACACTACCATTAAAGAACCAAAGGACTTGCTGTGGTATAATGAGGTTTGGATAGATTTGGATGGGGATGGTGGGATATACTTAATGGGCACCCCTGAAGAATACGCAAGAAGGGGTAACAGCTTAAGAAGTGTGTGCAAAGCATGGATGCCCATGAAGGGTACACCTGCTTGGGATCAGGCTGTGGCCGAAGCTGAGCGCTACCGAAGGGAGAACGGAAAGAACGAGATAAGTAGTTCATTACTTTAGATGTAACGAAAGGGGGGAATGTATGGGAGTGAGGGGCCCCCAGTCCCCCTCGCGCCGTACACTCCTCAGTACGGGACTTGGACCACGTGCCTCCAGTGGTGGGGTTGCCCCTTGCCCTTATGTAAAGTTAACCACGGTTGACCGCTACATAGATGGGACTACTGAGCAGGACACGGGGCATCCATCTTTTGCGCCCCCTTTCGACTCCATCTTGGGTAAACAGGCCTCACTGCGATAGTACAGAAAGGCTCAGCTCCCCTTCCACCGCAACAGCCAAGGACAGAGACACACACAAGGCGCACAGGCAGCTGGCTGGCCCCCACCCTTGCAACCCCCCTGCGAAGGAAAGCTCCACACTCCCATTCTCACGCTGAAGCTGGAGAAAGTTGCAACAACCAATATGATACAGTTTTCTTCCTCTGAGATCACTGCTAGCATGAGAACCAGCATGTGAACCAGGATGAGCTAAGCACTTTTTGCTCGTTCGTCCCCATAAACGTGCAAGCCACCCACCCCCATTTAGAGTAATTTATTGCCATCCTGACCCTGCGCTCCCTGTGAGGTATTCCTTTCAGGTGCCAGACCCTCGCCTGCGCTGCGAAACCCACCCAACACACCCACTACTAACCTTAAGCACTTTGCCACAATATATGTTTTTACTTATACTAATAGGTCTAAAGCTTAGGAGATATGTGAAACACAGCTTGACTCTTTTTACATGTACAATAAAGGTCAAGGCCTCCAATTAAAGCTACGAATGACCCAATTGTACTGACAATAAATACTATGTGTGATTTGTGTAGAAATATGAAAAGAAGTATAAAATGTTTAGATAATTTGTTATTTAGTGTTTTACGAATGCAACATATTAGTTTAGTTAGTGACCACAGTAACCGGACCCTGACCTGCGTGGAGCACAAGATATTTGACGTCTATCATCTCGTCAGCCACTGAGCCAATCAGAAGGAAGAGATGCCACCCATACCTACAGCACCACACCGCCTGGCCAATCGGGTCCATTTAGTATTTTTTGTTAGAGTTACTTTAATTAATATATATATGAGTGATGATGTAAATGGGGTGGGCATTTTTTATGTGTTCTTTTCTAGCTGGAGAAATAAACCATCCTTGAACCCCCGACAGGGGTTGTGTTGGTTATTTTATTTTCTTTTACACGTAGTAAGCCGGGCAAAGGCACCTACACTACCCAGACCTAGACGTAGAAATTCTTGGTTTAATGATGAACCTATTGAACTCAGAAGAAACAAAAGAGCAATAGAACATATAATTAGAAAAAACAAATTCCAATGAGTCCAAAAAAGATCTCCAGTTACTTTCACATAAATATAAACTTGCAGTTATTACACACAAAGTCAGTACCCTGAATTTACGCATCACTAAGGCAGTGTCCAATAGCAAAGAACTGTTTGCAATTCTTAGAGAATTGGAAACACCTACCCTATTCGAAGTCTAGCCTTCGCTAGCAAATCATGGTCTACCACCATACAGAATGCCATAGCCACCAAAATCAAAACCCTCCCAGACAAAGTCATTATGAAAAGAAAACTACTGGTCCACAGTACTGACACCGCCCAAGTGACTTGACTGATAACATAGCATCAGCAACCCAGTTTAACTTCACCCCAGTCTCCCAAGACCAAGTACTTAAGACTGTCGCCTCCCTCAAACCTTCACACTGCAAAGGAGATAGCTTTCTTGCCAAACTTGTTAAGTCCTGTACTCCAACGCTAGCTCCCATCATCATCAATTTCATTAACCCTTCTTTCAGTACCAACTCTGTCCCATCCGATATCAAAGAAGCCTGGGTCATGCCCCTACTGAAAAAACCCACCCTAGACCCTACGATTCCCACCAACTACAGACGCATTACTACAGTCCCCTTCCTCCTTAAAATAATCAACAACATTTCATAAACCCAAGTACAAACACATCTAGAAAACAGCCACCTACTAGGCGACAGACAATCTGGCTTTCGTCCCAAGCACACCACAGAGACAGCATTACTTGACCTAAATATCAGATGGACACTATCAGAGACTCAGGTAATCTATGCATCCTACTATTACTTGATTTGTCCTCTCCATTCGATTTAGTGGGCCATGACAAATTATGCCCAACTTTATCTAAAAACTTTCCATTCTCACACAAAGCAACCCCTTGGATGAAATCGATTTTATACGAACGTACTTTCAGAGTTGCCATAGGGGAGGAGGAGGCGGGTCCTATAACAGTCCCTGTAGGTGGACCACAAGGATCATGCTTCTCCCCCACTCCCTACAATGCTTATACAAAACTTCTCTTTGCAGCTTTAGATGCCATGGGAGTAATTAATACTAATTTTGTAGATGATACACAGATACTCATTCAAATCTCTGGAAAATCAAGAACAGGATGCCATTCTATAAATAAAATCTACTCTCTCACCCAGAACTGGATGGCAAATAACAGTCTCCGCCTTAAAGAGAAAAGACTGAGATTTTCATTGTAGGCTCTGCAGCCCAATTGAAAAAATTACATCAGGACCACACAACTATTGTCATAGATGTTCCTCCTATTCCCATTTCAAACCAAGTCAATACCTTAGGGGTTCACCTATATTCAAGCCTAACCATGAGCAAACATTTCAACTCACTCACTTCCTCCACAGCTTACACAGCCAAACTCATTTCCCCCAGTCAGCAATTTCTTTCTGCACAAAACTGCATCACACTAGCAAGAGCTCTTATTCTCGCTATATTAGACTATTGTAACATACTCTTGCTAGGCACCTCCAAGAAAAATCTAGCCAAATTGCAATTATTGCAAAACAAAGCTGTCAGTGCAGCACTGGGTATCAAAAAAGGGACCATATATCACAGTCCAGGAGAGAGGTAGACTTGCTACCCATACAAGCCAAAATACTACACAAAACCCTTACAACCTCACACAAATGCATCACCCAAAATGCCCCCACCTACTTGAATGAATATCTCACTCGTAAAATTTCAACCATACTCCTTAGATCTAACACTAGCACTCGCTTGCTCATCCCCCGTTTCAAGAATTCCCTGTAGCAGCTCCCGGAATATGGCATTCACTCCCTGAAAAGATAAACAATGAGCTGTCCCAAACCCACTTTAAGAAACTCCTAAAAACCTGGCTATTCAACAAATTCTAACCTGACTGCATCCTAAATCCTGCTTGTAACCATATGCTTGATGTAACTGATTTTGCTTTAACTGTAAATGTTACTCTGTCATCCGATCTCTCTGTAACTACAATGTCATTGTTTTGTCCTAATCATCCTACATTATTGCACTGTAACCAAAACGTTTTAAATTCTTCACATGGTGGAGAGGGCACAAGCCCCCCACTAGGAGCAGCAGATCATCAACGCGACCTACATGACGCCCAGAAGCCTTCGGTCTCGCTCTACAGCTGATCGCAGCTGATTGCACTACTGGTGAGGCATCTTCCACTCCTGTGCAGCACACGTGCATGTGTGTGCCTGACTGGGCCCCTCAGTGCCCATATCACCCCATATCCAGAAGCTGTTGATGCACAATCTTTATTTACCTGCATCACGCTGACTGCCTTTCATTCAGAATGTCGGGCGCGATGCAGCGCTGCAACGAGGCTCGGCCTCATGGCATTGCTAGTCAACGGACCTAACATCTTCTCCAACATCCGCCGGCAGACGGAAGAGCTGGCCAGTCGAAGGCCAGTATAAGGCCCTGTTCTGCGCTGACTTTCCAGCATTCCTTCCCGTGGTAGAGAGGGCAGAAGCCCCCACTAGGACTAGCAGATCACCAACGCGACCTACACGCTGCCCAGAAGCCTTCGGTCCCGCTCTACAGCTGTTCACAGCTGATCTCACTGCTGGTGAAGCATCCTCCACCCCTGCTCAGCCCCCGTGCATGTGTGTGCCTGCCTGGGCCCCTCAGTGCCCATATCACCCCATATCCAGAAGCCGTTGATGTACAATCTTTGTTTAACTGCATCGCGCCGACTGCCTTTCATTCAAAATGTCGGACGCGATGCGGCACCACAACGAGGCTCGGCCACATGGAGTTGCTAGGCAACGCACCTAACATCTTCTTCAACATCCGCCGGCAGGCAGAAGAGCCAGCCAGTCGAAGGCCAGTATAAGGCCCTGTTCCGCACCTGTTTGTGCACTGGGTGAGCACTGGAGACTACCCCAAAACATCTTTTAAACCTAAACCCCGGTAGTAAGACCCATTAAACACCAATGACTTGCTGGTATGCTTCTACATCACACATCCTAACCACCATCTTATCGACCTACCAGAGCCTTGTACACTGAACCATTTCCAATCTTGCCACCATATTAGTAAGTAGTATGTGATGCTATTATTGATCTAACCTGCACCTACTCTCGCGTGATGTGACCTAATTTGTTATACATGTTGCCACTGTTGTACTCGCCTAATACTGCTTTGTACATAGTCACATTCAGTTACGAGACTGCTAACAGAGTTTACTTATATATGCTGATCCCTTACCACCATAGTACAGTATACTATCCACATGCTAGCAAATGTGCTCCACCTTATTTTCCACATTATTATTGGGCGCACTAGCTTATAGCCTACCTAGTCTATATACTACCTACAGACAAGTTACAATACATGCCTTGAAACAGCGTCCACTGTGAATTATTCAACAAGCCTATCATATGTTATTCGAACATAGTCCGTATACGCTCATTGATCCCAGCACACCTGTGCAAAATTATTCCAGATTACTTGCGCAAATTGTACATTGATTCAATCCCACCTGTGCAAATTGATTTTAGCCTTCCCTAGGCGAACTGCTCTTTAGCTTGCCCGCACAAATTGATTTTAGCCTGCCTTGTGTAAATTGATTTTAGCCCTGTGTAAATTGATTCTAGCCCTTCTTTGCAAATTGATTTTAGCCTGCCCTATGCAAATTGATTTTAGCCTGCCTTGTGTAAATTGATTTTAGCCCATCTTTGCAAATTGATTTTAGCCTACTCTGTGTAGATAGATTTTAGCCTACCCTGTGCAAATTGATTTTAGCCTGCCCTGTGCACATTGATTCTAGCCTTCCCTGTGTAAAATGATTTTAGCCTACCTGCGCAAATTGATTTTAGCCTACCCTGTGCAAATTGATTGTAGCCTACCCTGTGCAAATTGATTTTAGCCTGCACTGTATAAATAGTTTCTAGACCACCTGCACAAATCAATTGTAGCCTACCCTGTGCAAATTGTTTTTAGTCTACCCTGTGCAAATTGATTTTAGCCTACCCTGTGCAAATTGATTTTAGCCAACCCTCTGCAAATTGTTTTTCCAGCCTACTTGGGCATATTGACTTCAGCCTACCCTGTGTAAACTGATTTTAGCTTGCCTGTGCAAATTGATTCCAGTTTGCCAGTGCAAATTGATTCTAGCCCACTTATGCAAATTGATTTCAGCCTACCTTGTGCGAATTGATTGTAGTCTACCTGTGCAAATTGATTCTAGCCTATCGTGGGCAAATTGATTTTAGCCTACCTGCGCAAAATGACTTTAGCACGAGCCAACTTAAACTAGCCTACTCTGTGACAAATTGAGCAGCCCACCTTTGAGCCATCTCTACTTCATTAACTCCCTGAATATGATTGAAAACCAGAGGATCCAGTCTATCGTATCTATAACTAGTCTCCTCGCCATAATGGCCCTTGCCACTATCTTAACATGCCCGCCTCAGGACAGAAACATGAGACTTAGATCCAGACTGTCCCGTCTCTATGAACCAAAAAATATTAATATAAATAACCACCCTATATACAATACTCCCCAAACCAATGAACACCCACCCAGGCGAGCTCTGATGTCCATACCCAATAACCGGAACTTCACTCATGCTGCTATTACTCCAGAAAAATTTGCAAGCCTTAATAAACCAGTAACTAAACCTCCCTCCAACTCCACAACGAATAGTACACTGTCTCTATCTGGATCACTTATTAATGTCAGATCTCTGGTGGCTCATGCTACTGAGATTGCCGACACCTTACACAATGAGAATCTAGACCTACTTGCCTTAACTGAAATCTGGCTCCATTAAGGCAGCGGGACCAACCCTTATGGTGGCGGTTCCTGATAGCTATCATATACTCAGAGTAGAAAGGCCCAATTCTAGAGGTGGCAGCTTAGCCATTATATCCAAAATTAATCTACCTATCAGACTTGCCACTTCACCTCCTTGCTCATCATGTGAGGTACATACGGCTAAACGTCCTCTATCTAATAACCGCACATTAACTATCTAACTGGTATACAGACACCCGGGACCATTCGGAACCTTTGACGAGGACTTAACCAACCTCATAGACAACAACACAAATGATCACTCACAAACTCTGCTGTTGGGGGACTTTAATCGTGGCTCCAACGACACTGACAATAAACATTCCCAATCAATAGCAGGTCTCCTAAAATACCATGGACTCATACAAAAAGTTCTATCCCCCACCCATATCAAAGGAAGAACCCTTGATTGTGTGGCCGATCTGAACTGTAACATTGGCATTACGGATACTGCCCCGCAATCGTGGACCGGCCACCATCTAATTACTTTGCCTACCACGCTTCACCTCTTCAGTCCCAAAATCATTGATATGGCACCCCCACTCCCAACTAGAAGAAAAAAGGATATTACAGCAGAAAAACTGCTCCCTCACCTCTTTCCATCTATCAACAACCTCAACAATAACTCAGACCCTAAAGTACCAGTAGATGTCTTCAACAATGCCATGACAAAGGCCTTGGACACTATTGCACCAGTCAAACTGCGCAAAGGTAGACAGAAATCTCACCTCAATGCCTGGTTTACGCCTCAACTTAAAGAATGAGGATTACAAAAAAGAAAGTTGCAATCCATCTGGCTTCACTCCCCTACCAACGACAACAAGGTTAAACTAACGGACCACTCCAAATACTACAAAAAAGAAATAATCAACACCAAAAAGGATATATTCAATGAGAGAATTATAAAGGCTAAGTCCAACACTAAGGAACTTTTCACTATCCTTCGTGAAATGGAATCCCCAATCCTTCCAGCAGATAATGTCCCAAAGGACAAGCCTTGGTGTACGGCAATACAAAATGCCCTCTCGAATAAAATTACATCGCTCCAACTCAGAATAGCCAACAAAAAGGTTTCACTGCCCCCATCAGATCAGCAACCCTCCCTATACACGGGGAACACTACGACATTGCCATTTAGCTTTAAAAAGATCTCTATCCTTGCGACAGAGAAAATTATACTTTCTTTAAAACCATTGAATTGTAAGGGTGACAGCTGCCCGGACCAAATCATAAAGGACACAGCTAGAGACTTGGCCCTCGTTCATCTCTAAGCTCATCAGTGCCTCCTTTAAAACTAATACAGTGCCCAATAATCTTAAAGAATCCTGAGTACTCCCCTTACTTAAAAACAAACCTTAGACCCCACCATCCCTACCAACTATAGACCCATTACCACTGTCCCCTTTCTACTCAAAATTATTGACAGAGTAGCCTACATTCAATTTCAGGAATACTTAGAAGCTAATCGATTACTAGGATCACGACAATCTGACGAGCTGAAGGACAATGGGAAAACAGCTATGTTACTTCTCCTGGATCTCTCTGCAGCCTTTGACCTAGTGGATCATACAGTTTTATGCAACCACCTTAGGTCAGTGGCTCACTTTTCAGGGGTGGCCATAGCCTGGGTCCAATCCTTCCTGGCCAACCGCACAATGAGAGTCTTTTCCCCATCAGCTTCCACTGACCCGATTCAAATATCATGTGGAGTAAAACAAGGATCTTGTGTCTCACCCACTATGTATAACATTTTTACTAAGCCTTTTTTTGATAAGTTGGACAGACTGGGTATCACCTACACAAACTATGCAGATGATACCCAGATCCTCATCCCCCTTTCGGGCAACTTTCTTGAGGACACGGCCTTAGTAAATAGGATATACCTCCTCATTCAGGAATGGATGGCATCCAATGGCCTCTGCCTGAATGACGATTAAACTGAGATATTGATACTAGGTTCTGAAACCAACATTAAAAAACTTAGTCCTAGCTACACTTCCTTTAATATTGACAACAACCTCATCATGATGATGCCCGCGGTCAAGACATTAGGCTTCTATCTTGACTTCACAATTACACTTAAGAAACAAGTTAACTCACTGGCATCTACAACAGCCTATACCTGCAAGCTCATCCAAGCCTGCAGACCATTCCTCTCTACTACGAGTTGCATTACCCTGGCCAATGCTCTTGCAATGTCTAGTCTAGATTTTTGTAATGCCCTGTACTCAGGTGCCAACAAATATGTTACGGATAAAATTCAAAGACTGCAAAATAATGCCCTAAGAGCAGCTGTGAATATCCCCCTTAGAGAACATATCTCTAACTCTAGAAGAGAGGTCCACTGGTTAACATTTTTTGACAGGATCCTCTTGAAAACATTCTCACTTACTTCCAAATGCCTGAACAACTTAGCACCACCATACCTTGCCGAAAAGATAAACAGGAGGTTCAGTACCCGACCAATGAGAGCTGCCAATGCCTACACTTTAGAGACCCTTAGATTTAAACAATGTACAGCTGGTGGAACCAGTTTCCCAGTCATAGCGGCACAAACTTGGAACGAGCTCCCATCTGACCTCAGAAGGGAATAACCGTACCCTAAATTTAGACGCAATGTACTTAAATGGCTATGAACAAATGTATAACCTGCTTTCTGTCTGTACCCTGCACTACTACTACTACTACTGTATTTGACACTGACTGTACCCATTGATATTATCATGTATTATACTATATACGAGCCAGCATGTCACCACTCCACTGTAACCGGAAGTGGCAGTAATTATATATTACCTGTATGTATATGTAGTTATTTGACACATTCTGTAACTAAGCTTTAAGTTATCTTGTCCTACTGCGCCCAGCTACCCTAAGGTTTGGCACGCAATACCAAATAAATAAAAAAACAAACAAACAATACTGTAACTTACACCGTGATAACTCTGGGTTTGGGCGTATAATCATACAATAAATAAATAAATAAAATAAAATACAGTGTTCAATTATATGTGTGTGGCAGATGTTGTTCAACCAGCCCTTAGCAGAAATGTTTTGAAAGTTTTTCCAATTGTCAGTGATGAGCTTAATGGCAATAGCAATAAAGAGGTCATATTGGATAGGGTAGGAGAGAGATTGATCCACTTTGGTGGCGATGCTTCCCAGAAACACATTAGGGATAGAGGAACATGTATATTAAATATTGCAGTTAGGTATTTCCAGATTTCTTGCCACATCCTGAAAATAAACAGGCAATCATAGAACATATGCTTGTAAGAACCCAGGGCATTCCCGAATCACCAACAGTTGCCATCTGATTGAGTATTAGCTTTTGTCAGTTTTAAAGGGGTGATAAATGCTCTGTGTGTGAAGAAGAGGAGGTTTTGAGTGATGTTGGCAGAGGTGGAAACATATCTGATTTCAGACCGTAGCTGAGACCATGTATGATCGTCGAAGACCAGTTCACAGTCAGTATCCCATTGGGATTGTACGAGCCATTTCATTTAATTGTAGGAGAGTCGGCCGTGGTCAACATTTTGTAGAGTTTGGCAGCTCGAATGTCAGGGATTGTGGCCATGAAATGTAGTTTTGTGGTGTCTGGTGAAAGAACTTTGTTGCCATGAGCTTGAAGACCGTCCAGACAGACATTGACCAGCTTCTTATAAAAGGTAAAGCCCAATAGATGCAGAGAAAATTATTTTTTGAGATCTAGGAATTACGTTATGGTGTGATCTTGCACTATCTGGTGGATAAACCTGATACCTTTGGAGAACCATAACTTCCTATATAGTACTCTATTATTAATCATAATAGACTTGTTATGCCACAAATAAGGGGTTAGTTCCTGAGACAGGGATTTGACAGAGGAGAAGAGGAGTGTTCTTAGGGCGATTTCGAAGCTCTGATCGGGCCGGAAAGAGTAGTGGAAGAGCGATTACATATATAAAGTATGTCATCGATATTATGAGGGGGAAACTAATTGTTGTTCAATTATATACCAGGATGGGGTCAAAGAAATCAGAAGGGGAATACCAAAATCGGGTTTGTTTAAGTATGAAAGCGCAGTGATATAGTTTGAAGTCCAGAAATCTGACACCACCTCTTTCATAAGGAGTTTTGAGTTTGTTGAGTGCAATTATTTTACTTTTGCCTTTTCCCCATAGGAAATTGAGCAAAATGGAGTAGATGGATTTGAAAAATGTGGCAGGTAGAGATATAGGGAGAATTTGGAGATAGTGTAGTACAATAGGGGAAAACATCATCAGGTGACCCCACCAGGAAAAATAGAGAGGGGAACAGCAGGTGGATAGATATTTAAGCCTTTTGAGTAAGGGGTCTACATTTATTTTAATAGCGTGCTAACAGAGGAAGAATTTCGTAAGCCTAAACATTTGAAGGAGTTGTCACGCTATTTAAAGCCATAGACATCTAATTAATGTTTAACACAGTACGAATTGAGCCATAATAGCTCTGATTTGTCTCTATTAAGCTTATACCCAGATACAGATGAAAAATCTTGTCGTCTAACCAGCAGATAGGGGAGTGTTACGCTCACCTGGTCTCCACAGGGGCGCCAAACGAAGCTGAGCGATGACTGTCTCCACCAGCGGCACACGAAGTGGATCGGTGAATGGCTGCACGTGCCCTCTCTGTTTTTACCCTTCCGTCATGAGTGAAATTTTGCCTGGAATGTTGAAATGAAATATTAACTATGCGTAAGGGCGAGGACCGACTCCCACCTCCCGTGACCTCCTTATGCACCCCTCTACTATGTCTCACCTTAGAGTTAGTAATGGCAGACTCTCCATCCTGCAACTGTATGCAGGGGCGCATTGCTGTTCATAGGATCTCATTACATCACTGATCCTGCTGGCTGCTTCAGAGTCTTGAACAACTGTGACTCTGTAGGAAAGTCTCTATGCCAATAGTTTCTTGGTATAGTTTGCTTAGAGTTCTTGTTGCCAAAAACCTCACTACTGTGTTTGTTTTTTTGCAGATGCGGTTTCAATGTGCCAGGTGAAGAGTGCCTCCTCTCTACGATGATGAGCAGAAATCCCAGAGGTGAGTTTAGCGCTAGCGTGAAGAGAAAATGTCTTAATTACGGTAACCTGAAGTTTCTTTACTGTTCGGCAGGTGCGTTGACTCTGGAGCGACTGAAGAGGCAGCGTTAAGGTGGAGCGTCAGGTAAGAACTTAACTGTTGTCCTTGTTCTTGTTCTCTCTCTCTCCTCCTTTCTTTCTCCACAGGTGAAGGTTCGTGATTCCCAGGACGGGCGTGGCTGAAGACCGGGTTGACTGAAGCTAGCAGACACGGTGAGCGTTACGCTGCAGGAGTGCAGAATAACGCAAAATGCGCTCTGTCCTTAGGGCGTGGTTTATATAGCCTCACACAAGTAGTCCCAAGAGAAGTAGTTTCTCCAGCCACACCCTCATAAGTAGTCCCAGGTAAAGTAGTCCCTCCAGTCATGCCTCAGACTGGGCTGATTGTGATTCCTCTTCCCTTGCAACCTGATTTACTTGAAAGAATATTATGAGCCTGGTGCCAACGGCGCCAGGACAGAGTCCAGGAAGTCTTGAGGCAACCTTTTGGTGCCTTAAAGGTCCCCATAGGTGCTACTAACTGGGGTAGGCTGGTCTGCTCCTGCTGTCTGGGGCAAGCACTGTGACAGTACTCCCCCCCAATACTCCCCCGAGGTGGTTTGTCCCATTGATCCAGGCTTGGTTGGATGGTTTCAATGGAACCGTTTTACTAAATGTGGCGCATGAATGTGGTCACTTGGCTCCCATGTTCTTTCTTATGGTCCATAGCCTTTCCAGTCAATTAGGTAGAATAATTTTGACTTGACAAGTTTGGAGTCCAGAATATCTTTAACCTCAAATTCAGGTTCCCTGTCTACCAAGATGGTTTTGGTGGTTTCGTTATCCGAGTTCCGGGTTCCACTGGTTTCAAAAGAGAGACGTGAAACACGGGATGGACTCGCATATTCGGAGGTAACTCCTATTTTACCGCCACTGGATTAATGATGGCCTTAATGGTATGGTGTATGGTCCCAAATGTCTGGGATTAAATGTATGGGTTCCTTTTATTGGTATGTGTTTCAAGGCTAGCCAGACCTCATCCCCAACCTGGTACTTTGGAGCTTCACTCCTCGTTTGATCTGCAGATCTCTTGTATTTTTCCTTAGCTTGCTTTAGATGTTCTGTCGCTCTCTTGAAGGCTTGTGTAATGGTAGCGTGCAAACTTCTTACGGCTGGCATTTCCAAATGTTGGGGTGGATCGAGCACAGAGGTTCGTGGGTGCATCCCGTATATCGTATAGAACGGACTCTGCACAGTGCAGAAGTGTAAGGAATTGTTATAGGCATACTCGGTTATCCATAAAACATCCTTCCAGCTGCCTTCTGTTTGGTGTAACATGCATCTCAGATACTGTTCCAGTGTTTGGTTGGTTCTCTCGGTTTGACCATCAGTTTGAGCATGGTGACTGGTGGAAAGTCTTACATTGATTTGGGCTAACTTGCCACATTTTCTCCAAAAATGTGAGATAAACTGACTGCCCCGATCTGAAACTAGAACAGAGGGGAATCCGTGTATCCGGACAATCTGTTCTAGGAACACCTTCGCTAGAATCGAAGCTGAGGGTAAACCCTTCAGAGGAATGAAGTGGGCCATTTTGGAAAACAAGTCTACCACCACTAAAATGGTGTTAAATCCATTACAAGGAGGGAGATCAGTGATAAAATCAAGAGACAGTGTATGCCAGGGTGTAGGTGGAACGTCTAGAGGTTGTAGTAGACCCGATGGTTTCTTTTTCTGGGCTTTGTTTTGTGCACAAATGCCGCATGATAGCACAAATTGCTTAATGTCTTTACGCCATGTTGGCCACCAGAAATGTCTCTTGACATTGGGTTCGGTTATTGCAATTCCAGGATGACCTTCTACCAATGATTCGTGGTAATTTGAGATGACTTTTTCCTGAAGTTCCTTACTAGGTAAGCAAAGGTGTCCTTGAAAGTATGGCAAATGATTTGTGACTGAATGATATTTGCTTTTAGTCAACCAATCCTGTAGATCCTTGGTGTCGAGGAGATGCGAAATTTCCTTGTGGATGACATCCAGGGTCAGCGATGTAGTAATCCCCAGGATTCTTCCTCCAGGGATTATGGCCACTGGTTCTGGACTTGAGTATGCTTCTTCCATCCCAATGCGGACAGAGCATCTGCTTTTCCATTTCGGCAACCAGGTTGGTATATAATCACGAAATCGTATTCAGCAAAGAACAGCACCCATTGTAGTTGGCGAGAAGATTGGGCCTTTGCCATCTTCAGGTATTGTAGATTGCGATGATCTGTGATCACTGTAATGGTGTGTGTGGCCCCTAGGAGATAATGCCGCCAAGCCTTAAACGCTGCCTTGATGGCTAGAAGTTCCTTGTCTGTTACGGCGTAATTTAGTTCAGGTGCTGTGAATTTTTGTGACCAAAAGGCCACTGGGTGAAGGTGACCGGTCTCGGGATCTTTTTGAGAGAGGACGGCCCCCATTGCCAGACTGGAAGCATCGGTTTCTACCACGTACGGGAGATCTGGGCGAGGATGTTTCAGGACTGGGGCTGAAGTGAATTTCTTTTCCAGGTCTTGGAAGGCCTTTTCTGCTTCTTTCGACCACTGAAAGTGCTTATTCTTTCGCAATGAGGATGTGATGGGATGCACCAATTGCGAAAAGCCTGGGATGAATCGGCGATAGAAGTTTGTAAATCCAAGCATGCTCTGGACTCCCTTGGTTGAAGTTGGAGAGGGCCACTTGAGGATGGTGTCTACTTTCCGCGAATCCATACGAACCCCACGAGGGGTTAGAACAAATCCAAGAAACTCGACTTCATAAACATTGAAGAAGCATTTTTCTAATTTAGCATATAGCTTATATTGTCAGAGTTTTTCAAGTACAGCATGGATGTGTTTCACATGGTCCTGCTCGGAAGAGGAGTACACCAGAATGTCGTCAATGTATACTATGACACAGACATCAATTAGCTCTCGAAGGACGTCGTTCATAAAATATTGAAACGCCGCCAGGGCGTTACAAAGCCCAAAGGGCATCACCTGATATTCAAATAGCCCATACTTGGTGTGGAAGGCAGTCTTCCATTCGTCCCCCTTTTTGTCTCGTATGAGATGGTACACCCCTGTGAGATCCAACTTAGTGTAAATTCGAGCGTCCTTTACTTGGTCCAGCAGTTCTGGAATTAGGGGCAAGGGGTGCCGGTTTTTTACAGTCACTTGGTTTAATGCACGGTAGTCGATACAAGTCCTTAGATCTCCTTCCTTTTTCAGGACAAAGAATAAGGGTGAGGCCGCTGGGGACTTGGATGGATGAATGAAGCTGTTAGCCAGGTATTGGTCTAAATATTGTTTTAGATGAAGATTCTCCAGCTCAGTGAGTGCGTAGATCCGACTGCATGGAATCTGAGCGCCAGGTATAAGATCGATCTGGCAGTCATATTGTCTATGCGGTGCCAATGTATTGGCTTGGACCTCTGGAAAGCATCCTGAAAATCCTGGTATTCCTGAGGTAGCAGATTTGTCGGACTCATGGCGGTTGCAATTTCTTTGGTTAGGGGTTCTTATGCTTGATAACATGTACGAGCACATTCTGAGAAGGTCAGCCTCTTAGCACGCCAGTCTATGCAAGGATTGTGTGTTTCTAACCACGGCATTCCCAGAATTATTTGGAATTGTGGAGCCTTGATTAAGTCGAACACAATGGTTTCTTGATGCCCGTCTTGGCACAACAGTGTCATCTCTGTTGTTGAGTGTGTTACAGGACCAGAAGAGCTCTCCGTTCCATCGACAGTGGTCACCAAATCAGTTGTTGCCTTTTCGCAAAGAGGAAGACTCATCCTTGAAGCCAATTCTCAATCCATGCAGTTACCTATGGCTCCACAGTCGATGTAAGCTCTGACTGCATGCATATGAGATGGTTGCTGGTGACTGATGAGGATCATTGGTAAGGCTAGGTGCGAGGTCTCAAAGTCCTTCTTTTCGCTCGACAAGCAGACCGCTACGCTTGTCGGTCAGGGTAGTTTTCCGGCTCTGCACTGACCTTGTCTGTGGCCCCGACTGCTTTCTTGTGTGGTTTCACTAGACAGTCTCGAAGGAAATGACCGGCTGTCCCACAATATAAGCACAACTGTTGTTGTCTTCTTTTGTCTCTTTCAGCTTTGAATAGCAGTCCCCGTACTCCTCTAATCTGCATAGGTTCGGACATGTTGGTGGTTTTGGAAGTGTTGTCTCTCGGACGTACAAACACCCGATTCTCCAATCTAGCTCAGTCAGCTCTCCGGTTCTGTAGTCTGTGGTCCAGCTGTACCAGCAAGTCAATGTACTCCGCACAGACTGTTGGTGGATTGACCACTTGAGCCAAAACGTCTTTTAACTCGCCTCTCAACCCACGATGAAACAGCGTAGTTCTTTTGTCTTCAGGCCAACTGGTTTCCACCACCAGGCTGTTGAAGGTTGCGATATATGTTAACAGATCCTGGTTCCCTTGACGTAGCGGAGAGAAGTGGTTGTGGTAATTGTGGTGGGAGTCCTAATCGTTGGACACAAGATGATGAGCTGCTCTGGCCCTCTGGTCAGACACCCAAAGCCCTACCACTGGTGGAAAAGTTGGGAGGGGTCTTTTACTCAGGTTGCCTGGCTGTGGACAGGGGAAGGTGTGGTACCTGTCTGAGAGGGAAGGAATGGGAATTAAGTTCAACTCTCTGCATGTGGTTGAAAATATACTGCATGCAGTGCTAGCACCAACAACCAAGGTGGGCAACCAACAGAGTGGTGGATTACTACGAGAGGGGGATTGGATCTCGTTGTAGTGGACCAAAACAGTTTTGGCTACCATGTGCAGGTCAAAGACACCGGGATTTCTGTGGCTAATTCTTTATTCACCCTGATGGCTCAAAAACCTCTTTACATGTAGGTGGATGCCCACAAAATATATATATATATATGTATATATATATATATGTGAAAACTGGTTTTTCAACAAAGTGTTTTGCTTTTTGCTTAAAACCACACAGTCCCACTAGTCCATGGGGTGTGCTGAAAAACCCATGCTTGTCTGGGTTTAGAGTTCAGTTTGTCGGTACCCCCTCTTAGTCTTGGGGGTGCCGTGTGTAGTCGTGGAGGAGCCACAACAGGTCTGGTCGACCGGTCTCGATGGTTATAAGTCGTTCTGAACCATCTTCTTCAGGACACTAAGATTTTTCATGTGGTGATCAAATCATGTCTGTCCTTGTAGTAGGGCATCAATGGTGGGCTGCATGGGATCCTGGAAGGGGGAGTGGTGAAGTATCCATGGGATCCACGGCGGGTCAGGAAGCCGGCCTCCTGACCGAGCGGAATGCAGCGGTTAGATGCGCTCGACCCAGCAAGGTGCAGACCTGGACAGCTCCCACGTAAAGTAGTCCCTCCGGTCATGCCTCAGACTGGGCTGAATGTGATTCCTCTTCCCTTGCAACCTGATTTACTTGAAAAGTAAAGCTCTGGGCTCCTATCTCATAGCCAGGAAAGAGAAAACACTCATCTCCCACATTAAAAATACCTCTGGTCCCATCGTTACCAATCCCTCTGATATTTTTAAGGTATTTAAGGATTTCTACTCCAAACTTTACTCTCCCGAGTCTTCGGTCTCAGAGACAATCTTAAATCCTTCTTTGATAACATTAACAGATGATCTTACCCATTAACAGATCTTGGTGGCTTGAATGGTGACCTCACTACGGGGGAAATCATACAGGCTATCAAGGGTTTGGGAAAAGGTAAGGCTCCAGGACCTGATGGTTTAACTACTGAATTGTATAATTATTCTCCAGCTCCCCCAGACTCAAAACCCTTTACTCTTCTTTTATTTCTAAAGGCTCTTCATCTGGACCCTTATCTTAAACCCTCCTTACCCTAGCTACACATGGCCCACTCCTCCCATTGGGAAGTGTAGGCTGCTAAGACCAAGCTACATACATGACCTTTCCTAAAATCTCAAAAGGTCCATTAATGTCTAAAGACAACTTTTCCCAATCAACCACAGGAAGCCCTATTGGTCTGAGAGGTTGTTTACTCGATATCTTGGTATTGTCACTTGCAGTACACACGTGGTACACATTCACTACCCCCTCTATCTGTATGTCCATTCCACCAGTATCTTTCACACACTCTGTATTTAGTTAAACTACGACAATCACGTTCCTCATGGGCTACTCATAAGATTCGTCCCCTCAATGTTATGGGTGGGATAACTCCTGCACTCATGTCAGCTAATTCTGGGAACATCTTAACCTACACTTTTAGGCTCGCTTGAATACATCCCATCCTTCATGCAGCCTTTGGTGGATAAGAATAACTTCTCATCTGCTCAGCTGTAGTTAACCATCTCGTCTTTGCCTTTTGTGGGGTCGAACTTGAGGACCAATCTTTACTCTACACCCGACCCACACTCGTGCCTTCCACTGCTGTCTTCCTTGCAAGTGTGGCGGAATGATCGATCAGTACATTTCAATCACCTGACAGGTATTCCAGCCTTATTCTAGACTCAATTAATTCTACAATCGATCTGCCCATATAGGAGCCAGCTGTTGCTATGCTTTTAATGCAACACATAGTACTCAGTGGTGTGTAAACTGCCCATATAGGAGCCAGCTGTTGCTATGCTTTTAATGCAACACATAGTACTCAGTGGTTTGTAAACTGACTTAACTATTACCTGTAAACAACAGGTATGGGCTTGAAAGTGCTTCATGGCTGAGTACATCAATGAAGCCTGCTCCTCTCCCCATAGTACTCCCGAGGCGGAGGGAATGGTCACAACACTGCAATGCAAGTCTGATGCTGCACAGTACTGCCTCAGACCAAGGTCTCTCTCTGGCATCACCTTCTAGGTAAGTGTCTGGAAGTAAGGGGCTATTATAGTCTCCCTGTTGCATCTATTGTATTTGCGTACGGATTTGGAGCTTTAGTCTTCTACCAACACAGATGGTTTTTCTTGATGCACCTTTCTTTAACAACTGTAAGTCGCTATATTACAATGGTTTACATGTTTGTGGGCACTTGTTTTATCTAGTCATTTTTCTCTTTGTGCATTATATTCATTATTATTACTTGCAACTGTGCGTTCGATTTATTTTCATAAATATGCAAACAAAATTCTAGGATAACAATTTGTTTATGTTATGACTGACATGTTTTTGATTCATTTCTAAATATTGCCACATACATGTTTGCAACCACGTAACCTTTTCTGAGGTACAATCATAGAATTTCTCACCAATTTAGAGATGAGAATGGAATAATTCCCAATGGGTAGCCACTCTTGAGTTTTTGAGGCAAGTATCTGCAATCAAGTCAAACATGAACAGTGTGGATGCCCTATTAATTTCTGACTTGAGAGACTCAAGCTCTTCTCGACACACATGCACCCAGACAAAGCACATGCGCTTTTTTAGTAAGCCTCTAATGGGTGCAGCTTTGCAGGCAACATTCATCATGAACTTTACATAATAATCTACAAGGTCAGTTAACATCCTAAATTGGTCTTTTTCAGCAGTCTTTGTCACTTATGACATTCGCAGGATTGTATTTGGGTCTAATGGTATCCTTGCAAAGGGTCTGACCTAAATACCTCCCTGATTCCTATTTTGCATTTTCCCCACATAATCACCCCAAAAATAGTTTCAAATGAGTGTTATCTTCCATCTCTGTTTGACGGGTGACAAAGATGTTGTGTTATGCACATGTGGGTTTGGAACCCATCCTTTTTACGCCAGTAAAAATGAAAATAGCCTGTAGAGTACAGCGAGAATGTATTTATTCAAGGTGCATGTCTCCTCTCCACCCACAACTGACAGACACTGGATTGAGGTTCCAGTGCCATCATTGCTAAACAATCCAGAACATACATCAGTGATAGCATGATGGACACCCATGTGACATCAAATCACAACACAACCGTGTGCATATATCCCCAGGTAGGTCCACTCTAGCTCTCCTGAAATGTAGCTTTTCCTGCTCCAATTTAGTTTCAGGTCCTTCACCTCCACCTCTACCAAATGAACCAAAAGGGATCCAATTATTCTTCTTAATATGATATGATAGATTATTTATTACGCACTTAATACCCAGAGGTTTCTAAGCACAGACTGGGGGATCGAACCTGCGGTGCTCTGTGTCATCTTGCTTCCAAGACGAGCACGTTGGCCTTCAGCTATCCTCCCACAACAAATTACAGTCCATTTCTATCCCACCTGGATCTGCATGTGACTGAGCCGTCCCTTGTTGCTACACTGTGGACTCTCAGACAACGGAATCAGAAACAGAAAGCGGGTTAGACTAGTAGACAAAAGGATGGCGGGATGCACAAAAAGTTTTCAATAACTTGGTTTATGTTTCCAAGGCTTTCATTTTATTCAAAAATAAACCTAAAACAATTATTAAACACAATTTCAACAGAACATTGTGGCTCATTCATTTTCAATCATTCACATTCATACTCTCTTCAACACACTATCACAATTGTTTCTTTCCAAAAGTGGTCTATACACAAAGACACAGTCATATGTCTGTTGCATCTTTAGACATTCAAAATTAATAAGGAACACTCCCCATCAATTTGGGGTAACAAAAGTCAGTGTTGTGTTGTTCCCACAGATTCTCACGTCGACACGTGTTTCAGTTGCTCTCAACGAGTATCATCAATAGTACTCTCTTTGTATGGCAACCTTCTTCAGGACAAAACAACCAATTTTCTCGTACATATATCGGCTTGAGCCACACCATCTATAACAATAAAATACATAAAAGGCTAGGTCAATATTTTGTGCTCCCGTCACCCACATTTGAGTTATTTACTTGCATATTAATATGGTGGATGGACTGCTCCAAAAATGGAACTCCATCTAACTCACCTCCTGTCCAGTTGGCAAAGGAAGTGAAAGATGTGATTTTTTCAATTTCAGCACACCTTCAATCGAAATCCTGAGTATTGGCCTCTGGTCTGTTAAATGCAAGACAAATATTTATTGTAACCTAATGTTGTCATTACATTTGATCACAAAATTTACAGATTGCAACAATGATGGTAACCATCTTGAGATGGAGAAAAAATTATTTACTGATATCACTTACTCAGAACGGGAATGACCACGTCTCACACTATCAATCTGACTTGTTCAGTGTGCAATTTTTATCAGTCTCTGGTTCTGTGTTGAGGATAGGCACATCCTTAGTCACTCTTCTTTAGTACAGGCTAGGTTTAGATCTCTATTTCGCAAAGATCTACAAAAATATATATAAATGGATAATTCATCTATTTATCTGCAGCCATTGCATCCCTAAGCAGTATATACTTATTATCCCACTTGATGTTTTTTGTGTGCAGCATTCTCCCACCTTGTTTTGTCCATAATGCTAAGCAATTGCCACTCTGTCTAGTTATTCATCATTCAGTTTTTATTATTCCTAGGTACCCACCTACAGAGGTCTGTTGTTGCCCTTCATCACTTATAAATATACCAGGACTGCATCTGATTTACCAGGATAGTATTTTCAGCACCATATTCGTGTTGATGCACATAGATTTGGCCGCCCTACATATCAGGTTATAATTATCCGGTCTCAATTCTCAATTCCAATAAGGTTCGGCTGTCTATAGATTTGTGGTTACAACTATCAGATGACATTCACCCATCAATAAAGACACACAAAGCTACATTCTGTGAACTTACCTGTAGCCTTCTGTCTGTGGTCTCTCTCCGTGTGACGTACGCGGCATCTGCAGTACAACGTTCGCTTGGTGTCGTGGTAACGTTCTATAAAGTGCACGACTACTTTCGTCCATAGAGATGAAAAGAGGAGTATTGTGTCATCTCATGCGGATGCAGTACACGATAAATCAAGTGATTGGAATTCCTCAGAAGCAGGGTTAAAATGCACCCATGTTCTTTCCTCATTATATTGTCATCACGAAATGTGGCGGGAGCGTAAATATTATTTTAATAGAATTCTGAGCGGCATATTGAATTGCGGGAGGTGTCATGCCATTCATGAATAAAGAAACAGGACTAGGTCCAAATGTTGCCGGTGAATGAACACAAAGGCACTGCAAGTAGATACTGAAGTGGGCTATTGAATCGAATAAATACGAATCAGTTCTAAATAGCCTGTTGCATATTAGCAAGTACGAATGAAACTGATCGTGAAAAAAAGGGGAGGTGCCTGACCTGTCAATGTGCCCTTGGAGAAATCCACACAGTGGCATTGAAGATGAGTGCAGAGAACCTGATCTGAGCTACCACATTTCTAATGCGAACACAGAAGTGTAAGGTTTCATCATCATCTGTCCCAAAATGCATATTAATTAAAAAAAATATATATATATATATATATATGGGTGTTCATGTGGTAAGTTACCAGATATTTTCTCCAACAGAGTCCAATATTTTCTCACAATCTTCATGGTTCTTGGTGAACTTTTAACTAGAGTGAGACATGATCCTCCTGCGCCGATAAAGATTATCAGTTGTCGCTTGGTGGTATATATTATATATTGTGTATATCGACCCTGAAGAAGGTTGCCATACAAAGAGAGTAGTATTGATGATACTCGCTGAAACACGTGTCGACTTGAGAATCTGTGGGAACAACACAACACAGACTTTTGTTACCCCAAATTGATGGGGAGTTCTCCTTATTAAGTTTGAATGTCTAAAGATGCAACAGACATATGACTGTTTCTTTGTGTATAGACCAGTTTTCGAAAAAACAGTCGTGATAGTGTGTTCAAGAGAGTATGAATGTGAATGATTGAAAATGAATGAGCCACGATGTTTTATTGAAATTGTGTTTAATAATTGCTTTAGGTTTGTTTTTGAATAAAATGATAGCCTTGGAAACATAAACCAAGTTATTAAAAACTTTTTGTGTATCCCGCCATCCTTTTGTCTACTAGTCCAACCCCCTTTCTGTTTCTGATTCTATGACATGTAGGACTAGGGACGTTAATACAGTTACTCCTGTTTTTTTGCATTGTGAGTGCAGCCCGTGGCTGTAGGGGCAATTGCTATACTGTGGGTGACTATTTAGCCCCATAATAATGGAAAACGTAAATATCTTCTCGTTTGCTGACGAGTACTATCGGAAGCTCTTAGGTATGCCAGCACTGCTGCCAGAAGCCATAGCGGCAGTTCCCGCAGTTGGAGGAGCAGATGACATTGAGAAAATCACAGAGAAAATGATAATTAACAAGAACTGATCTCCATGGTAAATGTATGTTGGAGTACCTTAAATCAGGGATTATCCCTGAAGGACTCCAAGTAAAACATATCCCAAGAATATTTGTTGAAAACCCCAAGTTCCAAAAGAACTTAACAGGGGTTGGCAACAAATTTTCTCGGGATTGGATCATCCTCATAATAGAAACAGCTGAAGAGGAAACTAAGAAACAAGGAGACGAAATGGCCATTTTGGAAAAAGCTTTCTTAGAAAGCCAAACTATTCAAGATGCAAAGAAACAGCTAGAAGATTTAGAACTAGAAATTCAAAAATTTCAAAAAATCAATCTTGATCGCAAAATCTTTAAGCTTCAGAACGATGTGGCAAATTATTAAAGAGAGAACATATCCATATCTAAAAGAAGGTTTCTTCACTATTCAGGCAGGAATGACCAACTATAGGAGAAACAATAGATGTGTCACTTTCTCCAACACTTCTGGCTCATCGAGTGGCTCAGTGTCATGCCCCGACCCCATGTGCAGCGGCAAAAGCGTCTGGGCACCCCTTATGTCACCTGGAAAGTGCCCTGGCATCTTGGGCAACGCCGCAGGTTCGACAGTCCTGTTTGGACTACAATTTCCAGCATTCCGTGTCAGTAATGACCTTAGGCACTATGGGCATGTGAGGAGTACGGAACGTGTTTCCGCGTCCGCACGCTAGTAGACTATTAATAGTTAACTCAACTGTGGCTCAGGTGCTCCTTAACTGTGTAACTGGTGCCAGTTTCGAAGTGTTTGAATTCCGTTACTTACGTTCTGATTCCTGTTTCCGATTCCCTGGCCTGTTATCACGGACTATTATCTTGGATTACCCCTTGGTTGTTGGTGCCCTGCTCCTTCGGATTGATTCCCTGGTTCCCTGACGCTGCATTGCTTACATGGATTGTCCTGTTCCTTTGTGCTTTGTAACGTTGATACTTGAATTCCAGTTACCCGGTGGTTAAACTGCTAAGGCTTGTCAAGCAGTTTCCGACTCCCGTCTCAGCTAAGACCTTTACCTTTTCACTTATCTGTGTTCTTCCTCCTTCAGCCTTTTCCACTTCCACACACTTCCTAATTTTGCTTTCTCTTTTTATCCCTTGTGAAATCCCATATTTTCTTTTCACTCATTTTATTTCTTGCCCTACTTTGGGACGCTTTGCTGAACTTTCAAGGACCTTTTTCCTGGACATCCTGGTGACCACTCTGGACGTTCTCCTGATTTCACCTCTGTTAACCCATCCTTCACTTACCTCTGGGAGGCTATGCAGAATATTGAAGGACTGCCTTGGAAACCTTTGGAGTTCGCACCCTCGTGCCGTCCGGATGAGGTGCTTCAACAATGTTTGTGATGTCATCTTTGATGTCCTGGGAGTTAGTTTTAGCAATCTGCGTAGATGGTGCGAGTTATGGTTGCTTAGCTTACCATAATGGGGGAATGAGCAGTGTTTTTTGGTTTCGCTGTGAAGTATAACATTCCTTTAACAAAGTTTTTTTACTGAATGTAGATATATATATATGGCAGGGAAAGAAAACAAAGGAACTAAACATGTGACGTCGTCATCCTTGAAGCCAATTCTCAATCCATGCAGTTACCTATGGCTCCACAGTCGATGTAAGCTCTGACTGCATGCATATGAGATGGTTGCTGGTGACTGATGAGGATCATTGGTAAGGCTAGGTGCGAGGTCTCAAAGTCCTTCTTTTCGCTCGACAAGCAGACCGCTACGCTTGTCGGTCAGGGTAGTTTTCCGGCTCTGCACTGACCTTGTCTGTGGCCCCGACTGCTTTCTTGTGTGGTTTCACTAGACAGTCTCGAAGGAAATGACCGGCTGTCCCACAATATAAGCACAACTGTTGTTGTCTTCTTTTGTCTCTTTCAGCTTTGAATAGCAGTCCCCGTACTCCTCTAATCTGCATAGGTTCGGACATGTTGGTGGTTTTGGAAGTGTTGTCTCTCGGACGTACAAACACCCGATTCTCCAATCTAGCTCAGTCAGCTCTCCGGTTCTGTAGTCTGTGGTCCAGCTGTACCAGCAAGTCAATGTACTCCGCACAGACTGTTGGTGGATTGACCACTTGAGCCAAAATGTCTTTTAACTCGCCTCTCAACCCACGATGAAACAGCGTAGTTCTTTTGTCTTCAGGCCAACTGGTTTCCACCACCAGGCTGTTGAAGGTTGCGATATATGTTAACAGATCCTGGTTCCCTTGACGTAGCGGAGAGAAGTGGTTGTGGTAATTGTGGTGGGAGTCCTAATCGTTGGACACAAGATGATGAGCTGCTCTGGCCCTCTGGTCAGACACCCAAAGTCCTACCACTGGTGGAAAAGTTGGGAGGGGTCTTTTACTCAGGTTGCCTGGCTGTGGACAGGGGAAGGTGTGGTACCTGTCTGAGAGGGAAGGAATGGGAATTAAGTTCAGCTCTCTGCATGTGGTTGAAAATATACTGCATGCAGTGCTAGCACCAACAGCCAAGGTGGGCAACCAACAGAGTGGTGGATTACTACGAGAGGGGGATTGGATCTCGTTGTAGTGGACCAAAACAGTTTTGGCTACCATGTGCAGGTCAGAGACACCGGGATTTCTGTGGCTAAAATTCTTTATTCACCCTGATGGCTCAAAAAACTCTTTACATGTAGGTGGATGCCCACAAAATATATATATATATATATGTGAAAACTGGTTTTTCAACAAAGTGTTTTGCTTTTTGCTTAAAACCACACAGTCCCACTAGTCCATGGGGTGTGCTGAAAAACCCATGCTTGTCTGGGTTTAGAGTTCAGTTTGTCGGTACCCCCCTCTTGGGGGTGCCGTGTGTAGTCGTGGAGGAGCCACAACAGGTCTGGTCGACCGGTCTCAATGGTTATAAGTCGTTCTGAACCATCTTCTTCAGGACACTAAGATTTTTCATGTGGTGATCAAATCATGACTGTCCTTGTAGTAGGGCATCAATGGTGGGCTGCATGGGATCCTGGAAGGGGGAGTGGTGAAGTATCCATGGGATCCACGGCGGGTCAGGAAGCCGGCCTCCTGACCGAGCGGAATGCAGCGGTTAGATGCGCTCGACCCAGCAAGGTGCAGACCTGGACAGCTCCCACGTAAAGTAGTCCCTCCGGTCATGCCTCAGACTGGGCTGAATGTGATTCCTCTTCCCTTGCAACCTGATTTACTTGAAAAGTAAAGCTCTGGGCTCCTATCTCATAGCCAGGAAAGAGAAAACACTCATCTCCCACATTAAAAATACCTCTGGTCCCATTGTTACCAATCCCTCTGATATTTTTAAGGTATTTAAGGATTTCTACTCCAAACTTTACCCTCCCGAGTCTTCGGTCTCAGAGACAATCTTAAATCCTTCTTTGATAACATTAACAGATGATCTTACCCATTAACAGATCTTGGTGGCTTGAATGGTGACCTCACTACGGGGGAAATCATACAGGCTATCAAGGGTTTGGGAAAAGGTAAGGCTCCAGGACCTGATGGTTTAACTACTGAATTGTATAATTATTCTCCAGCTCCCCCAGACTCAAAACCCTTTACTCTTCTTTTATTTCTAAAGGCTCTTCATCTGGACCCTTCTCTTAAACCCTCCTTACCCTAGCTACACATGGCCCACTCCTCCCATTGGGAAGTGTAGGCTGCTAAGACCAAGCTACATACATGACCTTTCCTAAAATCTCAAAAGGTCCATTAATGTCTAAAGACAACTTTTCCCAATCAACCACAGGAAGCCCTATTGGTCTGAGAGGTTGTTTACTCGATATCTTGGTATTGTCACTTGCAGTACACACGTGGTACACATTCACTACGCCCTCTATCTGTATGTCCATTCCACCAGTATCTTTCACACACTCTGTATTTAGTTAAACTACGACAATCACGTTCCTCATGGGCTACTCATAAGATTCGTCCCCTCAATTTTATGGGTGGGATAACTCCTGCACTCATGTCAGCTAATTCTGGGAACATCTTAACCTACACTTTTAGGCTCGCTTGAATACATCCCATCCTTCATGCAGCCTTTGGTGGATAAGAATAACTTCTCATCTGCTCAGCTGTAGTTAACCATCTCGTCTTTGCCTTTTGTGGGGTCGAACTTGAGGACCAATCTTTACTCTACACCCGACCCACACTCGTGCCTTCCACTGCTGTCTTCCTTGCAAGTGTGGCGGAATGATCGATCAGTACATTTCAATCACCTGACAGGTATTCCAGCCTTATTCTAGACTCAATTAATTCTACAATCGATCTGCCCATATAGGAGCCAGCTGTTGCTATGCTTTTAATGCAACACATAGTACTCAGTGGTGTGTAAACTGCCCATATAGGAGCCAGCTGTTGCTATGCTTTTAATGCAACACATAGTACTCAGTGGTTTGTAAACTGACTTAACTATTACCTGTAAACAACAGGTATGGGCTTGAAAGTGCTTCATGGCTGAGTACATCAATGAAGCCTGCTCCTCTCCCCATAGTACTCCCGAGGAGGAGGGAATGGTCACAACACTGCAATGCAAGTCTGATGCTGCACAGTACTGCCTCAGACCAAGGTCTCTCTCTGGCATCACCTTCTAGGTAAGTGTCTGGAAGTAAGGGGCTATTATAGTCTCCCTGTTGCATCTATTGTATTTGCGTACGGATTTGGAGCTTTAGTCTTCTACCAACACAGATGGTTTTTCTTGATGCACCTTTCTTTAACAACTGTAAGTCGCTATATTACAATGGTTTACATGTTTGTGGGCACTTGTTTTATCTAGTCATTTTTCTCTTTGTGCATTATATTCATTATTATTACTTGCAACTGTGCGTTCGATTTATTTTCATAAATATGCAAACAAAATTCTAGGATAACAATTTGTTTTATGTTATGACTGACATGTTTTTGATTCATTTCTAAATATTGCCACATACATGTTTGCAACCACGTAACCTTTTCTGAGGTACAATCATAGAATTTCTCACCATTTTAGAGATGAGAATGGAATAATTCCCAATGGGTAGCCACTCTTGAGTTTTTGAGGCAAGTATCTGCAATCAAGTCAAACATGAACAGTGTGGATGCCCTATTAATTTCTGACGTGAGAGACTCAAGCTCTTCTCGACACACATGCACCCAGACAAAGCACATGCGCTTTTTTAGTAAGCCTCTAATGGGTGCAGCTTTGCAGGCAACATTCATCATGAACTTTACATAATAATCTACAAGGTCAGTTAACATCCTAAATTGGTCTTTTTCAGCAGTCTTTGTCACTTATGACATTCGCAGGATTGTATTTGGGTCTAATGGTATCCTTGCAAAGGGTCTGACCTAAATACCTCCCTGATTCCTATTTTGCATTTTCCCCACATAATCACCCCAAAAATAGTTTCAAATGAGTGTTATCTTCCATCTCTGTTTGACGGGTGACAAAGATGTTGTGTTATGCACATGTGGGTTTGGAACCCATCCTTTTTACGCCAGTAAAAATGAAAATAGCCTGTAGAGTACAGCGAGAATGTATTTATTCAAGGTGCATGTCTCCTGTCCACCCACAACTGACAGACACTGGATTGAGGTTCCAGTGCCATCATTGCTAAACAATCCAGAACATACATCAGTGATAGCATGATGGACACCCATGTGACATCAAATCACAACACAACCGTGTGCATATATCCCCAGGTAGGTCCACTCTAGCTCTCCTGAAATGTAGCTTTTCCTGCTCCAATTTAGTTTCAGGGCCTTCACCTGCACCTCTACCAAATGAACCAAAAGGGATCCAATTATTCTTCTTAATATGATATGATAGATTATTTATTACGCACTTAATACCCAGAGGTTTCTAAGCACAGACTGGGGGATCAAACCTGCGGTGCTCTGTGTCATCTTGCTTCCAAGACGAGCACGTTGGCCTTCAGCTATCCTCCCACAACAAATTACAGTCCATTTCTATCCCACCTGGATCTGCATGTGACTGAGCCGTCCCTTGTTGCTACACTGTGGACTCTCAGACAACGGAATCAGAAACAGAAAGCGGGTTAGACTAGTAGACAAAAGGATGGCGGGATGCACAAAAAGTTTTCAATAACTTGGTTTATGTTTCCAAGGCTTTCATTTTATTCAAAAATAAACCTAAAACAATTATTAAACACAATTTCAACAGAACATTGTGGCTCATTCATTTTCAATCATTCACATTCATACTCACTTCAACACACTATCACAATTGTTTCTTTCCAAAAGTGGTCTATACACAAAGACACAGTCATATGTCTGTTGCATCTTTAGACATTCAAAATTAATAAGGAACACTCCCCATCAATTTGGGGTAACAAAAGTCAGTGTTGTGTTGTTCCCACAGATTCTCACGTCGACACGTGTTTCAGTTGCTCTCAACGAGTATCATCAATAGTACTCTCTTTGTATGGCAACCTTCTTCAGGACAAAACAACCAATTTTCTCGTACATATATCGGCTTGAGCCACACCATCTATAACAATAAAATACATAAAAGGCTAGGTCAATATTTTGTGTTCCCGTCACCCACATTTGAGTTATTTACTTGCATATTAATATGGTGGATGGACTGCTCCAAAAATGGAACTCCATCTAACTCACCTCCTGTCCAGTTGGCAAAGGAAGTGAAAGATGTCATTTTTTCAATTTCAGCACACCTTCAATCGAAATCCTGAGTATTGGCCTCTGGTCTGTTAAATGCAAGACAAATATTTATTGTAACCTAATGTTGTCATTACATTTGATCACAAAATTTACAGATTGCAACAATGATGGTAACCATCTTGAGATGGAGAAAAAATTATTTACTGATATCACTTACTCAGAACGGGAATGACCACGTCTCACACTGTCAATCTGACTTGTTCAGTGTGCAATTTTTATCAGTCTCTGGTTCTGTGTTGAGGATAGGCACATCCTTAGTCACTCTTCTTTAGTACAGGCTAGGTTTAGATCTCTATTTCGCAAAGATATACAAAATATATATAAATGGATAATTTATCTATTTATCTGCAGCCATTGCGTCCCTAAGCAGTATATACTTATTATCCCACTTGATGTTTTTTGTGTGCAGCATTCTCCCACCTTGTTTTATCCATAATGCTAAGCAATTTCCACTCTG
The DNA here is from genome assembly GCF_040938575.1 of Ambystoma mexicanum. NCBI lineage: Eukaryota > Metazoa > Chordata > Amphibia > Caudata > Ambystomatidae > Ambystoma > Ambystoma mexicanum. Next base: position 970,409,919 of record NC_090924.1, read on the forward strand.
TCTAGTTATTCATCATTCAGTTTTTATTATTCCTAGGTACCCACCTACAGAGGTCTGTTGTTGCCCTTCATCACTTATAAATATACCAGGACTGCATCTGATTTACCAGGATAGTATTTTCAGCACCATATTCGTGTTGATGCACATAGATTTGGCCGCCCTACATATCAGGTTATAATTATCCGGTCTCAATTCTCAATTCCAATAAGGTTCGGCTGTCTATAGATTTGTGGTTACAACTATCAGGTGACATTCACCCATCAATATAGACACACAAAGCTACATTCTGTGAACTTACCTGTAGCCTTCTGTCTGTGGTCTCTCTCCGTGTGACGTACGCGGCATCTGCAGTACAACGTTCGCTTGGTGTCGTGGTAACGTTCTATAAAGTGCACGACTACTTTCGTCCATAGAGATGAAAAGAGGAGTATTGTGTCATCTCATGCGGATGCAGTACACGATAAATCAAGTGATTGGAAATCCTCAGAAGCAGGGTTAAAATGCACCCATGTTCTTTCCTCATTATATTGTCATCACGAAATGTGGCGGGAGCGTAAATATTATTTTAATAGAATTCTGAGCGGCATATTGAATTGCGGGAGGTGTCATGCCATTCATGAATAAAGAAACAGGACTAGGTCCAAATGTTGCCGGTGAATGAACACAAAGGCACTGCAAGTAGATACTGAAGTGGGCTATTGAATCGAATAAATACTAATCAGTTCTAAATAGCCTGTTGCATATTAGCAAGTACGAATGAAACTGATCGTGAAAAAAAGGGGAGGTGCCTGACCTGTCAATGTGCCCTTGGAGAAATCCACACAGTGGCATTGAAGATGAGTGCAGAGAACCTGATCTGAGCTATCACATTTCTAATGCGAACACAGAAGTGTAAGGTTTCATCATCATCTGTCCCAAAATGCATATTAATTAAAAAAAAAAATATATATATATATATGGGTGTTCATGTGGTAAGTTACCAGATATTTTCTCCAACAGAGTCCAATATTTTCTCACAATCTTCATGGTTCTTGGTGAACTTTTAACTAGAGTGAGACATGATCCTCCTGCGCCGATAAAGATTATCAGTTGTCACTTGGTGGTGTATATTATATATTGTGTATATCGACCCTGAAGAAGGTTGCCATACAAAGAGAGTAGTATTGATGATACTCGCTGAAACACGTGTCGACTTGAGAATCTGTGGGAACAACACAACAATGACTTTTGTTACCCCAAATTGATGGGGAGTTCTCCTTATTCATTTTGAATGTCTAAAGATGCAACATACATATGACTATTTCTTTGTGTATAGACCAGTTTTCGAAAAAAACAATTGTGATAGTGAGTTGAAGTGAGTATGAATGTGAATGGTTGAAAATGAATGAGCCACAATGTTTTATTGAAATTGTGTTTAATAATTGTTTTAGGTTTGTTTTTGAATAAAATGATAGCCTTGGAAACATAAACCAAGTTATTAAAAACTTTTTGTGTATCCCGCCATCCTTTTGTCTACTAGTCCAACCCCCTTTCTGTTTTTGATTCTGTGACCTGTAAGACTAGGGACGTTAATACAGGTACCCCTCTTTTTTTGCACTCTCAGACAGCGGTACAGTGCTCCAGCTGGCGCATTTTCCCAACCACGCTAAGATATGCCAGCCCGAGATAGGGAGTAGCCTTAAACCTTGGAATTCTTTAATCCCTTGTGTCTGTGTTTTAAGATATATGTGTGTTAGCTCTGCCAACCCCCCTCATCCCTCCCGAGATCCAGTGTACAAACTAGAAAGTGTAAATAGTAAACTTGGTAGTGCTCTAAGTGAGGGAGGAGATTATTATGGGAATGCTTATGGAGAAATAAATAGCTTAGGTATAATTCACAGGTGGTCATAATTTAGTGGTGCCCATGTTTATTTTAATGGCTTGTGTAAATATGTCTGCAAACTGAAAAGAAGCAGGTTCCAGGCTCATTAAGCTTGCTTCAAGTAGGTTTATTACCAGTTCCTTAGTTATGGTTGTAGATAGGACATAAGAAGGGACATGTATAACAACACTGGCTCCCATCACCCATGCAGGCAAGATCTAACTGCCACCACTGAGAACCCTCACTCAGAAAATTCCACCATTCACCCATCAACACTCCACATGGCATCACCAGCTACATCACATCACAGACAGGCACTATACAACACATCTCCCTCCTTTACCACAACACACATACGCATGACACATCACGGACAGGCACTACACAACACACCTCCCTCCTTTACCACAACACACATACACGTGACACACCACATGCAGGCCACCACTTCCACAGCTGTTCCCTACTATAATGACAACAAAAACAAACTGACCTACACTCTTCCGAAAACCCCTCACAAAATGAGCAAAACATCCTCTGTCTATTCCTGCCACAAGCAAACTCTGGGCTCTCACCCCATAACCTAACCTGCTCAGATCCAAAGCACTCTAACCTACAACCTGACACCACCTAAAAACTACAAGATGACCTTCCACCCGCCCCGCCACCTGCAGGCCTCGAGGCTGCCCCCCTGAGACTCCAGCGTGCCTCCAGTCTACCACCCTGAAGCACTACCTGACCTCGAAGAGGACAAATACATCATCAAACTGGCAGCAGGTAACACTGCTCTGGAAGGAAACACATAACACACCACTCACTCACACAACCAAAAAGCGACTTGGCAGGTGGAGCGCAAAACTACCAGTACAGGATGTAAAATATCAACAAACAAATCAAGAACGCTGGCCAGACGCTCTCAATACCACCATCAACACTGGTCGACCATACACACATCCAGCCCCAATGACAACCGCTCACAAGTCAATACGACGGATCCAGTGCCAAAATGCTAAAGACACGGTCCAAATGCAACAAGACAAAACAACAACACGAAAAAGCAAAACTTGTCACACTAGAAATCCAACCCACACCTTCCATATGGGCTCCATAGCGCATGTCCCCATCCATTCACCCCAATATAATTACCGACCGGACAACCAGTCCCCTAGTGACAAGCAAAATGCACTGTAATAACAGAGGCGCTACCTGCCCAAAAGCATCCTACACCCCCGCGTACTACTATAATAGAGGCACTACCTTACTTGTGATGCCTTGTTGCTACTAGAGTTTGGCCATAATGCATGCAAACTCTACAAGCGATACCTACCTAAATGCTTACCACCACCGCTCGAGGGACCACCTCCCTCAACTTACACACCGGAGGCGCTACCTCCCAATAACCATAGCGAGCTTGGCACTCATTCACACCCAATGCCAGACAATCTTCACACCAACCATCACGCCAACCACGGAGGCTCTACCTCCCATAACCATGATGGCACTCACCCACACACTGTACACATTGTGAGCGCTACCCATCTCTCAGCTTCTCTGACTCACACCATACTCTATGCCAACACTACAATTTAACATTAACAAAGTCAGATACAATAGATATGCACAGCAACAATCCAAATGCATACCAATAGGTTTTGATGTGAAATAAAAAAAAAAAACATAAAACCAGTTTAAAATACCTAAAAGTCCATTGCCCTTCCGAGGCTCTAATGCCAAAACTAGAAGTCCATGTTGCTTACCAACAACCTAAATCGATGCAAATGCTGAAAGGGTTAGAGCTATTGCACACATACACCAACATGTACATTCACTCCACTGTGACTACACAGTAAGAATAACCCTTGCAGCAAAAAGAAAAACCATGTTTGCACTGAAACAAACGTTCAACCTGCAAATCCTCTAAAACGTTATATCTTAGCGTTCCATACACACCTGATTACACACACATCTGGATTCTCCCGCCTCACCGGTTCACACACACAGAGAAACATTATGCAAAAATATTTTCAATATGGATTACCTAAATCCCATTTTGGCCTTACAATTGCATTGACCCAAGTTACCCAAAGCACCATACTTATATCCCTAAAAGTCCATAGCTATGAAAGCTGTAACCTGAAATTCCTCAAATTAGCTATTTCTACAGCAATTACAAATTTTCCCCAACGTCACAAATAACGCTTTGTCCAGAACACAATACATTTGTTAACCAAACCCCACTTAAATAGACTTCATATCCACTTCTCAACACAAAGTGGATGGACATACGTTAAGCTTCATTCCAACAGTACGACATATTTAAAACCTCCATTCAAAGATTTGAAATTGCATTACAACTTCTAAATTACAACCTCACAGCTCCCTCTTACCTATCTGACACTATAGGTAGATATCAATCCACGAGACCAAGAAGAGCACAATACACGAATCAACTAGCAATACCTCGCATCAACAGAACTAAAGCAGGAGGCAGAGGCATCCCCTTCCTCGCACCTAAACTCTGGAATTCCCTACCTACTGACCTCAGAGCTGACACATCTCTCTTCTCCTTCAGAAAAAAGCTCAAAACTGCCCTATTCAACTAACCCTGTTATCATGTGCTCCTGCTGCTCCTGAATATCTGTAAAAAAAAGTATATCTTGTCCAATGTAACCGTACGGACATGAACTATATGCAACTAAGTATAAGCAACACTGCAACTAGTGCCACAATGTCTCCGGTCTGCTGTGCGCTCAACAAATGCAAATAAATAAACAAATAAATAAATAAATAAATTGCCTTAAGCCTTTTATTTCCTCACATACATCCCCACCGTCTTAATACCATCAGCAGGTCGCAAAAAGGATACATATGTGTAAATTGCCGGCTTCGTAGCAAGATTAATCTCCTTCCAACTGTTAGATCTTGCGATGCCAGCAATGGCAACCTGCTGCATCTTCACCATGGTAGATATTACCAAGTGGACATCCAAACTTGCTTTTCCTTAGACATACACACAGTACCACCAGATGGTAGCTAATCCCTCTGCAGTGACCTGTGACACGCCCCCATAGATCCTTTGTTCCGCAAAGTATGGAGGTCCTCACATGCACCAACGTGTGTCTCCTTTTTCCATTCCGATTCACCTTTCCGTGAGTTCGAGACACCTTCGGACTGTCCACCATTTCCTGGTACTTCCTTCAGTGACGTAATCATGTTACTTCCAGCAGCGGGTCCTTTACTCGAATGCTGCAACTCCTCCCTTCGCACTATGGCTCCTGCAGAACACTGGTTACCAACCTTCAGGATAACACGGAACCTCCTGACAGCTGCGTTCTGATCAGAACATTGGAAAGACTTCATTCCTTTCCCTCGCCAACTCGCCCAGCAGCACATGTGACGTAATCATTCACAGTTTAGTGGTCGAGCATTGCTGGGCTCGGTCACTGCAGAGCCTAAACGTCAACGTGGGGTTGAAAGCGCATTACTTTTTACTAATTGTGCTACATGTAACGCTGCACCATGCCTTCACAAATGACCAGTTCCCAAACGCGTTGAAAGAAGCTAGATCAACAAATGCTTCCAACTGCACATAAAGCCAAAGTGCCATTTTTCTCCATATGGGCTTTGCTCCTACATCCTGCACCGCACCTTTTGTCATCTCTGTACCAGGACACAAGCCCCTTTCACCTTCTTCCCCAGCAGCCTGTCCAACCCCTGAGACTTAGCTGATCCTTGGTGGTAGGGGGCCCTTTTCCTCCTCCTTTCCCTGTGCGCCCTGGGTGATGGGACTTACTGGTTCTGGGGGTGGTGTTGTCCTTCTTGTTACTGCTTGTCCTTGTCCTTTGCCTTCCGCCACCCCCCCACAGAAGGGTCCTTAGGCCTCCTTTCCTTCTTGATGAGCGGTGGTTCACCTTTGAAGACCGACTCGTTGCCAATGAAAAGAAACAGGTTCCAGGCTCATTAAGCTTGCTTCAAGTAGGTTTATTACCAGTTCCTTAGTTACGGTTACAGATAGGACATAGGAAGGTACATATGTAACATCACCGGCTACCATCACCCATGCAGGCAAGATCTAACTGCCACCACTGAGAACCCTCACTCAGAACATTCCAACATTCACCCATCAACACTCCACATGACATTACCAGCTACATCACATCACAGACAGGCACTACACAACACACCTCCCTCCTTTACCACAACACACATACATGACACATCACGGACAGGCACTACACAACTAAAACATATATTGGTGATTCTTTGTCTACCCTGCCCTTTTCTCAAAAGCTAGGAATTTTAGTTGGCTGAGATCCAGGAACATACTGCTACTATGTCGTAAACAAGCAACTCACAAGGCGATAGTCTGACAATCATAATGCGATTCTTACCTCCTTTCAATTTTACCAACTCAGTCATGGATGACCAAAACAGAGATCATTGTCCCTTCCCCAGGGTATCTTTGGAGAGACCCCACCCCTGATACTAAGGAGGACAATTCCTCAGACAAAAAGCAGGGACGGGCTACTTAGCAATGGTTGTTCGAAGCTCCCAGGCAGCGACCAGTGCTGTTGATATATTTTGGCCTGATTACAGACTTTTCACACTCCAGTTTTGAAAGTGCTGGTGTAAGATGCCAGACTGTGCCATCACAGCAACACCACCAGAATCTTTGCACAGAACACTGAGGGGACCTGCATTCCCAGAAGAACACATATCATGTATGTCTTAAATGACAATGCAAATCATTTGAGTGTTACTTCACATAGAAGAGCCAACAGCTGTATGTTGCTACATTTGTACCCGATACAAGCAAGCAATTTAAATAGTGTGCCAAGAGAATTTTCAGATCAACTTTGATAGCTTTTTGTGTGGTCTATATGGGATGGTACTGTTCCCTTCACATGTTTGAGAATGAATCACAGGACACAAACAGAAAACTGCCTCTGACAATATGTCACTCAGCTTTCCATCACTGGCCTGTACCATTAACCTTGAAAGTCTTGCTGCCAAACAATGACAACTGATAGAACCTAGAGGTAAACTGTCAAGAATCACCCCAAAGCCTGGTAATTGTGGGACAAATGGAAGCTGAAATCCATCTGCCTTTGTCAATATTACGTTCAAGATGGCCACTAAAATTGGACATATTCAGTAACAGGAAATGCAGTCTAGAGCGGCATGCAATAAGAGCGCTGCGTGGCTACTGTCCTGTGGCACTCATAGTATGCAGCCTTGATTCCTGCTTACTACCCTCGGTGATTCATGCTGCCGGATCTCCAAAACCTTCTGTTCCCGATCGCGGTAAACCGTTGCTTTCCCTTCTGTACTCACTGGGCCTCATTACACGGATGGCTGTGAACCATGGCGCTATTAGCGCCATGGTTCATGCCGGTAAAATACCGGCACCGCCTTGGTGGAAAGGGGAATTACCGCCCTATTCCAAGGTTGGCGGGGCGATAATTCCCCCTTCCACCATTGCCCTTCCCCATTCCCATTTTTGCCCCATAGGGCTCTATGGGAATGGGGAAGGCGCTAATTACGGTACCGCAAATTGCGGTACCGTAATTAGCTCCCTGGTCCCTTTGCGGGCTGGTTTTTAACGCCTGCAAAAAGCAGACGTTAAATTCCCCAACCCGCAAAGGGACCTCATAGTAAGGCGGTAAGGATTTACCGGTACCAGTAAAATACCGGTACCGGTAAACCCTTACCGCCATCCGTGTAATGAGGCCCATTGACTTTCTACTTGGATCCCTTTTGTTTCATGCACCTCACGCTTTCCACCTTTCTCCCCCTCCAATCCTTGCCTCGCTTATCTCCCTTCCTACGAATCTCCCTGGATCACTGTTTGTAAGTGCTCTTCACTACAACTACTTGCAGCAGCAGCCTCTGGCAACTCGTGCTTCTTGAGTTCTGCATTAGCAACTGTGGTTTCCTTGAACTTGTGCCCCTGGCACCTCATGTCCCCAGCTACCGCTTCCTGGAACTTGCACTCCTCACTTCAGTGGTTGTCTCCTTTACACGTGCTCCTCGCAAACTATATTGTTCAGCTGCTGTCTCCCTGATCTTGTGCTCCTTGCGCCTTCAGTCCTCAAAGTCTGCCTCCTTCAACACGTGCTCCTCACGATCCCTGCCATTCAGCTGCCCACTATTTGCATCTGCTCTCTTCACCTAAAGTGCCCTCCATCTGTTGTCTTCTAGCAGACAAGCTGCTCGCATTCAGGGCCATTCTCTGCCTTTATCTCTCCTTGCTGCCCAACTCCTATCAGATCTCTTTTTATCACCAACTTGCTTTGGTCTTGCGTCCCTTTCCATGAAAAACCTCTCTAGGATTTTATTATATTCTTGTTCTTTGAGTTCCTCACCTGACTCTGCCTCAATTCCTCGGATTCTCACAGACCACTCTACCACCACAGGTATTTCTCTATGCCTAAAAACATTGGAGTGATCCACTCTTCTCACCTTGCCATAAATCCACCACCACAAGGCGGAGAGAAGACCGGACAATTCACAGGTATTTTCCCCTCATTTAGGGTTTTCCCCAATTCTGCATGACCCTCTGTCCCCATCCAGGGGTCTGACAGGGTGAGGGATAACTCTATCCTCATCAGGAAACTTGTCAACCTCAGGCCAGTGTGTTTCCTAATCACAGTTGTGAAAGATAGCAACACCCATCAACCTAGGATCAATTACAGCATTTAGCTAATGCTGTTCAAACACTGACCACAGAGGTGCAAATTCCAAGGGGTGAAAATATCGCCTTACGCCAGGTCGTAGCCCTGTCTCAAAGCACCCCCCGGACCGTAGTCAGGAGGGAAATTTGATGGCAACCCTAAGAAACTTAAAGAGTATCTTGATGCATGTACCGTGCAATTTACATTCCAAAAAGCACATTTTCCCACAGACAGAGCAAAAGTTGGCTTTATGGGGCCAGATTACCGAAACTTTGCACCGGTGCAAGTGCAAAGTTTGCACGGTATTAGCACTAGGGCAAAGTTTGCCCTATTTTTAAAAACACTGGAACAGATTAAAAAACCATTGCGCCTCAAAAAGTGCAGTTTGGCATATTAAAAGCACCAGGGCTAAAATAGACCCAGTGCTAAAAAGATACATTTTTAATGCATTTTTGCACCAGGGCAAAGTTTGCCCTAGTGCTAATACCATTCCGTAATTAGCACTAGGGCAAACTTTGCCCTGGTGCAAAAATGTAGTGTACATGCATCTTTTTTGCACTAGGGCAATTTTAGCCCTGGTACTTTTAGTATGCAAAACTGCACTTGTCGAGGTGCAATGGTTTTCTAATGTGTCCCAGTGTTTTTTAAAAATAGGGCAAACTTTGCCCTAGTGCTAATGCCTTGCAAACTTTGCACTTTCACTTGTACAAAGTTTCTGTAATCTGGCCCATGATCTCTAACCTGGCAGGAAGTGCACTACTCTGGGCAACCCCGCTAGTCACTGCCAACAACCCCTTAATGGATTCTTACCCATGTTTCAATAATAATAACATCCGAGCAACGTTTAGCAGGCTGGAGATAGTAGTATCGGCACAAAAACAACTTCTAGATTTCTGCCAAGGATCTTTGGATCTCCTCACTTACATTACCCAATTTATACAATTGGCTGCCAGAATGGCCTGCCCCAATGATGAGCTGATAGCCATTTTTTGTCGAGGACTCCATGAATACCCCAAGGATGAGGTAGGCTGGGTAGCACAACCAGCCAATGTAGCAGACATGATTACGCTGGTAATGCAAGTAGACTTGCGACTACTAAAAAGACAAGCTGAAAGAAGAAAGAACCAGAATCCTCGTGCCTTTTCAGAAACCCCCAAACCCAGCCCGAAACCACCATGCAGATTGGGGCCGCACGTGGTCCACTTACTACCATGGAATGCAACCGCCGTCAGACGTTAGGACTTTGCATGTACTGTGGTTCTAAGGAGCACATGGTTCCAGTATGCCCTCTGGCCCCTGAGGCACCAGGGGAAAGTGACATCCTGGTCATAGAGGGAGCCTTAACACGGGAAGGAGAACAGTGTTCCCAAGTAGAACCCCCCCCCTAGTCACTTCCAACAACCACTGAATGGATTCTTACCCAGGTTTCCTAATTAGCATCAGAGCAATGTTCGGCAGGCAGAATATAGTAGTATCGGCATAAGAACAACTTCTAGATTCCCGCCAAGGACTTTTGGATCTCCTCAAGAAAATTGTCAAATGTAAACAATTGGCTGCCGGAACAGCCTGGCCCTATGATGCGCTGCTAGCCATTTTTCATCGAGGACTCCATGAAGACCTCAAGGATGAAGTAGCCCGGGTAGCATGATCAGCCAATGTAGCGGACATTATTACGCTGGTAATGCAAGTTGACAACACACTACAGGAAAGATTAGCCGAAAGAAGAAAGAACTGGAATCCTCAAACCTTTTCAGAAACCCCCAAACCCAGTCCAAAATTCACCATGATCGACAAGCCCATGCAGATTGGGGTTGCACGTGGAATGCCACCGTCGTTGGATGTTAGAACTGTCCATGTACTGTGGTTCCAATGAGCTCTGGTTCACAAATGCCCACTGCCCCCCCCCCCCCCCCCATGGAACCTGGGAAATGTGTCCTCCTGGTCATAGAGGGAATCCTGACACAGGAAGGAGAAGAGTGTTCTGAAGTGGATATGAGTCATACACAGGACACCTCCATACTGGTCATCCGAGTGACCTTACGTCTTCAAGGCCTATTGCTGGAAAACATACCAATGTTATTGACTGTGGAGCACCAGGAAACTTCCTGGATGACCAATGGGCTAAACCCCAGCTTGTTCCTAGAGATCCGAAACCCATTTGTGTCCCAGTGGAGGAAGTCCATGGTTCCCCTTGACTTCTGGACCCATCAAGGAGCAGACCCAGAACTTAGTGATGACAATAGCTTCCCATCAGGAATTGCTTTAATTCAATCTCATCCGAGCTGCCCATTACCCCATCATTCTGGGTTTATCTTGCTATGGTTACATAACCCATTTATAGACTGGACAGTGTATTATCTTTTTGGTATCAGAACATTGCATCTCTCATTGTCTCACTCAAGGATCAGTAGGGTTACATTCCTCCCCAGAACAGATTTCCTGTTCTGCTCAGGCCTTGTCAGTGGCTTTAGTCCTGCCATAACAGTATTCATTGTTCCAAGATGTGTTTGAGAAAACGGAGTATAAGACATTACCACCCCATAGGCAAGACGATTGTTGCAATGACATACAGACCAACAAACCTCTACCCTTTGGTAGACTGTACACCTTATCTAACTCAGAAAAGGAAGCTCTTCATGCTTACTTGCAGATGAATCTTCACCACGGCCTCAATACGGAATCAAAGTCTCAGATGGGAGCATCTCTTTTCTTTATACCAAAAAAGGACACAAAGGAACTGTGACTGTGTATCGACTATAGGGGGTTGAACCAGATCACGATTCCTAACAAGTACCCCATGCCCCTGATTTCAGATATATTAGAAGTGATCAAGGGATCGGTCTATTTCACTAAACTTGACCTTCGAGGGGCTTACCACCTCATCCGAGTACGGAAAGGTGACAAATGGAAGACCGCTTTCCATACTCCCTTTAGCCATTTTGAGTACTGCATAATGCCCTTTGGCCTTTCTAACAACCCATCGGTCTTCCAGCATTTTATTGACCATGTATTTTCGGACCTGATGTCAGTAATAGTTTACCCAGATGACAAAATTGTGTTTTCTAAAACCATGAAGGACCAGATAAACAATGTCCAGGAAGTTCTTCTTCAGCTACGAAAAAATCACTTGTATGCCAAGCTAAATAAATGTGCCTTCCACAAAACCCAGATCCCTTATTTGGGGTATATTCTTTCCTCTCAAGCAACCATGATGGTTCCGACCAAAATTCAAACAGGAATCGACTGGTCATCCCCGAGTACCATTTTGGGCATTCAATGGTTCCTCAGATTCGCAAACCTTTATCGGAAATTCATATACAGTGCCCTCCAGCTATTGCCTTCCAGTAGACTTGCTCCTTGCATTCAGGGCCGTTCTCTGTCTTTATCTCTCCTTGCTGCCCAACCCTGATCAGATCTCTTTTTATCACCAAGCTTGTTTTGGTCTTGCACCCCTTTCCACGAAAAGCCTCTCCAGGATTCTATTATATTCTTGTTCTCTGACTTCCTCACCTGGCTCTGCCTCAATTCCTCCAATTCTCACAGACCACTCTACCACCACAGGTATTTCTCTACGCCTGAAACATTGGAAGGATCCACTCTTCTAACCTTGCCAGAAATCCAACTCCACAAGGTGGGAAGAAGACTGGATGATCCACAGGTTTTTTTTCCCCTCACTTAGGGTTTTTCCCCGATTCTGCACAACCCTCTTTCTCCATCCAGGAGCCTGACAGAGTTGGGGATAATTCTACCTTAATCAAGCACCTCATCAACCTCAGGTAAGTGTGTTTCCTAATCACAGTTGTGACATAAACACAACAGCAGTGACTCCTGAATGTCCCAATCGAGCATCAGTGTAGTATTTTAGTGTGGCCAACAGGATCACAGGTCTCATCGTCCATTGTGCCTGCCAAATGCCAGCAAGTAAAAACTGTTGTCTCTGGAGTTCTTATCATACTTATTTCCAAGAAACACATTTTTTACTAGCTGTTGGGAAAAGAAGATCATAATGAGGAAAGGGGGCATTTACAGTTGCTGCTACATTTCCTTCAAGGTGGTACCAGAAGTTAGTTTTGCACTAGATCAGTCTGAAATGCTCCCTTCTCCATGGATGTACGCACTAGTGGACACAGCACTGACTACATTGCTGCAGCTGTGCACTCAGACCATTTCTTCTTATATGAACCAAGAGGAGTCCCAGAGTCATGTAAGAATGCAGCAATGGCATGGGTGCACCAGCAGGTACTTTGTGGCTGGCTTTGAAGGCAATCCTCATAGGGGAGATTACCTCTGGAAACACATGGAGTTGGTGGCTGCATGGTGGCTAATTCCCCGCCAGTTAGAACTGGGCTCTATGGTAGATGTCTTTGGCTCCAATGTCTGGAGTGCGTACTGATTGGTTAACCCATGTCTGCGGATTCTTTCATGATCCCTGTTTGTGATGTAAAGATAAAATATGTATCCACACATCTACTTAGCTCAGCAAGCAAAGTGCGCCTAAGATATTTAAAGTTTAAAAAGAAAGATGAGTGTGAAGGGCTAGTTGACTAGAGGAAGGGAAACATTCACATGAGGCAAAGAAACCAATAAACCATACAGCAGCTTTGTAGCACACTTAGCATTTATCTGGAACCCAGAGTATGATTGAAAGAGAACCATATCAACGTCTCAGTAGTAGAAAAAACCCATACAGGACATGGCCCCTCTTTAACCTTCTTTTTATCTGCTTCAGAGCTGTTTCTAGTCCTGTATGTCCTCCCCTTTTTTTGCCATTTGATTACAATAAGTACATTTTTCTTTCAATAATTTCCTTTTTCTCTCTCCCTCAAGAAGTTGTGATTATTCTATAACCTTTCTTTAAACAAAGAAACCAAAATGAAATGATACACCATATCTTGATGAAATTTCCCACTTTGTCAGAGCGCAGGATCCAATTCAATAACATGAATGTTACCCCTGATGATAAGAAATTTAATATAAAAGTTTGTATGCAAACTATAACATTAATAAAAAATAAAAATAAAACATAAACTATAACCTTTCTTTGTAGTTGGTTTTACTGTTTTCTCCATGTGAACTCTTCCTCCTTGTGGTGACATATATCGTCATTGATTACCAGAATTAAGATAAAATCATTGATGTGGTCTAGATTTGCTCACACCATAATCAGCCATACAGTGCAGCAAATTTGCAATCCTATTGCAGGTGCCCCAGCCTGTCACATAAACAGCTGATGACAGTAGTGCTGACTCTCCGGCTAAGAAACATGTGTGAGCAATGTAAATATTCTAGCACTGCAGCCTAGGGGAACAAGCATCAGGCCTCACACCATCACCACGAGGCTCAGGAGGAACTTCCGTCATCCTCGCTTGCAAGGTAAGCCCTGAATGGCTTTGTGGGTTATCGCATTACAACTGATTAGAGCCGAGCATTGTGCTCTCTATACATTTTGAAATTAAATTGATTTGCTGGCTGTGCAGCAATCCACTCATTGCAGTACCTCACTGGTGTTAGGGTACCTTTTGCGCACACTTTTCATGGCATAGGACAGCTGTGTTGGTTTAAAATTGAACCTGGCAATCTTTTCCATCATGGCCACCTCTGCAACTATAGGCTCTGGAGTGCTTGTCCTACCTGCCCATCTTCTGCATTGGTTGGGTCCAGCCGACTTCTTTAGGCCAAATCAGAGGAGCCGGCAGATGAGAGATACCCCCCTGTCAAGGCCCTGGGCTAAGGCCCCTGTCTGGCCTTGTCTGGGCCTGTGAGCACAGTGGGGGACCCTGCCATCCTAATGGATTCTACCCACATTGGACTTGAGACTAGCTAGCCCGCACCATTGGTAAAGCCCTCATGTCCATGCAAAGTCACATCTTGTGTTCTGTCCCTCCCCATTTTATGGACTGCCATACCTGCCCTCTCTCACTTTCTCACTTCGGCCCAGTGCTGTTGGCATTACACCTCTCTGCCAGGTCATGCTTGCTAACTTTGTGTCCTCTATGTTGGTTCTCTGATTCACCCATGTTGCACTACTTGACTTTGTCTGTGGATCCCCACCTGAACACTCACTGAGTCCTGTACTCCCCTATACAGTGTTAATGAACTTTGTGCCTCATTATGTTTAACACTGCTTTCTCACTGTGTCTTCCCCCTTCTACTATCTTACACACCCCTTTGCCTCTCGTTTCTCCTATCGCAATGCCAATTCATTGCCTGTCTTCCCTGACTGTGTTCTCTGTTTTACTAAGCCTCTCTACTTCGGTTGTTCCTGCAACCTCAACCTTGCTCTATCTTAACTGCGCTTTGATTTGTGTTATGCTGCATTACAGTGTTTTACCAGAAAGTTCCACCCACATTTTCTCTGCTAAATGAATTTAATTTTTGATCATATAGCAATGCAATATTGATGTTGGTTAGCCCTGACTGCTTGCACTCACTCTATTGCCTCTGTATTCCTCAGTCTCTGCAACCAGATTCTAACTGGGCTCCTACAACTTTCTCTCTGTGCTGTTTTTTGCTGCATTTTTTGTAGTGCTTAACTATCATTTCAAATATAGCTGTGCCTCTGAACCTGCTCACAGAACTGTTTTACTACATTTTTTACTGCTTTACTACTATCTCAGATCTAGTTGTGCCTCTGAACCTGCTCACTGAATTGTTTTTGCTGCATTTTTACTGCTTTACTAGAATTTTGAATCTAGCTGTGCATCCGAACCTGCTCACTGAACTTTTTGCTGCATTTTTAGTGCTGTACTAGAATTTCGTATCTAGCTGTGTCTCTAAACCTGCTCACTGAACTGTTTTTGGTGCATTCTTAGTGCTTTACTAGAAATTCACATTCTATCTATACCTCTTAATCTGGTCACTGAAATGGTTTTTGCTGCATTCTTATTGCTTTACTAGAAATTCACATTCTAGCTGTACCTCTGAATCTGGTCAATTAACTGGTTTTTGCTGCATTTCTAGTGCTTTACTAGAAATAGACTTTCCTGCTCTGTCAGCTGCTATGCCACCTGGTGAGTCTATTGTGCACTGTACATCTTGTCCTTCTGTCCCCACTGCTCACCATTGTCCCCAACCCTCTCATCTCTATGGTGCTTTCCATCTCTAACTGCTTCTCCATCAACTATCCTCCCTCGCTCATGAAGTCCAGAAGGAAGACATTTAAGAAGGCTCTCCTGGTATCCAACCTCAGTCTGCCCATAGAAGACACCTGTTTCCTCCAGAAAGACTGTCACTGACGTACTCTTTGCCGTTCCTTCTCTTGACCTATGGACTCTCCATATGGTCTCTGTCCTCTCCCCTTTCTCTTCCTCACCCATTAATGGTGGTACCAGAAAGGAAGTGCTCCTGGCTCACTTATCATCATCCAGGTGCATCATCAATGCCTACCACAATGGCACTATCATTGCCCATGGCTCTCAGGCCAACCTCCTCCTTCTTGACAGATGCTTTCCTTCTCTTTTCAACTCCCCCCCTACTTCTTCCCCTCTGTCTTTCTTCCCCGTGCCTTCTCCCACCCCCGAACCCCTCCTCAGAAAACATTTAAAGGGGGAAATCTGCTTCATTTAGCTATCCTCAACTCTTGCTCTGCTGTCAAACACTCCTCAGACATCTGTCACCTCCTAGAAGCTGTTGAACTCTACATCCTTGCTCTCACTGAGGTGTGGTTCAAGGCCAGCTCTGTCATTGCTTTTGTCACCCTTCTCCCTGATGGCTGCAAGATCCTGTCCAGCCCCAGCCCCAGCCCCACCCGTTCTGGCAGTGGGATGGCTTTAATTCTCCCACTCACTCCTATTCCTCCTTTCAAAGCCCTGTCTGTAGGTTGTCTGTTACTTTCCCCCCCTCTCCCTCACCCTGGCCTCTATCTACAGGCCCACCCGAGCCACCCCCTTTCCCTATCAGAATGAGTGGACCTCTCCTCCTCTCTCCTGGCCTCCTCCCCCAAAGTTCTTTTTCTTGGAGACTTCAAAATCCATTTAGACTCTCAGGATTTGGCCTCTGTACTCTTTTGCAAACTTTGTGACTCTCTTTCCCTCACAATTCTCTCCTCTGGCCCAACCCACTCTGTCGGATACACCTTGATGCTCTCATCTCTACAGACATTCCTCTCTCCAACCTTCTAACTACTCCTCTCTCCTGGACTGACCACTCTCTCCTCTCCTCCTACCTTCAGCTTCCGGGTCCCCTGACAATGCCTCTGCCCGTACTGCCGGTCTCCATCTCCATCTCCATCATTCGAGCGATGAAATGTGTTTCTGTCGCTGCATTTGCTGCCACCTTCATCTCTCCTCCCGCGCCTGTGTTTGACTCTCCTACTGACTCTGCTCTGGCTAAGCTCCACCTCTCCATCTCTAACACCCTGGACATCCTTGCCCCTTTCATGGGGATCTGCATGAATCCTGCCACCAAATGCAACTCTTGGTATTACTCTGACTTGGCAGCTTTGAAACACAAGTGCAAGGCTGCTGAGAGGAAACGGCAGGCCTCTGGTACATCCTCTGACAAACTGGCCTGCCGCCTAATTCAAATACATTATTGTCTCGGCATCTGCTCCAAGAAGAGGGCTCATATCCTGCATCACTGGGGCCACCAAAAACACAGCTGAACTTGTCAAAGTCGGCAAGGAACTTGCCAATCTTTCTGCACTATCCTTCGCTATTCTTCCCTCCTACGCCCTCTGCACCTAAATGGCCTCCCACATCTCCACCAAAACCCAGGACATCCTGCCCTCACTCTCTTCTACTAGCTCCCACCGTCATATTCTCTTGCAGCCCACAGACCACCCTCTCCCCCATATTCTCCTCTTTCTCTCCCATTGCACCGGACGAGGTCTCCAGAGTAGTCTGCTCTATAAAAGTCTCTTCCAAACAGGTGCTCCCCTGCTCTTCCAGAACCATTAAGGACAACATCTCCTCTCGCGCCCCTTCCTTGACTGACCTGTGCAATCACTCCATTACTACAACCCCTCAAGCACTCTCTTGTGCAACCTCTCCTAAAAAAGTCATCTGCGGACCCTTCATGCACGGCGAACTATCGCCCTATCTATATTACCCCTTTCTTGGGAAAACTCATGGAGAAGTTGGTCATTCCCCAACTGACCCATCAAACTGAATCAGCTGGCTGCCTCCACGACCAGCAGTCTGGTTTCAGATCATCGAGAGGCACTGAAACTGCTCTCCTGAACACCGTGAGGACCTTCTCTCGAGCCTGCTTTAAAACTCTCCCTCTATCCTGATTCTTCTCGATCTTTCTTCTGCCTTTGACACTGTCAATCATGCCATCCTCATATATTTTCTCTGTGATACCCTAGGCATCATGAACATGACACTGGCTTGGCTGACCTCCTTCCTTTCAAATTTACCCTCCCAAGTGCAAATGGGAACTTTTCTCTCCTCCACTTCACTCTACACTTGTGACATCCCTCAGGGCTCTATCCCATCGCCATGCCTCTTCAACATCTACCTTGCCCCTCTGGCCCACTTGATCTTCACCTTCTCTACTGTCTTCCACTGCTATGCCGATGACACTAAGCTCTCCTTTAAGCTTCTATCCCCTAACACCTCCTCCTCTCTCATACCTGACTGTCTGACTGCTATCCAGGCGTGGTGCTCTGCTAATGATCTCTGCTTTAATGACAGATATCCTTCTCAGTGGGATGCCTGCTCCCCACTCCTCCACTCCCTCTGGCCCCCCTCCTTGGGTACCCTCCCCTCACCCTCGTGTGTGGCTAAAAGGGCCATCTTTGACTCTGCACTCTCCTTCTCTCCTCACATCATGGACCTTGCTAAGAAGTCCAAGTTTCAGCTGCACCTCCTCAGAGGCATTGTCCCTTTCCTCCTGTTTCCCCAGACGCTCAATGTCTCCAGAGCTCTGGATCTCTCTAGGCTGGACTACTTCCTCAATCTGCCTCTTTCCTCCCTCCGCCCTCTTCAACTAATCCAGAATAGGATTGCAAGACTTATTCTTGGCCTCAAGCCTAGAGACCGTATCTCTCCAGCCCTAAAATCTCTCCACTGGCTCCTGGTGACCGTAAGGATCAAATTTAAGACACTCTGCATCATCCACAAGACTGGCTGGGGCCTGGGAGCTCTCTACATCCAGCATTCTCTCCTTAAATACCTCCCTACTAGAGTTGTTCGGCCCACTAGCTCCAACTCTTTGCAGTTCAGATGTTTCTCCAAGCAGAGAGTGGGCGGTAAACCAAATAGTCCAAGTCAGTCAGTCAAACCAAAAGAGAAGTCTGTGTCATAAACCTATACTTGGCCTCAAGCTCTACAAAAACTATGTGTGGGAAAATGTATGCAAAAACATAACAGTGTATCAAAAAGGAATGTCAGAATGGCTATGGAAGTGTCACACCACTCCCTTACCCAAGTTCAATGTACTGGGGCAGTTTGTAAAGTTCTTCAGGATGGCTGGTTTACACAGTTCACGTGGTTGGCCCAACTCATCATTTCAGACTATGTTCTTAGACTTCCCTCGCCTGGGTTTCAAAGTCCCTTCACTTGTTCCAAAAAGGTGCAACAAAGTTCCAACATAAAGATCTTTCACAAAAACCTCACAGGTTTCCCTCACCCAAGTCTGGATCTCTCTTGACTTCAAACAATACTTTCTTGGTTTAAAAGAAAACACTGTACCACTCAAGCTGCCCTCGCCGAGTTCTGATTTCACTTGACTTTCAATGTAACATGCTTTTGCTTTAAAGTTCACGTTGAAGACCTTCAAAACTGCATAGATTTGGCTTGCAACTATGCATGAACACTTGAACCAATTTTCACAACAGTTCCTTGGCTCACAATTCTTCTTATAGTCATGGTACAACAATATTTCACATCAGACCCCTCAGGCTTCCCTCACCTGAGTCGGGGTCTCTCTTGGAACAAAACTGGTAATAGGCCTCTCATGGTTCCCTTCCCCACTTGTGAAACACTTGTGTAAAGGTGCGTTATAAATGCCACATTATATTATACCAGGCTCAGGCCTGTCTTGGCAGTGTTCACAAAGTTCACTGAACTTTGGTGTGGGGTCGCTGAGGCTCTCCTGGGTGTGTCCTTTGCCTGGAGGCCACCCCTACGCTCTATGTCTCTTTCTCAACTTTGGTGTGGGGTCTCTGGAGCCCTCTTGGTTCTGTCCCCCACCTGGAGGCAACCCCTGTGCTTTATGTCTCTTTCTCAACTTTGGTGTGGGGTCTCTGCAGCCGTCCTGGGACTTTCCGCCTGCCTGGAGGCAACCCCTCTGCTTTATGTCTCTCAAGGTAGTATTCACCAAATGCACAAAGCCTGTGCCTGGGCTTTGTCAGAGACTTTCAACAACACCGGATTTTCCTTCTTTCTCCCTGTGCGACCACTCCAACTCGTTGCTCCTCTGGTTTCGATCTCCTCGATCTTGATCCACACATTTCCTGGATCTTTCTTTAACCTTTGTGTTGCATTACATTTCCAATTTTGCCATTTTCACACTGCAAGTCCCAGAATGCAACATGTTAATTTGTTCCCACTTTGCTAACTCCCTGCGGCAGCATTCTGGCAAACTTGGGAGCTTCAATCTGCTAAACTGTTAACAATGTTCAAAAGAGGTTATCCCGCTTCAGCCACATTCATGCCACTGGGCCTCCACCTCTCACCCTGAGTAGCGCAGCGCTGTTGGGTCCTTCAATGGGGTCAGACTGAGGTCAGGGTCCCACCACCTGCCCCTCAGCCACCTGGGCTTCTGTAGCTCACCCAGGAATCAAGCACTAGTTTGTGCCCTGCCAGAAAACTGCAGCTGCCCCTGTTCTGGCTCCTTGAAGAAACGGCTCACTCGCCACACTGCAGCCCCCCCCACCTTTACACACAGGGTCAGTGTCCTGGTACTCTGTCTTCCTCCAGACTCTCCAGGATTCTCCCAGCTGCTGCTTCTTCTTTTTCTTCTTCCTCTTCCCGGCTTCCACGGTCCTTCCAGCATCACCACCTCACTCAACTGGGTGTTTCTGGCCCCCACCTTTATACCTTTCTGGCTCTGTAAAAGGCTCGAGGTGCTGGACCTTGCCTGTACCTTGTTAGAGGGATATTGCCATAGAGTAGGTGGGGCTGCTGCTTGCATTTTCCTATGGCAATCTTCAATACTAGTGGTAGTCTCTTCCTCGTCCCAGAACTTTGGCAGTCAAAGGGGAAATCGGAATTATGTTAATTGTGTTCCATAGGGGCTATGAGTAAATTGGGTAAATTACTATCAGCAAAGTGGGATAAATATGTTGTGGGTAAAGGGGTTTCTTTTTCCTTTGTCTATTTTCTGTGTTAGGTGTGAAGATTGGTCAGGGTTTGTTAAGATAGATGGATGATGTTTTACATATTTTCCTTAAGGGAAAGTGCTGGGGTAGGTTGGGACTTGAATGGCAATAGCCCATGAAGACACAAACAATTACGCAACTAAAAAAAAAAAAAAATCCATTCCTGTAACAGCGCCTCGATGCCCGCGGGCTGTGTGAGCGCTTTAAAAATGGAAAATATAAAGTGGTGTTCAGACCGCTAACATTAAGGGTCACACATCTAATGTTGAGTGCCATTGGAACTGACGACCATCCTTTAGCTTGTCTTCTATTCCACTCGCATATATTGATCTGTTGGGTATTCCATTGCTGAAAAACGAACAACAATATATTCCCTGAACCTTACAGGAGTAGTAACTAACTGTGATGTTCCATAGGTAGGAATGCGGACAGTGTAACAGCTCTGTGACATCCAGGCCCCTAACAACCCTATTCCCTTTCAACCCCAAAGCAAATTTTGAATTCCATCTCACTCCTTCCCACTATTGCTCCAATAGCTTTCAAGACCTAAAAACTCCAGGTCATGCAGTGAGGCGGCCCAGACCCTGCTCCCCCATGGATCTTCTTTCTCCTTTGGTTATAAGTCGGCAAGAAATGTACTTCTGTCAGCTTCTTTTCTGTTTTCATGTGTTGGAACATGTTCGCAGGATATTCCCAGAATGCACAGAGGAGTCACTGTTGAGCATATTACCATCCGTGGTTACCAAAACCTCAAAAGCTTCCTCTTTCAAAGAAATTGTATCCATTTTGTTCTTGAACTCGAAAATCAATTAAATAGGTACACTTCTATACCTGATGGTGTTCTTCTTCAACTCACCGTTGACCATTCACATTGCTAAAAACCGTGATTGTTGAGAGTTCCTGGTATAAATCCAGCCTAATCTGTTTTCTCGCCTCCATCATAAATGCATCTTTAACTTTATAGAAATGAAAATGGGTCTGCATAGCTGCATATAAATGTTTCTGTTGTTTCAAGAAACTACAGATATGGCCAAACAAGTTGCATCACTGGGTGTTCTGGATGTATAGGAACTGGACAGAACAAATCCTGGACATACGTTCCTAGGTCTGAATCTGAGATTGCTTTCAGTTTCCCACATTTGCAAATATTATTTAATCGAGAACAATTCTCTGCATATTTGATCTTAACTTCCATGAAGGTGCATCTCTATTCAATCTCCCTTACCTTGGATAACTGCTCCCCTGGTGCTATATCCACTTTATTTGTCTCATCTTCCTCAATGCTTCTCTCCAGACCTCTAGATTCTTATCTAAATTTTGTTGAAATCTTAGTACGGAAGAAGGAAATATCTTGTTTGGTATTGCTAAGGAAGAGTTTGTATTTGTATTTATTTGAAGATGTCAATTTCGATCAGAAATGACTTGCAATAACACATTTACAGATGGCAAAAGCATTCACATAAAGAGCGCCTGTAAAATGGCATAAAGATGCGAACAAGTAGTGAGCCCATTTAAGAGGGTGCAAAAAATGAGGACGTATACTGGGGACCAAACGAAACAAACAGAAACAAAATATATATAAGAAAACAGGTGACTTACAAAGGTAACATTAACCTAAGGGGGTAGGTGCTTAAATATACATTATTAAGCGTCACTGGATTCAGTGCTAGTGTCAGAAATGGAGGAATGGGTAGTGGGTTGGGCGGGCTTCCTCTTTAGCAATGAAGTGACGTTTAAGCTGAGTTTTGAAGACATCCACAGTTATGCTGGGTTTGATAGTTATGGGCGGTGGGTTTCAGTGGAGCAGGATGAGTATGGAGAAAGAGCAGAATCAAGAGGAGGCACAGGGAGGGTACACGACAGTGAGATTGAGTCCAGTGGAGGTTTGGAGGGAAAGAGATGGTGAGTAAACTAAGATACAATCCGACAGGTATTGAGGAGCAAGTCCATTGATTGCTTTGTAGACTAGGAGAAGTAACTTGAATGAAGAGCAGTTGTGCATGGAGAACCAACCAGCCTTTTGTTGGTAGTTAGAAGTGAGGGAGGATCTGGGTAAGTTCTAGAACACTGTCTAGAGGGAGGAAAGAGTATAGATGAAGGCTAATGAGTAGGAATGAACATTAGTCCAGTTTGCTGTTTACGAGAGGGGAGATTACAGTTTTTGAAGAGTGGTTAGTAAGACAATACTAATTTTCCGAATGTTGAGGAGGGTTATACGAGCAGCAGAGGCAGTGGTAGTGATGAATTTTTGCAGTCGTAGGTCACTATCAAGAGGACCTGAAGTTTGCAAGCCTTGGATGAGGGAGCAAGAAGGTCAGGCGGGAAGGAGATAGTTGAGAGCTGGGATAAAGCTGACATCAATTTTTTAAGAGTTCAGCATGAGGCAGCAGAGAGCCCTCCAGTGAGGAATTACAGTGAGACAGTTCATAATCTGTCCCAAGATGGCTGAGATGAAAGGGAAAGGAGAGAAATATTTGAGTGTCATCAGCAAAAAGATGATAGTGTCTAAGGATGAGATAAGGCTTCCAAGGATGGAGGTTAGAGGGCGAAGAGTAGAGGTCAAAGGACTGGTCCTTGGGGGACGCCAAGAGTTAGAGTAGTTGGGTTCCAAGATAGTTTAAAGGATTGACCATCCAGGTAGGAGGTGATGCAGGCAAGAGCAGATTTGCAGATTTACGAAACCAAAGCTCCTGGAGCATGAGGAAGAGAGAAGTGGTAGGCTGTCTTGAAACCATCAGAAAGGCTTGAAAGGATAGAAGAGAGTTTGGAGTGCTAAGTATTAGAGAGTATGTTGGAGATATGTATGAATGCAGTGTTGGTGGAGTGTTTACTATGGAAGCCAGATTAAAGTGGATCACCAAGGTCATTATCCTCAACATACTTAGTGATCTGGTTAAAGACCACCCACTCAAGGACTTTTCAATAATTGGGAATGAGAGAAACTGGGTGATAGTTTGCTGAGAAGTTTGGGTCAGGAGAGGGTTTTGTCAAAAGGTATAAGAGAGTTGTAGATTAAAGGGGGCAGGGAAGAGTCCAATGAGGAGAGAGGTTTAAGAGCTCAGAGGGATACCGGCAAGTTATTAATACTAAGTATTTGACTATTTGTGGGGGAAAAGGGTCAACAAGAGCGAAAGATGGGTTGCCACTGTGGAAAATGGGTGCTAAATCAATTGGAGAGGTAGGGGAGAAGTATCAAGTGTAGAAGAGTTGGGGAGAGTTGGTGGACAGAAGAGGGTAGGGCAGGAGGAATGGCGTGTAATAAGATATCTGTTGGAGGGTAGAAGAAATAGGCAAGTGAAGACAATGAAGAACGGGTGTATCCCAATTGACAGAGAGTGTTGATAGATGTGCGGAAAGGGAAGGGGTTGATGGCTGGCTGAGAAGAAGCATTTGTGAGTTCTGAGTTGCGCCATAATGGAGCTATAGGTACCCAAATGACAGTTAACAGACTGCAATATTCCTTGGTCCTGTGAGGTAACAGAAGCTCTGGAGCGAAAGGATAGTCAATCCCTTTATGTGGAAGAAGTAGTCAGGAAAAGGGTGAGCTTTGTGAAGTCTTTGCTTGAGGGCAGAAGTTCTGGCCCTAGGCCTTTACCGGCCCTTTTTGGCCCAAACACGGAGTTGTCCTTTGCTGCTTTTGGCCCTTAGCTGTAGACGCCTGAGCTGAATCCTCAGGGGACACTGAATAAGGGAGGCAGTGTGTCACATGTCCCTCTGGGAGCGAGTCACAGTGTTCCAAATGGCTGCCACAATTGCAGTGAGAGCACTGGGCGTTATAGGCCCAGGGGACTTTGTTTTACAGGCAGGACCCTCAGATGGTGCACAGGGTCCTCTGTCAAAGCAGGTTATAGGTCAACTTTGGTTCCCAGGATTGCATCTGCCACCAGACTAGGAACACATTTTGTAACCCCATCCCATTGCTGTGTGCGTTCTCCCTCGTTGCTTTTCTGTAGTAACATAGTGAAAATTGGCAATTGTATTGATCATTCATTAGGACTTTATTGGCCAGTGTGTTGTGCATTTGGTTAGTTTAAAATGATGGCTTTGGTTTGCCCATTGTGCCACTGGGAATCTCCATTCCTCCTCTACACCACTTGTCACACTCTCCCCATAGTCAGGAAGGAGGTCGAACGAAGAGGTAGGCCTTAGGGCCACTGATCTCCATAGTCCTATCAACCTCCTCACACATAAAGAGAGGATGGACCAGGTAAGCCACATAAACTGCAGACCACACAAAAACTGACTATCCGTCAGGTTTCAGGAATGAGGATTTCATAATCCACCCTTCAGTGGTGAATAGGAATTCAAAGGGTGCACTTCTGCAATCGTCCAGGATGCAGTTCCACCTATATATTGATTCTTCATTCCCTTACTCTTTGAACACTCAATATCCCCTTAGGCCCAGGGGAGAAACGACCCTGCCCCCACTCCCCTGACAGGGACCATACCAGACCTGAATGTTGCAAGAGCCTGTGTTTCCTTGCATGGCGAGGATAGAAGGATGGGGTGCTTCAATTTGCCTTTTCTCCTACAAAAAGATCCTCCACCAAACACTGCTATTGGCCTGCAGGCATTTCAAACACCTTCCACTCTCCCTGTCCCTCTCCTGCAATTCTGACCCTCTCAGGTTCCCGAAGTCTCGGGAGCCTCACGCCTGTCACATACCCCGCTGGCTGGTGAGCTCCACTCCTCGCCTCCAACTCAGCAGGCCTCCTAATCTGAAGTAGGTCCAGGCTAGAGACAACCTTGGCTGCTCTCCCTCCCAGCCACTCCAAGTGACCTCCCAACTGCTGAGCATGGGGGAGGAGGACAACATAGGCATCGCATGATGAATGGTGATCTCTGGCCCCTTGGGAAATCACATCCATCCCCATCAGCGCATTCCACAGACCCGCTAATCTCAGCATCTCCTAGATTTATTTACCTTCGGTGTTCACCAACCCCCGAGATCTGCCCTCTGCTGACTGGGACTCAGGGATCATTTCAATTCTGATTTCATAGGTGGTATTACCATACCCAGGGAGATATTGCCATCCTTCTGAGGAATCCAGCACATGGGGTAGTTGAAAAATCAGGGCCTGGATCATGCCCCAGATCTTCAGGGGATCACTGTCATCTAGTCACCGTCTGCAGCTACTCATCTTTTCTCTGTCTTTCAAAGATCCAGGTCAGGGAAGGAAACCTAATGGCCTCAGGCACCACTGTTAGGTAAGTTCTCCCTACTTACTGTACGACTGCTCCAAAACCCTCTTGGGAAATCTGGTCCTGCTTCTGCATTCTGTCCAATCTGGATCAGCCACATATAATTGGAATTCATTCTCTTTTATCTCCTTGTCTAACCCAGTTAGATGGGCTCCCTTACTACTTTACTTTCATTTGAATTTCATTTAATTTAATTTCATAATTTGTATAGCGCCTTTCACCATGGGTATGATCCCAATGCCATGTAGGTAGAACGCACTCAGAGGGACAGAATTATGGGAAAGTTAGGAGGTGCTAGTATGCATGTGTGAATAATGGCAATTAAAGGCTATGAGGTTTTGGCTGAGTCCCTGCTAGCCAACCATGTCTAATCGGCATGGGTATGAGTGGAGAGAGGTGCACTAGGGGAAAACGCTGGAAGAGGGTGTATAAGAGGATAGTCAGTTATGTGTGTAGATACAGTTTGAATTTTTTGTCATGAAAGGTAGCTAAGTTCTTATGACAGAAGTGTTGTTCAAAGTGTCATTTGAGTTGGTTCGAGGTCATTTGGTCGAATCTAAACATTTGGCTAATTCCAGAGCACGGACTGCGAGAGGAAAATGCATCGGTTTTATTCAAGTGAAAGCCTAGAAATGGTACATTCAGCAAATCCTGAAACATTTGGTTTGATAAATTATGGTGGGTGCATGCATCTAGCTATCATTAAGAGGCTACATTCACTTTTAAAAAGCATGCACTGAACAATTCTTTACAACATCAAAAAATATATAGTTGTACATTTTCCCATTATAATAGCTTGCATTGTAATTTACTTGCAATTTTAATTTAGGGCCTGGTTCAACATGTTGTTGGTAACTGGACGCAACAGTAGTTCAGCAACGTGCCAGGTATATGCACATAACAGCACAATTCCAACTTTCTTGAAAATCTCCCCTCTTCCTATGTGTTTGACCTTACATGCCAAGAAAACTACATTCAAAAGGGGTAGATGTGCATAGCCAAGTCCTTTTGGTCAATATATCCAATTGGTCTCCATGCCCAAGGGAAAATAAACCACATAACACCCACTTCTTTCCTAGTGGAGCTTTGGTATACAAGGGCTGGATGGAGGAGTGTCTGACTTAGGTTCCTGTTTCCGTTTTCATCTGATATCAATGAATCACACATTTTAGCCATAATAATTCCTCAATTGTATAGGTATAGATGTGGTAAACCTTTTTTTAAAGCTTAATTTATAACATTTCCACAAACAGCACAAAACAACTCAGTCCGACCCATTGCCAAACCTTGTCCCAATCACATCCACCTACTACATTTATTGTCATGACAATTCCCCCCTGCGCCTCCTCCCAACTAAGTCCAGCTGGATAGATTAAGCAGCGACCACCTCCCATCCCAAACTCCATCATATGCTTATAATTCAGTTTCCTTCCCAGCGCCTACAACCACATTCTCCTCTTGTACATGTTTGTTCAGAAAATATCCTTTCAATGAAGCCCATAAGTCCTTAGGTCTGCAACGAGACGGCAGTGTATTTCCATATTGTATATCATACGTTTCACAGTATGCAAGCAAACGTAACCAGTGCATGTAAGTGGTTACTGGCCCCCTTTACCATGCCTTGGCTGTGAGAAATCTTGCTGTAATGGACACATCGCCAAGGAATCTACATGTATAGATATCTCCCCCGAGAAATATACCTAGAAGCTATATCATAGGGGATGCTGGTATATCAAGCTTAGTCATCTCAAATGTAATGTCAATGATTTTGGACTTGAAGTACTGTACCCTTGCTAGGAGTAAACAAATCGCCCACTTCAGCATGGCATCTAGCACTGCTTGGGGGGACCTCATCATAATGCTACGCCAATTTACTTGGGGTGTGATATGTTTGGTGTAGGTACTTGTAATGTGTCAGTCTGAACCTACTATTCAAAGCTATGCTTATAGATTGTGAACAGGCCGGCATCCGATGTGTATCCGTGAAGACCACCCCTAGTGCTATTTCCCACCTCGCTCTTGCCATATCCTGTCCCTGAACTCTCTGCATCTTGAGCATCTTGTGAATAGTGGATACCATTCTATTATACCTGGGGGGATTTGTAATATGTTCCGCTACAGGGGATATTATAAGGGCTTCTGGCATAGCTGTTACCTGCTGCTTCAATACATTACTAAGCCTCATGTACAAAAATGTTGTGAGCTCATTCACCACCCCTTTCTGCGTCAACTGTTTCAGTGTTATCAATTGCTCATTGTAGTGTGTGAATCCCTACGGCCACAAAATGTAGTTGGAATATCTTTTCCTGCTTCAATGGAATCCCCTCTACATCATAAATAGAGAATTTCGATGCACACAGACCCACCAGGTCAACCATCTTGTCCCATACTGTACATGTTACATGTACCCGTTTGCTTCTCCCGCTTATTACTCATACTTTTCCCCCATAGGATCGCCTTCAGATTAGATGGATCCTTGATTGCTTTTTCTATCCTAACGGGAGGGTATTCATGCTTTTCAGCAAACCACCATGTTGCATATTGGGCTTGTGCTGCCATAAAGTATGCATATAAATCAGGGTACTCCATTCCCCCTTTTTCATAGGGTTTTGTAAGGATTTCATATACCACACAGGGTTGTCTACATGCCCACAACAGTGTTGTCATTAGTGCTCTAGCCCTGAGCCAGTATTCCATAGGTGGAGTAAGTGGGGCATTGTTAAAGATATATAAAAAAATTAGGGACAATGACCATCTTCACCAATGTCATCTGTGCCACCTGCGAAAGCCGCAGGTGAATACATCCCGTCACCTTTTCTTCTATTCTCTCAAGAGCCGTGATGATCTTGGTACATGCTCTTCTTACATGGTGATATTTGAATCCCCAGGTAGCTAAAGTTGTCCTCTTTCCAGGGAAGATTTGCATAGACATCTTCCCATTTGCTGGATAGAGTGAGCGCTAACAACTCTGAATTCTCCCGGCTTTCAGCCCACATAGGCTACCATAAGAGTTTCTATCATCGAGAACTGTTTGTAGGTTCCGCTGAGGGTTTTATATACAACAACATATAGGCCCTCATTAGGATTCTGGCGCTAAACCATGGTGCTGTTAGCACCATGGTCCATGCCGGAGTCTGCCATGGAGAAAGGGGGAATTACCACCCCATTCCAAGGTTGGCGGGCGGTAATTCCCCCTTTCTCCATGGCCCTTCCCCATTCCCATTTTTGCCCCATAGGGCTCAATGGGAATGGGGTAGGCAGCATTTAGGGTACCGCAAATTGCGGTACCGTAATTGCCATCAAGTTCCCTTTGCGGGTCCCTACTTTAACCGCTGGTCCAGACAAGCCGTTCAGGTCGGGAGCCGCAAAGGGACCTCGTAGTAAGGCGTTAAGGGGTTAACGGCGCCGCAGCCTTTTGCGGCGCTGTTAACCCCTTAACGTCTGGGTCGTAATGAGGCCCATTGTCCGCACACAGCCTCACTATGCTTACCACCCAATATATTTGTATCCCCCTATGTTGGAGGTATTCCCTGATATAGCAAGCTAAGGGCTTGATGGCTAGCACAAATAACAAGGCAGAGAGCAGGCACCCCTGTTGTGTTCAGCTAGTGCGAGATATTATGTCAGAACGCACTCTGTTGGTTAGTATCGTCACCCTGGGTTTATTATATAATAGCTTTATCTATTTTATAAAGTGTGTCCCTGCAACACTTCAAATAGGAAGGGCCATTTGACTGAGTTGAAGGCCATCTCTGCATCAAGATCTCAGATGCAGCACGGAGAAGACAATGATGCAGGTGGTTGGCGACACCTTCAACAACCTTGACGGTGGCCACCCCTGCCTCCTGATTCTACTTGACCTCTCAGATGCTTTCGACACAGTAGAACATCACATGCTCACAGACCCCCTACATCGGCGCATGGGGATCAGTGAAAGTGTCCTCTGCTGGTTGAAGTCCTACCTCGCTCAACAGCAGGAGTTTGTTCAGATGGACTCCTCTAGATTGCTAATACTACCCATCACCTGTGCAGTCCTACAGGGTTTCATCCTTTCCCCAGTGATCTTCAATCTATACATGGAGCCATTGGGAGCCATCCTAGCCACACACAACATTCACATCCACTGACACGCTGACGACACACAGCTATACCTCAAGATTCACTCCATCAAGGATCTCTACAGGCTCACAATCTGCCTCTCGCTGATCCAGTCTTAGATGTCCAGTGTATACTTGAAGCTCAAACCCTCCAAGACCAAACTCATACTCCTCACCAACAACATTGAACACTCAGACACAGAGACTTGGCTATCAACCATGAACACAGAGGACTTCACACCTGTGCTCACCTCCTGTGCCAAGTCCTACAGGTTCCACATCGACAAACACCTCTCCTTAGAGGCACACATAGCTAAGAAATCTCAGACAGCTTGGTATCAGCTATCCCTCTTGCAGAAAGCAAAGCCCTTAGATCCACCATTCAAGCACTGGTCCTGTCCCACCAGGATGGGGGCAATGCCCTCCTCAAAGGCCTCCCCTCGTCCTCACTTGTGCCCCTGAGAAGTGTCCTACATGCGGCTGCACACCACATCAAGGCTCTACGCAGATACACCACATCACGCTGGCCCTAATCGATCTTCACTGGCTCCCACTGCATGCACAAATCCCCTTCAAGTCTTGCTGCATCATCTAAAAGGCAGCCACCCTCAAGTTACCCAGCTACCTTGCAGAGAAACTCAGCAGCTCCGACAGACAGTGCACCATCAGAAGCCAGGACAAGTGCAGACTTGAAATCTGCCACTGCAAAAAGGAAAGGGCCAAAAAACAAGCCTTCTCTGTCTACGCCCCAAGACTATGGAACTTCCTGCCCATCAGCATCAGACTCGCCCTCACGCTTCAAGGAATCCCTCCTCCTCAACATCTAGGCCATCATGTCATCCCCCGCGCCACCTGACTTGCTTGACGCCCTCTGCCCCTCTCCTCCCGCCACCCTGTACAGCTCTACTCTCCCCTCTGCATCCTACCCCCTGCTACACATCTGTTCTGTTGTTACTTCAGGAAAGCACTCTGTTGTGTATCTGTATTGTTGTATACCTCTGGAAAGCGCTCTGTTGCTTCTCGACGCTAGGTCCTTGCTCAATAAATACAATAATAAAAATAATAATAATATTAGTAATAATAATAATAATAATAATAAAGGGCAAACCCGACTACAGGGATGGATGAATCTATGTTATGCATCAGTGCAAACAGCCTTCTTGAGTTATTTTGGGTGGAGCGACCTGGGATAAACCCGGCCTGATCCGGAAGGAC
Source organism: Ambystoma mexicanum (assembly GCF_040938575.1). Taxonomy (NCBI): domain Eukaryota; kingdom Metazoa; phylum Chordata; class Amphibia; order Caudata; family Ambystomatidae; genus Ambystoma; species Ambystoma mexicanum. The sequence continues at coordinate 970,441,233 of NC_090924.1, forward strand.
CAGGTCTGGCATAAATGGTTGGAACCTACTAGCAATTATTTTTGCTATCAATTTATTGTCTGTATTTATCAGTGATAGTGGTCTACAAGAGGAACATTTTGAGGAGGATTTACCTGGGTTTTAGCAGCCCCTTTCTAACTGCAATGCGTGTTGAGTCTGGCAATATTCCCTTTTCCAATGAGTGTGTGAACATCTGTAGCATATAGGGCACAATCTCATCCACAAATTCTTTGTAGAACTCACCTGTCAAGCCATCACTACCCAAAGCCTTATAAAATGGAATTTTAGCAATAACAGCTTTAAGTTCTTACTCTTCCATTTAGTGGCATATACCAATGTGCGTTGGGCTCCCTTCTCAGCGACAGACTCCATCGGCCCCCCTTCTGTGGTGGTATTCGTAGCAGTACTTGTATGTCATTAGCAATGCAGTTCATCTTTCCACTTGTTTGGGACATAAACTGAGTGAACCAAACCCAACTCCTTGTGAACTGTCCCACCCCCCAACAACGCCAGAAACTGTAACTTACTGGCTGACCCCCACACCCTCAAATCGCAACTTCATAGAACCAATGTATCAGCAGTAACTGCTTTTGGTGATGCTGAGCTCTTGGGGTCGTTCCTGTTGGTTGAAAATGGAACCGGAAAGTCTTTCGCGGAATGTTATGCCTGAGTAGTCTTATGAATCATCAGTTCCATTGTAGTGTCTGCTTTTGTTCCAAGTCCCCAGATGGTACATGCATGACGCATTCAGCCTTCAAGTGTTCTCCAGGATCCAGGGCGAGCCATATTCTTCATCTTGCCCCCTAGATCTGAAGCGTATCACATCACATCACAGCCTTTGGATCTGTAAAGAAGACTGTTTTCCCATCATGCATTATCTTAAATTTAGCAGGATATAACATGGCATGTCTGATCTCGTGCTTGTGTAGGAATGCTTTAATTTCCTGAAAAAGATGCCTAAGTACTGCTCTTACCTGTTATTCTAAGAATTATATCTCTGTCCCTATAGTTCAAAATACAGGCTATGAAGGCTCACTCCAGCACCCCTGGAGGGGGTCTGTGGTCCAGTGACCTACGTGTGCGCTCCACCATGAACATTTGAAACATAACTGGGTTCCCCTGAACCTCTATAAGCAGGTGTTCAACAAAGGGCTCCATCTTGTCAATAGCTGTGGATTCCGGGACCCCCAGTACTCTCACATTATTGCGCTTAGAGCGACCCTCCAAGTCATCAGTTTTTGTGATTACCTTCTGAAGCGTTTGTTGCAGCTGGGCCATGTGAGCCTGCAGTTTTGCTACAAGGTCCTCGTTATCCCCAATGCACTTATTACCTTTATTTGCTTGGCTGCATAGCTTTTCTATCTGTATCACAGATGACTCAGCTCGATCATTTGCCCCAGGGTATCCATACTCTCCTTAAGGGCTGTCATTGTGTGATTCAACATCTGTAGATCCTGAGGGGTGTTTCCCCCCTCCGCACCTGTATCAGCCCCTGCCATGGTAGTGGTTTTTGTAAAGGATTCCATATTCGCCTGCCTCTTCGGATTACCCATGGGAAACGGAAAGTGTCCCCCTCTCTCCGGTACCGAGGATCTGACAGGGATAGATGCGGTATATCTAATAGTTTACACAAATCACACGGTCATGTACCTCGCACTGTGTAAAATACATCCAAAATCATCTAATTTCTCTATGATATGCCATTGCAAAGTAATGATTTTAGTATATTAGTATCAAAACTTTGTCAAATTTCAGTACGTTTTATTACATAGATCCAGCATAGTTTCACAATACTGCACATACCTTTATTTCTGTTGCTGGGAATTGGGAGGTAGCCATTTCTGAATTTTAGCACATTTGAACACAGAGGTTTTAACAATCATTAACATGTTAACAAGCCAAGGTTCAATTCTAAGTAGTTTCTCAACCAAGTCTCTATTTCTTGTATATAGTTTTACTTGGGATGAACAAAGATGTCGATTCCATTAGGGCTGTAGGTTCTCTTCACTTTTGAATAACTACCTGGACAGTGGAATGCAATTAGCTTTGGACTTAATGAATTTACTGACCTTTTGAAAAATGATATACTGCACCCACATTCATCAACATGGAAGACCATCTAGCAGAAGGAGTGGAGCCCTGGGTTTTGGAGGTTGACCCTGATGACATTAGTCAACAAATCACTCGACTAAGCAACTCCTGGGCTCTGGGTCCCGATGGTCTCACAAACCACATGCTGAAAGAACATCCGGCAGAGTGGGCTTCATTTATCCACACCCTCTTAAAACGGATAACTATCACTCATCAAATACCAACATCTTGGAGGAAAGCGATTGCTGTTCCAATTTTCAAAAAGGGAGACAGGGACAACACAAATAACTATCGGCCCATCGCCCTCCTCGATGTTGTTGGGAAATAATATGGTACCATCATTTTAAATCATTTCCGTAATCGGTGTGTGAATACCAGAGTCAATGATCTGCTTCAGAGTGGTTTTGTGAGATGTGTCGGAACTGCAGCAAATATATATATATAATCTATCTATATTATTAACATACTAAAGGGAAGTGCCCATAGCACAAAAGCCAAAACCTATATGGCCTTCATCGATCTGGTTCAAGCCTTTGACCAGATCAACCATCAAAATCTTTGGTCCAAATTAGAGATGAAGAACTGTCCGGCTCCCATCCTTGACTCAATCAAAACAATGCATAGGGCTACATCATTACGAGTCTGATTAGACAAATGTGGCTTGCTGTCTGATGAAATATCCACTGCCAGAGGAGTCAAGCAGGGCTGCCCAATGGCTTTGGCTTTATTTAATGTCTTCATAGCAGATATGAACCACATGGACACTATTATAAGATTGTTTCCCCAGCAATGACATTCGGGAACTCCAATAGAGGCAAAAATGCCTACTCATGGACCCTTGATAATGAGCACACTGAACAAGTTACAACATTTAAGTACCTAAGAGTTTGGTTAAGTGAAACAGCGTCCAAGGCGCCCATGGTAGATAATTTGAAAGTCACAACTAAGGCTTTATCTAGTCAGGCATGTGCCTTAAATCAGATTTATGGCCGGTTTTCCATTCTACTGGGTCTCACGTTCTATCGGGCCAAGGTTATACCAATAAGAACCTATGGGTCGGAGGCAAAGCCATGTATTCCAGACAAGACATGGTCTTATCTAGAAGGCCTTTTTTGTTAGAAAGTTCTTGGTATTTCGAAATCTCTACCAATCCAAAAAATACAAAGAGAACTTGGCCTTTCGTCATTAGAATCCATTGTGCTTTGGAAAAGTCTCAGCTTTCCAGAAAATGCTTCACTCCTGCACGACCAGAGATCCTGGTTTCACTACCTAAAGAAATTACAGCATCACAGATCATCATGCTGCAGAATTGGTGTGGAAAAATGTGTTCTGCTTTGGAACAAACTGGAAGCTCAATCAAAACACTAATCACCAAGAAGATTAAGAGCAAACTGAGGGAACTTGATTGGATCCGTACTTAAGAGTCTGCAGACAAATTCCAATCAGTCGCGCATATCTCCGGGGAGTCACGCAGATTAGATACCACTTGTGAATATTTGAAACAATGTCTGGATAAAAAACTAAGGGACCAATTCTTGCGAATTCGGTTAAATCTACAGCCGACAAACGAAGTAAGAGTCACTCATGGTCTTTGCGAGAATAAAGATCTGTTGTTTTTGCAAGCAAGTAGTTAAGGTTTTCTTGCTGCCCAGCCCTTACAGAGAGACAAATCCCATTCTTTTTTCACCTAGTATCCGACTTTCAAAAACACGATGAGGAGGTGTGGTGGTCAATGCTGATTACAGGACACAAAGCAAGCAAGGTACTTGCAATAACAACATTTTGTGAGCCCTTGTTCGACGCATAAGGATTCTACATTAGTTTTACTCACAAAAGTGACCTCTACCAACACGTTGAATCCTCATGGAACCCTAAATAATGGAACCTTAGAGAGTTTAAGATTATGCATACAGAAATAGAGGAGGACTGTTATTCTTTTTTATTTAATTTAATTGATTGAATGTATGTGTGTGTTTGCTAAAAAATGAAAATAAATAAATAAATAAAAAGCATCACACAAGCACAAATGACTACTTTGGCGGATTCAATCCCTTGTAGAATACTGGAATGAGAAAAGATGTGGTTCATCATCAAAGTGGCTGCTGTCTCTGCCTCACACTTTTGGGCAGGTAGACATTCAATTCACTTTATTAACAGACCTGTCCTCGTTAACATGTATTTGTTTCCTCTGGCAGAACAAATCACTGTCTAATAAAACTGATCTGTAGATTGGCACTCGTAAATGTCACCGCTCTTTTTTGTAGAGTAGTGTGGTGCATGGGAGAGGTCCGTTGGAATTTAAATATGTATGCTAATCTTGACCCATATGTTGCCAATAAGCAACCTCATGTAGGATCTCCAAAGTTTTTTAAAATCCCTGATGACCGGCTGTTGGTACTTCATGGGCGTGATTTAACTTTATGCTTTTGAATGATATAGGTGCTACCTATTAATGACAGGTTGGGGTTTCTTCACCAAATCATCTTGTAACTTAAATATGTTCTGGCATTTCATCAGGAATCAAAGAGCTTCCGTTCCCTGGTATGCTTACTCTGAAAAAGGAGAGTTAATCAGGTCCTTTAGGAATCTGTAAAATTTCCAAATTAATTTAGAACCGGGATCAATTCTATATACTTGGATGAATTTTTTTCGGAGATCTGCCTTCTTGTTTCTAGAACGAAGCTTGGGTTTTGAGTGCAGTTTATCTTATCTTAATAGTGTGCCGAGAAGTGTTACCCTCCAAATGTTTGGTGAGGAAGGTTGTGCTCTAAGTGGTGGGAGGTTTATAGAGGAATGGTTTGTGGTGGATTTGGCTGATAATAGAACTGGGGTTGTTAGGATTATGTGTGTTAGAAACTAGCAGCTTGATTTTTAAAGTATGGCTAAATGGGTATGTTGCAATGGGATCTGCAGTTGGCTCTTTAGCTTTTATTTACAGTGGGGGTGCTAAAGAGTGTAATGGATTGTTCTGTATGACATAAAGGAGAGATTGTAAGTGAAGTGTAGTCTGTAAATTGAGTTAGGGAATGTAGGTATGAAGGCTTTATAGCAGAAAGCAGTGATATGTTATGAAGATTGTACAGCAATGCACATTACTCGGATATACTTCAATTTTGTGTAATGCAGTAAATATTAGTTTTGAAGAAAGTTTTCTTTGTAATGTCTGTGGAATTTAAAAGAGAAGATGCTATTAAATGTTCTTTTTACGAGGCATTGTAGCACATGAAAATGCACATAATAAATGTGCAGATTGGGTGCATTTTGTAATGCACAGAAATTATTTTTTATTTTTGCTCATGAATGGGATAGATGCAGTGGGATTTGAAATGATGACATGGCTAATATTGATTCCTATTGCTAGCATTCCATTTTTGTTTTCAAGCAGACATTGTGAGTAATTTTCTAAAAACAAGAGTATAATTGGAAATCTAAAATGCTTTTACGCTATCTTCTTATGCTCCATTTCATTTTACAGCTGTACTGAGACATAGGAGTAGAGAGAAGTGGAAATCCCATCTCTGCTTTGTTTTCCTTCTCCATCTCAGGAGAGCATTTCGTTTTATGGCTGCATAAGACTTTCATCTATTAAGTGGGAAATAAATACTATGTCCCCAGAATGAAACTAACACTACAGTCTATCATCATACATATAAAGTATACACATTGCATTATCTGTCTGGAGCCTGCTTTTTGTCCCATGTATGAGCATCATGAGCTTAGGCCAAACCTTAGGAAAACTGATTTAGGAACATTCTGAAAGGTTAAGGACTGCATATATAGCCCTCCAAAGTATGCTTTCAATGTTTTCAGTGCAGTACCTGCAGGTCTAGCCATCTGCTTAACCCCTTAAATGCCAGGCTATTATGGACGTCTATGCAAAAAGGACGAGAATACTCGTCCTTGGAACTTAATTAAAGTGCTTACTGTCATTAAACAAAACAAACTTTCCAGGATATGTGACGTCATCAGTGATGAAATTGATTATGTAATTTATGATGTCATCTGAGATGCCATGTGTGTCAGTATGAGCATAGTGGTGGCATGAGCTATGGTTGTGTATCTTACCAAAACTGGCAAATTTCTTTGGTTTTTAGATTTTGTTCAGCTTTCATAACATCCCTTTAACATTTTTCACTACATTTCCCAGGTTTTTGTTAGAGGAAGTTAACCACAATTTCTCTTTATGGCAGTGCAGTAGGGAAGTTAGGAGTGGGCTCGACAGCCTGTTTGGGGCAGAACGTTTTCATCTTATTGGGGTCATTCCTGCAGGAATCCTGTGAAATTCCTGTGGCAATGTCAAATGCTGCCCATGGAAAAGAAAATGCGTCATACAAACCAGAGAGTGAGAGGGACTAAAAGGTGAGTGCCTGTGAGGAAATTCACAAGGAAGTGAAGTGGGAGGGACCAAGCAAAGGAGAGGGGGAGAAATGATGAGGGCCAGTAAAGATGGGGAAGACTGACATTTTTGAAGATTTTCCTGTCACAGTGGAAATCAGAAGATCTTAAATTACTGCTGGAATCGGCATACTGTGCATTACGGCAGGAATGACTACCAGGAGTAATTTTTGTGGAACTAGAGGACAGCATTGACTGAGCATTGCATTGTTAGTGCAATAAATTATCTCAGGAATAAAAAGAGAGGAAATAGGGGGAATACTCAACAACCCATTGACCTCTGGAACTTGTCCATAGCCTTTTTAACCTACACAGAGGTGGGATCTGATCTGCTAGGCGGGGGACACTTTTTAATAATTGGTGCAACATGTGCAGTGGAGAAAGTGAAAGGTAATTGCGAGTGAACACTGAGGATGCTGCCTAAAGCCCTCAGCCTTTTTTAAATAGTTGGGGATGCATGGAGAGTGGGCACATCTGGAGGATATGGTTGGAGGCTCCCGAGGCAGCTGGCCATAGCTGGTGGGATCTGGCTAGCTACTAGGGAGTGGGTTATGGGAAAGTGGCCTTAACGCTTTTTAAATCATTGGTGCAACATGGTAAGTGGCCATGGATAAAGTTTATTTGTAAGCTTTCATAATCTTCAGATCCTTCATCAGGGCTAGAAAGAATACAGCTCTTGAAACAGCAGGACAGTTAAAGAATACACTTCTGGTCTGTAATGCCTTATCTGTGCATGTCTGTGTTTCTGATTTGTCGTTCGTTCACAACGAGTCATTAGAAGTTACCCTTACACATTCCAGTCTCAAAGATTTAAATTGAAATCTTTCCACGAAATCTCAACTCAAAAGCTAGCCTGCCTTACTGTGAGATACAAATTGCTTTTCAATGGTGTTTTGAAAAAAAAAAATATATATATAAATATATATATATATATACGTATATATATATATATATATAGAATATAGAATATAGAATATATACATATATATATATATATAGAATATAGAATATAGAATATATATATTCTTTTGAGTAATGGCTAAAATGACTACTCAAATTCCCTCCTACAATAAAAATGCTCAACTCAACATGCTAATGACGTTTTGTTTCAAAGTCCAAAAAACCCTACCTACAAATGAAAGTAAAATGCTCTAGCTCTCAAACAGCAACTGACACCCAACTCTTCATTTCTTTTGAAATATTCATTCATTCTGTCTCTCCCCGAAAATGTCGTAAAAGCACTAGCCCAGAAAACCCTACCAGGAAAACGAAAATGACATTCTCCAACTATTAAACAGCAACAGACACCAGTCCACAGCGCCCTCCTCCCTCTCTGAAGGATTGCCACCAACTGCTGAAGAGCTCCCGCAGGCCTCTTCTATACATAGCCAGGTGAATCTGCCTACCAAAACACGTTTACTCGAATCTCATAAAAGTTCAAGAAGTGAAAATTCTGGGTTGTCAAGATTTAAAGAAATCATGTGGCACTCGCTTAATTGATAGAGCCAAGTAAAATGAGCCAGAACATTTAATATTTGAGTGCTTTACAGAGACTCAAAGAGTCGCTGTAACAGTTGATTGAAGAAACTAGATAGAGACAGAACTACCACTGAATCCAACTTTGGTTTTAATAGGAATGAAATTGACAAAAAAGTAACCTTCAGTTAGAGGATTTTGTGAGTTCACAAGTAGGAGTTAGAGAGTGGCTACTGTAGATGGTAAAGGGACATTGAAAGATTTACTGGAGTAATGCTCTCAAGTGCTGCAGAATAGTACAAAGAATGGGTCTTGCATTATCATGCAAGTTTGCATTTCAGCAAATACTGTAGTGTCAAGGTCGCCATCCTCTCACCCCTTCCCTCCTGTCTGTGTGACATTAGCTGACTTGCATACAGATCTCTATCCTCCGAAATAACCGTTCAAGGGTTTCCAATGCATGAGTCAGTGCAGTCGTTCAGATGCTTTTTATTTTTATGAAAGTAAGCTCACTTATATATGTGTTGATGGGCCATCTCATGTGGTCTCACATCCTATTCCCAGCAGTGCTAAATACCCTTTCATACTGAATATTGGCGGGAGGCAGCTAAGGGTCTCCACAGCTAGTTGAACAAATAGAGATGCCCTTGCTTACCGTTTGCCAAGTCAGTTTTGCAGTGGCCTTCGGACCCGCTAGACGCCACCCTCCCTCTCCTCCCCACCACCTAGTAGATCTGTACCCCATCACTGTGCCCTTATGTACCCCACGCCCTGCTGTATATCTATCCTGTTGTTACCTCTATAAAGTGCTCTGTTATCTATCTTTATTCTTGTATACTTGTGCTCAGTTGCTTCTCGAAGCAAGGTCCGTGCTCAATAAATATAATAATAATAATAATAATAATAATAATAATAATAATAACTATCTGGTTGTCAAGTAATGAGAGCACAGTCATCAACCAGCTGGTCTGCAGTGGTCCTGTTGGATTCTCATGGGGACCCCAATGCACACAGAAAAACAGACTGGGCAAGGAGGGTGTCCACCAGCCTCTTTCATTTTTCCTTGCATGAAAGCTAATCTTTGGGCACCCCCCAAACTAGTGTCAAAAGGTGATGAGAATGAATGTAGACTGTCCAATAACCTTTTTTGCAGAATCCTTCGCTATTGCATACAGGCTTTTCATGAACATCTCTTATGGAATTATTCCACAAGAAGAGCATGTCCCATTTTGAAAGCCAACCCCCTTTTCCCTTGTCATCTTCACAGACAATGCTGCCTAACAGTTGCCACCTTGACCTTAAACTGTGGGTTAAGAACAAATTGCAGGAGGTTCTACATAGTCCTTCATCTCAACAACGCACGGATCCTGTCAGAAGGTCGAGAGGAGTTTCTTAGCCAATTGCCCGGCTTCTGCAGTGCCAGGCATTTTCTTAAAATATCATGTTGGATCGTTTGAATTCTAATTTCTGAAGGATGTAACATAGAGGCTCAACACCTGGGTTGCCTCTTCAAATGGATGCAGCATGGAACAAACAGTTACAAGGAAGGTATTGCTGACTACTTGGTTTGCAACACCGAACACATTACTCTTGATTTCCCGAATACAGTAGCACAGGGAAATCACACTCACGTGAATGAGGGGGGTTGTAAGGTGAGCAGCGTTTTACTGAAGCTGCTTCTGTTGTCCATGCAGCAACAGGTGTGGCATAGGGGGAGGAAGGGGTCACTGAATTGGGAGCCTCCCAAAGGAAACATTCCTCTACCTACACAACATTATTATTATTTATCATGGGTGGAGAGGCAGTCCTGCACAAAAGCAAAGGAAAATGGCAAATTAAAGGAGAGTATTGGAGAGGCAAAGCTTTATCTTTGAAAACACATTATTGTATTTAGTCTATTCAATTAACTGCTCATCAGCATTTCACTAATTAATTTGTTAAATGGAAGAATTGAAGAAGGGAAGCATTGGTGATAAGGCTCAAACTATGCACCCTTGGATGCTTGCATCCCCAGGGTGAGTACGCTAACCTTTTGTCCACCAATGCTCTTGCTAAGATGCACATGCATCTGTGAAGGATGTTCCCATGTGCATTGTGAGCACGCGGAGGTAACTTTGGCAAGGCGACACCTAGTGAGAAATGATAGCACCTCACAAATCTATATTGTGATAAAAAGAGTGACATGTGCAAATGTTGCAATCCAAAAAATCATTCCATATCACATGTACAGAATTCCAAAAATTAATCGATTCCTTTAACAATAAAGCTTTCCTTATGTAACAATTCATCAGATTCTTAATACAAATCTTACATGACCATATCATTTGTCATCCTGCAAATTCAAAAGCATATTATGCCAACACCCTCACCTGCAATACTAGTAAAGACCAAGGACATTGTTCAAGACAACTTAATTCTAAATGTATCTTCTGTATCCTTTTTGTACCCAGATCACACAATAGTGTACGGCAAACTGTGGCACAAATATATACACATCGTTTTTACCATTACTCCTATACTGCAACATGGAATAATATCCTGCAAAATGTAAAGCACTGTCAATAACAGTGATGATTTTGATTCTGACAGTTAACTACATGCATTGTTAATGTTCTTAAAAATCTCCCAGCAAGTTTAAATTGTAGTGAAGGTAATAATAGCTTCCACAATAATATAAGGGTTAACTAAAAAGGGTATACACGCATTTCACTGCGGTATTTTTAATCCGTGTTTTTTCATCGCCGTTTTTATTTCGAAAAAAAACTCGGTTTTTTTGGGGGGGGGTTAAAAATTAAATATATGGTTGTGGGTGTAAGGGAATAAAAAAAAAAAAAGGCAGGCTTGGGGGTTTACCCCCCAAGAAAAAAAAAACGAGTTTTTCAAAAAAAAATGCAGATGAAAAAACTCGCGATGAAAAATACAGCGGCGAAATAATGTAGAACCCTAAAAAATATATGCAGCATGATCCTTGCTTTCTCCTTCTCAGTTGCGCAAATTACATTAGCTCCTCTTTCAGTTTAGAAAGATTTTCTATTTCAATACCATATACACAAATATACAAACGTATATCTACATGAACATCTTGATAAATTGATTATCTAACATGATATCAATGCTAGACAGACTGCTATAAATCTATAATTAAAATACATCATGATGAATTTTGTAACTAACCAAGATGTAACCAGGAATAACATATTCAAAATTATGTACATATATGAATCTTAATGACTTACCATATTTAAACGACAGACTTGACAGCACATACACAGGTGAAAGGAGAGGCTAACAGACATCTACATGGGAAGCGGAAGCACAGGAAGGCATAAGTGGTCAGTTATAAAACAGGAGCAGACTTAGACAAAAAGTTAACAAACAAGTTCCATTTTAATTCATGTTTCATGGCAAGTACCGGAGAGGAAGCTAAACATTTTTCCAGTCTATGGTGCTTGCATACAGAGTTCCACCATATTTTGTAATTGATTTGATCTAGTTATTTCCAGTTAGAGTTAATGATTTGAATAGCTATAAGAATAACGTCAAATGGGAAACATGCATTATTTTCCAGTTTGTCTTGTAATACAGGACTACCAAGTGAGAGGTATTTAAAATTAAAACTTAGTTGTAACGTAAAGATTTGTGTCATTATATTCCAGACCGTACTCCAGTAAAGTTTGACAAACTTACATTCAGCAAAAATATGCTTAAATGAACCTCCAGTTTACAAACACCTCCAACATATGTCATCATGCAATAACCTAAAGGAATAGTGTGCTCAAAAATGTTATTGTCCCGATTGTTCGGGCAAGTCATTATAAGCATACGGTGATCAATCGTAATAATGTTTCCTATGCTTCTTACCTTTGTTTTCCTCACTTTTGCACATGCGAAAACAACATGTTGGGTGCTCCCATCTTGTGATAATCTTATCCGTGGATCAATCGCCCTAAATTCAAGAGCGCTCGCGGCAATAAATCAAAACACCCGCCCCCGAAGCTGATATCACAAGAAGCATTCGGCCCTTTCCACAATGCCAGTGTCTCGTTCCAACGTTTTCTGTCCGCAAGTTATTGATGTGTCTCCATGGAAATGGCAAGAAGTATAAAGAAACCCTTTCTGATAAGGCAACACTCTAGTTTCTTAGTCAACAGTTTGACTGTATTTCGTTTAGATCCCCCTGTGTCTCGTTTCTGCTCGGTTGAACTGTTTTACTAGTACAAAGCCCATGCAAACCGTTACAGTAGCAGAAGCGATTTCACTCGTTACTGTCATTTTAGTTAAATCTTTGTCATACAATGTCAACAATACAGCCCTACCAGTATGAGCTTGATTATTCAGAGGAGGAACTGATGGAAAGAAAAGGCTGCCGAAACGATAGGGAATCAGACAATACTTTGCAAGATCAATCACCCGAGCATGAGCCGCAGCTGAGTCGTATGGAAGATGTTTCAACGTGGTGTACCTGCGATCATTGCAAGGTCATGCCAACCTAGGTGGAGAACTGCTGATGCCGAGAAAACTCTGGATGCTCTGCCTATATAGCTGAAGAAGACATACCACCGCTTTGCGTTACCGATCTGCATGACTTCAGGGCAGCCTGCTTCACAAGTTCCGTGTTGAGGATTATGATGGTGCTTATGCACAAACTTTGCGGAACAGTTGGGCCTCACAATCCAAGTAACAATCCAAGTAACAAGTAAGTATACTCTAGATAGGATGTAATTTTACTACCAAGTGCATTTGAATATCATGTTTTTCTCCTACTTTCTCCGAATTGTGATCCATCTCTTTGTAGAAATGCAGCTCTACCTTCCCCACACACACCATCGCCTCCCCCTGTCAACTCTGCGCGAGCACTGTTCTTACGAAAGTCCATTGTTACAATTCTGTAGTATCACCGAAAGAAGGTGCCATGCAGGGAGCGTGAGACTGTGACAAGCCATATCCCAAGTGTACATTCATCTCGACTAAACTGCCTGTGCCCTCTCAACCCCAACCCTTTCTAGTCCTGCATCCCACCAGCCCCGGCGCCCCAGTTGCTTTCATGCTGATACTCATCTGACCCCTTCCACTGACCATTCCAGAACACCCACCACAGCCCTAATGCTGTGCATCAGTATATTCTCCCAAAAGCAACAGACATCCACCTATGTCACTAGGATACAAGCAAGGCAGATGGTAGATCAAACCTCTGTGGTGTGTTATATATTTTTTTTTTTTAGCATATAGTGGGGACTTTTTGCTGTAAGGGTTCCCGCCTTCATTTTTCTAAGGGCAGCTATGCCATCGAATTTCAGATGCACTTTTTGAAGTTGGCTGTTACACTTATCAGGTTCATTCGATTTAAATATGTATGTTTCTCTTTCTCAGGTGGAACAGGCTGGTGGCCTATCTTTCATTTACATGGTGGCTTTATGCGAGGCTTGGATACCGCAATCGACGAGTAATACCCGCCTCTGTCGTTCGAGCCATTCGCCACAAATTCCCCAGTGACAGCCGAGAGTACAGGGGATTTTCTCATACTGTACGTCAACCTCAAGTATGCAATTTATAGTTTGTTGGTGCCATCAAAATCACCCAATTAAATATAATCCAACTGAGTAAATAAGGATATTATTGTGTTTTTCAGTGAGTCAAGAGCACGCGCTAACGTCTATAAGCATCATACTAGAATGGCTGTTGCCGGGGTGGACTGTGAACGAATGGAGGCACTGGAAATAATTAGCAAAGTGGTCCCATATTACGCATTTTGATTGAGCTCCACCCTTTTCCTATGATATAATGTGAAAATAAAATACCAAATAGGCACAGAGTGCAGAGGCACACTGGGAAATCTCCACAATACCCAGTAGCCCAGTCCAGTCCTGGTTGGTGCACTGTTGAGCTCACATTGTCCCCATCCACCCACCCTTCCAGTATCAATGGCATTTTGCACCTATGACCGTGCCCTCCCAAGGGGGCTGGGTGGGTGTGACCGCTGAGGTTGTCAAACACCATGTACACTTCAAAGGGTCTTCTGCACGGTGACCATTGTCCACATGGCCTCCTCAGGCCATGTGTCTCCAGATTCCCCTCTTCAAAGCCCAGGCCCTGCAATCAACAAACGTTTGTGTCCCTTCAGCATTGTTCGGGTCTTTTCGTGCTCGCCTTATGCCCATCCACCCACCCTTCCAGTATCAATGGCATTTCTCACCCATGACTTTCATAGGCCTATGCCTGTGCACTGGAAAGGCGGTAGGGTGGGTTTATATGGCAGATGGGAACCTTTGGAATGAAGGGTGTCTATCAACACATCATCCATTCACATACACACCCACTTGTGTAAGCCTTTATAAACACCTTGAGAGTTACCTTAAGAACATTTAGGAGACCTACTAGGTATATCTTCATCAAGCTACTTGTTCACTGGATACTTGATCCTCTGCTCATCTGTTTGCCAAAGTAAGGGTAAGTCAACTAATTTCTTCGTTATCTTCATCGAACGTTACTATGAACGTTTATGCCGATTTTGAGCAAATGTACCCAGGAATTTAATGTTCATGTATCTCAAAGACTTATGCATTAGCGGTTAGTTCAGGTATTTTCTTCTCGGTAACTACCACAATTCTTCACTGTGCGTTACAGTAGAATGTGCAGTATAACAATTGTATAATAAAGTTGTTGCAGAGTTCACTCGACTAGGTTACCCAGCTTTTCTTTCTTTATTTTAATTAAACTTTTAAGACAAATCTCTGGTGCAAATTCCTTTATCCACATTCATCCAGTATTATTTGTGCTAATAGTTCATATTTCTTTATACAGATCACGCACTTTTCAAGAATGCCATCATCTGTGGTTGTTGGTTGCAATTCTGCAAGCCACTCCAAAGTTCAGGGCACTATACTGCATGTATTCCAAAAGGATATTGATTCAATAAAAATATGGCTCAGAAATTGCGGTTGTCAAGTGGACGAGATTGAAATTAGGGCCCAGGAAATCAAGGCCGATGTGAGGACCAATCGATTCGGCGTCTGCATCCTGCCCTTCACCCAGGATATGTACAACCAGTCAAGGTACACAAAAAAACGTTGCCCGCAAGTTCTTCCTAAATTGTTCCAAATGCCATGGCAACTCATTTTCCGCATGCACCGGCGAGGTGAGTAGTGAACTTTGAGTTTGTTATGTTTGTTGGTACGTAGGACGATGGTCTGCATTAATAAGTATTATCTTCCATCTGTTTATCTACATCACTGTTCTATTACTCCATTTTCCATAGTCACCGGGTTCAACACAGGTGTCAAATATTTCAATTTAGTATACTTCAACTTTACCGCTTTGTGGAGCCTCTAACCAGTAAATGTGATCCTTGATGAAAACGTCCACAGTGCCCCTTAGAAATTATGTTTGGGAAATGTGTTGGTTGACATATCCTTCTTCACTTAGAGCACATTGATGGAAGAACAGACCCTCGCAAGCGACAAAGCCACCGACACGCCTTCTATCCCAATGGTGAGCCCTTCCGACCTGCACAAAGTGAAATTTTATCTCCTCGCATAAGTCCACTTTTCAAGTACTAATTTTCCTTTTCCATTGTACTATTTTCAGACATTGGGCTGAAAATGAGAGAGCAAGATTCTGCATCAATTTCTGTTCCGGAGTCAACATCAACCTCATACACATACCAAGTAATGATATTACACTACACTTTGTATGCGATAGAACTACTTGCATGTAGTATGCTTCCAAAGTAAACATATCAAAATGTATTATGTGCAGCACTGGCTATTTGTACAAAGTGGCAGGTATGGGTTTGTGTAAGGGTGTACTAATATCTGCATTTCAGTTCAGTATGTACCTTCTTCTGCATTTCATTTTTTCTGTTTCATTTAGCGTTTTAATCTGTATTATAGGAGGATGGTGGAACTTTGACTACTATCTCATCCTCCTTTAGAACAGGTCCATAGCTTGAGGTATTACTATTCACATTTCACTTTCAAGAATCACAGTACATCTGACATTGGATATACTTTGAGACATAAATGTATGTAACCGTTCACTGTTTAAAATCTTTCTGATTTTGGTAGTAACGTACTCCCCCCGCCCCCCTAATGCAGAACAGTTACCAAGGACACATTACAAAGCAAAATACTTTGCAGGGCAGCATTGTGATCACTATGTTTTACAGGGTGACCTCAAATCAAGCCCATGTTTGAACTCTGATGGATATCAGGTGAAATATGAACTGAAGGTTATGATCAAGTCACGTACACTCGTTTTGAGGTTTTATCCATACTAATATTCAATTTGTGTTGCAACAGAAATCCTAACAGTATTTGGTTCAAAGCCTATGCAAAATACTTAGTCTGGAGGTGCTCTGTTTAATGCAAACTTTTATTGTGCGCTTTGGCTGACATTGTATTTTTTTGTATATTACTCTATTCAAGGAATGTGCTCCAGATGTGGACTTAGAAGAGGCGCATGGAACTGAGGTATACATATATAAAGTAAAATTGGGCATCACATTGCATTATGAATACATTTTAATTATGTGGCAATCTTTTCCAGTCTGTCTAGTTGATTTCGATTTTTGTAGATATGTACTTATGTTTGTTTGCTTTGAAATTAAATTTGCTGGATTAAAACCATATAAAACCTTTTTTTGCAGCTTGATGTCGCCGTCCGCAAAGCGAAGGCCACTGTTTCGAAGCAAATCAAGAAACCAAGGGTAAAGAACATACCAGTTTGTTTTTCACAAGCCTTTGAGTAGATGTTTTAGTCTTTCTAGGTTTTTAGTTGCAACATCGTATGTACTGTATGTGTGCAATACATTCAGCATCTTCTTCTATTTATTCGTTTAGAAGAAGTAAGAGGAATATAAAGACGAGGACATCACTTGTAACCAAAGATGCCGCTTGCCAAACTGACTTCACATTGGAGTAACTAATATCTCAGGCACAGCGTGGCACAGTCAACAAGCCGACTAGTGATGCATTTGTCCAGTGGCCGGAAAAAGAATGGAATGTCACATGCAACCCTTACAAAGTCAGCCTGGACCATTGCTACTTTGTGCAAGGTCGAGCACATAACAATGAAGAAAGTGATGATGCATTGTAACTGCTTTCCGACCCCTTCACACAATCTACACCTGCAAAAAATGTTCTACCAGAAAAAATACTCAAAGTTAGCTGTTTCTACAATTCATGTTGAATTATCACATCATGAACTGACAGAGGTTGAAGCTTCAATGTAATTGACCGATGATCTTGCAGACGATCTCGACTTCAGTTTGCAAAGTCTTGTGGATTTGTCCACCACCGTCGACTCACAAAAATCAGTACTGCAGGACGATTGGCTACTAAAGGAGCAAAAGTACATTGTGTTCGACAGCTGCCTGATAGAGATTGTACACATGCTCAAATGTGAACATACAATCTGGGCCAAGATATGCAGGGACCATTGGTGAATGTGTCTCGTGTATTACAAGGCACCGACCTGAAAATCCAAGCAACCTGTGTCCACCACCATAATACATGTGCATGGTCTGCTCAATCGATGCTCGGCATAGTGCCAGCTGGGAAACTACTTTGTTCAGCATCTTTACTGTTCAGTGGATTGACTTTCAGCAAGATTTCCAGTTTTTGTCAGTTTGTGGGTCTTGAGTTCCTTGCTAAAACTGTTGAACAGACATCAATGGACAGTACATTCTGTGGCAAACGTTTCTGACTAGCTGACTACGGACAGCGTGACAGTCCATGATTTTCCATAAAGTACTGCACTCAGCACTTTCAAGACATGGAAAGTAAAAAAATTGTGAGTTCTGTCGTGGTGCAGGTGTCTGAATGTTCATCGTCAGTTGCCATGGAGAAACATGGCTTCATCAAATCCATTCAACTTCTGCAATCCATGGGAATGCAAATAGACGTGATAGCCACTGACAGGCATGTTTCGATAGCGAAGGCCATGCGAGTGCAGTTTCGACACATTCAGCATCAATTTGATGTATAGCACGTTGCTAACTCAATCAATAAATAAATTACAGCTGCTGGGAAAAAGAAGGGTTTTGGAAAACCTTATAAAATGGTGTCAGTCCATCACCTACCGTCTTTGGTGGAGCTCCAAATCTCGTGATGGATCTGTGGAAATTCTACTTGAGAAATGGCATTCACTGATGCACCATTGTACCAACGTACACGCATGGAAAGAAAACCAAAATTGCCACGAATGTGCGCATGGACCATTGACGAGGGAGGAGGAACGGAAGAAGAAGTGGTTGGCGCCATGTTCACCGCCACACAAAGCACTTGAAAATATTGTGTACGATAAAACGCTTTCCAAGGACCGGAAGGGACTCACAGATTTCTGTCACACTGGAGATTTGGAGGTGTTCCATAATATGTGCCTAAAGTACAGGCCCAAAAGGTGGCACTTCGGCATAGAAGGTATGGAGGCGAGAACGAGATTATCCGTACTTGCCCATAACAATAACGTAGGTAGGGATCAAGCGAGAACTTCAAAATTGGGGGTGCCATGTTACTACAAGGCCTTGACAAAATGAAGCAAACAATGGGTGGCCAAGCCAATATACGAGGACATGGATTTTGAATTGTCAAAGATCTGATATTGACTGTATTGGCCATAAATACTCATGGACTGGAAGCTGATTTTTTTTCCAGGACCCATACAATGCCCCAAAATATTGCAAACGAGTCTTGTACTCCGAAATCCAAACTTGTCGTAAAGCGTAGCTCTCAATTCCAATGATTTGTAGCTCTCTGTAAAATGCGTTAATGTTCACATTCACATCTGGAGGTGTTATCAATGCCAAATCAAAATTGCCAAAAAATACAATTCAAAAGAAACTGTTATTGAATATTGAATTGAATGTGAATTGAATGTGAATTGACTGTGAATTGAATGTGAATTGAATTGAGTGTGGGAGGGGGCCCCACAAGGCGGTCTGATCTAAAGAAGTAAGATTGCTTTGCTCATCAGACTTAAATAGCACACATCAGGATATTTCATGGCATGGTGTTGAGGCTTTAAGCCTATTGCCTGTCTGTTTTGGCAAGTACATTCTGCCTCGATCAATTCATCAAGTAATTCTTCATTGTGGTATATTGGGAATTATGTTTTTCATGTGCAATATCCAATTTTGAAATGCATATTGGTAAATTGAGTGCCACAATGAATCAGAAGTTAGCTCACTGTGTTAAGCACTAATTGCAGAGATGTGTGTTCCTATGCAAGATTAGAATAGCACATTCCTGTAAGGCTGGCTGAGCCTTTCTTATGTCTGAAGTTTATAAACATGCCTGCATATGTACTTGGTCTTGCAGCACAACAGCTGCTCTTCTCAGCAATGTATCTGTATCTTTCTTCTTATGTAGGCTATTTGAGTGGAAGAGGTGGTAGACCGAAGGGAGTGGACCAGATGGTGCAGGATTCGGGCAAGCATATTTTAAAGTCTGCTCCTTTGACACAATAAAATGGTTTGCATTTCTTTTAAAGTCAAAGGTTTTTCTGCACATTTATAAATGACAGTTTCACAAGCCAGTGTTTTGGAAGTATGTAAAGCTTTGATATAAAAAAGACCAACCCAGATTAAATTGGTTAAATCACACTGATTGGTATGCTGGTACTTATATACTTCTTTTTTTGATGGAGAGAATGAAGCTAGAATCATTTCGTGTTAAACCATTCTATAATATTTTGTTTTTAAAAATGGTCATGTTTGGTATTGTGATTGATTTAATCTTGTATTGCCTAGCCTCTCGAAATTGCCAGTCCCTAAACCTTTCAAAGTTGTCAGCCCTTCAGAGAGATTTCCTTCTCACGGTATGATTGTCAAAGCAGCCTCTTTCATGGTTTCACTGGCTATAGTGTTGCATCCTCTATAATACTGAGCATTGATATATTGCACACCAAAGGCACTTTACTCTTTTGATCTCTAATGGCAACACTATTTGAAAACCATGTCCCACTTATAATCTCAGTCTGTCTGGATACAGACACCTTCCTGGTAGCTTCTAATCTGCATCCACTATCCATGCTATCGTATGTGTAGCTTTCTCCTTTCTAACAATTGGTCTCCTATATCCATGCTTGAGCATGTCTGCGTTCTGTGAGGCAGCAAATGTGAGTTCCCTGTCTATTCTGGGTTACATGTAACTTTTACATACAGTCCTGCATCAATACTACAGGCCGCATACCTTCCAGGATGATAGTGATAAAAAGTCTCCTTTATCTATGCTAGAACAGAAGTAACCTCTTCGTAGACTGATAATGTTGGCCTTCAAATGGTACTTGTTTATCATTCTGATTAGAACAACAATGAAGAGGGTAAGGGGACTTAAAGGGAGTAAACATCCTTATTTTTAATGCTAAGAGGCAGCATATCAGCCTATGGGTTGTGAGTGCGGCAGGGGGTTGCGGGGTAGATATTCTTGATCACTTAATTCATTTGGTTTGGTGGCTGGGGGCCCCAAAGATGTCCGTCCCCAAGGCCCCAAAGTGCTTAAGATAGCCCTGCCACCCAGGTATGCTCAGCCTTCTGACACACACAGTGTGCCGCACACAGTGTCTGAACATGCACCATTCATGGGTAAAACAGTGTAAATAATAGTATTACATAGGGGCGGAAGGCTACAATTGGTTTTTTGCTCATCCGTCTATTGATTGCAGCGTGTGTAAGCTAGGATCATCTCTCCATGTAGCTAATGTTAAGGCCTATCTAACTCACACAACTTACATTGCGAAAGATAGAGTAATATGCTAGAGCCGGCTACTCCATCAACAGGTAATCTGCTTGGTTGAATGAAACAGTTCTGGAGGAGGGTGAGGTTACCTTTATTTTGAATTTCATTTGAGGGCTGATAAACACTTATGCGTTGCATCAACACACACAATTCGTGAATGTAGACATGTTAACGTGGTGTAACATATCTTTAGATGGATGTTTCAAGCTGTCCTTCCTGTTCTGAAACACTGTCCCGCCTCAATGCCTTTCCCCCGCATTCTTTGCCGAAATCGAAAGCTAAACGTCTTGTCCTTTGAATAGGCCAAGTGCCTTATTGTAATTTGGCCTTGAATGCTAGGCAGCAATTGCTCGAAAGAAATAAATTAGAGGAATAGAAAATAAAAGATAACTTTAACTATATTGAGAACAGACATACTGACAAGTTAGGGTGAAAGTGTGTGATACATCGTAGAGAGCGGTTGCTCGTGGATACAATCTAACCATGGAATTTCCAGAAATGATGCAAGTTTACATAACATTTTTACTGGGATTAAAAACGAGTAGAGTGTGGTGCTGTATGCATAATAATTCATTGATGGTGGGGTGAAAGTTGTCTGTGTGCACTGTGATCACTTTTCAAACAGTAATCTTGCAAACTTCATTACAAAGACATCTGTCCGGGGTTCAAGATGAATGGTTGCTATGTTTGTTCTTCGTTTTCTCCATGTGGTTCTCCATCCCATTGGGAGCTATACCTACTTCACTTCGCTCAAATTGTACGTAACTCGTGGTCTCAAGAAGTACACCTTGTTTTCGTTTGTGTGTTAAATATTGGCTGTGTTGTGCTTATGATTAGGTTTCGAAAAGTTGATTTATACGGTAACTTGTTATATTAAAATAAAGAACGGCTACTGAAATGTATTTTTATTGTGTTTTGTTCGCAGATACTTTGTACCTTACTCCCCTTGCCATAGCTTCCAGGTGCCAGCAGACGGCTTCTGGAATCAACACTGGAGGATTACCATAAGCAGTGTTTCTTCGAGCAGCGTTATGTGGGACGATAGATATGGCCCTATTTGTCAATTTGCATTTCCGTCAATAAGGAGCAACATGTTAGCATCCATGATGTAAGAACTCGGAAAAGCAAGAATGTTCTGCTTTGAAACTGCAAAAAAGACATGTCTTCTCCCACACAGAGCACTAAGGGCAGTTATTGAATTGTTTTGCTGATGTGCCATATGGCAAGACAAGGACACAAAAGAACAAAGAGCATTGAGCGTTCATCGTAATCTGTGTAGCTCGAGAGTCATGCAGTCGTCGTCAGCTCCAGTTTACCTGCAAAATTAAAAAATCATTTGTTTCCTCGAGTTTATAATTTCTTATGAACATTCTTTGAATAATAAACGCACTTGCAACAATGAAGAATATTGTTGATGTATTATTGAAATATTCTATACTCAAATGCTATTTAGGGCAAGACAGAGAAGGTACGCTCTGTGTGAGGATGTTTGTGATTATATTGTGTTCATCTTCCTGTTTCTGCTGGTGTGGGTGATGACGTGGCACGTTGGGCTATGCTGGCCACGAATGTAATGAAAATAGGTGTAGCAGATTGTTGGGACAAGTGATGTCAGCTTCGGGGGCAGGTGTTTTGATTCATTGCCGCGAGCGCACTTGAATTTAGGGCGATCGATCCACAGATAAGATTAGCACAAGATGGCTACACCCAACACGTTGTTTTGCATGTGTAAAAGTGAGCAAAATATGTAAGATGTATAGGAAACATTTTTACGATCGATCACTGTATGCTTATAACGACTTGCCCGAATGATCGGGACAATAACATTTTTGAGCGCACTATTCCTTTAAAGTAAAAAAGTTTAACAGGAGTAATAAATATTCTATGATGAAAGAAATAAAGGTGTTTTAGTAGCATGCAAAACATTGCTCCAAATATGGGGGTATAGTTTTTCTTCATCAATTAGATTACATTCTTGCTCCCATGTAATTTCTAGTTTCCATTTTTGTTCATCAATATGTGAGGCATTAAGAATTAGAGACATTTGGAATTGTGGCTGGTTGCCTGGGGGGGTCACTTATTTGGGGATTTGTGTTGTTGGGGATTTGAATAAAATAGTGCAATGCAATTTAGATAAGGTGTTGACTAAGATGGCTTTAATAGTTAGGAAATGGGAAAGATTAAACTTGTCTCTATGGGCTAAAATAAATGCCATTAAGATGGTTCTGTTGCACAAAATATTGTATATTATTCAATCCATTCCATTGTTGATTTATAAAAAACAATTTTTGAAGATTGAGAATCTCTTTCAAACTTTTTGTGGGGAGTTGGGAAAAGGCCTTGTGTTCCGAAGTTCATTTTGATGCAGAAAGTGGATGAAGGAGGTTTTGGCTACCCGGATCTAGTAAAGTATTATCAGTAATTTTTACTCAAAAAGGGCTCCTATTACTTTAGAGTAGAGACTGTTAAAGAGCCATTTTGGTTACAAATGGAGAGAGGGATGTGTGCACCGTTTCAATTGGATACTCTTTATTGTATGGAAATGTTGTCTCATAAGAAATTGGTTTTGAAGCTAATTGGGGTTACCAGACAGGTTTTGGGCGCTTGGTTTGATGAGAATGGACAGACTTATGGTTTCAGTGCAGATGCCTCCATTTGGCATAATGAAGCAATAAAGATTGATAATAAATGTCTTCATTGGAAGAGTTGGGTCTCAAGGGGTATTTTGAAACTGGGAGATGTTTTGGATGGCACTCGAATGATGAGTTTTGTGGATTTGATGGATAGATTTGTATTTGTATTTGTATTTTGTATTTATTTTATTTATAAAGCGCAGCCAGGCCCGGGGGCATACGGGTGCGCATGTTAGATCTGGTTACAGTTACAATTAGGTGCAATAAACAAGGGTTACGTTACAGAAAGTTACATACTTAATATTGCAAATACATACATACGTAATCTAAGATAAATACATTAATTACAAGAGTGTGCCGTCAGCAGTCAATCGTGCTGGGATCAGGACGGTTAGGCCTGGGTCAAAAAGAAATGGCTAGATATTTGAGATTGGCTCCGATGGTTGAACATAGAATTGCTATGGTGGGTGGCTCGCTTGGGAGGAGACCGGAGATTAGTAAATTATTGGATGGTCCAGAGTATGGTGCACGAATTTACATGAATTTCATGCCCATGAATGCGAAACACCTGTTGGCATGGGGTGGGTTGAGGACTGCTTCCGATGTTGAATGGAAAGATATTTTGAGAGTGGGTGTGAATCTAGGGAAAGATTTAACCTTGCGTTTAATTCGGCAGAAAATTGTGGCTAGGTTGTATTGGACACATGTGAGGATGTTTAAGTTGCGGTTGAGTTTGGATGATTTGTGTTGGAGTTGTGGTACGAATAGGGGTACTCTTTTACATCTATTGTGGGAATGCCCTAGAGTACTGTCATTTTGGTGTGAAGTGATAGATAGGATTGATTTCATTTTTGGAATATGTTTACCTAGATCTGCGGCGAATATAATCTTGCTCTCGCATGTTGAAAGGGGTGCTCAAATTAGGAAACATAATTTTTGGATTGATAGAGCTGTGATGGTTGCGATTAGATTAATCCTCAGGATCTGGAAAACTAGGAAGAAACCAAGCGTTGAGGATTGGTTGATAGACCTGAGGGTGTTGTCTAGGTATGATAAGGTTTCGTTGAAGAATAGAGGCAAGGAGGACGAGTATTTGTTTCTGTGGGGTTCGTTTGATGCTCTCTATGATTGATTTGCTCATTCATGGAACATTTTGGTGGCAGGTGGAGATTGGTATAAGGTATTTTTTTTTCTCATTTACTTCCCTTCTCCTTGTGATGTTGTGTTTTGTCTTCGTGGTGTTTTGTGTGTGTAGGATTAGACATTTGGTGAGGTTCATTTAGCTGAGTTTTTCATAGTTGATTTTATTGCAAGATTTGGTTTAATTGGTTTGTTCGTGTTTTCATTTGAATTGAGTGCTTTATTGTTTGTTTCAGCCTATGTGGAACTGATGTATTGTAAACCTAATAAACAGAAGTAAAAAAAAGAGAAAAGAATTTTGTAAAACATTGAGGCTTTATAACACTAGTCTCGCATATGCTTCTGCCTATCTTTATGAGGAAATCATATGATAGCCACCATAACAATAGATTTTCTGCTAAAGCATTTTTGATAATTTTATATTGGAGCCAATAGGATATAGGAATGGAACATATTTCTCTGCATTCTTTGAAAGAAAGTGGAGACCCTTCAGTCCGTAGCTGGTTAGCTTATTTAATGCCTTTAGACAACCATTCTTTCCAATAAAAGGATCTTCCATTAATATACAAACCATAAGTACTGTGAGACAAAATCAGCTGATTTCCTGATATGTGGATACAGAAAACCTCTAAGATGTTCAGCTGCATGTAATAAATCGATGTGTACCTTCAAAAAACCAACAATGTTTCAATAATAGGGGAGACACCATAGCCTTTTCTAATAGATACAAAGTGGGTATGTTTTCATTATCATCCGGGGTAAATCAAATTTGAATTTGTCTCAAGAGAAATACCAAATGATAAATTTGAAAGTTTGGAAATATAACCCCTCCATTAAAGTCTCGGGAGGATAGCTCAGGGGCAATTGACTCAACAGGGAAACAAGACGACACAGCGCAACACAGGTTCAATCCCTGGGTCCGCGCTTAGAAACCTCTGGGTATATAAATAACCTATCATGTCATGTCATGTCAAAGTAGGTCTTTTGAGTCTACCTAGGGCTATTCTATGTTTTTAATTTCCCTAAAACAATTTCACCAAGTGTGAATCAATTAATTTGAAAATAGTGCAGTAAAAAGACAAGGATAATATATATAGTAAATCGTCATCAAATACCTCATTTTGGCTTGTGCCATAAAAGTGCACATATATAAAAAAAATGAATCTTACAAATATACATAACTACACCAAGGCAAGATGCTGAAGCCAGTAAAGAAAGAGATTTTTGTAACATTGGAATCAGATGTCAATAAAATATCTGGGTTTCACACCAGCATATGGTAGCTACATCTGGACTGTCGACTCAAACATTAGGAAAACTCATCAATCCAATATACCTAAAGTATCCTAAAACATGCCACATGAAGAATATGGGAACAAACATACCAGTTAAGTACAACGAGGTGTCACATAAAGCAAAAGTATATAATAAAGGGTTGTCCTAATAGGTTTGTTGTAGAGCACAATCATGTGCATTTATTATTTCTATTTTCTATTTGACTTTCAATGTCTCCAACTTGCCTGCTCCGTAAGTGACAATCAAATACATTTACAAACTGTGTACTTTTAAACAGAGATATACATATAGTGTTAGTCTGCCAATTTCCCAACCTCTTCTTTTTTGCATGTTTTGGAGAAATGTTTGCTTATAGACTATAGCGCACACATTCAGTGTATTTACATAGTTTGGAGCATTTATCATCTTACAGTTCCTCATATATTACCAAATTCACATATGATACAATACAAGGATGGTAGTGGTGAGAAACGCAAACAGAAAGATGGCTCTGGTGAGAAACGCAAGGAAAAGGATAGCACTGTGTAGAAACACTGTGACAAAGAGGGTACTGGGGATAAACACAAGGACAAAGAGGCCATTGTGGAGCAACCCAAGGACGACATCTTAGAGAAGCTGCAGGATGGCATTGACGAGAAACACAAAGATGCCATTGTGGAAAAACACAAAAACAAGGTTGGTGGAAAAACACAAAAACAAGGATGGCAGCTCAGAAAAACACAAACATAGGGATGGTAGTTCAAAACACAAAGACAAGCACAGAGAGAAAGACAAAAAGAAAAGGAAAGACAAGGTAGGCTTTCTATACTATTTACCATTTCTGCTCCCAAATGAGGATATATTTAGTGATTGTTTAAATCCCTCTTGATTAGTCTAAGCGTCCTAGACCAAGTGATCTTCTTTTGCCTTATATCCCCCACACTCACCCTTGGTGTGTGTGTGTTACAGTTTGTCTCTGCCCCACGTCATGAACCCCTATACAAGGCGCGTGGAGGCTCAGGGTACTTGACTCAAAAGTTTGTTTGATTTAACTAAGTGATTATATGACTTCCATGCGTATATCAAAGATGTACTCCACAGAAGTAAGACCAACAAGATGAGCATGTCCACTATCTTGCTGCCAATGCATACCAGAACATATTGTAGCAGTGAACAAAATGCGTATTTGAATAATTATCTTCTGGCTCGATTAACAGTAGAGCTGGTTTACCAACTTTTGGTGTATAAATACATTTTTTTCTCTAAACTCCTTGTGGTAAATTGTTGGAGCTTTGTCCCTCCATCCTGCCCAGAGCCATCATAACGCTTCTGCGCTGCACTGCTGTGCATGTCCTCCCCTTGGGCCTCTACCTTTGCTTCCACTCTCTGCTGCCCCCCCCTGAGTCTCAGGATTGTTTGTTGCATCCGGACCAGCTGACCCTCGTATACATTCTCCGGTTCAGTCCGAAATCATATTGCGCGCAGCTTCCCCTTCTGCAAGGAAGCATTTTCCTTTCAGCTCCAGTTGTTGGGGCCTTGGCCATCCATCCTGCCCTGAGCCTTCGGTTCGCTTCCTCGTTGCTCTGTTGTGCTCGTCCTCCCTTCCCCTCACCCTCTGCCCCCCTGCTCCCTCGGGAATGGTGGTCCCAGCTGGACCAGCTGAACCTGGTCCACAACTCACTGTGAATAACCCTGGGTAGCCTTGCAGCCGGCGAAAGGCACCTTCCTTGGGGTCCCTACCAACTCCATACCATCCATGTTTGCCATGGTGCCCTCTGCAGCTACCTTAAGGTAGGAGACGTAGTCATGGTCTGCAACTCTTGTTGTTCTACTTCAGAGTGCTATATCGTAGGCTTATCACACTGAATCTAGCCACTGCTTACATACAGCCACCCCTCCCCAAACACAACACTCCAATAGTAAGTCTGCTAATTTGAATCTCGCTACTGTGTGTCTTGCCATTCTTGTCTTTTTCTTCCCACATGGTCTTCAGAGGTGGGTTTGATGTTTTTTGGTTTTTTTTTTAGTGCTACTGTTGTGCTCTGCCACACTTCTCACAGGGTCTTCCAGAGATGGGCCTGCTATTTCTTAACACAATACTGTTGTGGTCTGCTGCGGTTTATAGTCATAATGTCGACTTACAAAAATGTAGAAAAAAAATTGTAGAAAACAATAATGTCGAAAACCTATACATATAATGAAAAGAGTCAATTTTTTGAAAAAAAAATGTCTAAAAAAAATGTCAATTAGCACTATCAATAAATACATAAACAAGAAGAGTATCATTTACTAGGGGGGTCCCCCCCCAACCCCTCTCACCCAACACCCCCCGGCCACCTTCCACCCCCCCACCACCCTCTCACCCCTCATACTCAACACATTTTAATTATATATATATTTATTTATGTCAATTAGCACTATCAATAAATACATAAACAATAAGAGTATCATTTACTAGGGGGGTCCCCCCAACCCCCCTCACCCAACACCCCCCGACCATCCCCCCCACGCCCCCACCACCCTCTCACCCCTCATACTCAACACATTTTAATTATATATATATTTATTTATTTTTTTCTAAAAATTCGAAGAAATGTAGAAAAGATTCGACATTATTGGTTTTCGACATTATTGTTTTCTAACATTTTTTTTAGACATTTTGACTTTCTAAATTATTGCATTCTAAAAAATGACTGACTACCGTCTGCTGCACTTGCATTTCTCCTCCCTGAGTATTTTTCCAGGTGTGGACTGCCCACTCAGTCTTGTCACTGGTATACTCTCTCCTCCAACGATGGCAAACGGCTCTAAAATTAGAGGGGCCCGGAAATGCCTACACTCGACTGGTCAGACACCACCCTTACTTCCCGCAACCACCCGCCAAATCAAGCACTCATGTGGATCCACTTTAGACCTCTGCCCCTTCCCAGACTGTCCTCCTGGCAGTTCTTCCTCCCAACAGGCCCACACTCTTTTCGCACACAAGCAATCTATCCTAGTATATGTCCCATGGGGCGTGTATTAAAATGTAAATCTTCTTCCTGGCGGTGGAAGAAGCACCAAGCGTTCCAGAAGCCATGTGAGTCCAAACAAGCCCCCTCCCCCACCCAATACCAGGTGTCCCGTCACCGCTTTCAGAAGGTTTGCTAGCATGGGCTCGAGCAAGCATAGCTGACCATGATGAGAAACATACAGCACCACAAATGTGAAACTGACCCCCGTATGAAACCAGACAGTAGAACTGCCCTTCCCTCTGGGCACCTCCACACTTTCAGTACCTCCATTTTCAATCTCCTATGTTACAGGTTACTGCCCCCCCCCCCGCTTTCTTGAGTCCCAGAACTCCTGTGTTCCTGTCCCACAAGACCACAGGGAATTCTCCTTTCTTCACCCTTTGAGAAAGAGAACATCAATCCCAGATCTCTGAAATTCTCTGGCCACTAAGGAGCCCTTGGTCGGCGAGTTAAGCCCCTTAACTTTCACTGCCTGATTCATGGAATTAATTGCGTGAAAAACGCAGATTTGCGCACCTTTCTGCCTGAAAATCCCTGTACTTCAAACACGGATTTTCAGACAGAAAGGCATGCAAATCTGCGTTTTTCACGCAAATAATTCCATGAATCAGACTGTCAATGTGCAGATCTGCAAACCATCATTCCCCTCCCCACTGTTTAGGTCTGTTGGGATAGAAATTAGCCTATCCCACCCACCCTAGGCGATGTCGGGTGATGCGAACCCCCTATGAGGTGATGTAGTGTATAAGGGGGAGTAATCTGCACTGTGTAGAGGCGCCGTAGCGCCCACAGTAGATGTGCGTTACTAGAAAACACACAACACACGACTCCATTTTGTATAAGGCCCAAAAAGTAGGAGCTTGCATGATCGCCCTGTTCATGAACCCAGCTCACTAGGCACAATTCATTAAGACAGAACAAATCCGCAGAGCCCCGTTCCCTCGGAAGTTCACTCCCCCCTTGTCCATCCAGTGTTGAAAATATTTAGTATCTTCCAAAGGTAGGAATGTGCCCTGCAAGTGCTTGGGACAACACCAGACTCTGCACTGCGCGCATTCATCTCCACTAAACTGCCAGTAGGCCTTTAACCCCCAGCCAGTCCGGAGCCAGCCCCACACCAGTGACCCGACACCACACCTTTGCATTCACTGATAAGCAAATGACCAGCCCCCCGTCTTCCAACCCAAATCAATGGTCCGCAGAAGAACTAAGCATGCACGAAGGTATTTCTACAAGCATGAAAACAAATCTCTTCAAACACGAGGTACAGGGAGGGATAAATTAAAGATCAAAACCCTGGGTGGCGGCCTTGAGTGTGGGAACTTTCGCTTCAGAATGCCAAGGTGAGTGTATCCCCCTGCTATGCCCAAACTCTGGCCAAAATAACTTGAAATCCCTGGGCCCCTGCCCGCCTCCCCTCTCTCCCGCTTCCTGGTTTGTCTCTTATCCCACCTCCAGTGCCCGCCCCGCGACCCGGTTGGCTCCCAGCCCCTGTGTTTTGTTTAATATTGTAGTGCGTGCCCCCCAGGCCCTCTTTTGCTTCAGAATGCCAAGGTGAGTGTAACCTCCTGCTAAGGCCCAAAATCTGGCCTAAATAACTTGAAATCCCCACCCGCCCGCCCGCGTCCCCTTGCTCCCGCTTCCTGGATTGTCTCTTATCCCACCTCCCGTGCTTGCCACGCGACCCGATTTGCCCTCCAAACAGGACATTACTGATTGCTCCTGGGCAGACCTCTGCCGGGTAACCCCATCGGGTAAGGACTCCTTGTCATGATGCCTACCTCCAAGGAGCCAGGTCCGACCCAGCAGCCCCAGAGGCAGGCATCATTTCCCCCAGGGGAGTGCCAGCGGGCCCAAGCTGGGGCCCTTTGGACGCAGTCCTGGCGCCTCAGGCGCCAGGCTCATGTTGGACCTCTGTCCTGGCGCCTTAGGCGCCAGGCTCATAAAGCTAGACATGTGTTCAAGTGTTTTAATGTGCACTTACCTGATGCAGACCATGCTGCCACATCCAGGCCCTCTTGAGGCCTGAATAGGAACTACTTTACCTGTGGGACTACTTTCCCACCGGGTGTGGTCGGGGAAGGATACATACCTGATCGGAGGAAGGATACACACTTGGAACTTCTTCCAAAGCTATTTAAACCACACCCGATCAGCAACTCACGCTTCGCGTTGTTCTGCTCCTCGCAGCTGGACGCTCACCGTGTCAGCTCCTGCATCTGGACTTCAGCCATGCCTGTCAGCATCCTGGGTCACCTGCAAAGGGAGACAAGAGACCTACCAGCTAACCTGCACCACGGAGACATCACCGACGATCCTGAAAGGGAAGACATCATTTTTAAAAGCATTTCGTTACGATCGCTGCAGCGCTGCATTTCACTCACCTTTCCTGGGTTCCTCCATCTTCAGCAGCGATCATCCGGATACACAGCCACTTCCCAGAGCCTAGAGAAAAAGACAAGAATAAGAGGTGAGAGAAGGAAGGGAATAGGAAAAGCTCAGTTTCCTTCTAAGACTTACCTGTTGGGTCATTCCCATTTCATTTCGGGTCTTGCTGCTTCCAAGCAGGACCCCGGCCCCTATGGGGAAAAAGACAAAGACATTAGATGAGCGAATGCAAAAACATTGCCTGAGCGCTCATCTAGGACTAACCAGATCTTTACTGGAACTGCACGTTTCACTTCGGGTCGGCGCCATATCTCCGGCATTCCGAACCCCAGCCCCTATGGGGAAAAGACATCAACATCAGCGCTTTGTTGCAAGAAGTCTCCAAAGGAATCTTCATTCATCACCTGAAAAAAGACAATGAACATTATTATTTAAAGCTTGAACTTTTGAACTTGCAACAGAACTTTTACAGCGCCTTACCAGTATAATCAAGCTTACCTGAACTCCCATCCAACCTCAAACCAGTGAAGTAACTGGGTTCAACGCGCCCCTGCGTCAGAAGCAGGATGGAGAGCTTGTCCTTTCAGACCCTAAGGTGAGACTTCACGGGGAATCGTGGAAGGGTATCGTGGAGGGTTGAAGAGAGTGGGAGGCTTGAGCATAACTCAGTCAGTAGGTAATACTCCCTTCTCACGCACAGGGGAATATTCCTGCGAGCCGGAGAAGCCAGAGTAGAGGGCCCTTCCTGTCCATCTTCAGAGTCCTGCGCTTCACCATTGAAGAAGCATCAGCACTCGAAGCCAGACCTGCGCCTCCATGGGAATCAGGTGAGCGTTACACTCCTACAGAGGTGACTCCAGATCGTATCTCCAGGTACCTGCAGTAGAAGCATGAAGCCAGTAGCCTGCCGTCAATCAGCACCAACCAAAAAGTAAGTGTGACAAGCGTGGGGACTGAAGCAATCACTTCACGCCAGAAAGCCCTACCACTCTCACCTAAAATTCCCAAAAGTATTACTGTTTTACATTGTACAGCCACATATTAAGGACAAACGTACCATAATAGCAACACTATCCTGAACCCTGCGTTTAGACTGTGCTCCCAACATCATTGAGTGTGCCTAATAGCGTCTCTGTGTTAAAGCTGAATCTAGAAAGTGTGCCTAATAGCGTAATTGTGGTATAGTTCAATTTAGAGAGTGTGCCTGTTTAGCGTCACTATGCCAAATTTTGAACATAGAAAATGTCCCTAATGTCATCACTGTGGTGTAGTTGAATTTAGAAAGTGTGCCTAATAGTGTCACTCTGCCAAAGTTTTGAACTTGGAAAGTGTGCCTAATATCATCACTGTGCTAAAGCTGAATCTAGAAGTGTGCCTAATAGAGTCACTGTGGTATAGTTGAATCTAGAAATTGTGCCCAATAGGATCACTGTGCCAAAGTGTGAACTTAGAAAGCTTGCCTAATTAGCATCACTGTGCTAAAGTTTGAACCTATAAAGTGTGCCTAATAGCGTCACTGTGCCAAATGTTTGAACCTAGAAAGTGTGCCTAATGGCGTAACTGTGGTTTAGTTGAATCTGGAAAGTGTGCCTAATAGCGTCACTGTGGTATGGTTGAATCTAGAAAGTGTGCCTAATAGCATCACTGTAGTATAGTTGAATCTAGAAAGTGTGCATAATAGTGTCACTGTAGTATAGTTGAATTTAGAAAGTGTCCCTAATATCACTGTGCTAAAGTTCAGTGGATGGAGTGGATATATCTCTGTATATCTCTGTCTCCTATATATGCTATGTATATGCTATGTACCTGTATCCCCATGTTAGATGTATCACATGTTTACCCTATCTATCCTGTCGCTTTATATACGTATGCCGCTATGTACGCCTCTGGTCATGCTCTTGTGCTTGGTCGCAGGCGCTTTACGGATAACCACCCTATCATACTACTACGTTTACTCTCTCCTATACACCATCATTCAACTAGAACATAGCTATGCTATGACACATTCGGCCTAGCAGTTCTCATACTAACATGACCCCACGAACACCTCATCATCCTAATAAAACACAGCTAGCTGAGCACATACTGGCTATTTTAGGCGTCTCCTCAGGCCTAACACAGCCAGAACTCAGTCTGGGTGTACACTCTTCAGACTGAACACATCCAACTGATTTTCTCAGCACCACACCTACGGCTAAGAAGCGGCTATCATGCAACAACCACACCATACGCACTCTCTCTCTCTACTGACCTGAACTGCGGTTCCCGAGGGCATTCAACCTACCAGCGCTTTGAGGTCAGACTAATGATACATAAGGCGGTATATAAATGCCAAGTAACATAACATAAGATAACATATACCATATATCATTTTCCACATTTAGCATTTAACAATACATAAAGCATAAAGTCAGTGTACATACAGGCAAAGACAATAAACAGCAATGTTACTAAGTGCAATGTGGGTAAGATCTTCACCTGAGGACACAATCAAGTTAATTCATATTGGTCAACATTTTTTTCCTGAGTAACCATGCCCGATGAATATAACTAGAAAACTAGAAAAGGCAAATACAGCCAGATCGTCAGCTGTGTGTTTAGAAATATATCTAATATTGTATTTCAACAGAACTGGTTTTAAATACCTTTTTTTCTAAATCCAATGTAATAAGGGTCAAAGAAACAAGACATGTTTAATGTTTTCTATTGCAGCTGTGCACAAAGGGCATTTCTCTGACTCAGTCACATGCCATTTGAATAATAATGAATTCACAGGTAACAAACCAAACCGATGTCTCGCAAACAGTGATCTTACCAAAGGTGTGTTTATATTATCCAAGTAACCTTCTATCCCTAAAACAGGTATATAGCGATAACATTACCTGTAATTAAGAATATTTTGCTTTTTTCATCGTCAAGTATTCTTTTTGAATCAATAACTTAGTCTCAGAGTTAATGGTTGCAGGGTTTGTCAAAAGGTAATCGAAATTTAAAGTACTCCATTCCTCCCTTATGTGTTTGCACCAATGAATGTTTATCCCGCCAGGTTGTAACAGGATATCAACTAGGGATTCCCTATATTTAAACAGCTCAGAAGTGGCATAAAGTCATGCCCAGTATAATGTTGGTCTACTGGCCAACATGTCAACCATGCTTGTTTGAGCTAATTCAATGTGCAGAGCCATATTGCAAGTACTCTTTGATAACAAAGTTATATTTTTCAAGAAAGTATTCTCAACTACCTGTAGCCTTTCACATTTGGTGTGCCCCCAAATATTAGTTGTGACACAAATAGGTTGAAAAACAATCCCTATTTAAATTCTAACATCTCCCCCAAATATTGGCCCATAGACAGGTGCAGCCGTT
Organism: Ambystoma mexicanum; assembly: GCF_040938575.1. Taxonomy (NCBI): domain Eukaryota; kingdom Metazoa; phylum Chordata; class Amphibia; order Caudata; family Ambystomatidae; genus Ambystoma; species Ambystoma mexicanum. Next base: position 970,475,745 of record NC_090924.1, read on the forward strand.
GCTTGCATGTTGTAGAGTTCAAGTGATGGCAATAAGGTCTCACTGCCAAAAGACTGTACCAGTTTCAGAATAGCATTGCTGGTGTGCTCTAGAGTAGTGGCTGTCTTCTCTACTTGGGCAGACCAGGCACCTCTTGCTGAGAACCTAATCCATGGATAGTCAAAAGTATCTACCTGCTCAATTTCATGCCCCCTGATCTTCACATTGAGTTTCGGATCCTACCATGGTAGATGTAAAGGAGACAATAATTAATAAGCTCATCATGCCTAGACATTAATAATCTAGTATTTTGTTTGATAATATCTTTAAATGAAGTTGAGCCATGTATACCCAGAAATGGGAATCCTTTTGAGCACCATTTCATGCCATATGTTTGGATGTCATGTTTTGTACAATAAATATTTAGAGGCAAGATTCAGATTTATCTTAATTAAGCTTATATCCCGAGACCACAGAGAATAAGGACATTTTGCAGATAAAATGATTTATGTTAATGTTCGGGTTTCTAAGCAATAGGAGAATGTCATCTGCATATGCAGCTAATTTAATAATTAGATTACCAATCTATATACTCTGTATCTCATTGTCTAGTCTTGTCATTTCCAGGAAAGGTTCTAAAGCAAGAATTAATATGTTAGGAGATAAAAGACAACCTTGTCTTGTTCCTCTAAACAAAGGGAAAGTAGGAAGACATATGTCCATTCAGAAAATTTGAGGTTTTATGGTTGGAATATAATAATGTAATCATAGAAAGAAATGTACCTCCAAAAGCCATACCATTTCAGTGCTTCAAACATAGGTTTCATTCCACTCTGTAGAATGATTTTCCTGCATACAATGCAAGTGCAGCATATCTTTCATTAGGCTTCTTCACAATATCCAGAACATCTAGAAACAATCTTGAATTTGATGAGGATAATCTGCCTTTGAAAAATCCTACCTGTTCTCTTTTGATTCATTTGGGCAAGAAGGGGAGAAGACGGGTAGCTAAAACATTTGCATAGATTTAGCAATCAGAGTTTATTAAAGATATTGGCCTGTAACTTTGAGGAAGTTCCGATCTTCATTCAATTTGGGAAATACAATTAACATGGCTTCAGAGAAGGATCCATCTGATTTTGCCCGTGATATAAAATGGGAGAATAATTAATCAAGCTTGGGGACTAATACATTATTAAAATGCACAAAGAAGTCCAAAGAAAAATCATCCAGACCTGGGGCTTTACCTTTTTTAAGATCGCAAATTGCTTTATGGATTTCATCAATAGTGATAGGATATTTTAAAGAGCTAAAATCTACATTGGGAAAGGTATGTCAAATGTCTTTAAGGAATTCATGAAAATTAGGATTATTATGTGTTGGATCGGAAAAATACAGATTTTAATAACATTTAGAAAAACCTCAGTCATCTCTTTATCTGAACATTTTCTGGCCCGAGTTTATCTTTAATATAAAAAAAGAACAATTATAATAACCGGTATTCTGTTTTTTCTCTTTTTTGAACTTCAGATAGGAAGCAATATATTTACTAGTTTTATTCGAGAATTGATATATTTTAGCTTTACATTTCAAGAATGTAGCACTGGAACAATCAGATGCTATTTACTAGTATTTAATCCTTAATTGTGTAATGCTATTAAGTATAGAGGAATCTGGATTAAGATTGTAATATTTTAGTACGGTTTTCAATTCTTTTAAAATGGACTCTGATTCTTGCTTCAACCTTTTCTTTTTCCTGGCAATAAATTAGATAATATGAGCTCTAATTACTGCATTGTAGCAATCCCAGTTATTCAAGATTGACATGTCTTCATTTTTATTTTCAGAGAAAAATTGATGATGCATTTTTGTGTGAAACAGGGTAACTAGATCAACTTTTGGGCACTTTCTAGTTTTATATGAGTTGCAGTACAATCTGATACATTGATAGTGTGATGCTATCAATGTTTGTGTTCAGCAAGGAACTCAAAATGGATCTGGATAAAATATGTGATCTATTCCAGAAAACAAATGATGTGGAATGGAGTGGAATGTGTAGTCAATATACATCGGATGAGTTCTACACTAGGAATCAATCAAACCTAATTCAGAAATAAACTTTGAAAACTGTTTATGAGTTTTGGAGTTTCTGAACTTCACCTCAGATTTTCTATCTAAAAAAGGGTCTACAATGCCATTACAGTCTCCACAAACTATCACATTTTGGATATCAGGTTGAAATAAATAAGCTTAACTTAGACCAGAAAGTAGGATCCAGCATGGTCAGACCATAAATATTTAGGTTTGCATAAACCACAGAATTAACCAGGATTTGGATTAAGACCCATTTACCCATGTCATCTGAGCCAGATGTGAGCACTTTATATTTAAGAGATTTATTTGTAAGATTAATCACACCATTTTGTTTCCTCTGCAGCACTTGCAAAGATTTCGCCCACCCAGAATCTTTAGTTTAGCAGCTTCAATCGCAGATGGATGAGTCTCCTGAATAGATGCAATTGAAGGTTTGGACCTATTTAAACAGCAAAGTACTTTTTGTCTTTTTATAGGATTGTTCAATCCTTTCACAATGCAGAAAGCAATATTTAACGGCATATGTTTGAGCTTCAGTCAGATAAAAAACAATATAATCACGAAATCACATGCAGAATTTCAACATACTCATTCCTTTGTAATAAGGTAAACCTTCAAAATCAGGAGTAAAGTTTCTATTCTTTAAAAGTATCATTCTGTAGTGACAACAGACAACAAAGACAGTGACATAAGGGAGGGGAAAAGACAACATCTTCAAATTAAATAAACCGTCTACCAATAACTATAGCTAAAACGTGGCTAACAGGAAACAGCCACACCAGTTCATGTTGATGCAAAGTAGTAAGGAGGTGGAGAGCCATATAGATGAGGACCAACCCACACTCCGCTGTCATCCTAACCCATGGTTGTTATATCAGAGTATTGAATGAGTTAGAAATGTAACTGAGGCAATGCTTTAGCAAAATACCATAAGAGGAAGATTATTTAGGAGATGAGCTAAGTTCCCTACTGGGGAAGGAAGCGAGGTGTCCATTTCTTCCATCTTATGGAAGAAATGGACACCTCGAATGAGCGAATGAAATGCCTTAGATCCATGGCAATTTCAAAAGTTGAAGTTTGACCCTTCAAGGTAACTTTCAAGATTCCTGGATAGATGATGCTAAATCTAGCATTCAGTTGTCGCAAAGCAGGTCTAAATGTTAAACATTCATCCCATCTTGAAGCTGTTGCATTAGAAACATCCAGGGAGATGTAAATCTTACGTCCATTCCAAATTAACTGTTTTACTAATTTAACTTTACAAACTATGATCTGGATGTGAGTGTAATTCAATAGTGCAAAAATAAGTGTTTTTGAGAAGTTACTTCCCTTGACTGAAGTATTAACTGACCCGATGCAGTGAGCTCTTTGAATATTAAGTGTTCTCGAGTTAGGGAGATCCGGCAACTTGGGAATCATGGTGCTTAGAAATAATATTGGGTTGTCTCCTTCGACTCCTTCAGGAAGACCAACATGGTTCAGATTATTTTGCCTGTTTCTGTTTTAAGGGCTTCTGCACAATATTTACCAAAAATTCCAGTTGAGTCACCCTATTTGTTGAATCTTCTGCGTTGCTTAGTGACTTTTCAACTTCTTCATGTCTAGCTTCAAAAGATGACAATTTGTCATCCAATTGCTGGAATTTCACATCGGTGGTTGCCATAAAAGGCTTCAATGCACGTAGTTCCAATAGCATAGATTGCATTGTTGGGTCTGCAATCACCTCTTTGGGCGGCAGGACGTCATTTTTTGCTCTGTTAAAGGCCTTATCTGAAGTTAGCACAGTCTCTTTATTTTGGTTGCTTTTTGAGGAAACCATGGTAATGATTTAAACAACCATACACCAGAGCAAGGATAAACTTCTAATTGTGGTTATACCCTTCAGAGCTCAAGGATGCTTAATCTCTCCCAATGCCATAGACGTAATCTGCCCTAACTTCCTTGCAGTCTCATGACTGCAAGACATGTTTCATTTATCCCTCACTTCACAAATCTGTGCACTTGATTTAATGAAAGTTTCTCACATAAATGACATGGGATGATATTCCTTCAGGTGTCACTTGGAGGAGATATTTTGACAAATTACATTAACTCTACCAATCGATCTACAATCTCTTGAATATGACAATATTTGCACTTGGCCGAAACCATAACTTTATCAATTTCTTCAAATTTCACCTACTCTGAAATGCTGCAAATTCTGTTCTTACACATCCTCTTACCCATCACTCTTATGAAGTGCCAATTATAGTACAAAGGTGTTGCTTCAATTTGGCAAAGCATCTATGCAGACTGTATAATTGTAATACTGATACTTTAAGAGATGATATATGATTTGATATTTTATATATATATTGCGCCCATACACAAGTGTTTCAAGACGCGACGAGGCAAGGGAGGGGTACAAGGAAGGACAAAACAACAATCTTACTAAGCCCAGTGACATTGAGAATGCGCAAGTGCAGGGGAGAGGGAAGGGGAAAAGTGCAAGGGGCAGGGGCGGAGTCGGAAGTGTTGAACATGTGATCAAAAACAACAACAGGTAGTGTGGCCAGCAGGAGGCAAGTGCAAGAATTAAGCAGAGACAACATGTGTCTAATAAGTGCGGGTAAGGAGACTGTAGGGTTGCAGATACAGACTCAAGGGCACAGGGGTGCCAGGAGGCAGTCTGGGTATGCAGTTGGGTGGGCAGGGATCTGTGCCCGAGTTCAGGGGGTAGCCAGGTGCCCAGTGCAGAAACAGACAGCGATAAGTAGGGGGGAAGAAGAGAGAAGGCAGAAGCAAAGACAAAGGTCTTGAGGTGCTTCCTGAACTGAAGATGGTTCTCCTCAAGTTTCAGAGAGGCAGGGAGGATGTTCCAGAGGGCGGCCTCAGCCGAAGAAAGAGATCTACCACCAACTCGTTGCTTGGAGAAGCGACTGACCTTGAGGGAGTTTGAGGTGGAGGAGCGAAGAGCTTGAGTAGGAAGGTATTTCCGAAGAGAGAGTTGAAGGTATTGTGGACCCAGTCCCCAGAAGGCCTTGTTGAAAATGCAGAGGGTCTTGAACTTAATCCTTGCAGCCACTGGGATCCAATGAAGCGATTTCAGGGCAGGAGATATGCGATCCCTGGGCTTGAGGCCATGGACATGTCTCGCAGTCCTGTTCTGGATGAGTTGCAGAGGGCAGAGAGTGGTAGCAGGCAGATTGAGAAAGAGGCTGTTGCAGTAGTCCAGCCTAGGGAGAACCACAGCTTTATAGACAGTGAGCTTCTAGGGGAAGGAGAGGAAAGGAAGAATACCCCTGAGGTGGTGCAGTTGGTAGTTTGATTTCACAGAGACGTCAGAGATGGGTGGAGAAAAGGAAAGTGTGGAATCGAAGATGAACCGAGGTTCTTAGCCTGACAAGTGGGAGCAGGAAGAGGGCCAAGGGAGGCCAGCCAGAGAGTGACAGGAAAGGAAGGTGCAGGAGTGCTGATGAGGAGGATCTCTCTCTTACTGCAGATAACATAGACAACATATCTTCCATTATGCTTCTACACCATCACAGCAGTTTTCCTCTGTTCAGTGGTTACATTGATCCTAAAATCAAAGACACTGATTACATTGTGCAGATTATTTTGCTGAAACAGTTAAATCAACATAATTAAAGATGGTCCCTTTCTAGTTATAGCACCCAGGTAGGCCTGCAATGCAGGAGTAAGGTTTGTTTTGAGTTGGGGCTGTGGAGAAGTGGAAGAAAGTATCTTTGTTTTGTGCGGTCTACACTGAAAACATCCGTGGAGACAAAGAGTACTTGTGGGGGTCTTCCATGTCAATAAAAATAGGAAGTAGAAGACTAATTGGGAGTGAGCACAAGCAAGGATCAGGTTGTGGGGGTGTCCATCAGAAACAAGAAGAAAACAGAGACAAGTAAGGTGGACAAGGGTTCAGAGGTGAGGATGGGTTTTAAGAAATAAAAGGAGAAGAAACAGCGGTTGGGCGAGGACTGGGTTGCTAGGATGTGTCCCACAAAAAAGACACATAAGAGAAAGATGGCGAAGTAGAGGGTGTATGGAATGGGTTGTCCAAGTATCCCCTGCTAACAAGAAAAACAATAATTGACGGAAAAAAATGTGGCTGCAATCGCAGTTCTCGCTGGTGATTGAAGGAGACTCTGTTCCCACCTGGACTGTTTGGTCATTTGGAGAAAAGCTTCAAATTCATCTTGGACTCACGACAGAACGATCTTAAAAGTGCAGGTGATTGCAGGGCACTCTGTTCCCACCCAGACTGTATTAACGGTGCACTGGCAGAGGGGAAACTTTCATCTTTGACATGCAATAGTGCGAGCATGTAGGTAGGGGCTGCAAGTGCAGTTCTCAGCAGTGATAGCAGGAGACTGGGTTCCGACCCACACTTTTTGAGTGGTGCAACGGCAGGAGAGGAAAGCTTCAAATTCATCTTGGATGTGTGATAGTGCAAAAAAGCAAGCTGCAGGTGCAGTTTTTGGAGTTCATGCAGGTGAGCAGTGACGTGGGGTAGGTAAGACTGTCTTGCTTATACATGAAGTTTGGCTATAAATATATCCCTCTCTTGCTCCTTTCACTATAATGTCAGCAGAAGCGCAATAAAGGGCACCAATATTACACCAAATGAGTCTCCTATAGTGCCTGCTGGCAGGTTACCAGTGACAGAATGTACGAAGGTAAACCTGGATAAGGGGAAAATAACAAGCTATTTTTCAGCGATTTTCATCAGCAATAAAGACAATAAAGCATTGGAGACATTACCATATTCCCTCTTGCCTTTATCTAACACTCCTTTCCTTGTAACAATGGGCCTGGGAACTATTGGACTCTTTCTGTTTCTTACTATACAAGAGTTTAGAAAACAAAACAGCCCTGCAGATTAGAGATTCTTTGAACCCCACATCTCTTTGACATTTCTTCACCTAAGATAACACTGGAGGGCAATAATAAACCAGATTTTAAGGGATATGGCTGCAGTGGTGAGACTGTGACTCAAACGCCACCCAACATTTGGCCTCATAAAAAAGGTCCAAACCATATTGTTAACCATTCACTCTACCCGAGCTCGCAGTCATTAGTGCTCTCAATCTGGTGTTACGTAATTCTAGTAAGACTTTATGATGTAATACATTCTGAAACTAAAGAGCCCTCATTGTTATTGGAATAATAAGCTAAGAACTGTAAGGGGGTTTTGGAGACAATAATCTTAGATATGGGCCTCCAGGTGAACTTTTCTTGTTGGAGGGTGACTTAGTCATTGTGATGTTTAAAGACTAATTAACTGCATCTATTAAAGATTTTGCCTATCTTGCTAAATTGGGGGCCTTCTCAGAGTCATCTCACAGGACAAACTTCCCTAATCAAGGGTCCGCTCATGCCTTGTACAGTTATAGATTTGGTAGAGGAAAAAAAAGGAAGCAAAACACTCCATCACAGAAGTAGTCAAAAAAGTTAGTAAAGCCGCAAACCTATAGAAGGAGAAGTTCATTATAATTCTTAAGATCCTTGGAACCTTATTCAAAGTCAAAGTCAAAACGCCTTCATAAAATAAATAATAAAGTCATTTTATCAACAAAAAGTGGTGCCAGCATTAATCTACGGAGGTGAAAATGCCTTAGGATGCTCGCAGGAGCTTTGGAAAACCCTTGAAAACATCTTCTGGGTTAGAGTGTTACAACTACCTCGGGGAACTTCAACCGCCTGCATCCGATATGAATTAGGATTAATATCTATGCATGCTAGAGTTTTCTGGAACATCCTATGCCTCTTTAGGAAATGTAAAGTTACGAACCCAGCTCTTCAGTTCGAAATACTAAATCCCTACAAAGAGACAGTTGGCTCGACCTTAGAAATGTGGATGGAATACTGCCACGAGATAATGGAATCCTATGACATCAAATTAACCACACTTTTAGAGAATCCGACTGTAGCTAAAAAAAGAGTGTTGTCATGGGATTGGCATCGAACTTGTGAACTTAAATCAATCTGCCGACTAATGGCTGACTTCCCAGGAGGAGCGAGGGAATATGGCATTTTACAGGACTACCTAGCCAAATTTCTGGATGCGCTTTCAAGATCTTTATACTTGAGATTCAGATTGAATCTAATAAACACTAAAGAACGCCAAGATCTATTTAATGGGAGAACGATCTCATCCTGTTGTTTTTGCAAATCGGCTAACGAAACACTGAAACATCTAACGCTGTTTTGCCCATATCTACGTACTTTGAGATCCCGGGCGTTTGGGTCGATATTTGAGAAATTCTATACACTAAGTGCGGACGATTGGTGGCATCGGATGTTTGAGGGAACAGACCAAAAACTTATGTTTGCCTTAGTGGTGTTTCTTAAGGACCTGGAATTAAGGCTAAAAGAATCTGGAACATCGACTCAAATAACTGTAAACTGTTTGTCAACCTCCAAAGACCCTAAGTCACTCTCGTCAGATCAAGCTCAATAGGTTCTGGTGGATGTCCTTTAGGATCGGTACTATAAAGATATTTTTGGAAGAGGCTGGGATGTCTTGATGAACTTCTTATTCATTTTGGACAGTGCTTCGGTGCTTGTACTGTTCTTTCCTGTCTCTTTTCGTGTTTTTGATTTGGTTTTCTTTTAAAGGTTTGTAAAAACCGTATAAAAATAAAAAATAAAAATAAAAAAAAATAATAAAGTTATATAAAAGAAAGAGACTACAAACATTCCAAAAGATAAGTTAATAACTACAAAGGAGCTCTCAATGGAAGATGTTAAGGCCAGGTCTGTAGGGATGAACGCGTTATTGATCTCTTGAATGATGTGAATGGTCAGAAAATGATCCCATTTTCAATGGATTTGGTGACTGATACATGCTTCTTAACCAGCAGCAATTGCTTTAGTGCAAGAGATGCAAACCCACAGGCATTTAACATCCTGCCTGCAAAGATATCGTCCTAAACCAACTTAGGGAAAAGTATACTTCCCTTGAAGAAGACTACCTCAGCAGCTAAGGCTTTTAAATTAGACTTTGAACAGATTTTCAAGGAGCCTGGTGCAATTCTGATAAAGTGGTCTATTCTTCTATCTTTGTTCACTGTGATTCCGGCCTTATGTCTGCTTGATTCTCAAAGCCCCCAGCAACAAGAATTCATAGAAGAGGATCGTTTGGACTTCGTAGTGATCCATGTTACTTAATATTTAATATATCATCTCATTCAAAGGGAAATGGAAGAATTCCTTTCTTTAGGCATGGGAGTTTTTACATGTATGTTGTGCACCAAACTGAGACCTAGGAGGTCAGTAGAATTAACCTGTACAAAAACTGTGAGGGCACCTTCTGATCCAACTGAGTCCACTTGTAATGAAAAGCTGGGCTGTAAAGTTGAAATGAAGAAGCAGTTTTTAAATGATGATCCAGTACCTGCACCGGAACAAGGTGACTGGCCTTGGCTACTGGCTTTGCTAACATCTAAAGATAAAAGTCTGATGAATGCCCATCTTCTTTGCTGAAATGAATGTATGTATTTTTCTCTAACCTTTTAAAGCCCCACTTTAACTTCCATGACCTGCGTAACTTCCCGATTTCTATGCTACACGATTTAAGACTGACCAAGCTGCCCCATATATATGTTTGAAGCATTTTAATAAAAGGTATTAAAGCCCTCCCGCCCTGTTTGCCTAATGCATTGACTATACTTTGGGGATATCCATGCATGAATGGAAGTTGGGGTGAGAATATATTATGTCAGGGTATCGACAGAAAATGGCAGATAAAAATAACGAATAGACAAAAATGCCGAATTCGAAGAAAAAAAAAGCGGATAATATCAATCAAGGGGAGCAGGGTTTGCGGGGGTGTTCCCCGTTCCCATTGATCGACATTATAGGAATTCAGGTGTTGGGGGGTACAAATAAAGTTTTTTAAAAAAGAAAACAAAAAAAAACTGGCCCTGCAGCGGAAGTTCTGTCGCTCAATGGGGAGGCGGAACTCATGTTCCAGGGAAAGAGCAGCAGAGAAGGACAGCACGTAAGTGCACCGTGAGGTAAGTTTGGGGGTAGGGCGGTGGAGGGTGGCAGGATAGAGAGCGCGGGTGATGTGCATGAATATTGCATGTGGACATTTAAAATCCGTAATTTTTATATTCTAAATGTTTGGATATTAAATCATCACGCACATCCTTATGGCTGTAAGTCTTAGCTGGGAGTTTGGGGTTAAGTTAAATGTACATTAAATATTGTGGATTAACATTTATCGGCATCTTTTGTGAGTCAAAGAAGAAACCCTCCATTACATTGTAGGTGTCCTTATAACTACATGGTATAATGCCACAACTTCCGAAAACATCAGGATTGCTGGTGACTTTGTCATTGTCCAGATCCATCCTGGATTGATGAATTACAAAATAAGACCTTTGTGGGAGGTGCACTAGATGACCGTCTCTCGCTGGATAGATGTAATGGACACTGACACTTGTATAAATAGAAGCCATTGTGAAAGGTGACTTACCTAGTGGTCCACCCTGGAGGCGTAGATGTATTTCTTCAACAATAGATTACATATTTTTTTCCATTCTTTTATTTCCAATAGTGAACTATCTCTCAATTGTTGAATCTAAGTTCACTGATCATGCCTGTTTGTCTCTAATCTTAGAGCTATCTACTGAGGACTTGTCCAGAGTTTCGGGCTTAATCAACTGGGATATAAATAATGCCACAACGTGAATTTCAGGGTCTCTTCATAATAAGTCTAAATACACCAAAGACTTATGGAAATGTTTAAATAAATTAGAAATCTCCTCTTTTATTAATAACTGATCCAGAAAATCTGAAATTGGTTACAACCAATTTGAAGTGCCCATTAAAACAATTTTACAAACTTTTGAATACATCCCATAAAATTGTTATGGATTATGGGACAGAAAATTTATGTTGAGAATGATATGCTGTAAGCGCTCTTCCAATTTCTGGAAGTGTATTAATGATCCAGATAGTCTCAATATGCACTCCCAATTTTGACAGAAATCTGGTCATCATATTATGCAAATAAAGTTAAGTCAACTTCACATAGTGAGGCAATCTCCGAGTCAGAAACCATAGCCCCAAAAAGGGGCCATTTTCTGTTGCCGTCATTGAATCAAAAATATTACAAGCAAAAAGCTCAAGAGCCATAGGCCCTGATTGCCTTCTCAAAATTGTGTTAAAAGATAACTCTGCACTCCGGTGAGACTCCTCCATTTTGAGATATAATTACCATATGTAGGTTACCCTTAACCTGGCAAAAAAGTAATGTTGTTCCAATGTATATGAAAGGTGATCATACTGACCTAAATAATTACCATCCAATCGCACTTCTGGATTCCACATGCGGAATCAGAACAGTGGGCCATACAGATAGTGAGACTGTCAAAATTCCAAACTGGTCTTCGAAACTATATAGATACAGTGGTCAATGGTTCGGTTCGCCAGTAAAAATCCTCCATCTGTCTACTTTGACTAATGGAAATGCCCCACTTTATATGGACTCTGTGGACTTCACGTCCACCTTTTACTGTGTCGATTGTCAGAGGTTATGGAACAGGCTGTGGTTATGGGGTATCCCTGAAAGACTCCTGCAATTGATAATTGAGTTACATAGAAATACATCTATTCAGGAGTGAATTCATTCAATGGGGTCCTTGTCTGGGGAGAACCAGACATTTTTGGGTGTATGACCAGGCTGCGTGCTGGCACCCTGTCTTTTTAAAAGGTATTTCTACCAAATGTAAATATGGAACTAGGCAAAGGTAAGAGCCTTTCCACCCAACTTTTGCTATCAGCATATAGAATTATTAATGTTCATTGACAACATCATGCTATGTGACAATACATGAATAGGTTTATAGCACTCCTTCACTGGGTTGCAATCCTATGCCAAGGAAAATAACAAAAATGTGTATGTCAAAGTCAGCCATTTCAATGATCATAAAAGTCTTATGATATACCTGGTCCATTGATGATGAACTTCTAAGTGTGTCCCAGCATTCAATTTACTTGGTTTTCCGAATGTATATTAAGCCCCAGAAAATAAATCTCTTTTTTATGGTAAAAACAAAGGCCATTTCATTACAAGCACAAATGATGAAAATTAAGACCAAATATAGACCAAATATTGCAGCTTTTCACTACTACCTAGGAACATGATCACCATCTTCTACGCATAGTCATGATAAGATTATAACTAGGTTTATACGATCAGTCATCGTTTCTAAAAAAAATGATGCTGCTCCGTAAATTAAATGCCCACAAGATAATTGTTCTATGAAGATCTTAACCAGATGTTAAGGGAGGGTTCATCTATCAGTTTCTTTTCACAGAAAGTGATGTAATACGAAATGAAATAGACTGCAATAGCAAAATCTTACAGGAAAATATGGGTGAAATAAAGTTTAAAGTGAGAAAGCATGATTGGTTTTGTCAACAGATTCAGATTTCTGAATACTGATCTTTTACAACTTAACCAACATTGTGAGGTATTTTAACTACCTAAATATTTCTCCACTTTCCTGGATAGAAAGTATAGAACCATATTAATGCTATTTTGTATTAATTTGCTTGGTAACTTAGTAATGCTCAGCCCTCCTTACGGTTTCTCCAAGGAAGATAGAAGTTGTCGCCTTTGCTTCCGTTCCTCTGATTCTGAAACATTAAAGAACCCGATTATAAAATGCGAGACAACATATTTCCTGAGGCACTTCTCTTTTAGCAAGCTTGTGTGACACGCCCATTATATGAATACAGATGTGTTCTGGCAAAGACTTTTAAATGGCAATCAACTTTCTTTAATAATTTTGTTGGTCAGATGTATTAGAAATATACATGTTTTATTAGATGGAAAAGATCATTATCAATTGATACTAGCAAAAAAGTATCCGTTCCCTGAATGGGTTCTGTAGACAGACATGACAACACTCTCATCAATTGTTGAAAATCAATGATCCTATAGGTCGCTGTTCTGATTCACTTATCGCTTGATGTGCTTTGCACCCTGAAGTGAACAGCACTGAGAATGGGCGCATGTGGCTGGCTGACATACCCCGGAACAGACGTTGGGGAGGAGGCAAGAGTTTGTACGCTGCTGCATACTCGGACCTTCTGTGCTCTCTCCCCACCTGTCGCCTCACCCTGACGTGGTGCAGTTCGTTGCGGTGCATTCCAGTGCAAATATCTTCAAAACCGTGCATTCTAGGGCCTTGAAACGTGGGACCTTGAGTTTTGTTCCTCGTGTTGAGACCGGTCGTTCGATGACCACCTTAATGTTTAGTTGATTTCAGGCAACCTTCTTGTATGTGAAGGTGCTGAAATCCAGGAGAAAGGATGGGGTGTCCAAATGTTATGTAGCCAGTAATGTCCGGAGGGTCCTAACAGGTAACAAGGCAAAATGTGGTGCAGACTGGTGAAACAGTGTGGAATTGTATAAGGAACAACTCTTCACCAAGCCAAAAACCCACAAACAAATTTTGACTTTTGCTGAAATCCGGGGAAAGGGGTGAGGTGTCAAAATGTTCTGTAGCCGCTAATGTCCGGAGTGTCCTAACAGGTAACTATGCATAATTGGGTGCAGATTGGTGAAACAGTGTGGAATTGTATAAGAAATAACACTTCGCCACGTCACACACCCACACATTTATAGACAAGGTTGCATGTGCATTGTCAATTCTTTCGTATGTGAAATGTTTTTAATAAACTATATCACAATAAAACCAACATTGGCAATGGCAACAGGTTTGGCTTTTGTAGATATGGGATAGGCATTTGCCAGATACTACTATAATGCTACTATCAATTGTCAATTAATGGTAGCAACTGCAAAATGGAGCACGTGCCCATCTAATCCGTATATGAAAGCCAACATATTTGACTTTGGCAGATGTTACTTTAAACATGACTTGAGTGAAGAACACACATTCTGTATATAAATCAAGTGGCGGCAGGTAAACTTGGTGAAGACATTTTACATCAGTAGCGAGTTTACAGCTCCAGTTCAGCCATGAATTCTTTGAAGACTGATTTAAAATAACACTGCCAGGCACTTTAAGCACAATGTTTGAGGATACTGATAGATAGCGGCAGCTCAAAAAGATACAAAGAGGATGTGTTTTGGGTAGGTAGCGGCAGGTAGTGGGTGGGAATGGCCATAGAGTTAAACATGTCCATGAGCAGTCAATGGCTGGGTAAAATAATCGAACAACACCTACAAGTTGTGTGTCACTCCTCACACCCCATGCCCTCCTAACTATACTCCAATGCAATAATAATCTTGTAGGTGGTGATTCAGTACCACCTAATAGCCAAAACTAAAACTGAGGGGTCGAAAGAAGGCTGGAGTGGGTTGTAATGGGTCACTCCTACAAGTAATAAAGGAGGGATGCAGTTGCAGAAAAGGCCAGGGCATGCAGCAGGAGGAATAGGAGACAGGTGGCATAGGGCATAGCGGTGAAGGATAACTGTGTAAATGAGTCATGAGCTAAGAGCAATTAGGAAATTACAGACTAAACATAAAGCCACAATGTAAAAGTACAGGATGTAATCTGGACGAACAAAAAGCGTACTACAACACTCCCTCAACTCCGGTTCTAGTAAGAACATCAAATATAGCTCTCCAAAATGTTCTTTCAAGTACATGGTATCTAACCAAGAGAATGGATTCCGATACACATCCGTGCCTCCTACAACGCCATTAAGGCTAACTTTCCTCTATTTGTACTGCCTGACAACGCAAAGTAGTTAGAACATCATCTTGCAATGTCGAGATCATCCATTATTGGCCACAAAAGCCAGTCCCAGATATTTCAATTCATGGAATTCTTGACTATTCAACCCCTTTAAGCTACCACCTTCTGAAGACTATCCCTTTGTCATTCCTTTGTTGGTTTTCGGTCCATATGCTGTTGAGTACATCTGTATTCATGATCCTGTAAATGCCAAAAGGTCTCTGGGAAAGGAGTGGGGGGGCACATCACCTGAATAAATACGCGCTGGATAAGGGTTTCCCTTTCATTTGTGATGGATCCCCACCAATAATCGCTCCTAAAAAGCAGAAGGGAGAGCACATAGTCACGTATTATGGGTATTTTACATGTGATATCCCCGCTCCTGCCCATGGGACCCTCTCTCAGGTTTTTCTGCAGCCTAACGGTTCACTCCCTTATCTGTTTTAATAATGGTCCATCTAGACGATACAACCCCACCATTTTGCCCAAAAAGAATTCTTGAAATAACAGTAGTTACAAATATTGCATATACGTTAACTTTATAAAAGACAAGTGAAAGGATTGTCCAGTCCCAAGTTGAATATTCACGCACGATTTACACGTTCACACCGTATGGGCCCTTTCTTGATTGATTCACATTTTGCATGGTGTGTGAATTGAGCAAATCACCAAGGTTAAGCAAATGGGCTTGCGATTGGCAACGATTTACAGATCTGCCTCTGCGCTGGAATCCAGCACTGTGTGCCAGGTCTGCGTGCCCTGAGAGAGTCGCGCGGGACTGGCCAGCGGAAAGGACAAGAAGGGGGCGGAATATGCAAACCCCTCATTAAAACAGAGAAATGGGGGATAACATGGGCGTGGGGAGGGAGGCACCCAGTAAATGCACAAACATGCCCCATGAAGTGCAAACAAGGCTGTATTCACAGAATAACCTCAGTACATGCACCAACCAAAATGCTAAAAAAAAAAAAACGCCACCCGTGAGCAGGCGCAATGTGAGAATGCGCTGTGCAGTTGCTGGAAACAGAACCTCCTGTGCAAACGTAGCGAAAGACCTGCACCATGCCAATCCCTGCACTGCTCACAAACCTACTGCTACATAGAAGGAGGAGGTGCACGAGAAGGAGGGCCAATATCTACCATACATGCACAACGCTATTCGGCATGCCTGATGAGGATGTTTATGGCACATACAGCTTCCCTACATGTAATCCTTGATTTGGCCATGGAGTGCAAGAATTACCTGGTGTCATGAACCATGTGCTCACAGCCAATACCACCCTTGGTGAAAGCCCTAACAGCACTACACTTCCTGGGCACCGTCATATATCAACGGACCACAACCATAGTTGGAGGTATCTCACAGCCCACACAATAACACTGCCTCAAGCAGGTCATAAGCTGCATCAATGCACATGTGCACAGCCACATTGACATGCCGTGCAATGTGCAGGCAAGGCAAAGTGTGGCACAAGCATTCCCATGGGTAGTCGGGGCAGTAGATTGCACACATGTCGCACTACAGCCCCCACGAGCCACTGAACACATATACTGGAACCGTAAAAATTGGCATTTGATTAACATGCAGGTCATCTGTGACGCCAAGGGACACATAATGCCTGTGAACGCAAGCTACCCTGGATGCACCCACGACAGCTCCATAATACGCCATTCCCCCCATCCACCAGGCACTGGCATATGTAACATCTGGAAACAACTGGCCCATTGGTGAATATCTCCCTGCACACACACAAAAACACATAGATTGTGGTCCACATCAAATCCAAACCACCATACTACGACATCCTAACCCAAATAACTATTCTCCTCGTCATCCACAGGGACAGCACATACCCGCTCTCACCATTCCTGATGATGCCTATCCAAAAACCCCACCACTCCAGTGGAGGTCCACTATAATACAGCACACATAGCGACCAAAGGTATAATTGAACGCACATTCGGAGTGCTGAATTCACGCTTCCTGCTGCCTCGAACATTGAGGTGGAGTACTGTTTTTGCACCAGCTGTCTCATGTAAGATCATATTGGCATATTGCATCATGCATAATATTGCCACACTTCGCAGAATACCAATAGAGTTGCACACGCGGTTTCACTTGCATCCACAGACAGGACCCATACTGATAGCAAGCCAAAGGGTCAGGGGCCAGCACATACGGAACCAGCATGTCCAGATATACTTCCCATGAAAACCATACAGTGTGACAGCCACACCATAGCCACATCCCAGGATGCCTTTGGTGATGAAAAATGGCAATTCCTTTTGGGCCATAGACCACTACCTGAGAACTGCAGTCCAGGGTGGACATGTGGTGTGTGCCTCATACTCGTAGAAAACGCACAAATCCTAGTGCTACAAACTCACAGCAAAACATGCCAAAAAATGCCAGTGACAGTAGTATGACACATCGCAAAACCTAAGCAACAGACACAATCACACACAAAAGACAAGAGGGCCACTCAGCAACACATATCAACTTATAAAGCCACATGAACATGTGACAGTCATCAAAGCAAAACCAAGGCCATTGCAGAACATCTCATACCTATGCACTCCCATTACCCGTTGATGATGCATGAAGCAGCAACCAGTACATTGAAAATGACTGACTGACATCCCGTCAATGAGCATGTACCACTGAAATCCAAACACGAGGTGACCAGCACCCCTGTTAGCAGCTCCACAGGCCTGTGTGTGCTTGGAGGTGCCAGTGCAGTGGGTAAACACCCTGCTGCATGCATTTTCCCTGCAACACTGGCCTGATCCAGCATGGAAGCTGCACCAGACTACAATGCGTGTGCAGTGGCTGACTTTGTGGGGGCAGACCAGCACCACCTCACACTGACTGAGCAGCTGCCCAAATTGGCCGGGGCAAGTGACTACAGGTGACCGGGGACCCCCAGGTGCAGGCCATAGGGCCCCCGGTGACCTGTAAGACGGTCCGGGGGTTGGAGTTGTGAGAATAGCCTAGCATGGGTGTGGGAAGCGCATCCAGGGAGCAAAACCACTGCAGGCAAACAGCATTTCATGGCCAAGTGACACAACAGTTAAAGCACAATTGATCAGGGCGACCAAATGAGATCACCACACCCATATATTCAATGAATCATATTGCAAATGCCACTCTTGTAAGGTTTTGCAAATGAAATTTAGTTTTCAAACAGGTGATTTGATATATATAGTAAATAGTGACACGATATAGTGATATGATTCATTGAATATATGGGTGTGGTGATCTCGTTTGGTCACCCTGATCAATTGTGCTTTTACTACTTTACTTACCTGGATAGATCAGGGAATTGCCAGGAGCCCTAGTAAATATACTAAGTTACACAGCACACATGGTGGACGTTGCCCTGCACCCATCCAAAAACAAAAACAAAACTCACAAATATTGACAAAGCAGAAATACCCAAAGTACATCTCATGTGAATAATTCCATCCGGTGTGAGGTGAAACTCAGGTGCGTACGATGCAAAAGCATGATGGATTTGCAACCCAACACCAAACATGGCAGGACACGGCATGCAAGGAAGCAAGGACCTGACATGAAAATAACCCTAACCAAACAAGCATGCCAGTGAATAGTGCAGCAGCAGAGACACATGCACAAAACGACTGCAAGCAAGCATCTGACACCTACACAACTCCAATCAGCACCGAAAGATCACCAAATGTTCAGCTGCCAATTGTGACAAACCAACACATATCACCACTATGACAAAGTCATGCACCGCCCTACCACTGACAAATCAGGACAGTCGTGCAACGCAAAACCAAACATACATGCAAAGCCTCTGTGTGTCCTACCTTAAATCAGGTCCATGCTGTTGTGCTGTGCATCCCCACCACCTCCACCAAACACTGTGCCTCACCATTTGCGAAAGGAGGGTCAGTGTCAAGCAGAGGGAATGGGGAAAAGGGCGTATGGAGAGTGTCCTGTTAGCATTCACAGGGTGGCCTTAAGCCGATACAGCAAAGTGACCTGAAAAAGCGACAGATACATGAACATCAGTGAGCACCTACACAGGCACACACATACCACATGTAAACTACAACCTGGATCAACATTGAATTCCTACCTGAATTTCTCATTATGTTCCATGGGAAACCAGCATGTCAGTTGACGTCACTGAACATTATACCCTGAACATGACTTGGTCATCCCAACTCCAAATGTACCATCCCGAGCGAAGCAACTGCACATGGCACCAGATGGCAATGTTCATCACAAAACGAAGAATAGAAGACCACCTTGTCCTGGCAACTAAATATGAAATTAAAATAGTACATCCATCAAGGTGCACATAGTTATTGGGGGTGTTGATTAAGTGGTGTGGTGAGATGATAATCAAAACAAAAACATAGTTCAGGTGCACCGAAACATAGCATAACTTGCAATAATCCAAGCTAGGAGCCACCCTGTGGTTCCCCATCTGAAGGGGGTTACTGGCCACGCAAGTCAGTGCCTGGTCCTCCTATGCAGCTGTCACACATGACACTGATGCTTGCAACAGGCTGCCAAGCGCTACAGGGTCCTGGTGTGTCTCTTTACATGTCTCACTTAAGTCAGACTTCATAGCTGCCCTTGAAGCATCCATCTAGATGTTGATGGTATCCCTCAGGGATGCCATCTAAAGATGTAAAGTCTCCCTTGAGGCCTTCATCTCATCATGCAGGTATTCCCACAATGCAGATATCTCACCGTGCAACAGCTGGAATTCTGAACACACAGTGGCATTGGATCCAATAATGTTGTCAGCGAGGCAATGCATGTCCCTGCCAATCTCTTGCATCACCTCACCCTGTTGCACAATTTTGCGGACTACTTCCTTGTCTAAGTGAAACCTTGTAGCAGGCATACGTCAACCACGTGTGCAAGGACGCTGAAAACACAAGGATGTAGTCCCTGCCTGCCTGGTTGTCTGCACTGGCATGGCCTGTGTGTCCGTAGGCAAACCACCACCTGCACACACCACCGCCGAGTCCACGACAGGGGTGGGCAATGCTGCAGGCACTGTGCCACTTGAAGCAGCATGGCTCACCACCAGCAAGGCCACAGTCTCCTGTCCCCCATCAGGCTCCTCGTCCCCTATGAACTCAAGGAGGAACATGGGCTCAGGACTGTTGATTTGCTGTGGATCTGCCATCTTCTTCAATAAGGCTGCCACATCATCATCCTCCTCCTCCCCAGATAAGGCCTGGCTATGCATTCCGATGATGCTGTGCAACAGCAGCAGGTTCTCGCCATGCAGTGCTGCCCTGTCACTGCTGGTGCCTGACTGCGCATCCCGTGATGTGCCCACTGGCACCTACTCCCCCTCAGCTGCAGTTGCAACTACAAAAAAACAAGACAACACAAATCATGTCAACATTTACGAACACATATTCCTCACTGTAATAGCAAGCAGCACAAACAGTAATAATCACCCACATGTGGCTATGTGGCCATGATTAGTCAGTGGGAAGCAAAATCCAATACCTAAACCCATTTGGACAGACAATGCCAAGGTGACAGTCATCACCCCTGCAAATCTCACAGTAAGCCTGGCAACAAGCTACAAAAGCGAACAATGCACCCCAGGCATGTATTGCAATTGGCCAACGTGGCAGACACCAATGTGCACATACATTTACCTTAGAGCATGCAAACATCAAATCCTACTTCTACCACAGACAACATGGCAATGTTACTAGTTACTGGCATGATGCCTTCATTGGATTACCCCCCCCCCATATGTCACTGCCATTGGACACCTCACATTTGCTGTATATGACCTTGCATTGAATGACACAGCCATGCATGACCCTTTGCTAGTGGATTAGCCATGGGAGCGAATGCAACATTGACGTCTAACACTGCGCAGGCATGGCATTGTAACTGTTAATGTTGCCATGCAGTACATGGACACACATCCATGTCAATATTGGCATTCCCACGTAATACTATAAGGCGCAGTGAAGTGTCCTCCACGCATCCAAATGACAGGCCACAGACCACGTGTATTGGACCCACATGTGTGTACATCTTATATGATATGATATGATAGTTTAATTATATAGCACGTATACACAATGTGTTTCAAAGCGCTTCAAGGCAAGGGAGGGAACAAGGGAAAATACAATGAAATTCGTACAGGCCATGAACAGTAAGGATGTGAAATTAACTATCGTACTCGGCCTGACGACATTTCAGATAGTGCAAGAGGTAAGACATAGATAAGGAAGGGAGGGGAGAGTGGGAAGGAAATGGAAACAGACAGGCGACTACCATACTAGGCCTGACAGCATTTCTGGTAGAGCTGGAGAAAAACAAGAGGTGAGGGAGAGGGGTGCAGAAAGGTAGGGGAGGAACAAAACAAGCGACTATCACACTAGGCCTGACAACATTTCAGATAGTGCTGGAGGGGTGGTGGGGTGGAAAAAACCAGTAAGGGGAGGGTGGAGGAGACAGGCGAGGTTGCTCTCATACTAGGTCCAGGGACAATTCTGATAGAGTAGTGCATAGAAGAAAGTAAGGGGAGGAGACAGGAAAAGGGAGAAGGGAAAGGAGGAGAGAACAGAGAGTTAGCAGTCAAAAGAGTGGAGAAGCAAGAGGGGAGAGTGAATACAATTGCAGAAGTCAGTAGTAACACATAATGTTGCAAGCCAGGATACAAGATGAAGATGGGAACAGCATGATTCAGGGCCACCATGAGTACAAGATGCAAAGAAAGTACAGCATGAGAGTTGAGAAAGGGTGATGCACCGTGAATGAATGAGGTCCATAAAAATCAAATCCAGCATTGGCCACAAGACAGTATGATGAAACCAGAATTTATCAGGACAGACTCCTGCAGAAGTAGGCTTGAGGGAGGCGAGGAGGGAGTAAGGTAGAAGACTCAAGCAAAACAGGCAACAACTGTGTGCGAGAATGGTGGGGGCACAAGGAACATCACAGGGGTGGCCAGCGGGGGTGGGGGTGGCCTGTGGGGACAGAGGGAGTAACACATGTTGGTGCATGCTTACCTGCTGTCTGAGCAGGGGGTCAGGCCCTGGCTCCTCCTAATCCGAAAAGGAATTGCCCTTTTCTTTGTCTGCCCTTCGCTTAGGATGCCTTGGCGATAGACGCCCTTGATCTAATAGTTAAGAGCAGGAAGGAAGAGGCAGGGCTAAGAAGGTGGGTGGTGCTTAGGCCAGGTGACCTAGATCCACTTGCACCTGCTCCCCATCTGCAAAGGAAAAGAGGCTGGAGGGCTCCTTAAGTAGGGAAAAAGAGTGGCAAGCAGGAAAGCACCAGGTGGGCGGGGCTTGCAAAGTGGTGAAAAAGAGCAGCAGGCAGGAAGGCACCAGGTGGGCGGGGCTTAGGCCAGGTGACCTAGAACAATTTGCACCTGTTCCCCATCTGCCCACCTGTAAAGTAATGTCCATGATTTGAATCCCACTGTGTACCACCAATTCACTCACACATTGACATGCGCAGTGTCGTCGTCACCGAATGACACAGTTACACGAAACCCTCACCTGCATCCTGTTCAAAAGTGTTGATGCATCTGACGCCTACAACCTGTTCACTTGCAATAAGGCCAAAAGCAACCTCCTCAAATGGCGTGAGCTACTCAACACGCGGCAAACCACCATCAGTTGACTGTGCTGAGGGTACATTTGCACCCAGCTTATCCTTGGTCCACCTGGTTAGGTCATCCATCTGCTTGTGCACCTCTTTTGCAGTGCGCCTCTACACCCCACAGGCATTCCCAAGGTCAGTCACCTCCTGCCACTTCCGCATTTGCTGGGCCATCGTCAGGGTGCTTCCAGCCCTGGGGTGCAGCTCGGAGTCGTGTTCCTCCACATAGTCAACGAGGACCTGAAGTTCACCCTCCTCAAATGTCCTATACCGTCATGAGGGCACAGTGTGTTGCGGCTGGGCAATGAACTATGTATCGGCAGGCACATGTGGCATGGACAGAGGCGCAATGCGTTGTAGTTGACTTCTACTTGTCCATCATGTACATGTGAGCTCATTGGAAGTTGCATGAATTGTGATATTGAGGTGCCTGGGTTGGTTGTTTGGCAGAGACATGAACAGCTGGACGTGGAGTGTGCATGTGTGAGTGTATTGGTCCATGCCCAGGTGGCACCAGGAGCATTGTCATTGTCCATTTGCCCTTTATTTCCCGGATCAGCATTGCCTCCGGGAGAGCAGACAATGTGCATTGACCTTACTTGGGACCCTGTGATGTGAGTGGGCGACGTGGGGATCAAACTGAGTGTTGTAGATTCCTTCCAACAATGGTTGGTCAACTTGTTCCTCGGTTACAGGTGCATCCCAGGCCCTGTGTCAGCCCGCCTGCATCACCACCAGAATATCGGCTACATCCACCTCAATCTCAAGGATCATGCAGAAAAGCGCTGCCAACTTTTTGGGGGCAGAAGTTGACATACTTTGCAACCAGGTGCGCAAGCACTATGATGACTTATTCCACCCAGAGCAGCAGCTTGTGGCGGTCGGCCTTAGGTGGATATTGGCAGGTCATTGCCATAGCTGTGAACATCGAGGGAGTGGCCAACGGACTGCCGACAACATCAAGAAGAGATGAGAAGACATGAGGCTCTGGTGCTGTTAGGGAGAATTCTCATAAATGGCTAATTTCCCTTCCCCAATGAGTCCTTCAGCAGCTTTGCTGGATTTCTAGGATTTATTTTTTTCACCTGGTAAGAGTGTGAGCCTTTTTCCCACTCTTACATGTGTTTTGCTGTGTGTGTTTTTACCATTTGTGTTATCTTGGGCTCTGGAGCATCACCTATTCCATGAGCACCATTTTTGTGTGGGTTACACAGCACCTTCAGCGCAGTGACACAGGGTTGTCTTTCAGACTTCCCTCTGACTCCATTTTTCTGGGACTGACTACTGTCTCCCAGAAAATTGTAAAGTTGCCATTAACTTTATGTAGTCTCTTTAAACTACAGACCCAGTACACCCATCTTACATGGAGTATTGGAAAGGGTTAATTCCTATTCCTTTTTGTCTGTGTCTCTTGGAGCACTGTTTCGCTCCTTTTACATGAAGACTTGGCTGGTGGCAATGGTAACTACCCTTACTTTTCTACCGCAGTTATCTTATATAACATGGTATTGTTTTAGGCTATCATAGTAGCCTCGAACATAAACCCGCTTGACCAAATACATTTTATTTTGGCTCTGGCTGGGTTTATTCACCATTTCTTTTTTGTTAAAGTCTTTCTCATGTTCTTCACTGCGAGCCAAACCGGGGTTGAATCCTTTGTTCACCGTCTTTTCGCGGGCTTCCCTCCTTAAGGCACCTGAAAGTCTGGGTAGACAGGATGTGAGTGAGGGGTCTTCGGACCCCTGCCATGGGTTCCCTTGGTAACCCAAGTCGCACTCCTGTTTGATTGGCTAAGGGGACTGTCCTTACCAGGACAGCCACCCCGCTGTATGATTGACAGCCAGGCTGTATGAATGGGGGAAAACTGCATAAAATGCAGGTCTCTGGGACTGGAAAGGCAGAGTCGCCACTGGAACGAAAGAACCAATGAGGAGCTGATGGAAGAGAACCCCTTCAGCGACTGAACCGCCCGTGAAGCCCTGCTGCAGGTCCGAATCTTCAGAATCTGACAACAGAGAAGATCATCCAGCAAACTTCTTCCCTTGAGCTGGTGGGACCAACCAGTTTGCCCAAACTGCAAGTCAGGACCCCTCTTCCCTGAGTAGTGCAGGACCCTCCAGTCTTCCTACTTCGTGTCAGTCGACAGTCGCTTCAGGAACCGTGAGCCTGCAGGAACTACCAGGAACATTCACCTCAGCTATAGCTTCCTCTCCGTTTTAAGATACTGTGCAAATCCGGTTGCCATGGGAAAGTGTGTGAAATCTTGCTCTAAACCAAGGGCTTGTCCTTCGCTTCTCTTTGAACTAACTTTTCTACCACCCAACCTCGTCTGAAATCCATGGCATGAACTTTACTGCGAACTACCCTGAACCGTGTGATCTTGAGGAAAAGACTTTTGTCCTATTGACTTTGGCCCTAAGCCTTTTCTACCTGATTCTATCACTGTAGTTCCTCTTGCTCTATTACCCTGATTCTTACCTGTTGGTGTGGTTCATTTTTATTAACTTTGTCTTTCCCTCCCTTTTAAATTGCTGGAGTGTCGTTTTGCTCCCACTTCATTTTTGTGAGCTTAACTTGTCTGGAATTTAAGGGAAGTGGTGTGGTGTATTAAGGGTGTGATTTTTAAGTTGCTTATAATGGTGTAATGTTATACAACTGAAGAGTGAAATAAATGTATATTCTTCTACTTGAAAACCGTGAGGCAGTGTTGCCTGAATCATAGTAATTGCTGTCCTTTGTGTAACTATTTGATACTGCTCACTTACTCTTGAGATAAGTCTGGCTGCTCTGCCATCGCTACCACTTTAACTGTGTAGTACAGGGTTGTACCAAAGGTGAATTTGTACTGTCACTTTTAGTCTTAATTGCGTGTGGTGTTCCCAAAGGGTACTGCATATAGTTCTGCCTAACACTGGTGTACAGCTGTGAGGATCAAAAGTGTAGTTATTACACTTAGAGTGCTGCTATTACCTTGGATCAACGAACCACAATGCTAACATCACCAAAAGCAAGATTAATCATGTCTAATATGGAAAGCCACAGTCAGGAGACCCTCCTGAGTTACACTGCTGATTATTTAACAAACATGTATAAAGAAAGGAAACTCTCTGCCAAAGGGGAAAAGACTGAACTGATTGAAAATGTGTTAAAGAATCCAAGTCTAAGTGAAATGTGGAAAGTATTGAGGATTATAACATGTCTGTTAATGATGAGTTGGAACAAGTAGACATGTCTCTTAATGTAGGTCTCTCTGCTCCCTTGCCTGCTCAGCAACCTCAACCCTTGTCCACTGGGACCCCCACAGGTCCTACACTCAGTCCTGAATTCATTGCTCTAGAGAAAATGGGGCTTGAACTGGAATTCAAACATTTAAATGCTTAAAGTGAACAAAACACCAAGAACTTAAGCTCAGAGAAATGGAGTTGAATCGTGAAGTAGAAATAAAAAGATTGTCTCTTGAAAATGCTTCTCTCCCAGAGTCTTCTAGGTCTTCCAGTCCTAAGAGACCCCGTATGCCTAAAGAAATTGTGTGTATGTATGAGGTTAAGCTTGATATTTTGGATTGGTTGGCAATGTTTGAATATAACCATGGGATTCAAGGTCTCTCAGGGAATCAATTGCTTCCCTGGCTCTTCTCTAGGCTACCCCCTGTTGCATCTGATGTTGTAATGGAGTTGGGGGAGATGGATAGGATGGATTATGAGCGTGTGAAGCTAGCTTTAATTGCTAGATTTGGGAAGACCCCTTCCCACTACCTTAAGAGGTTTAGGACCCTAAAAAAGTATGATGGTAACCCTTGGGCTACCTGGGTATGTGAGTGTTTGAAAAACCTAGATGGTTGGATTAAGGGTTACAGAGTAAACACTCATGAAGGAATGAGAAATCTTGTTATATTGGAGTCTATTTTTGATGTCTGCTTTCCTGAGCTCAGACAACACTTGGCTGATTCTAAGGAGATAGATCCAAAGAAGCTATCTAAGGCTGCTGACTTGTGGGTTGCCAACAGGGCTACTCACAAGGATTCTGGGGCTCCTCAGAAAAGGGATGAGGGGAAACAGCCAAAAAAAGACAACAAAGAGAATTCTAATAACTCCAATACAGAGGGCCACAAACAACAACATAAGGGTAAACCACAAAGGAAACCGAATCAGGCCAATACGCCATCTCGACCCAAACCAGATGAAGGTCAGAGCAAACCCCCATTCATCAAGACATTTGGGAAATGTTATGTTTGTGGGTCCACTGACCATGTGAAAGGGGATCCCAGATGCAAAGGTAAACCTTCGGGGGTCCACACTGTCTCCTTAGCCTTCTCCCCAGAGGAAGAAGTACCTATGGCAAGTGGAAACGTTCACCTACTGGCTGATGAACCCATGAGAGTCTAAGCTGGTGTTTTTTTAGAGTCCCTGGGCTAGTGGGAACAACAGAACTTAGATGTCTATAATTCCATCCCAGATAATACTAAAGAGTATTATAAAGATAGTGTTCTTGTGAATGGTCAGGAAACCCCTGCCATCAGAGACACTGGAGCCAGCATATCAGTGGTGGATGAATCATTTTTCAAGGTGGAGGATGTTGCTAAGGCCCACAAATGCCTCACCAAGTTAGCTGTAGGCCCTGTGCAAATGCTTCCCCAGTTACCAGCTCTCATCCAGTGTGATGATATGACTGTCAAAATACCTATTAGTGTTCAGAGTGATGTGCCTGGGAGAGTCCTGTTAGGTATTGACCTGAAAACTCTTGGAGTTGTGTCAAGCACCCCCAGGCCTCCCAGTAAAAGGAAACAGGAGCTCACTAGTTCTGTAAGGGAGAGACCCTTAAGAGGCTCTCCAGAGGAGCTGATAGAGGAAACTATCACTCCCACTCCACAGGAGTTGCTCACTGCCAAACTGTCTTAGTTGGAGATCTTGACCCTGTTGAACATCCTGAGCTGCAATCTTTACTGGCAGAAGGTGGACCCAACAGGGCAGAACTCAGCAAAGGACAGAGTGTCCTACTCTTGAAGGTCTTCGACAACAGGCTTCTAACCAACTTGATGGGCAAGAAGTTGAAAAGCACAAGTTAAGCTGGGAAGATGGCCTCTTCAACAGTGAACCAACAAAGTCTATCCTTGGGACTGCAAAATAATTGTAGTGCCCCTTGCCAAAAGACTCCAGTTCCTACACTTAGCCCACAAGATACCTTTGGCTGGTCACTTAAGTTTCAAGAGACCAAGGAAAGGCTCTCTCTCTCTACTTCTACTGGTCTAAAATGGGTGCAGAAGTTGACAAATTCTGTAGGAGCTGTCACACTTGCCAAACCTCTGGCAAGAGTGTAGCCAAGAATGTGGCACCCCTGGTACCCCTCCCAGTGGTGGGAGTTCCTTTTGAGAGGGTGGGCATTGACATTGTCGGTCCCCTTGACCCTCCCACGTCTTCAGGGAACAGGTTTATCCTGGTTGTAGTTGACCATGCTAAAAGGTACCCAGAAGCTATACCTATGACAACTGTTATGGCTCAGGCTGCGGCTAAGGCTCTACTTGGTATTTTTACCAGAGTAGGGTTTCCTAAGGAAGTGATATTCGACAGGGGATCCAACTTTATGCCCCACTAAATGCAAGCCATGGGGAAAAACTGTGGTGTCACTTACAAGTTCTCTACAGCCTACCATCCACAGACAAATGGACTGGTAGAGAGGTTTAATCGTACTATGAAGAGCATGATAGGTGCTTTGGAAGAACCCCTTAAGAAAAAGTGGGACCTTCTACTGCCATGCCTTCTCTTTGCATATAGAGAAGTCCCTTAGGAGGGAGTTGGTTACAGTCCCTTTGAACTTCTCTACGGCCATACAATCAGAGGTCCTTGGCCTTGATCAAGGAGGGGTTGGAGAGTGCTCCTTCCCCTAAGCCAGTTAGAGTGACTAACTGAGGAGAACGTCACACATGATGGCGGAAGCAAGTGATAACTTGAAAGCAGGTCAGGCTCTGGTCAAACATTGGCATGACCAGAAGGCCAGCATGGTTGAGTTTACTCAAGACCAGCTTGTATTAGTTATGGTGCCAACAAGGCAGAGGGCCTTGCAGGACAAATGGATAGGACCCTTCAAGGTGGTGGGCAAACTTGTAGAGGTGAACTATTTGGTGGACGTAGGCAAACTTAAGGAGGCTCCCAGAGTCTTTCACACCAACCGTTTAAAGGCTTATATCTCAAGACCAGAAGTGGGAGCTTTGCTTCTAGCTTCAGCTCAAGAGGAAGAATCGAGTGAACCTCTACCTGACCTCCTCAGAGTCCAACCTTTAGATGAACGAATAGAAGGAGTTAATCTCTCTTCTCAACTGACTTCTGAACAACAGGGGGGAGTGCAAAGTTCGGTTGAATCAGTTTGCCTCCCTGTTTTCACTAGCACCAGGGTTGACCCCTTGGGGCCAGCATGATATTCTCACTAGTGACTGTTTACCTGTGAAAAGCAGGTGTTACAGAATGTCAGAATATGTGAGATCTCACATCAAAGGAGAGGTCAATAAGATGCTTGATCTCGGGGTTATAGAGCCATCTACAAGTCCATGGTCTAGTCCAGTTGTTTTAGTACCTAAGGCAGGATCCAAGGAGTTGAGGTTATGTGTGGACTATAGAGCTCTAAATGCAGTCACTAAGACTAATGCCCATCCTTTTCCAATGACAGATGAACTGGTGGATATTCTAAACCAGCAGGCCTCTACCAGTATAGGGTTATGCCTTTTGGACTAAAGAATGCACCTGCTACATTTCAAAGGATGGTTAATCAAGTTCTGAATGGGATGGAGGACTTCTGCATGGCATACTTGGGTGACATTGCAGTGTTCAGCCCTACATGGAACGAACATATTGATCACCTGGGATATGTTTTGCAGGCTCTTGAGCAGGCCCATCTGACCATAAAGGTAAGCAAATGCCAAATTGGTCAGAGTTAAGTGGTCTACCTTGGTCAGATCTTGGAGGTGAGATGAGGCCATTGCCCAGCAAAGTACAAGCTGTGCAAAACTGGGTCACCCCTACTACTCAAACCCAGGTGAGAGCCTTCCTGGATCTCACTGGGTACTACAGGAATTTCATAGAGAACTCTGGGAACATAGCTTCTCCCTTGAATGTGATATCCTCTCTAAAATTCCCTAAAAAGGTTAAATGGAATGAGGAGTGCAATCAAGCCTTTGAAAACCTGAAGAAAGCCCTTTGTCAAGCTCCTGATTATCACCAACCCTTCATTGTGCAGACAGATGCTTCCAATATAGGTATAGGTGCAGTCCTTAGTCAACTGGATGAGAAAGGTAGGGAGCACCCCATTTGCTTCATCAGTAGGAAACTGAAGGAACCAGAAACAAGGTGGGCAACCATAGAGCGTGAATGTGTTGCCATTGTGTGGTTTCTGAAAAGGTTTAGACCATACTTGTATGGATCTACTTTTGTGATTCAGACAGACCACCAACCCTTGAGATGGTTAATGCAAATGAAAGGGGAGAACCCAAAACTTCTAAGATGGTTAATCTGCCTGCAAGGGTTTGATTTCACCATTGAGCACAGAGCAGGATGTCACCACCAAAATGCTGATGGTCTCTATAGGATGTTTTTAACTGACTAGAGGTAGAGATTCATCTAGGAGTGGATTAAATCCCCCTGTCCCTTAGTCTGGGATGGGGGGGCAGTGTTAGGGAGAATTCTCATAAATGGCTAATTTCCCTTATCTAATGAGTCCCTCAGCAGCTTTGCTGGATTTCTAGGATTTATTTTTTTCACCTGGTAAGAGTGTGAGCCTTTTTCCCACTCTTACATGTGTTTTGCTCTGTGTGTTTTTACCATTTGTGTGATCTTGGGCTCTGGAGCCTCACCTACTCCATGAGCACCATTTATTGTGTGTGTTACACAGCACCTTCAGTGCAGTGACACAGGGTTGTCTTTTAGACTTCCCTCTGACTCAATTTTTCTGGGACTGACTACTGTCTCCCAGAAACATGTAAAGTTGCCATTTACTTTATGTAGTTTCTATAAACTACAGACCCACTACAGACCCAGTACACCCCATCTTACATGTAGTATTGAAAAGGGTTCATTCCTATCCCTTTTCGTCTGTGTCTCTTGGAGCACTGTTTCGCTCCCTTTACCTCAAGACATGGCTGGTGGCAGTGGTAACTACCCTAACATTTCTACCGCGGTTATCTTATATAACCATGGTATTGTTTTAGGCTATCATATTAGCTTCGAACATAAACCCGCTTGACCAAATACATTTTATTTTGGCTCCGGCTGGGTTTATTTGCCATTTCTTTTTGTTAAAGTCTTTCTCGTGTTCTTCTCTGCGCGCCAAACCGGGGTTGATTCCTTTGTTCACCGTCTTTTCGTGGGCTTCTGCACAGAAGCCCTCCTTAAGGCGCCTTAAAGTCTGGATAGGCAGGATGTGAGGGAGGGGTCTTCGGACGCCTGCCATGGGTTCCCTTGGTAACCCAAGTCGCACTCCTGTTTGATTGGCTAAGAGACCTGTCCTTGCCAGGACATCCACCCTCCTGTGTGATTGACAGCCAGGCTGTATGAATGGGGGAAAACTGCATAGAAAGCAGGTCTCTGGGACTGGAAAGGCAGAGTTGCCACTGGAACTAAAGAACCAACGAGGAGCTGATGGAAGAGGACCCCTTCAACGACTGAACTGCGCGGTGAAGCCCTGCTGCAGGTCCCAATCTTCAGAATCCGACGACAGAGAAGATCCTCCAGGAAACCTCTTCCCTTGAGCTGGTGGGACCAACCAGTTTGCCCAAACTGCAAGCCAGGCCCCCTCCTCTGGTCGAATTCGCTGTACAGAGCTACAGTGGGCCGGATAGCCAGGAAGCTCGGACCCTGCTTGGGTTTTAAGGAGCGCACCTTTTATTCATTGCTTTGCTCTGCTGCTGGTTTATTCCCTGGGTAGTGCAGGACCCTCCATTCTTCCTACTTTGTTACAGTCCGACAGTCGCTTCAGGAACTATGAGCCTGCAGGAACTGCCAGGAACGTCCACCTCAGCTACAGCTTCCTCTCCGTTTTTAGGTACTGTGCAAACCCGGTTGCTCGTTTCGTTAAGCCGCGGGGAAAGTGTGTGAAATCTTTCTCCAATCTGAGGGCTTGTCCTTCTGTTCTCTTTGGACTAACTTTTATATCACCCAACCTCTTCTGAAATCCGCGGCACGAACTTTACCGCGAACTACCCTGAATCGTGTGATCTTGAACAAAAGACCTTTGTCATATTGACTTTGGCCCTAAACCTTTTCTTCAAGATTCTAACAATATAGTTCCTCTTGCTCTATTGCCCTGAGTACTTACCTGTTCGTTCATTTTTATTAACTTTGTCTTTCCCTCCCTTTTAAATTGCTGGAGTGCCATTTTGCTCCCACTTCATTTTTGTGAGCTTAACTTGTCTGGAATTTAAGGGAAGTGGTGTGGTGTATTAAGAGTGTGATTTTTAAGTTACTTATAGTGGTGTAATGTTATACAACTGAAGAGTGAAATAAATATATATTCTTTTACTTGAAAACCTTGAGTCGGTGTTTGCCTGAATCATAGTAATTGCTGTCCTTTGTGTAACTATTTGATACTGCTCACTTACTCTTTAGATAAGTCTGGCTGCTCAGCCATCGCTACCTCTTTAACTGTGTAGTACAGGCTTGTAACAAAGGTGGATTTGCACTGTCACTTGTAGTCTTAATTGTGTGTGGTGTTCCCAAAGGGTACTGCATATAATTCTGCCTAACAGATGCAGTGTAGTATGACCAGGTGTAGCATGCATTGCTATCCCAGTGACTTTGGTGTGGCTCATGTGTGCTATGTACATGGTGCATGCATGGCTACTCTGTGTGTGTGTCCCATGGGTGCATGGATCTTGAGAAGATGTGCCAAGGGGGAACTTGCATCTAGCCGTGGCCTCAAGGGTTTGCATGTTGATGTCAGTGGTGTTGGACCATGTGTCACTGACGTAATGCTGTCCAACCTTCACACACAGTACTCAGGGCTATGTTTACGGATGGCCGCATGTGGTCAGGAATGACGGTTAGGGCACAGACCACCATCTGTGATGTTGGATGTGGATTTGCCTTTTGTGAATTTGAGTGTTTGGTTGACCCTTCTGGCACCAGTGCATGGTGGGATGTTGTGATGCGTGTGAGGTGGTGTTGTTGCCAGGATGTATTAGTATCTTGAGGGCTGTTGGATGGTTGACTTGCCAGGTGGATGGGGTGGTCTGTAGAGGGGAGTGGTAGGGGGTGTGCCTGAGCTTATGGTATGAGGCTGTGCCTGCTTGGAGCTCCCGCCGAGATCCTTTACTCCATCCTGGAAACTTGCAATATTGAGACTTAAGAGTAAACAAACGCACCTGCCTGCATGCAAACGGATTCTCTATACACGAGGTGAAGAGTGAGCCGGAAACAGGAAAGATAGTGGGTGAAAACCACTGGCGAAGTTGGACCAATGGTACAAGTGAAGCCCTGTGCACCGAATACCCCATAGGGATCGTTTGGGAAGTGCCAGCACCGCGACGGACTGACAGACTTCACTGGGCCCCGAGTGCAACTGGGTGGCATTAAGCAGCAACAGTAAGGGGGAGAGCTGAGACCGAGGCACCGCGCATGAAGTGAGCCACGGACGTGTGGAATCCCCAAAGGGAATTGCCGAAGGCGATAAAGCAGACTTCATCATCCGTACTCGGAGAGCAGCAGCCCCTGTACTCTGGCGGGAAGATTGGAGAGACAGAAGCTACGCTATGCTGCTGGGAACCAAGAACTAAGGTAGCGGATAGCCAGCGCAGCAGACCGGGGGTGCTGCAGCTGGAACGTGGGAAGTGCGCAGCGACACGTAGCAACAACGTGAGGGTGACTGCTACTCCACTGAGGAGGGCAGGAGGACAAATCAGGGAGCCAGCGAGGCAGCTGCTACTGACTGGCGCCGCAGACCAGATTGAAGTACCCAGACTTCGCCACAGCATGTGCGGACACATAGGAACAGGGGAGACCGCCCCTACCAAGCACCATCACGCGAACTATCAAGTGAAAACAAGCCGTGAGTGCAGGCTGCAGGAACGAAGCGGAGCCCAGACAACTGACTACAAACACAAAGATCTGGTGGAAAAGTATGTTCTGAATGAAGCCGTTGACGCCCTGAAGCAAACGCAAGGTAGGCCAACGAACAAGCAGAACCATAGTGGCCGCACTATTGACTAACTGGAGCTATAACAGCACAGCAATCCAAGGGCAACGTGGTATACATAAGAAAGAAGTGGAGGAAGCACACAGTCAGGGGGTCACATACAAACAAAGAGGAGCAAGTGTTGACTCTGGCGCACTGGTGCCTTAGGCTTGGAGTTTACCTGTGAATGTTGCAGTAACTACCCACTATGCTACACTTCCTGATAACAAGGGAAGTGGGGAACTGGAGCTGGGCGGCCCTGCGTATCATTATAGACACGCCACCACACAATGACGTACTGAGTGTAGTGACTGCTGGCATGGGCATTGGTGGCAGGCGCACAGTGGACCACTCGAGACACACGGGTCACCAAACAATCTAAGGGGAAGAGGAGGACAGAGGCAGGAAGCTGCGGCCCCACCCACTGTACACCATAAGCGGAACATTGTGTTGAGAAAGACTACCAAAGCAGCCAGCTATCTGGGCGTGGTACGATTCAGTGACTGGCTAGCTCCTATTGGAATATACGCTGCTATAGTGCTGCGCTGGGCAGCGGGAGGCCGTGTGCCACTCACTGGGGCAACTGGGATACAATACCAGGACAACCACTGGGTCAAAGCCATATGAAGCCATAACACCAACCCTGCAGGCGGTGGGCCCTAGGTCCACGCGCGGTAGCTCAGTGCACCCACTGAGCACTGATCAGAGGAGGACACACACCAACAAACATGCCGCCTGACAGTGCAGTTAGCCAGCAGCTGGCTTGATTAGAGGCATTTTGCCCGCATAAAATCAGTCAACACTAGGTGGTGGTGAGACTGCCAAACCAGGGGCAGCCATAGCAGAGTGAGTTTTCACATTGATAAAGCAAACATGCCCTCCACTAAAGGAAAGAAGGACTCAACGATCATGGACTCCTTCAATGCGGCCAAGCCCAAGGGGCAGCCACAAAGCAATGCAGAGTCACAAGAAGGTCAGCCAGACACAGAAGCTGGAACTAAGGAGAACCAGGTACTAGATGCGATTGCTGCTTTGAGATCCTTTATAGAAACCAAAATTGAGGAGGTTAAGGCTGATATGCAATTGATGCATCAAGATGTTCACAACCTTACAGAACGAGTCACAACTGCAGAGTCGGGGCTGAAGGAACCAATGGAGTCCACCAAGGATCTTGAAAAGAGACTATCGGAATTAGAGAAGAAAAATACGGCACTAGAAGCCCGGGCAGAAGACGCTGAGGGACGCGCCCGGTGCAACAACGTACGACTGCTAGGAATTCCAGAGGGAATGGAAGACCCAAACTCCACAGATTTTGTTGAAAACCTAATACTGCAGGAAGTTGGGGCAGGTAACCACTCACAGGGCTTTGGAGTGGAGAGAGCCCATAGGTCCTTGCAGAAAAGACCACAGCCGGGTTCGCATCTTCTCCCTATAATTGCGAAAATCTTGAAATTCCGGGACAGAGAGGCCATTCTGAAGTATTCACGACAAGGAGGGGAAATTAGGTGAGACAACTCCAACATAGCCATTTATCCGGACTATACATCCGCTGTTCAGAGAGCAAGGAATTCCTTTGTGCCAGTCAAAGCCAGGCTCTGGCAATTGAACCTTAAATACATGTTGATGTTCCCGTAAAGGCTTAAAGTATTCTATAAAGGTCGAACTTCCTTCCTCGAGATGCCGACAGCAGACACAATGTGGATGGAACACAGTAACTTAGACAGAGGAGTAGAAGCAGTCACATGAGAGTAGGCTGACCTGCTTGTGGTGGGGGGGTGAACATGGTAACAAATGGGCCGGCAGGAGGGCTGTGATGCAGCATTGGTCTCATACTGCCACTAGGAGCAAGTTTTCTCTCTGTTATGCTTTTTCAAGTACAGCGGAGGTGAGACTGGGTCCCTCAATCAGAGCAGAGAGACCCACCCCACGAATCGTTCGGTGTCGGCCATTGCTGGCACCACAGCTCACACACTATGGCCCGGACGGGTCAGCAAGGTGCGGGGGCACTTGAGCGCTGCAGATGGCATGCAGCTGCTGAGGATGGTTAGTTGATTTTGGTTTGGATTGTTGTTATGAATGTTCTGAGTTCTTCACAGAAAGAGGCATGTAACATGAGAAGTGCATGCAGGATATTGAATGACCAGGCAGGGGCAAAGGTTGTCCGAACAGTGAATGAGCTGGAAGTGTGTATGGCGGGAACTGGTATGTAGAGATGTGGTGGTATGGGTGGGGCACAATATTTTCATGGCTTTTGACATCCAGGCGCTGACATGGAATGTCCAAGGCCTGTGCACATAATTGCGCAGGAACCGGGTGAAGTCCTTCCTAAATAGGAAAAAAGTGTAAATTGCACTACTGCATGAGACCCACCTAACACAGGAAACCATGGCTATGATTGAGGAGTGCTGGGCTGGCCAATGTTATGGGGCTGCTTATTCCAAATATGCTCAGGGGGTTCTCACCTGGATAAATCCCACAGTCCCCTTTAAGCTACTGGAGAGGGAGACTGACCCAGAGGGAAGATACTTGATACTGAAGGGCTATATCGACCAAACGGAAATATGCATAGTAAACTCTTACTTTCCCAATCATGATATCCCGCCGCACCTCAACACACTATGTGCTAAGATAGCCCCATTTCCAGAATGTTTTTTCATCTGGGGTGGCAACTTAAATTGTGTGCAAGATTGGGAGCTGGATAGATCTAGTCTGCCCGCTACCCGAAATGAGGCAGCTACAAGGCCACTGAACGCGATGCTAGGGGCCTTCGATCTGGTGGATGCGTGGAGGGAGTTACACCTGATGGACAGAGGTTACTCTTGCTTTTCCTCGCTGCATCACTTACACACTAGGATTGACTACATATTTCTGGCAAAGGCCAACACGGCACACGTGGAATCTGCACAGTATCTGGGCAGGTCCATATTGGACCACTCACCACTGCTGCTGACTTAGAGGATTCGGGGCCCTAGGCTCCTACACCACTGTAGCGCATGCCCACAGATGCACTAATGGATCTGGCCTTCAGGGAAGAACTGAGGAGCAGATTAGAGGAACATTTTGAGAGGAATGTAGGCAGTGTTGAGAAATGGGGCGCAGTATGGGAAGCCATGAAGGTAGTGGTGCGGGGGAGGTTATTGCTGGCGTTGGCGGTATCAGGAAAACACGACTAGAATTGGAAAGATGGGAAAGCGAAATAAAGCGGAAAGAGTCACACATGCTAGGGACAAGAGAGGAGGAGCTTGAATTGACATGAATGAGGGGTGGTTGCCAAGAGGCGTAGGGAAGATTGTCAAAATTTGATTTCTCAGCACTACCAGCACTACCAACAAAGCGCATGCTGAGGGTGACAAACCAGGTAGACTGCTGGCGTGGCTGTGCCTGAGAGAACACCCAAAACACCCGACCACGGAACTCAGGGATGTACACAAATCACAACAAGTGATTAACAACATCTTTATGGAATTTTACTCCCGCCTGTACAGTCACGACCAACAGGTACCCCAAACAGACATATTAGGCACACTCGAGGAAGTAAGTCTGCCCAAAACTGGGGGCCCCACAGCGTGAGGCACTGGAAATGGACATAACAACTGAAGACATATCTGAGGCGATAATATTACTTGCATCAAGCAAAACACCCGGGTGTGACTGGCTCCCCCCAGAGTTCTATAAGGCGTACGAGTCAGTCTTGGCCCCGGTGCCACTTGAAGTGTTCACAGAGGCAAACGAGAAAGGGGTGCTGCTGAAATCCATGAAGGAGACCCAAGTGATCCCGATACCCAAACCAGGAAAGCCAATCGATGTGTGCAACTAATGCCGCCCACTAATGATGCTAAACTATGATGTTAAGATCCTACCCACAATACTAGCTAAGAGACTGAGTAGGGTCATAGGGGGTTTGATCCACAGCAACCAGAATGATTTCATTACGGGACAAAGTACTGCGTTAAACCTACGTAGACTGCAGCACGTCCTGGTGGAAACAGTAAACTCTTGGGAACAGTAAGCCATACTCTCCCTTGATGCTATAAAGGTGTTTGATTCCATATATTGGGGGTAGCTGGTGGCAACACTAAGGGAATTTGGATTTGTGGACCAATTTATTAAATGGGTGCAAATACTATACACTGCCCCAATAGCTAGAGTGAAAACCGGAAGGTTAGTGTCAACCCCCGGGGGCATACAGAGAGGCACCAGGCAGGGATGACCACCGTCCTCAATGCTCTATGTGTTAGGACTAGAGCCGATAGCAATCTATTTAAGAAACAGTTCCTGGATGCAGGCATTTGGGTAGGGGGAGTGGGACATCTAATCTCGCTTTATGCGGGCGATGTGCTGCTGTATCTGAGGGATCCACACCTGAATGTCCCAGTGGTTCTGGACATATTAGATAACTAGGCAAGAGTGTCGGGGATTCGTTTCAGTAAGACCAAATCCTGCATATTCCCAATAGCTGGGTTGAGAGGGAAGGACCCGGGGGACCTGCCGGAAGTGGGACTCCAGTGGAAGTTGTAATCATTCAAGTATCTGGGGGTTAATATTCGGCACACGCCGGAACAAATGCACGAAAGCAATACGGCAGCAATGGTGAAGGGTTTGACGAAGTCCATGGGGTTTTGGTCCAGGCTTCCGATGTCACTAATGGGTAGGGTGGCTATTACCAAAATGATTATCCTACTGAGGTTTCTGTATCATATGAACAATGTACACTGCTATGTAAAGACGTCATTCTTCCGCTTGCTGGAAACGCTGCTCTGTGAATACCTGTGGGGAGCGGCACAACACAAGTTGTCACTTGCTACGCTGTGCCCGCCCTATAGCGAGGGTGGGGTGAAACTGCCAGATTTAGAAAAGTACTACCTGGCAGCCCAACTCAGCTATGTAATTAAATGGTTGGCGGATGAGTCCACGTCATAGACTGAACTATTACTGAGCTTGGTGGCCCCTGCAAACCTAAAAGAACTACTGTGGGTGCCGTAGAATTGCCTGGGACATTTCCCCATGGTGATGGTGCTGAGGAGGAAGATATGGAGCAGGGTAGTGTCAATATTGAAACTTGGAAATTCCTACTTACCCGACGTGCCGATTACGGTTGACCCTTGCAGAGTTAGTAAAGACCTGGCAATAGTTAGACGATGGGAGTGATGGGGCATATACATTTGGGGTGACTTATATGAATAAGGGGTCTTCAAGGAGCTTGAGTCGCTGCAGGAAAGGAAGAAGTGCCTGGTATGGTACCGAAGAACTCGCAAAGCGGCCAGAGGAAACTGGGAGGGCTGGCCTGAGGAACCACCAGCAAATCCCCTGCTAA
This sequence comes from Ambystoma mexicanum, assembly GCF_040938575.1. Classification (NCBI taxonomy): domain Eukaryota; kingdom Metazoa; phylum Chordata; class Amphibia; order Caudata; family Ambystomatidae; genus Ambystoma; species Ambystoma mexicanum. Next base: position 970,514,629 of record NC_090924.1, read on the forward strand.
CCCTAATGTATAGCCTGAGCGATGGCTGGTGGCCAATATCCAGATTATATAGTTTACTCATAGACAGACACAACCCAAGAGTGCGACACTGAAAGGGATGTGGGGAAAGAATGGGAACGGATTCTGATGTATCCCAGGGAAGTACCGAGAAACTCCCGCTTCAGGTTAGTACAGTTGAATGTATTGTATTGCACGTACATGTCCCCGCACAAGATAGCCACGTTTAACAAGAACGTGCATTCACTATGCCCATGATGCGGGATGGTGGGGGTGGACTTAATACACATGTTCTGGGTGTGTGAACAGGTGCGAAGGTTCTGGATGAGAATTGAGCAAGCCTGCAGGAAGCCTGGTAGAGTCAGATGCGAGTGGTCACCAAAAGAATGCTTGCTTGGTGCATACCCCAGGATTAGCAAATATAAACATGTGCACAGGTTTATGGATATAGCATGTGTACTAGCCAAAAGGGATATTGCTATGGCCTGGAAATTTGCTCGGGGCCCGCAATACACAAGGTGGCACAGTGGATTTGAGCGCTGGGCCGAAGCGGAAACTAAGGTGTGGACAGAAGGGGTGAATAGAGCTGGATCTGAAGGGAGTGATAAATGTGCCGCTTGGAAAGTGCTGGTCTTTGAGATGTTCCACCCGTTGGACGACAAACCCCCTTCAAGCTTATTGTCCTGAATGCACAGTATTTGTTCTTGATTTCTATGCAGCCTAGATGGAATCTGGCCAGCTTGACTGCTGCTCTAGAGGCCAGTTAAAGGAAATCACGAGCTGGAACCCTGGTTCTGATGCAATCACATTGATAGTCTGGGGAAGATACAATGCTGGATAAGTGAAGAAGGTTGTTTGTTTGTTGTATGTTGTTATTACCAATATAAAACTGCAAGTACTTAGACCTGTAGTTAATGTATAACATTTGAAATGCACGGCTGTACTTAACACTAATAAAAACATTTTAAAATTAAATACAGAGGGGAGTGGTGATTCTTCCATGGCCATGGATATGCACCGTGTATGGGTGCGGGTAGAGGGTCCTTGGTCAATAGTGGATTGGGATTTTTGTGTCGATGATGTAATGTTGATGGCTGAGTGTCAATGTGATTTGTTCCTGTCATCATGTGTGCCCCTTCCATGTAGTCAGTAGGCCATGCAGAATGGTATTCCCTTCGACTGGCAACTGTTCACTTTCTGCAGAGACATGCATGATTTTAGTTGTCTGTTTGCATCATGTGTTCTATTCTCAGATGTCTGGCTCCTGATGTTGTATCATTGGATGCATGTTGTGATCGGGTAAAGGCTTTTGTATCTGTGATAGTGGGATATGGCAACTGTGTTCTTGGGTCTTGCACATGTACACACAAATGCAGAAATGCCTCTCTTCTCACCATTTTTAACCAGTGTCGCATTCAGTTGTGGAATCAAGCACAGAGGACGAACACGGAGGACTAGCAGGTGGCAAAGCCAACGACCTCAAGGAGGCAGCGCAGATGGCGTACATGGACCCACTCAATAACTTCATCTGAGGGACAGGTGTCATCTGAGGGTTCATCTTTGGATGCACGGGCATTCCATGGACCTGGAGGGTGAGTCCTCAAGGGCAGAGGGGAAGGGGGTAATCTGCACCCCACTCAGACAGGCAGGTTGACATAGGGGTGACATCTGGGTTGTCAGGGTCCGGAGTGGTGGAGGAGGCATTAGCGGGCATGTCTGTGGTGTCAAACGGTGTTACGACATCTGATGTGCAGGCTGTGAATGTGCGCCTGGGACAAGAGGGTGTGCAGGACACAGTGGCAGGGACATCCACTCAACCTGTCCAGGGGTATTCTTCTGCAGTTTTGCATAGCAATGTTGATGACACGACACAGACTACCCTGTCACTGCATGCTGAGGATGCCATTAGCGATGCCGTGCTGCCCATTCTCATCTATGGCCGTAGCTGGCAGCTGGCTACACTCAATGCCCTGGACATCATCCGTGGCCAACTGGTCAGCCGTCATGGGCAGCTGTGCGACATTCTGTCCCAAACGGCTGGAGCACTGCTGGGTGTAGTCAACATGTTTCAGGCATCACAAGTCACATCCACCTTGTCCTCAGCTACTGTGCCCTGGGGCACCCACAGGTGTGGACTCGGCTATGTCAGGCACGTGTGATGAGGCTGTGCAGGTGCACATGGCATGTGTGGAGAGTGGTGGGCCCATATTCCCCTCCAGTAGAGTAGGTCTTCTTTCCGGAGGGAATCCCAGCGTCAGAGGCGGGCTGAAAGATGGATGGAGGAGTAGCACCAACTGAGGCATGCACGCCAGTGGTTGGGCATGACATACCAGCTACAACACATGCAGCAGCAGGGGGGGAGGTAGCTATCAGGGCCAACGTGCTGCACATGCAAAGGCGGATGTTTTACGAGCTGTGTACACCTACATCCATTATTCCCACCCCCTGTACACCCATGAAACTGAGCCACCCACATGCAAAGGGCACCTACACCCACTATTCCCACCCCCTGAGCACCCATGAAACTGAGCCAACTACACGCAAAGGGCAGCTACACCCACCATTTCCACCCCCTGTAAAGCCCTGAAACTGAGCCACCCACATGCAAAGAGGACCTACACCCACTATTTCCACCCCCAGTACACCCCTGAAATGGAGCCACCCACATGCAAAGGGCACATATACCCACCATTCATGCCCCTTGTAGACCCCCAAAACTGAGCCACCCACATGCAAAGGGTACCTACATCCATTATTCTCACCTCCTGTGCACTCACGAAACTGAGCCAACCAGATGCAAAGTGCACTTACACCCACCATTCCTACCCCATGTGCACCCACAAAACGGAGTCGCCCACATGCAAAGGGCACTCACATGCAAAGGGCACCTACAGCCACTATTCCCACCCCCTGTACACTCCCGAAACTGAGCCACCCACATGCAAAGAGCACCTATGCCCACTATTCCCATCCACTGTACATCCATGAAACTGCAAAGGGCACTCACATGCAAAGGGCACCTACACCCACCATTTCCACCCCCTGTACACCCCTAAAACTGAGCCACCCACATGCAAAGCGCACCTACACCCACTATTCCCACCCCCTGAACACCCCTGAAATGGAGCCACCCACATGCAAAGGGCACATATACCCACCATTCATGCCCCCTGTAGACCCCCAAAACTGAGCCACCCACATGCAAAGGGGACCTACACCCACTATTCGCACCTCCTGTACACCCATGAAACTGAGCCACCAACATGCAAAGGGTACCTACACACACTATTCCCATCCACTGTGCACCCACGAAACTGAGCCACCCACATACAAAGGGCACCTACAGCCACTATTCGCACCCCCGTACAATCCAGAAACAGAGCCAGCCACATACAAAGGGAACCTATACCCACTATTCCCACCCCCTGTACACCTCCGAAACATAGCCACCCACATGCAAAGGGCACCTACACACAATAAACACAACCCATGTAACACCACCAAACACCACACCACACACATAACCCCATACACACATGCATCACACCAAAGGACATGCACACACAACGTGGACCACTAAACCACACAACCCAGTACCCATGCCTACCCCATGATGAAAAATACATTGCACAATACAAAACAACATACAGGTCAATTAGCTGGCACCATCCCACACAGTGTCAAACACATACCCATACAGGGAACACACCTGGACAAATCACAATCTGTGCAATAAACACCATATAGCACCACACAGACAACCAATATGACCAACCATCAAAACTCCCCACCACCATCGCTCTCACCTGCAAACAGCACACATTATGCCTATTAGCCATTTGCACATGTAAATCAAAATCCCAAATACACCTTGAGCACATGCATGTACAAATTTCACACAAAACATAGTCTACACAGAACCATGACATGCCTAGTGATGATACATGAATCCAGAGAACCATACCACATGATCATGTGGCATAACACCTCAAAAGCAGACAAATGTGACATGATACACACACTTGAGAATTGTAGAAAGCAAATGTCACCATAAAGAAATGATAAAATAACCACAGGAATTCCACATAGCCAAACACATTACTGTAATATAATTGCAAATCATCTAAATAAAATGGTACAAGTCGACCAAAAGAAAGTCACAGGAATTCACCCTCCGAAAACAACATCAGTGATGCAAACAACACAAAAAACATTATACATTCACAGCTGCTGTCGCATTCCTGGAAACTCCAGGTTCAATGGAGCCTCTATTACCGCTTCTACTTCCCGCAGGCATGCCTCTGTGATGTCCCTGAGGGCCTGCAGGGCCTCACAAGTTGCCTGCTCTATTGGTTACAAGCTCTATTGGTTCTGCAGCCCTCCTGCTCCCAGCCTCAATCTCTGCTCGTTATTCCACAAAAGTTATAGCTCTAACCCTTGGTAAGCGGGCAACATTTTTATTTTCAATTTTAATTCCTCTATAGCAGTCTGTTTACTCATTAATTCCCGTCTAGCCACTGGTTAACTTTTTCTTCAGCTCCTATTACGCAATTGTAAAAATGTTTAAATTTCTTTAGTACACAGATTATACAAGCCAAGTTCAAGGTAAAACTATATTACCCTTTGATTTACACACGTGATTTTGGTTGATCACCATTGGCATACTTCTCACTAAATAATTGCCATTTTTTCTTTTCTTTTCTTTTCTCTCTGTTTCCCTGAATGTGATATCCTTTTTCACCGAATGGCGTTCTTCATTGCAAATTATTTTTTTCTTTTTGTACTGTATTGTTCTTATACATGCATTCGGTGTACCTGATTGTTACAATTTTTTATACAATGCAATCTTTGGTTGCTCTTTGGTTGACACACCTTAACTGCTCTGCCTGCCTTGGGTCTGGGCCATTCGTTTGACGTACTATTGACTTTGATTTGATAATTGGTTCTACTTTAACAAATATTTCATACAATTTGTTTTAATGCAGCCTCGAGCAGGAAGCTCGAAACACGTGTCAGGCTGCAACGGTGTCGATTAAAACCAAACAATTTAACCAGCAATTGTGTCTGCTATTACGTGTGTGCGCAGTGTGAGAGCAAACCCATTCTTCTCATAGTTCTATTCCCTAGTGGGTAATCTGGCAGGTTCCCGAGCAAGATCTCAGCCGCAGCCCATTCACACCCACCAAATTTGCCGTCTATGCACTGTATGTACCCTGCATGGGCCTTCTTTTCGCACTCTCTTCCTCATAAAAAACCATGCAGAGCCTTGTGTTCAGGCGCAGAGATGACTGCTTATGTCAACGACTATGTGACAGCTGTACTGAATGTTTTGTGGGACTCAGTTGTGTTCTATGTGATTTAGACGTTTCATCTTTCAAGTTAAATACATGACGTCCAACTGTAATTCTGTAGGTGTAAGTATGCCTATCACAAGTTGATAAAGCCCAGGACGCTTTATAGTGACATATTCCCAAGTGTCTCGTTTTTCACTCTTGATTCATTTAACTTTCCATTACATCCCAAATTTCATTGATGGTAGTAACTTTTCTTGTCAGCGCTTCTGGCCCATTAGGACGTGTGGCCAAATTATTCCTTCTCCTACGCGGCTGATAAGGTGCCTCACTGCTGTCGATGGCCGTTATTAATTTGATTGCAATGCAACGTGTTTATATTGGACAGTTTTTATCAGTCAAGTAGAAGCGCAGGAGGCATGTTTCCAAAGCTAATACACAGCACTGCAATTACTGGCATGCCGCAAGCCATTGATTACGGTGCACGTGATTCAATTTGACATTGTGGGAGTCTTTTGGAACTGATGGTTCAATAAGGCAGCACCGCTGCTATTTCCAGATCTAAGTATTGAGCAAACTTTATTATCATTCCATCGTTCGGAGGGAATGGCGTTCAGAAGCTTAAAGCGAGTGTGTTTTCAAGCTTTATTTTCCATAAAAATCAATTCATCGCAAAACATCAAGTTCAAGCGCTTACAGTATATAACAATATTTATCAGCTAAAAGCTATTTCGTATACATAACCATTATCCCTTTTGTAAAGAACCCCATATGAGTTGTCGTGCAGGGCGCAGGCCGCCGAGGCAAATGATACACGGGAGCCAGTACTGCTAATCAACCTTCTTTATTGAAACACGGGCGGCAACTGCCGCAACGCCGCCCCGTCCCTCCCCTTCCCCTGACGTCACGTCCTGGACATCTCGTGTTCAGCCACAGCGGCGGCCGGCCCCACATAACGATGTGGGCCAACTGACATCTCCCCCCTTTTTAACCTGAGAGGCCCATTGTTTTCTGCTTACCCCATTTCTTCTATGAGGCAAAGTGGTTTCATGAGGCTCCTCTGGGGGCGCCTTGACGGGGCCGGGGTCATCCTTTCCACTTCGGACGTTTCGGGACGCACTTCACTTTCCGACTCCTCGCCGTCCCCATGGTACAGTTCTTCTCGCCTATTGACGTCTTCGCTGTCTCTGTCCCATTCCCACCGACCGCCTTGGCTCAGTATGACCCTTTTGAACTGCGAGCTGTTTCTGGTTACCGTTGAGCAGTCACTCCTCTGCGCCTTGACCATAGTACCTTTCTTGTGTGTCACGACGAGCGGGGGTGGGTGAGAACGTGGCTTCCTCTTTCCGGTTCTTTGGTTGCCTAAGCCATACTTCGTCGCCGGGTTGCATTGGGTTCTCACGAGCCCGTCTCTTTCTGTCCATGACCTCCTTCATTTGAGTCTTGCTTGTCTCATCATTGACTCTGGCCTCTTGCTCTAGGCTGGTCGGTTCTTTCGGTCTCGGGTCCTCTGGTAATCTCGTGGTAACCGGTCTCCGGAATAACAGGTCTGCTGGGCATATCCCACCTTCGTCGCCATTGTAGAGACCCCCATATGAGTTGTCGTGCAGGGCGCAGGCCGCCGAGGCAAATGATACACGGGAGCCAGTACTGCTAATCAACCTTCTTTATTGAAACACGGGCAGCAACTGCTGCAACGCCTCCCCGTTCCTCCCCTTCCCCTGATGTCACGTCCTGGGCGTCTCGTGTTCAGACCGCAACGGCGGCCGGCCCCACATAACGATGTGGGCCAACTGATACCTTTAACACAAAATCCCATATACATATAAACAAAACATTCCTTAAGTTAATATAAAAGCACCATATGTTGTCAATGAACACAATAGACTCTGAACTCCATATTGCACATGCCGGCTAAGGTATTTGGCAACACCATAAACAATACCTGGAGATGCAGTTAATGGATTTGATGTTATAGCTCAGCAAAAAGGTTTTCAGCACCAGTATTTTCGTGGTCTATCATATAATGGACATGTTAACATTCTCTAATTAGTTCATCTTTTATCAATCAATCAATAACTTTATTTCGGCCAGATGACATAAAAGTACATCATAGCACCAATAAACATCATATAAATCATACATCATAACACAAACAAGATGTATGGGAACCAGAATTAACTAGATTGACAACAATATCCCCGAATCCCAGCTGTGTTTCAGCAAACGCAGTTGCCAGTAGGGACTTCTCCACACAAGTTCACAAAAACAGCTGGTTCATCGGTTGTACATTTAACATAGGTGCTTCAACCAAGTGGGATTACCCGGGGACCCTTTCCCTAGGGGGATTACATTTTCAGCAGAGAGCACAGGCCTTCATGGTTTATGGTCAGGGAAGATGTGAACAGTGTTTGGGGTGTGGACATTGATTTCTATTCCACTTTCTTCTGGAGGGTTGGCATCTCTTGTCAAAGCCCAAAATATTGTTAGCCACTGTTGGTTCCTTAAATTCTATTTTTATGGAGTCATACGCTCTTTCCGCCGGAAGGCGCAACCCAGTACATTTTAGGATATCCCACTGGGCTGCAAAAACACATCTCCAAACAGTTTGGAGCCAGTGAGTACATTTGTTCAAAAGGGCCTCCCTGGGTTTGTGGTGGGTTGATGCCAGTTTAGGGACCTTGTATAGGTAAAGTACTCCCTCCATACGAGGCGCTGCCAACTTGATGGTTTTAATAGTTTTGTAGGTATATTTGGGAGTCGTATTCCCAGCTTTCGTAAACATCTTCCTATTTTAATGGTTGTGCTTAATACACCATCTGGGCACCCAGTTAAAGGTGGCATAAAAATCAGCAATATGGGGTGCTGAATACTCGCAGTGCATCTGAGGGGGCTCTTATTAGTAGGACACAAGGACCCGTTATCGGGCAACGCTCTTTCTGGGTTAACAAGATCTTTGGTGCCTCTAGTAAACCCTGACTTGGCCAAGTTATTTCTAGTCATACCTGGACAAGCAACAGGATTAATGGGTACTATTGGCTCTGGGAGATTTGGGACTCCCTCGAGTCCCCCAGAACCAATAAGTGGGTTCCACCTCGATCCCCCATTGCCCCATCCTTCCCATATGCTTCCAGGAGCTGTAGGAGTAAGTTCTTCACTATCACCAAATCAGACAGAACAGAACTGCAGCTGCACCCGTTAGCCAGAGGTGCCCCCTTTCAGACCCAGTCGGTTGTAAATAATGTGGCTGGCTCTGGAAGGAGAGGTGAACAGGAGGGGCTGTTACTACACTGGGTACCACTGTTGGTGTAAATGGGCCTAGTTTCTGGCTCCCTTGTCATTATTGTTGCTATATCCCCAACGCCCTCCTTGAAGGTTTATTCCTCCATTAGCTCCTTGCCATGTAATCTGCTGGTTTGTGCGGTAAGGGAATGGGGTTCACCCATGGTGACCATGATGGGTGCAACTAGGTCTCCCCCTGCACTCATTTCAACTATGTCGGCAGTGTCGCAGTGTCAGGGCTATCAATGCACTCCATCATGCACTGGCTGTGGATCGGCATGTCAAATAATGGGGAGATCAATGTAGGCAATAAGGTCGGGATGGATTAATTGTCATTGTCATCAGTGCCTCCTTCAGCTGTGTGTAAGCGGGAGCCAAGAGTGGGCATAGGCAGGTTCCTATGCAAACCCCCTGACAATATTGGCATTAGTGGATGTTAAGCAGAATCACATGCAGTACACTTTGGGAACACTACACACAATTAAGACTACAAGTGTAAGTACAATTGCACCTTTGGTACAAGCCTGTACTACACAGTAATGTGGTAGCAGTGGCTGAGCAGCCAGACTTAGCTCAAGAGTAAAATGAGCAATACAAGAGGTTACACAAAGGGGCAACAATCACAGTGGTTCAAACAAACACTTACTCAAGGTTTCTTGGTAAAAGAATATACATTTATTTACACAGTCAGTTGGAAAACATTCCACTAGTAAGAACAGCTCAATATCACAATCTTATATACTACAATACATAACCAATCAGTTTCTGAACAAGTTAAGCTCCCCTTAAGTGGGGGCAAAATGGCACTTCAGTTACTTTAAAAAGGGTTAAAAAGACAAGGTTAAAAGAATCAAAGCACAAATACTTTCAGAGGTAGGGCAAATAGTTTCAGTTCACTACAACCAGCAATTCAATTCAATAGGCCTGGGCCAAAGTCAATGGTTCAGAGTCTTGGATAGGATAGCACATTTCTAGTAGTAAACAGTTAAGTCTTTGCCATGGTTTTTAGAAGTAGTTGGTCAGATGAAAAGTTAGATGTCGGTTTAGGGAAGGACAAGCCTTCAAAGTTGGGAAAGTTTCACAAACCTTTACCGCGCCAGAAAGGATTTCTTGACCGCATTTGCACAGTACCTTTTAAATGAAGAAGAGCTGTAGCTGAGGCAGTTGTTCATGGCAGTTCCTGCAAATCTCGCTGTTCCTGAGCTTCACTTGTGGGGACAAGAAGGAGGATGTCGCGAGGTTCCTGCACTGCCCAGGGAAGAGGCCACAAGCTTGGTAAAACGTCGGTTTAAGGTCTGAGTGCCTTAAAAGAGCACAAACTGGTATACTTCTCACTGGCTATCCGGTTTTCAACAGCACTCTGAAGAAAATTCGACCAGTATTGAGACAGTGTTCAGGTGACTTGCAAGTTGGTTGTTCCCACCAAACTCAAGGGAAGAAGTTAACTTTTAAGGGCTTCTAAGTTGCAGCAGTCGTCTTCCTTCAGCTCGTATTCGGTTCTTTTGTTCCAGTGGTCGACTCTCCTTTCCAAGTCCCAGAGACCTGCTTTTAAACAGTTTTCCTCCATTCATTCCAGCCTAGCTGTCACTCACCCAGCAGGGTGGCTGTCCTTGCCAGACAGCCAGCTGGCCAATCACGCCAGAGGGCATTCAGGTCTCCTAGGAGACTAAGCACAGGGAGTTTCGGGCGCCTCCCTCACATCCTGTCCACCCCAGACACTCAGGCGCCAGAGGCCAACGAACAAAGGGACCAAACCTGGTTTGGCGTGCAGAGACAAACACTAGAAGGGCCTTTCCAAAAAGCAACGGTGAAAAAAGTTGCCCGGAATCTGTTTTTACAGTTAGGTCTTGGGTGCCATATTGAAAAATATGGCTACCCCGATTTTTAGCTACCGGTGTTCGCGGTCGGCAAATATCATGGTAGATTGTTCTAAACCACTGCCACCAGCCATTTCAAGAGGGACAGGGTAACATTTGATTGTTACATGAGTGTTTAGACTCAGGGGATGCTAGGCAACCCCTCCAGCACTCTATAGGAAGATAGTGTATGATGGGTCTGTAAATTTAAAAAGACTAGTAAAGTCAATTTAACTTTACATGCTCTGGGAGACAGTAATCAGTCCCAGAGAAGGTATTTAAACCCTGGGGAGTCTGAACGACATCCCTGTGCCACTGCACTGAAGGTGCTGTGTGACACACAAGAAAAAGATGATGCCTATGGAGTTGTTTTAAAACTCCATATCCAAAGAACAAAAAAGTATGTGCACAATGTACATGTGCATGTGTGTATTTGACATGTGTGCCACTGTGATACACCATGGATGCATGTGACACTGACATGTAGGAGGCTGATTGGCAGATGTGACATGGATGGCGATGATATCACTGAGACAGGTGGTGGAGATGTACAGATGCATGTATGTCTGGTGGCGTGTGTGCATGTGTTCTGCACTCCCCGTGTTGCATGTGACGTCAGGCTAACCTTCGGATGCTCATGCTGTTGTATGTGTATGGATGGTGCTGCCTGCTGCAGCATTCCTGTTAATTTGCGCATGTGTGTTGGTTGAAATGATATGTGTGGTGGGCAGTGTGATGCCATGTGTGAAGTTTGACACTGCCACTCATGTGCAACTGTCATGTGTGTATCAGACCATTGTACAGTGCCCTGATGCCTGTGTTCTGTCTCTCCCTGTCTGCAGCATCAACTGATGAAGAGGGCGGAGACGGTGCTGTGGAGCACAGCGGCAGGGGTTGCACCGCCAGCCGGAGACACAAGGCCCAGCTCCCCTCCCAGGTTGTCATCTCGTCGGGGAGTGAGGAGTCTGGTGCCACGTCCGTGGCTGCAGCTGCTGAGGGTAGGTCCAAGAGGTGGAGGTCGGAGGTGGACTCCTCGGCAGCAGAAGGGGCAGCTGAGACCCCCAGGGACCTATGGAGGAAGATGGCACGGAGTCATCCAGGTTAGTGGGGGGTATGGTTGAGGAGGAGGCCGTGGAAGGGCCACACACAGGTTCTGGAGGGGGGATTCCACTGGTGCTAGTGGTGCAGTCTTGGGGCAGGGACAGGAGGCAGCACAGGTGGCCGTGGAGGTGCCTGTGTGTAATCCTGTCCCCGATCATGTGACTGCATCATCCCGCACCAGCAGGGATGCCTTCGTCCAGACCCGTTCTCAGGGAGGGGATGCTCGAACAACAACTGGCCTTCCTCTCCCTGCGGACGTGGCAGTCCGGGACTGTGTTGAGCCTGTTCTGGCTGGGGTGGCATTGCGTCAATGTGGCATCCGGAATGGCGTGCAGGGTTTTCGTGAGGACGCTGCACGTTATTTGGGATGCCTCATTGACCGCGTCGACCTACTAGGACGGGTCACCAGTGCTGGGTTCCTCCGTCTGCTGGACCTTGTACCAACCCCCTCCTCAACAGAACTCCCTATGCCCCAGTCGTCCTCCGTACCATCTTCCGGCCCAAGTATCACCTGGGCACCCTGTGGAGCTGCCTCTGACCCAGTGGCCAGGCTGGTGGAGGACACATCCCTGCCACAGTCAGGAGTCGGAGGTCCAGCAGGGGTGGCCACCCCAACAACTGGACCCCAGCAGGAGGAGGACGTCCAGGCATCAATAGGCAGGGCAGATGCACGGCAGCAGCAGCCTCAAGGTGGAAGCAATGATGGCTTGGGGCCGTCAACATCAGAGGGGCAGGCATCGGCCGGAGGGCAGGAGGACCCTGGATTGGGAGTGTCTTCCATGTGGCAGCGGTTGGGCCAGCAAATAGATGCGGAGAGGCGGCATGTGGAAGAGGCATGGCTCACTATGGTCAGGGCAGAGAACTCCATGCGCAGGGTGCTGAGGCCGGCTGAGTGCCTCGAGAAAATTCGCAGGGAGTTGGAGGTGGACATGGCGCTATCCCTGAGAGACCTCGGGGCCAGGGAACATGCCCGCCTCCAGGACATTGAACAGGAGTTCGATGATGCCCTGGCCCGGGAAATCAACAAGTGAGCCGTAGGACTTGCCCGCCACCATTGTATATAGTTCATTAGTGTTAGGTTTCCTTTCTATTTTTCTTTCATTTGGGGCGCATGGACTATGCCCCACCTTTTTGTATATAGTTATTTGTTAGGTAAGGTATTTTGTAGGTTTCCTTTGGATTGTTGGGCTAATGGACCCTGGATTTTTACATTGTATATATTTCTGGACTGCATTTGACTTCATTGATTTTTTTTTACCCATGGAGCAATGGTTTTCTTTTTTGTTTACCTTTGGATTTGGTTTGATGGACGAATGCTTTGGAGTCTTTTTCATTTGGATTTATTTTGAATCAGCATTCATATTTTTTCATTCATTTTGGACATGCAGCCTTTTGTTTATTATTTCTTTTATTGTTTGATTTTCTTTCATTCCCTTGCTTTTGTATTTAATACATTTTGGTTTCATACTTCATTTGTGTGGTATTCTCTCATTGGTTTCATGCATGTCACGGTGTGGGTTTTCTCATTCACTTGCACCCATTGTGTGTGTGTGACGGACATGTATTGATGTGCATACTTGTCATTTGGGATCTATCATGACATGGGGATTTCAATGTGGGGTGAATGGAATACTTGGTTCGGTGTTTGGACTGGGATGGCGTGGGGTGGGATTTGGGTGGCCATGAGGGCCATGAGTGTGGATCGTGATGACGTGTTGGTGGGGGGACATGGGTCGGGGCCTGCTGGCAGGTGCCCGTCACTGCTGGGTGTATGGGGGTCCAGGGGGACATGAGTCGGGGCCTGCTGGCAGGTGCCCGTCAATGGTGGGTGGGTGGGGGGACATGAGTCGGGCCTGCTGGCAGGTACCCGTCAATGGTGATTGGGTGAGTGGGTGGGGGGACATGAGTTGGGGCATGCTGGCAGGTGCCTGTCAATGATGGGTGGGTGAGTGGGTGGGGGGACATGAGTCGGGGCCTACTGGCAGGTTCCTGTCAATGGTGGGTGGGTGAGTGGGTGGCGGGACATGAGTCGGAGCCTGCTGGCAGGTGCCCGTCACTGCTGGGTGGGTGGGGGAGCAGGGGAACATGAGTCGGGGCCTGTTGGCAGGTGCCCGTCAATGGTGGGTGGGTGAGTGGGTGGGGGACATGAGTCGGGGCCTGCTGGCAGGTGCCCGTCACTGCTGGGTGGATGGGGGTGCAGGGGGATATGAGTCGGGGCGTGCTGGCAGGTGCCCGTCAAAGGTAGGTGGGTGAGTGGCTGGGGGGACATGAGACGGGGCCCGCTGAGAGGTGCCCTTTACTGGGGGTGGGTGGATGGGTGGGAGACATGAGTCGGGGCTCACAAGTGTGCTCACAAGTGCATGGTGCCATGTGAGCTGCCTGCAGGGAATGGTGATGGTTGTAGGGTAGTCCCCTGTGGTGTGGGCTGCCTGCAGGGCATGGGGAGGGTTGTAGGGTAGTCCCCTGTGGTGTGGGTTGCCTGCAGGGCATGGGGAGGATTGTAGGGTAGTGCCCTGTGGTGTGGGTTGCCGCCGGGCATGGGGAGAGATGTAGGGTAGTCCTCTGTGGTGTGGGCTGCCTGCAGGGCATGGGGAGGGGGGAAACTGCTCACCCGGAGGGCCCACGATGCCAAATAGCGTGTGAAACTTCCTGCGCACCCCCGAAATACATGTACCCCGCTCGCACAAGACCTATCGCGTGTGAAACTTCCTGCGCACCCCCAAAAAACACGTACCCCACTCGCACAAGGCCTATCACGTGTGAAACTTCCCACGCACCCCCAAAATACACGTACCCCGCTCGCACAAGGCCTATCGCATGTGAAACTTCCCGCGCACCGCCGAAATACACGTACCCCGCTCGCACAAGGCCTATCACGTGTCAAACTTCCCACACACCCCTGAAATACACGTACCCCACTCGCACAAGGCCTATCGCGTGTGAAACTTCCCGTGCACCCCTGAAATACACGTACCCCGCTCGCACAAGGCCTATCGCGTGTGAAACTTCCCACGCACCCCCGAAATACATGTACCCCGCTCACACAAGGCCTATCGCGTGTGAAACATCCCGCGCACCCCCGAAATACACGTACCCCGCTCGCACAAGGCCTATCACGTATGAAATTTCCTGCGCACCCCCAAAATACACGTACCCCGTGAAGGCAAGCGTCCCCAACCAGCACGATCCTCCCCGCAATGAGAGACAATGACGGACTCTCCCAAGTTGAGAATAAAGCCAAGACAGAGTGCGGGTGAGCTTAAATGGGAGTTTATCAATCAGAATAGGGCATGCAAAGAACTCTGCAAACTCCGAGAGCGCTCTGTCTGACAATAGCAAAGACAGGCGTATATATTTACAAAAAACGTCATAAGAACCTACATACTATAGGGGGCACAAGTTCGATGGGATTGGGTGGCGATGACTAACTATAGGTGCTGCTGCGATGCGGTTGGCTTTGGCTGAAGGACGTCACTGGTCAGCCTCGTGGGCTGGGCTGGGCCTGGCAGGTTGGCTGGGTTCATCCAGGCGGTGTTGTTGTGCCATCGCGGCCGGTGTCAGAGATGAATGTCTTTTCCTGACTTATTTGCCCCGGGCCATGCACACCGCAGTCATTCAGTCATTGCAATATTATCTTCTTTAGTAAATCTTCCAATAGGTTATTCTACAGGTTAATGCAACATAGGAGGAATGCACCTTGTGAGGGGTCTGATGGTAATACGTCAGGACATGGTTACCAGTGTCCTGTTGACCGGGGCAATAGGTCGAGGTGCTAAGCTTCAGGGCCTGGGACGGGCGGTACAGGTCTTTTCTGTCTTGTTAGAAGTTGTTATGGATGTGCCGCTGTGTGTTGTCAAAGTGTTGGGTGTCCTGATTGCACAGGGCCATAAGTCTAAGATGATCCGGTGGGTTGTGGGGTTTACGAGAGGGCGCCTTTGGAAGTGTGTGTTCAGGCAGAGGTTTACTGCTGTGCTGTAAATAATGCAGGTGGCGGGCCGTGGCCTTGGGTGCTGCAGAGGGGGCTACAAATCTTTGAAGCGGCTCCAGTCTGGTTGGGGGAGGTGGAGCAGCGCGGCGCGGGCCTCTGCTCTCATGTTTGGCAGTCTTCGCAGGGTGGGAGAGGGAATGGCCTTGCACATATTCACAAAGGTATCTCCCTCGTGTGTTGCCGACTTTTGGTAAAAACATCACAAACATTTGAACACTCTATAATACTTATTCAAATCACTTTAAAACATGCATTTCAACTTTGCTGGATGTGTCTCGATTATATCCAGTCTGGGCACCTTATTAGTACACTATGTTTTAACAACTACAGTATTTAGTTATATGCGTATACATTTGCAGTAAGTGAGGTAGTAGCGAGGTTGGTGGAGTACATAGAAAGTAACCCGCCACTGTACGTGACGGTGGTGGTACATAAGGGGCTTTAGACATACACACATGACAAGTGCATTCTCGCGCATCCTGCACATGAGCCCTCCGTATGGTTACATTCGTCTTCTCGTGTACTCTAGCAGCATTAGTTCGGTTATGGCGCAAAACCATGGAGTGTAGGTTTCCCAGTGATACATGTAACAAATAGATCCCTGGAACGCTCCTTCATTACTAGTACCCAACTGCAATGGTGTGGGCTCGCCATTGCTTATATCATGGAAGCATGCTTTCTTATGTTTATACATTTTACAGGTTTTTGTAATATAAGAGATTTTGTGGAGAAAAGCATACTTTGCAAGTGGTCTTGGCATTAATATGTAGAGACTTTCTGCCATCTGATGACCATTTTACTGTTCTTTTCATTGCCCAGGCCTGCTGGCCGGGTCATACTGGGAGCGATAATACACTGCGGAAGGTGAACTGTTACAATGTTAGCGTATTACGCTAGCTCATGTCCGTCTTGTTCGTGGGAACGGGCTCGCAGCGGATCTGCCATGGTGCTGCGGCGACAGGGATAACTGAAACTTTCCGAAGGTGGGGGCCGCGCTACAGTGCGCTGAGCTCACACCATCTTTGGTAGACAAAATGGTTTCTGAGGCCTAGCTAAATTCAATACGTGCGGGCATTGTCTTCAGCAGGTGAACCATCCACCACCTGGGCCCTGGTGGTAAGGAGGGGACGCCCGATGAGCCATGGCCCTCACCTTGGGTGGAGGTGTAGGCAAGGGGGGGGTCTTTTGGACCACTCCTCCCCTACATTTCCCCCCTTTCGTTACTTAAGTAAAGAATACTTTAAGTCCTCCAGCCTTCTACATTCTTCTTCGTCCATCACTGCCTCGTCCCATGCAGGTGTGCCTTTTATGGGCATCCATGCTCTGCATACCCCCCGTAAGCTTTCCCCTCTTCTGGCATATTCATCTGGGGTACAAGTTAGGTATATACATCCGCCATCTCCCGCCAAATCTACCCACACCTCCTGGTACCATTCTAGTACACGGGGCTCTCTAATGGTGGTGTGCCATGCTTTATCTATGATATCTCTGTCGTGGTAGATAGGCGCTAGCTGATATCTTGGTGTGTCTTCTGTTCCTGTTTGTACCTGCACTTCCTGCGTGTTTTGTGTTGTCCCACGGGTGTTGCCCATTGTCACCATCATCATTGCACCATTTGGTACTGCGTTAGCACAAACTCGAAGACCCACGTGGCACAGGCAAAAAATTAAAAGGAGGAACACCACAGCTGGCATCAAAAATTTCACAGTTGTTCCAAGCCATGAGGGAACCCAGGAGAAGATGTTATCGAACCATGTACTGTCTTCTGCTCCACCTTCCATTTTCATTTTTTCTCCTAGGTTGTGGACTGCTTCGATCACATGGGACAGGGAGCCATTTTCTGCGTCTTCAGAAGGTACGAAAGTGCAGCAGGCACTTCCTATTTTTCGGCAAACACCTCCATCCATTGCCGTCAACAGGTCCAGGACATACCTGTTTTGCATGGTCATCAGTCGTAAAGCCCTTAGTTCCACTTTTATTACGTTGAACCCTTCTTCAGTGTCGTTTGCCAGTTGAATCAACTCCCAGCGTGTTATCTGGAGCCATTTTGCGTTTGCTATTGCTTGGACATTTGAGACGAGTGAGGCAAAGAATGTTTCTGCTGAGCTGAATAATCGATATTTATCTGGGATCTGAGCCAATAGTTCTGATGATTCCTTTGATATGTAGTTCGATGCACGTCTGTTACGGGTCAGCACTTCCCCCTTGTTTCCGGAAGACAGGACATACATTTGTGACTCCGCAGTCGGCTGGGCTGCACTCTGTTGCATGCGTTCCTGTGTCTTTTTGCTCCCGTCGATGTGGCTTTCTGGTATTACCATTAGGGCTGAGTGCACAGTGGCCATTGAGCAGCTGCCACTCCATGACGGGGGGAGGTGCAGGTATGCCTGGTTGCCGCATACCCAGTACGTGTCCATCAGGGCCGCTGTCCCTTTTCTCAGATCTGGGATGGTGAGGGTCTTGTTACAGTTCTTGTTTGTTCCCATGGAGGCCTTCCCCTCTCCTTTAAAACATAGTTCATAGTCTATTTCGTTCTGTAGTTTGAAAGGTTTTTTAATGGCGGTTACCCAAGTTAGTTTTGAAATGTGTTCCTTCCATACTGGTGTGCATGTTTCTTCTATCCACTGCAATTTCTCTGGTGCCACACCTCTCAGTGCTTCAGCTTTGCACATTACTTCTTCATCCTTCCACTTGTTATCCGAAAAAAGTGTCCCTTGTATTACAAAAAATGGTTCCTCCAGACATACCACCCCTGCCGTCTTCGGGTAGCAAGTTTTCTCGTTCTGTAGCACTCTGAAAGTAACTCCATGTGCCTGGAAGGTGTTCTTAATCCTGCATAACGTGAGATGAAGGAGACATTGGGCATCTATAATTGGCAACTCTTTGGGTACCAACACTTTGGGTGTACCTGAAGCATGAGGAATGAGGGAGCAGACATAACAGCTCTCATTTGTTGTTTGTTTAGCTGTTGCACTCATATCCGCATACCATTTATTTGTCTGGTGGGGGAGTCGTGGGTCTTCCATTTTATCTAGTCCTAACCCGTAGTACTCATCATACCTCCTTCCCCCAGCGTCCCTTTTTCGTCTGTTGTTCTTGTTCCTCATGTACCTCCCAACTTCCTGGGCAAGGGATAAAATAGACCCCCCTTTCTCATTCCCGCCCCCCTTTGCCCATGCATCATATAATATTTTGTGTATTACTAGCAGCTTTTCCTTGTCGTCCCTGACGTTATCTTGCAGGTTGTTTTTTAGTATGGGGGCAGGCTGGCTGGTGGGGGTGTTGTACAACCATGATATGGCAGACGGGTTTCGGTCATTTAAACTGCGGGCATTGTAATTAGATATCCCTGGTGGAGACACTGTGTTGTTTTGCACTCCACCCTGTGGCTCTTTCTTTTGTAAGATGACAGCACTGGATGGTGTGGTATGATAACCCCATACAAGTTTAGTTCCGTCCCATACCAGAAAATCACCTTCCCTCGTATTGGCACTTGCAGTTGCATTGGTCCCAGTAGTGCTGTTAATCCCAGTAGTGCTGTTAATCCCTCCCCCCTCGTTCATCTCGATAGAGATGAACGCTACAAAACAATATGTAACCAGGCCAAACATTAGTATAAAAAACAACGTAATGCACACTGATAATCCACATTCATACGAATATCTGCATCTCTCATGTAATAATTTTCTCATTCTACTAATTCTATCCGTTGCAGGCTGCCCGTTAGATGCCATGGCAGCTCCTGTTTGAGATATAAAAGTGCATTAAGTGCATGCATGTAAACATTTTGCTGGCACCATCAGTGCCAATATATATATATATTGACGGGGAATGGAAGTGGGTAGGGTTGCAGGGAAGGGTATTCACAGATAAGGGTGTAGACACGTCATAATTTGATCACTTCATTGATTGCATATAAGTCTTCAGGACAAGAAAGGAAAAACGTTTTTTTTTTTTTCCAGTAACATCTTAAAAAGAATGCAAGTATACTCATCAGTCATTTTCCCATTCAGGCCCAGCCCTAACACACATACACAAGTCCGTTTTCAGACACTCTGCTCAGTTGCATCGTTTGCTGTTGTCTGTGCCTCCTCATCTACCTCCTCTTGCACATTACTGTATGCTTTTCGTACGTCTGTCAAGTGCACCCAGTACCTCAAGCCCTTTACTTTCACTGCCGTGGGCGTGCAGAACACTACCTCGTACGGGCCATGGAACCGTGGTGCATTCCATCGACGCACAAAACTTCTGACATAAATTGAGTCACCCGGCATCAGCTGTGGCTGTTGTCCAGGCTCCGTGACAGGTCCTGCTGTGTTTCCCCCCTCTCTAGTGAAGGGTGGAGAGAGCTGCTTTGATATCACGCGCGCTGCCCTTGTCAGTTTCTTCAAATAGTCTGTAAACTCATCCCCCAATATCGCAGCGCTTCTGTGTGCATCTGAGTGTTCACGCAGTGGAGAGTGTGCTGTGCACATTCGTCTCCCAGTCACGATCTCGTGCAGGGACAAATGGTGGTCTTTGCTCGGCTGATTCCTCAGCTCAAATAGCGCAAGGGGCAGACAATAAAACCAATTCTTTTTAAGTGAGAAGCATAATTTTGATAACCTGCCTTTTAACAGTCCGTTCATTTTTTCCACTATGCCATTACTTTGAGGATGATAAATCGAACACAACTTGTGTTTTATTCCCAATAATGTAGTGACTTCCTTGAAAAGTTCATTTACAAAATGAGTGCCATTATCTGAGCGAATCACGTCACAAATTCCCCAGCGCGGGAACACTTCCCTCACTAGGAACTTTGCAGCGCTTTTGGCATCAGGCCGTGCACATGGTCCTGCTTCCACCCACCTTGAGAATGGGCATACAACCACAATCATGTATCGTGCGCCATTACACCTTTCCCCCATGTCGGCGTAATCAATATGTAGCTCTTTGAATGGGCCAATGGGTTTTGGAATTGTTCCCCGGAGCGTGCGTAATGTCATTCCCGAATTGTATATTTGACATGTTGTGCATTCCATTGCTAATCGAGATACGTGCTCCTGGAGACAGGGCATGAACCATTCTTCCTGTATTTCTGCTGCAATGTGCTGTTTGGTATTGTGTGCAGGGAAGTGTAGCTGTTGAAACGCAATTTCCAACAACCTTATTGGCATTACCACTTTCCCTGAGTTGCTTTGTCGCCACAATAAGTCTGTTGCCGATTTGCTGCACCCCCGTTTTGTCCACATCAATTTTTCGTCTGCACTAGCTCCTTCCTGTAATTCTAGTATTTGTGATATAGGCATCATGTTGTAGCCTTCTGGGAGCTCTTCATTTATCTTGTGCTGCAACATGTACTCACCTGCTTCATATTTCTGAAAATAGGAAGCCTCTTTGGCGGCAGCGTCCGCTGCCGCGTTTCCCAAAGACACAACGTCTGTGTTGGAGGTATGTGCTTGGCACTTCACTATTGCTACTGCAGTAGGGTTTTGTAGGGCCTCAATTAACTCTTTTAACAATTCTGCATGTTGTACTGGTGTTCCGTCTGCACGTCGAAATCCCCTCCGCCCCATCTCGCTAGACCTCCGTGTACCGTCGTCGTCATGTAAGCTGAGTCTGTGTATATTGTCACTGCAGAACCCTTTGCTGCATGTAGTGCTTCTATGAGCGCAATCAGTTCTGCTGCTTGTGCGGAGTAATGTGATGGGAGGCGGTACTGTACTAGTGTTTCATACTCACCGTCTTCTAACCTCACTACTGCCATACCAACATGTTTTTCTCCCGTGTCCACGTCAATCGATGCAGACCCATCCACGAAGTACACTTCCCCCTCGCTCAGAGCGTTCTCACACACCACTGTGTCCTCCCCTCTTTCTCCTATGTATGTAGCACAATTGTGGTCCTGCAGGTCCTCTAGTGTGCACGCTTCTGTAATAAATGTGGCGGGGTTCACTGTCTTGCATCTCACCACATGGATATTGGCGCTAGACAATATGATCTCATAGGCTGTTGCCCGCTGTGTTGTCAGTGTGCTTTTTGACCTCTCAAGTATTGCAAATAATGAGTGTTCCACAAACAATGTCACAGGGCATCCCATTACTATTGTGGCACTTTTCTCAATCGCGAACGCGGCTGCAGCGAGTGATTGCTCGCACGCGAAATGACCTTGCATCACGGCATCTAAAGTACCACTATAGTAAGCCAAAGGCTTGTGTCCTAGGGACGTCTTTTGTGTCAGAACAGGTGTCATGAGTGTTCCCTTGCAGTGTGAGAATAGGTAAAATTCGCGTCCATAATCAGGGTTTGCTAGCACTGGAGCGCTTGAAATTAACTCTTTTAATGATTGGAATGACGCGCTCATTTCTTCTGACCATTCAATTTTTTTATTCTCCTGTTGTGCTTCTTTGAGTGCTTGTAGTAGGGGTCTCGTGTATGCTGCATAGTCTAATATCCATGCTCGACAATAGTTGCACATTCCCAAGAATTTCTGCATGTCTTTCACTGTTGTGGGTTCTCCTACAGATCTTATCGCTTCTACCCTGTCGGGGATTATTCTTTTTCCATCTTTTGATACCAGCTGTCCTAAGTATAAGACCTCTGTCAGGCAGTACTGTAACTTCTCCTTGTCTACCTTGTACCCCTTGTTGGCCAGTAGAGTAAGGAGCGTTGTTGAATCCTTTCTACATGTTTCTTCGTCTTGTGCACACACTAATAAATCGTCTACGTACTGAATGATCGTACTCTGAACTGGTAGGTTCCCCAGGTCTTCATGCAATATGCGGTTGAATATGCTTGGGCTCTCACAGTATCCCTGTGGTAATCTGCAGTGTTCATATCTCTTTCCCCCCAGTGTAAATGCTGTCAGGTATCTACTCTCTTCGGCCAGGGGGATTGAGAAAAATGCGTTTTTCAAGTCTACCACTGTGAAGTGTGATGCCGCTTTTGGGATGCTGCATAATATTGATGCAGGGTTCGGGACCAAAGGGAACTCTTTCTGTATTACATCATTTAGGGGACGTAAATCCTGTATCATCCTCCAAGACCCTCCCTTTGCTTTTTTGATTGGATAAATACATGTGTTGCATGGGGAGTTTGAAGGCACTATTATCCCTTGTGCTAGTAGTGCATTTATTGTCTCTTTTATCCCTTCTTCAGCTTCACGGGACAATGGATACTGTTTCACTCGAGGTAAAATTGCTCCTTGCTTTAGTTTTATTACCACAGGTTGTACTCCATGCAACAGCCCTACATCATGGGGGCCTGTTGTCCACAAATTATTTGGTACGAGTCTCATGTCATCATCAAAAAATGACGGCGGTGCTCCTACCACTGCCATCAGTTGAGCGGGGATTTCCCTAGCTTGAATCAACATGTCACAAGGCATTGCTATTTCCATTATAATCTCACCATCCCCCTCTGCATCTGAAAAGAGATCCTCGTCTGTTAAGTCTCTTAGGGCGATGTTGGCATCCGTGCACAGTACTGTACGCCACTCACATCCTTCCATATCTAATCCAATCACAGCAATCCTTTTCGCTGATATCTGTATAGCGTGCAGGTCTAGTGATACCACTGACCCTGGTGCTGTGTCGGGGCACACTATGGGGCGGAAGAGGAACTCTGCTGGAATCCTCCACTCCATTTTTCTCAGCTCTGGAATTACTAGGGCCAATGTCTTTAGCCCTTCGATGAATATTTCCTCATTTTCCGGCAACCCTCGTACTTCTTGTGTGGTTGTGTAGACTTGCACTACCGACATTGCACGCAAGGGGCATATTCCGGGTGTTGAACACACTATTCCTCTCTCGGTAAATGATATGGTCATGTTAAGTTTACTCAGGAGATCCCTCCCTAATAAATTTATTGGTGAGTGTTCATAATACAGTAAGGGTGTCTTTACAGTCTTACCCCCCACTGTTACATCCAATGCTTCTGTGTAAGGAACTTCAATTACAGCCCCAGAGAACCCCTGCGTCTCTAACTTCCGGTTAGATAACGGGAACCGGCCCTCTCTAATGCATGATTTCTCCGCTCCCGAATCAACCATGAATATGAACTGCTTGTCTCCTATCTGCGCCCCTACCAATGGTTCCTCTGCTGCATCGTAGGTGGTAGATAGAACTGGACACGCAAGTGTTCTCTGTGGGCTGTCCTATGCGGGGTGTCTCATCGCCCCCCCCCTTGATTAAAGACACTCCCTGAAACCACTGATACGCCGCTATAGGGTGCTGGTGCAGGGCCCCGTTTGCTGTTGTCGCAAAAGGGTTGCCTGGCGTATACTGCATATTGTCATTGTTTTGTAGGTGGCTCTGTGCTCTATACTGGTGTCTCTGTTGTTGCTCATTATTTCCTTGTCCTGGGTTTATCGGTTGCTGTTGTCCCATCGGAAGGCCATATGGGCTCCCCGGGTGAGGATGGCCATAATGTTCTACCTCTTGGAACCCGTTGTTGGGTCTGCTTCTGCACTCCCTAGAGTAATGCCCCCATCTCCCGCAGTTCCAGCAACTTCCTTGTGCACCTCTAGGACCCTGCCATCCATTTCCTCCCATTCCCCCGTACCCCGGTCCACCTCCTCTTCGGCCCCTGTACCCACCTCGTCCCCCTCGAGGGGTCCACTCTTGCCACTGCGGACCTCCGCCTTGCTCCTGCTCGTTCCACTGCCGCTGTCCTGTTCCCGCCCAATTAGTTGCCATCCTTCCTTGTATTGCTATCAGCCCTTCCTCCTCTTCATCTCCCTCCCTGCTGTGTGGGAGCGCGGCTACTGCTGCTGCAACCTTCACCAACTTTGTCTGTACTAATTTTGCTTCGTCTGCCAGTCTTTTCTGCGCCACCTCCTTCTCCCTTTCCTTTATTCGCTTACAATGGTGTACTATTATGCTCTGAATCTCAGGCCATCCCTTTGCTTCAATACCTGCTATCTTGTCGAGCGCTTTTTGCACTTCCTTTGGGAGCCCACTTTTTATAATGAAGTAAAATAAAGATGTCGATTGATACCAGGGCGTGCCCGTTTCTGCTCTCCACATCTCTTGGACCCGAAAAATGTAATCCATAGCCTCCTCCCCGTCATTCATTGTACACTGCATTACTGGCTGCAAGTCTGGTGTATCTGGGAATGTTTCTCGCAAGGCATCCCACACCCTGGCACGCACTGTGTTAAAGGAGGCTCCGTCATGGCGGTCGCAGTCTAATGTTACTCCCGGGAAACCGGCCTTAACCCATACTCTCTCAGCCTGATCCCCCACTGCTGATACGAGCAAGCTCTTCACATCTTCTATTGCTAGGGGTACCCCGGCAGTGTGTTTCTCAAAAGCGTATATCCACTTACTTGCCCCTCCTGATAACGGGGGCAATAGTTTTAATAAATTGGCTTTATCCATCTGAGCCCATGGGATATAATTCGGCCTCCCTCCTCCCCTATGTATCAATGGGAGCTGTAGCTTTCCTTTTGTCGTTTCATCTACACCTGTTTTGGCTGCTGGTGTTCCCAGTGATGCCATTTTCCCCACCCTGTTCCTTAATCGCCCCGTCCACCCATCATCCAGTGTTCCCATTGAACATGTACCATCCACCCCTTCACTTCCCCCTCCCATTGCCATGCTCAACCTGTCGCTTTCTTCTACGTCGTCCCTTATATCACATAGTAGTTCCTCTCTGTCCCCTATAGGCCTTTCTTCATTATCAATACCTCCCTCTCGTGCCCCTACTTCAATTATTCGTGTCGGTTCTTCCTCAATTCTGAACAGTATCTCGCCTTTTTTCCACCCGTCTTCGAGTGTTCTATTCTCACTCGGCGCTCTAGACGTGCGCCCTGATCTTGCAGCATTAAGTGCTGTTTGTTCACATATGTCTTTTATCCTTGAGAGCTCATCTTTCGCTATTGAGAGCCTTGATTGTAAATCATCTGTTAGTTTTTCTATGTCCACCCTTTGTGTACTTGCCTGGGCTCGCTCCCTTGTACTTTCATATGGTGGGGGTGCTGTTGGTCGGTG
Organism: Ambystoma mexicanum; assembly: GCF_040938575.1. Lineage (NCBI taxonomy): Eukaryota > Metazoa > Chordata > Amphibia > Caudata > Ambystomatidae > Ambystoma > Ambystoma mexicanum. The sequence goes on from NC_090924.1 coordinate 970,540,115, forward strand.
GGGTGTAGTAGTTGTCGGGGGAGGCACATAAGTGGGGTCACTGTACCCCTCTGCGGGCACAGGCTTGTTTAATATCGGGTACAAACTTATTACCTCTATTGGTGGTTCTGCATTTAACAATTCTTTAGCATCTTTCTGTATCATCAGTGGATTGTCTGTGGTGGATGGTAGGTCAGGGTTTATTGCTGGTGCTTTAGGCGGTGGTATCTCTTCAAATAACCTCCATAGATCCAATATCTCCCTCCTATTGTGCAACTGCTTCCCCTTGTATTTCAAACAAATGCAGGTGGCCACCATATCCAGAATGCTTTTATCAAATGACCCTCCCTCGGGCCATAACTGGGGTAACCCCTCTCCCTTCAGCTCTGTTATCCATTGGTCATGATATTTCTTAATCCGCTCCGCGTACCCTGGTAGGTTCTTACAAATATGCAATAAGGGTGTTTCGGCCCCCATCTTTGTGCCCTCCTAGTACTTGTGTGTCTCTGTGTGTCCGCTACTATAATGTAGATGTATTACCACTATTATTTTTTGTTTTCTACTTCACATTCAATAATGGGCTCCTTTATGCTCTTCCCCCTGCCTGCACAATACAAAACTGGCTGTACACAGTTTCTATTCTATCCTTTTTGGGGGGGGGCACATACAAGAGCAAACCATCAGTGATTTTGACAATATCAACCCGGAAATCAAAAAAGGTACCCACTCCCTTCACCTTGTCATTTTTGTCTTCAAGAAGCCTTATCCGGCCACACTTACCATGACAATTCAATTACTATGCATTTATAGCCATTTTATACACTCACAGTTCCAAATTCTCTTCTGACGCACACGAGGTGCACACACCTCTCTGTAACACTCTATTCACACTTTAGGCTGCCCTCCCTTTCCTCCCTAGCCGGCTGTCCCTGTCCGTCTTATTCAGATATATTGATGCGTGTATATATATATATATATATTAGGACCTACTCTTCCCCCTTCTAGTAGAACTTTCTGTCTCTTACTTCCCCCTAACGTTTTGTACGGATCTCACCTTTATTTTCCCCCAACCTTAAAGAAAAGAATAGAAAAAAGAAATAGCAGTCACTAATATATTCTCCGTGTCCCCCTTTGCCAGACACTTTTAACTTATTATCCACTTCTTCATATATTCCCAGTACTAGTCAAGATAGCACTATGCGGCACCGCCTTCCACCCCCTTTCGGAGCTAGGTTCCCGTCACTTTTATCTCTTATTCACCTCTTAATCCTAATGGCCATATGCAAAGAAAAAGCAAAGAAAGTCTAAGATGGTCCTTAGTAGACCTACGTGCCCCCCTTTCTACCCCTCCTCGTTCCCTGTCCTAAATTCCCTCCTCCACCCCCTTTATGATCGCTCGCACTCAATACTCACGTGCCCGTCTTGAACCGATAGTCTCCGAAACTGGGTCCGTCCAGGCAGTGTTGCCGTTCGCTCAACAGTCAGCCCCGGCTCCGGCGAGCGGTACTCAAAGGGGATTTTTCAACTGGGATCCCGTACCCTCTCTCTTTTGAGTGCGCACTTCTTAGTGTACCGGTCGCCGTTGGCGGGCAGCCTCCCGGAGCCGGCTCACCGTGCGTATCCCTTTTCGACCGGAGATTCTCGTGCCAAAAGGGGACGGTAATGTTAGGTCGGGAAAAAATAATAATAGTAATGATCACGCTTTCGGGGTCACCACTGAAGGCAAGCGTCCCCAACCAGCACGATCCTCCCCGCAATGAGAGACAATGACGGACTCTCCCAAGTTGGGAATAAAGCCAAGACAGAGTGCGGGTGAGCTTAAATGGGAGTTTATCAATCAGAATAGGGCATGCAAAGAACTCTGCAAACTCCGAGAGCGCTCTGTCTGACAATAGCAAAGACAGGCGTATATATTTACAAAAAACGTCATAAGAACCTAAATACTATAGGGGGCACAAGTTCGATGGGATTGGGTGGCGATGACTAACTATAGGTGCTGCTGCGATGCGGTTGGCTTTGGCTGGAAGACGTCACTGGTCAGCCTCGTGGGCTGGGCTGGGCCTGGCAGGTTGGCTGGGTTCATCCTGGCGGTGTTGTTGTGCCATCACGGCCGGTGTCAGAGATGAATGTCTTTTCCTGACTTATTTGCCCCGGGCCATGCACACCGCAGTCATTCAATCATTGCACTATTATCTTCTTTAGTAAATCTTCCAATAGGTTATTCTACAGGTTAATGCAACACAGGAGGAATGCACCTTGTGAGGGGTCTGATGGTAATACGTCAGGACATGGTTACCAGTGTCCTGTTGACCGGGGCCATAGGTCGAGGTGCTAAGCTTCAGGGCCTGGGACGGGCGGTACAGGTCTTTTCTGTCTTGTTAGAAGTTGTTATGGATGTGCCGCTGTGTGTTGTCAAAGTGTTGGGTGTCCTGATTGCACAGGGCCATAAGTCTAAGATGATCCGGTGGGTTGTGGGGATTACGAGAGGGCGCCTTTGGAAGTGTGTGTTCAGGCCGAGGTTTACTGCTGTGCTGTAAATAATGCAGGTGGCGGGCCGTGGCCTTGGGTGCTGCAGAGGGGGCTACAAATCTTTGAAGCGGCTCCAGTCTGGTTGGGGGAGGTGGAGCAGCGCGGCGCGGGCCTCTGCTCTCATGTTTGGCAGTCTTCGCAGGGTGGGAGGGGGAATGGCCTTGCACATATTCACAAAGGTATCTCCCTCGTGTGTTGCCGACTTTAGGTAAAAACATCACAAACATTTGAACACTCTATAATACTTATTCAAATCACTTTAAAACATGCATTTCAACTTTGCTGGATGTGTCTCGATTATATCCAGTCTGGGCACCTTATTCGTACACTATGTTTTAACAACTACAGTATTTAGTTATATGCATATACATTTGCAGTAAGTGAGGTAGTAGCGAGGTTGGTGGAGTACATAGAAAGTAACCCGCCACTGTACGTGACGGTGGTGGTACATAAGGGGCTTTAGACATACACACATGACAAGTGCATTCTCGCGCATCCTGCACATGAGCCCTCCGTATGGTTACATTTGTCTTCTCGTGTACTCTAGCAGCATTAGTTCGGTTATGGCGCAAAACCATGGAGTGTAGGTTTCCCAGTGATACATGTAACAAATAGATCCCTGGAACGCTCCTTCATTACTAGTACCCAACTGCAATGGTGTGGGCTCGCCATTGCTTATATCATGGAAGCATGCTTTCTTATGTTTATACATTTTACAGGTTTTTGTAATATAAGAGATTTTGTGGAGAAAAGCATACTTTGCAAGTGGTCTTGGCATTAATATGTAGAGACTTTCTGCCATCTGATGACCATTTTACTGTTCTTTTCATTGCCCAGGCCTGCTGGCCGGGTCATACTGGGAGTGATAATACACTGCGGAAGGTGAACTGTTACAATGTTAGCGTATTACGCTAGCTCATGTCCGTCTTGTTCGTGGGAACGGGCTCGCAGCGGATCTGCCATGGTGCTGCGGCGACAGGGATAACTGAAACTTTCCGAAGGTGGGGGCCGCGCTACAGTGCGCTGAGCTCACACCATGTTTGGTAGAAAAATGGTTTCTGAGGCCTAGCTAAATTCAATACGTGCGGGCATTGTCTTCAGCAGGTGAACCATCCACCACCTGGGCCCTGGTGGTAAGGAGGGGACGCCCGATGAGCCATGGCCCTCACCTGGGGTGGAGGTGTAGGCAAGGGGGGGTCTTTTGGACCACTCCTCCCCTACACCCGCTAGCACAAGGCCTATCGCGTGTGAAACTTCCCGCGCACCCCGAAATACACATACCCCGCTCGCACAAGGCCTATCGCGTGTGAAACTACCTGCGCACCCCCAAAATACACGTACCCCACTCGCACAAGGCCTATCGCGTGTGAAACTTCCCGCACACCACCGAAATACACGTACCCCGCTCGCACAAGGCCAATCACGTGTGAAACTTCCCGCGCACCCCCGAAATACGCGTACCCTGCTCGCACAAGGCCTATCGCGTGTGAAACTACCCGCGCACCCCCAAAATACACGTACCCCACTCGCACAAGGCCTATCGCGTGTGAAACTTCCCGCACACCACCGAAATACACGTACCCCGCTTGCACAAGGCCTATCACGTGTCAAACTTCCCACGCACCCCTGAAATACACGTACCCCACTCGCACAAGGCCTATCACGTGTGAAACTTCCCGCGCACCCCCGAAATACACGTACCCTGCTCGCACAAGGCCTATCTAGTGTGAAGCTTCCCGCGCACCCCCAAAATACACATACCCCGCTTGCACAAGGCCTATCGCGTGTGAAACTACCGGCGCACCCCCGAAATACATGTACCCCGCTCGCACGAGGTCTATCGCATGCGAAACTTCCCGCACACCCCCGAAATACACATACCCCACTCGCACAAGGCCTATCGCTTGTGAAACTACTGCGCACCCCCGAAATACACGTACCCCACTCGCACAAGGCCTATCGCATGTGAAACTTGCCACGCACCCCCGAAATACACGTACCCCGCTCGCACAAGGCCTACCGTGTGTGAAACTTCCCGCACACCCCGAAATACATGCAGGCACCCCATCCACCCTGGCCAGGCCCCACAGGCAGCCCACTCACCCTCCCCATGCCCCGCAGGCAGCCCATCTACCCTGGGCCTGCCCCGCAGGCAGCCCACACCACATGGGGGTGCTTTTTCTACGCAATTTACCTGCCGTGAGCGGGGTACACGTATTCCAAGGGGTACGCCAGTACATTTTCACACTTTTGGGTGCCGTGAGCGAGGTGCATGTAGTATTTTCACGCGATTACAGTGTACCAGCCCTGTAAACTGGGACAGGGTTAGCGCGGCCCTTTGTGCTGCATTGGGGATTTCAATGCCTTTTCCTTGCACAAGGGGCGTTCTTGGGGGCGTAACTGGCGCTGCGGGATGTTCTCTGCGCCAGAGCTCAAAATGGCTTGGGAATTCCATGAATACGCAGTGCGCCAGAATGCTGTTTACTGCACACGGCTGGCGCATGCTCCCTCTCTGCGCTGTTCGCGTGCGCTGCCTCTACACTGAAATCTATGAATTACCCCCTTGATCTTTAGTTAATAATAGTCTATCTTTAAAATGTTTTAAAAAGTGGAGTTTTCTTATTTCAGATAAATTAGTACATTCAGTTACAAGGTGAAAGATAGTTTCCTTTTTGCCATCCAGATTACACATCAGAAGTCATAAAATACACAACTTCCTATTGGTTATACAAACTATAGGGCTCTATTACGTGGCCCTCTATAATTGGTTGGCACCCTCATACCCCTCTGTAATATTCCACACATGCTAGCAGCATGCAGGCTGGCCCTCAGGTGCTGGTGGGCTGGTCTTGACCATAGCTTCCCACCTAATTAGCCTGCCATCTATCATCGCTCTTGCCATCTGCCAGTCAATTAGCCCTTTGAACATTGGCCTTGGAATTGTTCTCTGTGCTTGATAATAGAAGGGAGAATAGGCATACTTTGTCTCTTCGTTTTTATACAGTTCAACCCAGTATCTATTTTCATCAGACCATGTGACTGCAGTTCATGTTTCAGAGTTTCTCTGTATTTAAAATACTATTAAATGATTAACCTCTGACATCTTTAATGTTCTCGCTCCTCACCTCAGACAGGAGTTTGTTCTTTTCACACGTTCTGTAGATATTGCATGAACATTCAGGCTCACAGTAGCCTTGACGTCCTGGTCCTGGGCCAGCCAGGTTTTTCTTGAATGCACCTCCGCCATTAAGTTGTTTTCCAACTATGCCACACTGAAAAAGCCTTTCTGTTCAGTGGGTCCAGAATCTGCTAAAGTGCATTGTGGAATCATCCATAGTCCATACATCCCTATGCATATACGTTTGGTGCCTCACCGCAATCTTATCACTACACAGCCAGCATTAAGAATACTTTATTTGCTTGCGTTACTGCGTCTGTACAATTGTAAAATGATTTGCTTTTTCTTCATTGTTACTGTAGCATGAGCATCTTCATCTCGAGCCAGAAATGTTGCTCATCCTTAACTCCTCCTCCTTAGATTCTATAGAATGTCCATGGTCTTCAGCATCTTGATTCTTTTCTGGATGTGTCAGCTTTGTTTTGCATGACGTCACCGATCTTATCTTTTGCTAATTTTTCACACTTCCTCTGGGATTTCATTTAAATGGCCATCATATTGTCGTGAGTGCATGTATGGTTTCCTCAATGGGTATCTTACTTCCAAGATTATTTTCAGTATAGGTGTTCTCACTGGTACTGCACGTGTGTCACACTGTGGTTCCCAATATATGGGTATCATGGGGGCAGAGCTTTGAGTGGGATACTTGGCTTCACCTCCACAAGCATCAGGGAACAGCAGGGCACCACTGTACAGCAAGGGTGTCAGTCCAGGATAGTCCCCTCTGGCTCCTCCAAGAGGTCCCAGTCAGCTTCTATGTCTCCTGGTCCATGTCTCCAATGCAAGATTCGGGGTCTCTCTGCTTGGTTGTTTCTCACAAGAGTTCAGCAGCAGGTTACCTCCCAGAATGAGTGGAAAAATCCCAGTTTGGATGCACACTGGTTTACTTATAGGGCAATTAACATCAAAAATGTGTCATGATTCCTCCGAAAGGGATTGGTTGGTTTGTGCTAATAGGACAAGGAGAAGAGGGGTGTGAGTTAGGAAAGCTATGGGAGGAGAAAGCTTTGTCATCCCAAACTGACATGTGGGCATGTGATGTTCATAACACTGAACATCTATCAATATGGCAAGTACCCTAATTTTTCATATCTTTTCATGTATTGATATATTTTTAAGAACTACATTTTAAGGCAAATCAGATGACGCTAATCTGAAGTCGGCACACCCTTCCAATGCAGAGATATGGGTTTTCTTCATTTACTGAGGAGCCGTATCAGTGAAAAATATGGCACTTTCCATGTTATTTTTGTCCTTCCCCTCAAACCAACTTTCAAATCTCTCGTAATCAAGGGAAGGCCCAAATCAAATTTACATTAATAACTTTAGTTATGTTTATCACACCAACATTGTTTTAGCATGGTTCAATGAGGGTTACTGTCACCTTTAATAAAAGTCTGGAATGACCGTTGTGGCATATACACTGCCCTTTTTATGCAATGATATGTATTTTTCCATTAACTAAACTCCAGGCTTTTTTTCTTTATTTGCTTTCGGTTTCACTTTCCCTTGAGCAGTTGACAACCAGACCTCCCTCTCCAGGATCAGCAGAGGAAAGGTCTTGGAGGTTAAGTTTTATCTTTAGGTGAAATGACCGGCTGCATGTAAATGGCTTTTAAACTCACACACAATGCATTTTACATGCCATTTTATAAGGCACCTGGCAATCTCACAGTTGCAAAAATATATTAATATCACTTCTGGATTGTCCATAAGTATAGGGTAGTTATATGAGAAAACCATGTTCTACCTTTAACTACTCTACCTACCATCTAGCTGATCCGCTCTGCTTCACGGAAGTTTTGGCCCCGCTCGCCGCCGCCTGCAGCTGCGTTCCCATCCGAGTTGGTGCTCCGTGAACAGCTCAACGACACGCCGCCCCTCATTTGGAGAGGGGCGGCGTCGCATTCTAGGTGACGTGCCGGCTCCGGGCCTTCGAGCCTAATCAGTCTCACAACATCACCTCTGGTGCCATAAACCAACTGCAGCAGGGAAAAGACGACAATAATAAGAAAAACCTAAATCGAAGGAAACAAGGAAAAAAAAGCGAATGATAAAGAAATAATGTGAGGGGGTGAGAAAGGGAAGAGGAGCAAAGAGGAGGTGGGAGAGGGAGAAGGAGAAAGGAAAAAGAGAGGAGAAGGAGTAAGAAGGAAGGGAATAAAAAAGAAGGGAAAAAAAGGACATAAAAAGGGAGTGAAGAGCAAAATAAAGAAAGCAAGGAGAAAGGAGGAGAAGAGATGTTTTTTTTATTTCTCTTTCTCTAAAAATAACAGTGAGGAGAATAAACAACTACCCAGCAATATTAACATTTATATCCTTTCAACATATCCTGAAATAGCAATAAGACATCGTACTAGACCTCTTCATCCTATAAAAATCACATTCATATGCCATGCCTATGCTACAACTAAAATCTTCCACAATTACCTCTTGCTCTCTGTCATAGTATGCGTGCGCAATTTAAATTAGCTTGAATATACGCTCCTCTCCTCACCACCTCATCACGGATACCAATGGCTGCTTCCACCTGGACATTATTATTCCATACCTTCTGGCCCCCCTTAACCATCATCTACAGCGTTAACAGCTTTCAACTGGACACCATGGACCTCTCATCAGTATCTGTTTAACCCCCCTTCTCAAGCTTATATTTGCTGCAGCAGTACACAAGAACAGTACTATACATCTATACCTGAATTGGAGACCTCACTATACGCTCTTTTATTCATAGCTTGCTCCTTTTTATTCTCTGTCTTGTCATTTTGGCCTCGTATTATTAGAGTCAGACAGTCTAAATAATATGGATGTAACAATTGCAAACTATCAGACATTACAGAGCCTAAAAGGAATACTTCTAAACCTCTTCATGCTGAGCGTATAATTCCAAAATGCCACAAAATAAGTGTCCATACTACCATCTATGAAACTAACATTATATAGGGCTACATGTGCTCTGAATCTTTGCCTTGGAGCATTGTTCTGTACTCGAGACTCTAAATAATAATAGTCAAAATGGCTGCTAGCAAATCTAATCAAAAAAATGTACCTACTACAAAAGAATCGTCCACCTCTTCAACAAACCTTAAAAGACCTAAAAGTGATTCACCACCTCCACTTGGAATTTTTGATCCTGCCATAGAAGCCATTCTTGCTGAAATTAGAGCACTTAAACCATTAATTGCGACCATAAATAACAAACGACAGCAATTAGATGACACATGGGTGGTATTTGATAACAGAATGGAGGAAGTGGAGAGGAGAGTTGGGGTTGTTGAGGACTTATCCCACAGAGTCGTACAGCTAGAAAAATCCATAAAAGAGCTTCAGTGGCACAATGAAGACTTAGAAAACCGTAGTAGGTGCAACAATCTGCGAAGGTCAGGTCTGCCAGAAGGAACCGAAGGCCCTGACCCTATTGCCTTCCTACAATTTTTTTTTTTTACCAGCCATCTTACATTTACCCCAGGAAACAGTATTCAACATACAGTGTGCTCATAGAATTGGACAACCCACAGCCTCCACTACTGTTATTCCTTTACCCAGAACACTCAAATTTTACCTCCTGGAATACTCTCAACTTCAGCTCATCATATCTACCGCCAAGGACCACAAGTCCCTAATCTGGCATGGAAACAATTATTTATATCTCAAGATGTGGCCAGAAGCACAGCCCAGCGCAGAAAGGTTTTCCTATCGTTTCGTCCTACTCTGAAACAGCTTAACATCCGTACGGGCTATATCATCCGTGCTCTTTCAAGATAACACATGAAGGTCAAACGGCTGTGTTTGAAGATCCTGCTGACCTTAGGATCTTTATTCAATCCATCAAAAATGATGGAATGGACATCTCTGCACCTACTAATGCCTCAACCTCATCTGTCACTTGACTCAGTTACTCGATCTTTGCTTTTCCTTTTTTTTAATTACTTAATGCAATCATTACCCATATGCTATAATATGGTGAGGTGGGCACTGTTGCAGCATCCTTCTTCCACTGAGGTTGTTCTATTTCCTTTTGACAACCCAGTTGGTGTTACTTATCCCTGTTACATCTCTCTTTCCCCTTTCAGACTCCCATGTCCCATTTGATCTCTAGAACTATTCTTGTTACTATGCACATATACTTTCAGTTTGTGATCAAACCCCCTACCCCCTTTCCAGACCCCTGATGTGTTATCCTTCTGTGTCACAATTTGGGTATATATGACTTAAACTGCTTTTCTATGCTTCAGATTGTCATTTTAAATTATAATTATAAGATGTATGTTTATTATTATTTATTTTTCTTTCTTTCTGTTTAAATGACCTACAAGTGTATTACATGGAACATTAAAGGATGTAAGAATCCCATCAAAAGATGTCAAATCCTATCACACCTAAACAAATTTAAGCCATCAATTGCATGCATACAAGAGACGCATCTATCCAACAAAGAGGCAATTAAATTAAAATCCCTTTGAGTTAAGGAGGTTGTCTCGAGTCCTGCTGTTGCCAAAAAAAATGGAGTTGCCATACTAATAAGTAAAAAGCAACCCTTTAAAATTCTGGACCAGGACACTGACACTAAAGGAAGATGGGTTTGTGTAAAACTGGAAATATAATCTACACATGACTCTATCCTAAACATATATGGCCCCACTTTACAAGATCCCTCCTTTTGGACCTCTATCAAACAAATGATACTTAAAAATAACTTTACCAATTTGATTGTATGTGGTAATGTTAATCAAGTCTTTGATCCATTCCTTGATCGCAAATCCAATTGCACGTTTAAGACTAACAAAAACCATAAATCCTTTCTGAGTTGTCTAGCTCAAACAGGATTAATTGATACTTTGAGGTGATCCCATGCTCTTCAATTAGATAATACCTTCCATTCACCCCCTCACAATACACTTTCACGCCTAGATTATATTTTAACCAAAACCCTCTCAGGCTCTATTGTAGACTCCAAAATCTCTAATATTCTTATCTCTGATCACGCCCCGGTAGTTCCTTCTGTCTTTTAGATGTGAATAAAACCACTAGCCGATGGAAACTTAATAATTTCCTTTTACTGGATCCACAGTTCACTCAATCCGTCCAATCATTTACCCAACAATACTTTATAAATAATTAAGATTGGGACACTTCATTCTTAAACAATTGGGATGCATTCAAAGCTGCTCTAAGAGGTCAAATTATGGCTTTCTCAGGTAAAAAAAAGAAATTACAGAAAAATCACTTGAACAATCTTTATTCCCAATTTACTCAAGCTGAGCTATGCTATTATCAAGATTCTAACTCAACCAACCTTTGTCAGGTAATAGCATTACACTTAAAAATAAATAAAGAAATCACAGAACTGGCCGCTGGGACTATACTTAAATATAAAACAAACATCTACCAAACATCAAACAAAGCTGGTACAATGCTAGCCTCTTATTTAAAGGCCAAAAAAGAGAGGTTTCATATTCCCCATATTAAGCATACTCATGGTATATATCATCATTGTTCAGAAGATATACTTGAATGCTTTAAAAAGTTCTACTCAGATCTATATACTCATGAAAGCCCTATCCCTGATGAGAATGTGAAGTCCTTACTCAATAATATTAATCGAACATCATACCCTCGAACGGATCTCTCTCACCTTGACAATGACATTACATCCTCAGAGATCATCAAAGCTATTAACGGATTGGGCAAAGGAAAAGCACCAGGTCCTGATGGACTATGCACTGAATTCTATATCAACCTATCTAAACGTCTAGCTCCAAAACTTAAAACACTATTTTCATATGTTATATCTCAAAAGTCATCATCTGGCTCATTCTCAGAGACATTACTCATTATATTCCCTAATCCAAATAAAGACCCTACAATGCCTAGTAATTATCGTCCCATTTCCCTCCTTAATATTGAAAGTAAAGTTTTCGCAAAGATATTAGCCAACAGAATTGAATCCTCATGCCCTGCTCTTAAAATCTGACCAAAGTGGTTATGTGAAAGGGCACAACATATCCTCTAATGCTAGGCTATTACTTAATGCAATTAACTTAGCTGCTAAAGATAAACAAAGATAGACAAGGTTATGCAGCCATCGCACTGGACGTGGAAAAAGCATTTGACCATGTAAACTGGAACTTTATGTTTCAAGCACTACATTGGCAAGGGTGTGGCGATAATTGTATCCCCCTGGTCAAACTTCTCTATTCATCCCCTAAATCCTCTACAGATCTAAATGGCCAAACATCCTTCTTCTTTCCTCTACTTAGAGGCACTCGGCAGGGGTGACCCTTTTCACCCATACTATACTTTCTCTCACTTGAACCATTATTAGAATTAATAAGATCTAGTAAAAATATCCTGGCCATTCCTGCATGAACCTCATATACTAAAATAGCTGCATATGTTGATGAAATCCTTATTCTTGTTAAGAACCCCAAACTTCACCTACCCAATCTACTTAATGCTTTATCTCAGTTTGGTCAAGTATCAGGTTACAAATGAAATAGAGACACATCAGAAGTTATGCCCTTAAACTCCTATTGCCATAAACATGATATAGATACCTTTGGTCTTAAATGGTGTAGTGTCTCTATTAAATACTTAGGTATTAGATTTGCCCCCACGATCCAAGACACTGTCAAACTCAATACCAAGATCTTGTTAGACATTCTTAAAGATCTAACATCGAAATGGTCCCCCCTTTACCTTTCTTGGTGGGGATGTCGAGATAAAATCAAAATGATGCTTTCCCTTATTGTACTTGATTACTTGCAGCTTCTTTCAGTTCCTTTATCTCTCTCATTCTTCAAATCTATCTACTCTATTCTACTGAACTTTCTATGGGGCATGGGAAAAAGTAAGAGAATTATCTTAACCAAATTAAAGGCACCTTATAAAATGGGTGGGGTCAGAATTCCAGATTTCAAGTTATATCACTCTGCATTTCTTCTAAAACAATCTCGTCACTGGTTTGCGGATCCTGAAATCTCTGATACCCCCACATGGTGCTCTTTGGAAAAACACTCTGCTTATCCATATAAGGTCACAGACCACATCTATATATTTAAACATACATCCATAAATATCCTGGACCCCATTAAAGCATCCGTCTTAGCCCTACAAGCCTTTCTCTTCCCTCATACTAAAACTCCCAATAAATACCTCTCACCTTTAATATGGCATAACAAGAATATTCTGATTAATAACCAGGCCTTAAATCGCAGAGCATGGGTAAAAAAAGGAATTAGATTCATTCAACAAATCATACATGGCCTTTCCATCCTCTCCTTTCAGCACATTTCATCTCAATTTACCATCCCCAAGGCAGACTTTCAGTATTACAACAAATTTATTAATTCCTGCCTAGGCGCACTTAATAACTTCTCTTATGAGACTTTGTCCCCAGATGCCTTCAGATTACTTCACCTCACAATGATTAACGAAGTAAGAGCCTCAAAAGTTTACAACATGCTTACCTCAACATTTGAAGTTTGCTCTATTCGTTATAAATGGGAATATGATTTAGGATGCACATTTGATGATCATACTTGGTTCCGTCTGTTCTCAAAAATCAAAAATATATCTGTTTCAGCTAATACTTCACAATACTATTATTTCTTTATTCACAGAGCATTTATTACTCCAGCTAAACTAGCCAAAGCTATACCTAATCATGATGCTAAATGTTGGTTATGTGGTCTGACTCCTGCTTCATATATGCATATGTTTTTTGAATGGCCTTTTATTTTCAGTTTTTGGCGAGACATTTGGAAGTTTATTAAGCTTATTCTTTCTGTCAATATTCCATTATCCTTTCTAAACGTCTTTCTAGGGAGTTGGGCCATAACAACAAACATCTCCCAGGAGTCTGCCAAACTTTATGATTTATTTGTTAGCATAGCCTTGAAATGCATAACAGCTAACTGGAAAGACTTCAGATCGCTCTCCATCAAAGGATGGTGAAATTCCATCTGTCATATCCATAGAATGGAATTATGTATAAGAAGCTACTCAAATTCAATCCCTAAATACAATGCTAAATGGTTTTTCTTTAATCGTTATCTCAACTGTTTTAATGCAACTGTGCATGGAACCTGAACCTATATACTTACATTTAACCCTATAGCAATCTTTTAATTATCTTACTCACAAGCTGGTCATATTTCATTCTTACAGTTGCAATAATAATCTGATCAAACATCACTTTATATCCACCTTCTCTCCTTACCCTCCTCCCATTCGTTTCCAGTATGTTCTCTGTCTACTAGTTTGTCTCCCCATTTCTTTCTTTTTAAATCTCCCCCAATCAGTACCTTTGCAGACTTTTTATAACTATTGGCTAGTGTATCAACTTGCTCCTATAAACTGTGATCCCTTATCTATGTACAATAATTCAACTGTTCAATGAACATTTCTGGTATAATTATATTCCATTACTAGTTAATATTGTATACTTTTGTTAACCATTTGTTGTAAGCTCCACTTGATGTCTGTAACTTGCGAACATTTGTATAATCATTACTATTTCATACAATAATAACCAATTATTAAAATAAACAAAAAGAAACTGCATTGCAAAGGCCCGGCTACTCATCCCATTGTCACTGAACGGCCAGGTAGTCACTACACTGCCAGAGATTACAATCAAATTCCCATAATCGCCAGATTGCCAAGGATTACTACCAAATGAGTCATACCATTACCAGGAATTGCCAGCAAATGGCTATGCACTCAGCACTTTGGGAGAAAATGCATCTGAATGTCCCCATACCCATGCCTTTGGGAGGGATTGTGATAGAATGCTCACAGGGCACCACTGAGACAGAAGAATTTCACACTGCTGCTCTCTGTTTTATTTTACTTGCCATCGCACTTTTGTTTGGGAGTTATCTGCCATTACCAATTTCCCGGTTCATTTAATAGCTTTTCGGGAACTGATCTAAATATGAACACTCTCTCTGATGTCATGAGCTGTAGTATACTACTTTGCTACAAATAGACTAAAGGCAAGAGAAAAGATGCCGCCAACACGTCATAAACTGTGCTGCCCATGACCACTTAGCTTTACATCACAAATCTGAAAGGGCAAAAAGAATGATATATCAGGAACTATATTTCTTTTCTGTACTTTTCATGTGAACTGGGATAGCATCAAAGACACACAGCAAACGCAGAAGCCTCTTTCCTAGTGGCGTGCACAATGCTCTCCCTTCATGCAATTTATCCCGCTACCATTCAGAACCTCTGCTGTCACATTCCCAAAAGTACTGCTGACAAGAAAGCCTATCTCTGACATAAATATTAGCTCTCTAGAAAGGACAGTCTGTGCATGTTTTCAATGATGCAAACGCAATCCTTTTAGTTTGTGTGCTATTATAAATGCAAGTAAATTAGTTTTGAAGCAATTGAAGTCATGTGTAATACAAGAACTGCCCCCAAGTGTTGCGGTAGGGAATCTTTTAAATTACTTTATATTTAGCGGTGGTTCACAAGAGTGCCAAAACAGGGGAAAAGGGTGGCAGGCCCATGGGAGGAGTCCCTGCAGGGCAGCTTCTTTACAACATAATTCCCAGGGCAAAAACACTAGAATGCACTGGCATATACTGGGACCTACACGCTGCAATCCCTCCCCAACTTTACAAAATCATTGGGATATAAACAAAAGCCAGTTTTATTGACTTGTAATTAAAGAATGTATAAGTGATAAGTAGATACGACAAAGTAGATGACAATATTGTAAACGAGAATTCACTTTCATGATCGCATGGATTTGTTCCTTGTATAAAGAATTATCTCCTAGATTTTGCAGCTGCAAAAGTGTTTATTGGTGTTGCATAATATATATTTGCAATGATTTTGCTCTCAGAGCCAAGGCCCCCTCTTCAGCCATTAAAGCACACAAACATGTTTTAATCAGAAGCCCCGTTCAACAATCAGCACCCTTGCCTGGATCTTCATGCAAACCACACATTTGGAAACAATACATATTTATTTGTATGGTGAATACATTGCAACTAAGAAATCATTTTCACTATATACAACACATAATTGTTAACTTTGTCAATAGTTAGAGTCTAATAAACCATGGCTTTGTTTTTTTAATGGCACACACTGTGAACTGAATCACTTCTACTCCCTAATTTGGTAGAGATTAAAGGAATGGTTCACCCAAAATTTTTATTGCAAAAAAAGATGGGCAATAATAAAAAAAATCGATTGCCACTTTATTTTTAAGTCCCTATGTAAAATGTTCAGAAAATGAAGCTCAAAGGGAAGCACATGGGGCATCCATTTTGTGAAATAGATGCACTAATGAAGGAAAAGCCAGCCAGCTGTAGTAAACAAAAGCTACCACTGGGTGGCTTTTCCTTCATTGGTGCCGGGACTCGGAGGACGGAGACCGGAGACTACAGGCAGAAAAGCTGCAGCTGCATCTCGGTAAGTGCTATTTTTTTTAAATAAAAATAAACACTAGCTGTGGTTTTTTTCTAAGTTTTCCAGGCTGGAGGAGCCCGGAAAACTTAGAAATAAAACCGCAGCTTTAAAAACATTGTGCCTCATTACGACCCAGGCGGTAAGTTACCGCCTGGGTCGTACCCTTACTACCATGGTTTACACCATGGTGGATGGCGGATTAACCGCCCCATTCCAAGGTAAGTGGGGCGGTAAATCCCCATTTCCCATTTTACCCTTCCCCATTCCCCTTTTTGCCCCATAGGGCATAATGGGAGTGGGGAAGGCGCTAATTACGCCACCGTAAATTACGGTGGCGTAATTAGCACCATGGTCCCTTAGCGCCATGGATTTTAACGCCTGCAAAAAGCAGGCGTTAAACTCACCGTGGCGCAAAGGGACCTCGGAATCAGGCGTTAAGGGTCGGCGCCGTTTACGGCGCCGTTAACCCCTTAACGCCTGATTCATAATGAGGCCTATTGTACTTATGTTTGCGGTAGCTTTTGAAGCTACCACACACATAAATACAACGTTATTTTGTTTGAAAATGCTGCGGTTTTTCTTTCCAAGTTTCTCAGGCTCCTCCGGCTCGGAGGAGCCTGAGAAACTTGGAAAGAAAAAACGCAGCGTTTTTGAAACACAACTGCGTTGTGTTTCTTCTGCCGTGGCTATCACATTGGGTCTCCGGTGCTCCCCCAGGCGAGCACCGGAGACCCAAAGTGAAAGCCAAGGCAGCAGAAACACAACGCGGTTGTGTTTCTATGCCGCAGTGTTTCTGCATAAAGCTGTTTTCTCATTTGGGGCTCTCGGGATCCCCACGGGGAGTCCGAAAGCCCCAAATGGGAAAGCAGCTTTAGGCAGAAACACTGCAGCGTTTAGCATTTCAGAAAACAACAGCGTTGTGTTTCTGCCTAAAGCTGCTTTCCCATTTGGGGCTTTCGGGCTCCCCACGGGGAGCAGAAACACAACGCGGTTTTAGGCAGAAACACAACGCGGTTGTGTTTGAAAACGCTGTGGTTTTTCTTTCCAAGTTTCTCAGGCTCTCCCCGAGCCGGAGGAGCTTGAGAAACTTGGCAAGAAAAACCGCAGCATTTTCAAACACAATAACATTGTATTTATGTGTGAGGTAGCTTCAAAAGCTACCCAAACATAAATACAACGTTTTTAAAGCTGTGGTTTTATTTCTAAGTTTTCCGGGCTCCTCCAGCCAGGAAAATTTTGAAAAAAAAACGCAGCTAGTGCTTATTTTTTAAAAAATAAATAGCACTTACCGAGATGCAGCGGCAGCTTTTCTGCCTGTAGTCTCCGGTCTGCATCCTCTGAGTCCCGGCACCAATGAAAGAAAAGCCACCCAGTGGTAGCTTTTGTTTACTACAGCTGGCTGGCTTTTCCTTCATTAGTGCCACAAAAGAAAGCACAGGCGGGCATCCATTTCACAAAATGGATGCCCCCAAGTGCTTCCTTTTTAAAATTTTGAGCTTCATTTTCTCAAAATTTTACATAGGGACTTAAAAAAAAAGTGGCAATCGATTTTTTTTATTATTGCCCATCTTTTTTTGCAATAAGAATTTTTGGGCGAACCATTCCTTTAAGAGGCTGATTCATGGAATAATTTGTGCCGAAAAACAATGTGCCATTCTGCCCACAGATCCCCATTTGTTAAACAGGGATTTTCGGGGCAAATAGTTCCATGAATCAGCCCCTAAATGATTTGCCCAGGATCACATGCTTTGATTAAGTGGTGAAGCTAAAATGTGAGCCCAGGGTGCAAATTTTCTCAAACTTACTTAAACACAATTGCGCATAGACAGTTAACTTAATATAATCATACAAATACGTGGATCTTAAGTAGCTGTAAGCAAAAACGAGTCTTTATGAAGTAATGAAGATTCAGACAAGACTATAGTTCCTGGTATAGGATTATCCTTTAGAAAAAACTGCCAGAAAACACATGTTTCGACCATCAAGGTCTTTCTCAAGGCTGATATATACAAAGGTTCAGAAATAAGTAAAGGAAGGAGATCATAATTAAGTAATATGACCCGAGCGGCGGGGGCATTACCGACTCAGGTAATGCCCCGGGGCCCATAGTTATAGGCCCGAGCGAAGCGATGGCCTTAATGAAGGCCCCGGGGCATTACCAGAGTCGGTAATGCCCCCGCCGCGAGGGTCATATTGCTATTAGTATCCCGGCCTGCAATATTTGCGTGACCGCGGTACTAAAAGCAATTTTTTTCTGTCCCGAAACGCTGCGGCGTTTCGGGACAGAAAAAAAGAAACGGCCAAGAAAATGGCTGCCGCCATGGAAAGGGAAAACGGAGTCCGTTTTCCCTTTCCATGGCGGTCATCGGGAGCGGACGCGCTGGGAACACATGTGTTCCCAGCGCGTCTGCTCCCAAAAAAGGATCAAGAAAAAGGTAAGTGGGAATGGGAGGGAAAGAAAAACAAAAAACGTACCTGCGTCCCCGGCGGGGGACGAGGAAAGCCCAAGCCGTGTGGAGGCGCGGAGCGGGGATGGCCCCGCTCCGAGTCTCCACACGGCTGGAGACTTCCCTCGTCCCCCGCCAGGGACGCAAAAAAGGATCAAGAAAAAGTGAGAGTGGGAGGGGAACAAAAAAAAACGTACCTGCGTCCCCAGCGAGGGACGAGGAAAGTCTCCAGCTGTGTGGAGACTCGGAGCGGGGCCATCCCCGCCGGGGACACAGAAACAAGAGGGTAAGTTGGGGGGGGGCGGGTGGGAGGGAGGAGAGGGAAGGGAGAAAAAAAAATACTTACCCGAGTCCCCTGCGGGGGGCGAAGGCAGCCTCTCAGCCGCGGGGAGGCCCCGCTTCGAGCCTCCCCATAGGCTGAGGGGTTGCCACGACCCTCGCCGGGGAAAAAGGCCGTGGAATCCCGACAGAGGGATTCCCGGCCGGGTATGGACCTGGCGAGAGCCAATCAGAATGCTTGTTTCATTCTGATTGTCTCTCGCCGGGGTACTAATACAATATATGTACATATTTGTGAAACACCATTGAACAATAAATTCCCTTTGAAATGTTAAAGAACCGGTACGTCGCATAAATATCTAAGGACATATATTGTTAAATTAAATTCATACATCACAGTACACAATACTGGATAAATATGTACAAAAATAAATGACGGTAGGAGAGAGGGAGAAGACAATAACAAATAAGAAACAATGGTTATTGTTTGATTTGCATGAGTATTCATATAAGTAGACTCAATACGTATAATTTGCCTAAGTATGAATTTCACTGGGAAAGATTGCCCTAGTGCTAATAGGTAATGGTATTAGCACCAGGGCAAAAATTGCCCTTGTGCAAAAACGCATTATGCCATGTCAAACTGCATCTGTGATGATGCAATGGTGTTCTAATATGTCCCACTGTTTTTGGGAATAGGGAAAACCTTGCCCTAGTGCCAATACCATGCATTTTTGCACTCTGTAATCTGGTGGAACTATGTAATTTGCAACATAACCTAAGCCATATTGACCTCATTTCGTTATATTACAAGCAATCTTTTCTGTTTCAGATGATTTATTGGCAAAATAGGACCAAGTCAAGCAGTTCACAACTGGTACCTGCAGAAGATGTAAAACATTAGTTTTGGGAGTGATAGCCAGAACACTCAAGGAATGTTCGGTTAGGAGCAAGGAAAAACTTTGAAACGTTGGACTACAAGACTTTCACCATCCATTAGCATCCGAGGGAGAGGCGGGAGCCAATCAGATGGCCGAGAACATGGCCCTAACCCAGCAATATAAATTGCATTTTTATAGCCACCTCTGGCACATCTACTGCAGGACTGACATTTTTTGTTTGGTCAGTCCTCTAGTAGCCCTATTCCCTCCTCGCTTAGACAGGGCCAGACATGGGCCTCTGTGTGGGCCTTTTTGAGGGGGGGTGTCTCTCACCTGATGGCTCCCTGATTGGCCCTGAAGAGACAAGCTCTGGCCAATCACTGTGGAGGCTTGTGGGTTCTCAGAGCACCCCGGTGCTTGGAATTGTGCGGCCATGTTGTGGTGTAATTAAGGGCAAGTACACCTCACGGCCCAACTGAGCTACGCATCCAGATACATGTGCTGGGAGATGGAACTAAGTGTATGCCATAATCACGAAAACAATGCAATGATTTCTGAAGCACTCGCCCTTTCTGTAGATGAAAAAGTGAAGTGCAAGTTGGATGCAGCGTAATGTAGATGCAAGCCCTTCAAGGCTTAACAATTCAGGATCAGATCATGCATCAAGCTGTTACCTCGTGTTGAATGGGGCTGTTGCTGCTTCTGCCTTGTCATTGGTAAAGAGTGCTTGCTTGGTAAAGGTAGTTTCCCTTGAAGACGCTAACTGAAATGCAAGACGTGTTAAGTAAAGTCTAATCTTTTTGACTGGCTTGTGCTTCTGTGTCCGTAAAAATGGAGTAACGAGAACAGCCCTCATGCATTAAGTCTCCAGACTCTTTCATTGGATAAGACTTGTGAGCACATAAAATAGATTACCACAAGTAGCATTCATGGATGCAGATTGTAAGAAAAGATGTAAATAAAACAAATGCATAGTGAACACAGATGAGGAGTGTGCAACACATAAGTTGCCAGACACATACCCTGAGCAAATTGGCCTGGAAATGGTGACAAGTGAAAGCGGACATGAAGAGGATAAGCACATTAGGGACTGTCTCTCATTGGTAGTGGGCCTCAGTGAACTAAATGGTAATAAGCGGGCACATGTCTGCTACTCAGTGGATGAAAGTGGAGTTAGCTGACAGAAACAGTGATAGATGGATGACCAAATTATCAAACAGTATCAAATCGGTGTACTTAAGACTTAGCCGGGGTTAGCAGGTCTTTCCTACTACCTGGTGCAAAATTACCATGACAATATAATCGAGGAAAGACGCGTCAGAACTCTTTAGACCTGCAGACTACCTCTATTGTAAATCATAGAACACAGTCCTGAAAATTGTACTTGTTCAATGTATATCAAAATAATACTACAACATTGTAATGTGACAGATACGCAAAATATACAGTGTTAAAATCTAGTACATGCTATGAATTTGTACGACAAAGATAAAAAAATAGAAGTCACTTTCATGTGAAAACAATAATCACACATAGCCCAAGAAAGTCACTACAGTAGATATTCTCAGGACAAAAACACAGTTAAAAAATATTACATCAATCTGTGTTCAAACGTTGGCCAACATGTTTCTGTCCTTTTGATGTAAAACAAATACAGGACATTGTTCAGGGGCTTAGAAGTAAGGGAAGGCATATGTTCCTTAAGATTTGGTAGAAGTGCCATAAACTTCATTAGCTACACATAAAAAGAAATACACTGTCTTAGTTAAATAACTAATAGGATTTTCCTTAAGATTTTACTTAGGCTTGGAGCTTACACCATGTTATAGCATGTATGTCTAAGTACCTGCCAAGTAATCCATGGTACAATTCAGGCGATACAAATTCACCAACCTCTTTACTTTGAATGTGGAAATGTTCAACTGATGCGAACACATTGGCTGTTCTGCAACCCAAAATAATAAAGGGTTTGTTTCAGTATATTATTTCATGATAATGAATCCAACAATCTTTGTCTCATTGAGTGGAAACCAGCGTGAAATGTTTACCTATTTAGGACTCTGGATAGGCACCAGATTATCACACCGGGGAACAGAAAGCAGACAAGTTCAGGTTAGTCTGTTGACCCCCAGGTTGTCCCTCTTAAAAAGGCCCACCCCAGCAGACCACTGTGCCACTTTGCATCACCATTAAAGATCAGAAGTCAACAACTTCCTTCCCAGATTCTTATGCCTCCTGCCTAAGCATGAGCTGCACGCCTCCTCAAGAGGAAGCATAGGAAGAACCCTGTGGAAGATGTCACATGGTGTCATCACTATAGAAAAATAGGTGCATGAATTCCTTAAGGTGGCAGAGACAAAAATGTCACAATCCATGAGGAGCACAGGCAATTGTATCCCCATATCGGCCTGCAGTGAAAAGGATACAGAACCTCCATCACTACTTGCTTTAAGGATGACCTGTTGAAATAGAATTGTTCAAGTGACCAACAGTTTGAGGGATAGTGGAATATAACGTCCCAACACAGCATTAAGGAAGCTGCAGCATCAGTCACCTCGAACACCAAATAAATCAGAGTAAAATTAAAACTTCTGAAAACTGAAGGGGGAGCCACCTTTTCACCACTGGAGAGTTATACTCCAAGTCTATTCTTCTGAAAGAGAACACACAAAAAGAGAAATCAAGAAGTAAAACAAAAAGGGGAAATTGGGCATGCAGTCAACAACTACAAACGGAACCATACTCCCTGGTGGCCAAGTACATTCTTCTGTGCCTTCTCTATGCCCAGATGTCCATCTGTCAGATTGGAGTGTGACAATTCCTTCACCACCTTTGAAATATTGATTCAGTATCATAGGCTGGTAATATTTGGGGCCCTCCAACCTTGGATTTACGTCCAATCGCTACAGGAGTTTATCCGTGTCGATAAAATCAGAGGTCTTCAGGTTTTAGCTCTCGGCTTCTTATAAGCTTGTTCCAGAAAGGAATCCATTTTCTGAGCTTTATGGGCCAATCCTGATTTGGGAGCAATCTGCCCATATGTCCCTTCTAGTACTTCTGCCCATGGCTAGTTCTTGACTAGTGTCTTGCCCAGCTAGATGGAGATGAGGAGGTGGTGGTTCCACCTCATCATCTCCATGTAGGTCACATCCTGATGGTTTTGGTGAGGGCCTGAATGCAATCGCTTTGTCTCGTGCTTTGTCTGGGAATTTAAAGATGGATCCTAACCTGGAGTCCCACAATTAGTATAGATCTTAAGAAGTGGTGTCTTTCAATCACCCAGGCCTCACTTGGTCTTTTCATTGGACTCCCCACCCTGATGTTTTCTCCCTTTTATCAGTTCCTTCAACTCTACTCCCTTTTCTTCCTCCCACTCTCCTCTTTCACTCCTTTTCTCTTCCTCTCTCTGTCTCTATGATGTTCTTCTGTCTACTATCCCTTGCACGATTATAGTCTCCCTCTCCAGTCTACTTTTGTCACGACTCGCTCCCTTCGCTCCCGTTCCCGCCACTTGGGGGCATGTTTTGGGGTTTATTCCCTACTGGACATTTCCTCCAAACCTAATGCTACAGTGCTGTGATGAATTGGGAGCGCTAAAACCTTATTTTCCAAGTTACTTCCCTTCCGGATCCATTCCAGGTTTTTGGCAGCCAGCATGCTACTTTACTCAAATGACTATGCTTCCCAGAATGCCTGGCTCACTGCTTCACCTCCTCCCTTGCAGGACAAGGTTGGGTGGAGGATAGGCAACACCTGTGGCTGCAGGTGCAGCAGGCGGCACACCTGAGGGGTGTGCTCGTTAAGCAGCTTTAAAAGCCTCAGTTTATTTCAGTCCAGCGCTGGTCATCGTTGCAGTGTTCCTGTTGTGACTAGTCCCTTGTTCCTAGCTTTTGTGCCTAGTTCCTAGTTCCTGTTTCTTGTTCCTCCGCCCTGGATTTCGGACTCATGTGCTAAATTGATTTCTGCTTTCTGGATTTCCCTTTCTGTCTTCCTCTGTCTGCAGGCAGCCTTTCTCTGTGCTTTACCCTTTGATGCAGCCCAATTTGCCTGTGTTTTCTATTTCTTTGATGCTGTCCTTTGCTACTGAAAAACCTGATGCATTAGTCTTTCCTTTTTTAGATTTAGTTTCCTGCCTTTTCTCCTTGGATGGGTGGGTAAGGTTTCCTTTTGTGATATCATTTTCCCTGCTCCTGATCCTTACTTCCTATTGGGATCCATGCCATGTTTTCCATTTCACTTCTGCATTTATTTCCCATTTGATTATTTAGGTGTGGGGTGCTGTAGTAACTAGTCCCTGTGTGAATGCCTTTTGTTTTCCTCACTATTTCTTTAATCACAATTCCTACTTGCTCCTTGACTTAGGTCTTAGGTATTTAGTTATCCTCCACCCATTGCTGTTATAGCCTTCTGGTCCTTGTTTGATCAACTGGGTTCGTGGGTTTACTGACATTCAAGTGGTCTTTCCGGTTCTCGTGAGTACTGTTTCTAAGTTCCTTATTCAGTATCATCCAGAGTGTCAGCGCACAGATCCTGTCCTTGCTTGCCCTCTACGTGGGCTTAGCGCTGTCAGTATCTGTAAGAGCATAGTGGGTAAGGAGTTTGCCGACTTTCCTTTCAGTCATAAGGAGGTTCTAAGTGCTTACCCCACATCCCTTTTCATATATAGGTATTTTTGTTTCACTCTATCTGCACTCCTGGGTTTTGGTATTATAAGTCGTGGTTCTTGTGTGCACGTTGTTTGATTCAAGGTTATTCACTGTGCGATTTTGTGCACATTTCCCTTGCCATATTCGCTGCCTTTGTACTCACCTGATTAATCCTGACAGAATGACCAGCCCTAAATTCCCATTGAATATGGCAAGTTTAAGAAAGAAAGGCAGCAAGGCCTCTAACAAATTTGTACAGAAAGCTTCCCCTACATTTACCTGTGACAATCAAATCACTAGTCCTGACTTGAATTAACTCCTTGTCACGAATGGGCATTTACGCGCAGACTATTTTTCCCACAGGATGGCACATCTTACATTGCCTGATCCTAGTTCTGTCTTTTATTCTGATCCAGATTCTATGTCAGCACAAGCCTTAGCAGCAGAAAACAACACACTGTTAGACTTATTATACAAGAGTACCTCTGT
This sequence comes from Ambystoma mexicanum, assembly GCF_040938575.1. Classification (NCBI taxonomy): domain Eukaryota; kingdom Metazoa; phylum Chordata; class Amphibia; order Caudata; family Ambystomatidae; genus Ambystoma; species Ambystoma mexicanum. The sequence goes on from NC_090924.1 coordinate 970,564,971, forward strand.
TGTTGAACCCCATGATTCCAGTTGTGCTTCACCTCAGATTGAACAGTTTCATGGTACAAACATAAAGAATGGAGGGGTTCCTTGCATAACTTCTGTTTTCTACCCTCAGTCTAAAGCATACTCCTTTGCACAAGTACATACTGTAGTCCCTAATGCCAAGAGGTCTAATGTAAATAGTTTGCTTCAGGGAAACACAGACCAAGTTGGTAAGAGAAAGTATAAATCTCAGAACCTGCAAGCAGTAGATGACAATGTACAATCGGTGCACATCCAGATTGCTAGTGCAGGATCCAGCCCTGATGCCACTATGCCTCCCCCTGTGCCTACTGATAGTGATGTACAGTTAATGCAGGGCATGCTAAGAGCTAAGCTTGAGGAGTTAAGACAAGAATTCATTTCTTTACAAGAAGAGAATAAGACCTTGCACTCTTTACTGAATACACCTCAGACTTTATCCGTTGATGTTGATGAAGTGAACACTGTTCAGCCCCTGAGTGCATAGACTTTGGTAAACCATGATATTTGTCAATATGTTAGATCTATTGGGAGTGAAAGTATTTCTTCTAGCACAGCGCTTAATCTGGGCACAGTTTCTGACAATTGTTCTGCTGTTTGTCAGGGATTGCAGTTAGCTGAAGATTTACAAGCCACTCCTTTACCTAAAATTTCCTGTGTAGCAGTTTGCCATAATTCTGAGCTTGAACACATACATGCTTCTTATTTCCAAACACAATCCACAATGGTGACATACACTGAATCAGCTACTACTGTAGGCTTAGGTTCTGGCCTTGATCTTGCTGCTGAGACTGAAGTAGACTTTCAAGTTGATGTGGAAAACGATGCTACCTCTGTGTTCGCTCTTCCTTCTGCCAATTTTTGTCACAACGAACAGTCAGAGACAGTACAGATTTCAGATTTTGATGGACTCATTCCACAGTATACTGAACCAAAAACCTGGCAGACGATTCCTGAACTGTTGATTGTTAATCTGCCACTTTCAGAAGCTAAGACAGAGGAATGGACAATTGACGAAATCCTGATTAACAGAGACTTTACTATGGTGATTCCTCTGGTTGATATTGACTTCTACAAAGGAAGAGACTCTGTGCCATCCACTAAGGAAAGGGACTGCAGGGGTACAGCTCATTCTTTGGTTAATGGTGCCAAGGAGTCAACTGCCCTAAAGGTGTTTTCCATTCCTGAGCCACAAATGTGTCTGTCGACTTCTGGGACTTCAGTCTGTCCTCCTACAACCATTGACTCTTCTATTATCCAGTCCACAGCTCTGCAGTCATCTTTGCCACACGTGTCTTCAATCAATGAACAACTGCCATGTCTGCCATTCACTCAAGAGCCTTCACCATGTACGTGGTCAGTGCCAAAGACCTTGACAAGTTTGTCTTCAGCTAACGAGATGGCTCCAGCTTGCATGCCTTCAACCTCAGAATTTCCTCTGGCATGCCTGTATTCGGCTACAGTGACTCATCCAGCAGATTATCCTTCAGCCATGGAGCCTCCGGTAGCACATCCTGAGTGCATGTCTTCAGTCCCAGAGCCTACTGCTAGTTTGGCTTCAGTTCATGAGAGACCTGTATCCTGCTCAGCCTTGCGGCCAATATCGGAGGTGTACCTGTCTACACTGTCAGATCCTGCTGCATATTCTTCTGCTCCAGAGATTCCTCCTGAATCCCAACCATTTATTACCGATGAACGTCCAGCCTGCCCTTTGTATGCTTCAGGGGGATCACCTGATTGCCTGCCTTTTTCACAAGACAATTCTCCCAACTGCTTGACTGTAGCATTAGAGCCTCCCGAAGATGCAACATCTGAGTCTGAAACTTCTGCCAGCTCTCACTTCAGAAACATCAAGCTGGATCATGACTCGGGAGAGCCTTACATGCGAGGCCATTGGACGTGCCTGGAGTACTACGAGAGGGAGACGGATACCATCCGCCATGGCCCAGTCACCGAACAAGTAGCCAACCAGGATAGCGGGCTGGGTGGTTCGCATCTGGGGTCCGGTTCGGATCAGCCGCTTGACAGCTTTTTTGTTGCCGGATCACGCATAAGCCCGAGGGAAGGGACGGGCACGGCCCCCCAGCAGCAGCACCAGTTGGGTGCTAGTAGCCAAAGGAAGGGAATGACTGCTGCAGTTCAAGATGTGCCTGTTATTGCTCCTGCTGCGAGTGTGCCTGATGTACTAAGTACTGCCTCTATCACTCCTATCAGTATGCCAAACGTCCCTGCGGTTGTATCCCACGTGCAACAAGGTGGCTACACGACTGTCACCGGGAGTGCCAGCCTCGAACAACCCATAGGACTTCCAGGCCTCCAAGGCATGGAACATATGCAGTCAAACCTTAGTCACTTTCAACCACAAGCCTTTTCCCAGATGGATGACAGAAAAGGATCCGAACCTCTACCTCGGCCGCCACCTTCTTTTTCTGAACATAAACATTTCCTGAAACCTGCAGTTTCCTCACCTCTTGCGAGTCCACTCTCGGCAGAAGGGCTAACAGGGCTTCTACCATTGTCTAAGGCATGTTACACCAGCCTGTCTCCCTCCTCAAAGACTTATAAGTGTCCACTCCCAGTGACTGAGCTTCCTGGACCTTCCAACTCTGCTTCAGGTCCTGCAAGTCCTTCATGCCTTTCTTCGAACCATGAGTCTCTTCCTCACCAGAAGCCTGCCTATGACTCTTCTAGACTGCAGCTTGATTCTATTCATTCCAGTCCATCTGCTTTTGCCCACAGGCCACGGTTTCCATTAGGGCCACATCCAAAGACAAAGCGCTCCTATCATAGAAGGAAGATGTTTTGTGCGGGTGACGGTCGCCTGGAGACGGCCGTGGAAGGGGGTATACTGTCACGACTCACTCCCTTCGCTCCCGTTCCCGCCACTTGGGGGCATGTTTTGGGGTTTATTCCCTACTGGACATTTCCTCCGAACCTAATGCTACAGTGCTGTGATGAATTGGGAGCGCTAAAACCTTATTTTCCAAGTTACTTCCCTTCCGGATCCATTCCAGGTTTTTGGCAGCCAGCATGCTACTTTACTCAAATGACTATGCTTCCCAGAATGCCTGGCTCACTGCTTCACCTCCTCCCTTGCAGGACAAGGTTGGGTGGAGGATAGGCAACACCTGTGGCTGCAGGTGCAGCAGGCGGCACACCTGAGGGGTGTGCTCGTTAAGCAGCTTTAAAAGCCTCAGTTTACTTCAGTCCAGCGCTGGTCATCGTTGCAGCGTTCCTGTTGTGACTAGTCCCTTGTTCCTTGTTCCTAGCTTTTGTGCCTAGTTCCTAGTTCCTGTTTCTTGTTCCTCCGCCCTGGATTTCGGACTCATGTGCTAAATTGATTTCTGCTTTCTGGATTTCCCTTTCTGTCTTCCTCTGTCTGCAGGCAGCCTTTCTCTGTGCTTTACCCTTTGATGCAGCCCAATTTGCCTGTGTTTTCTATTTCTTTGATGCTGTCCTTTGCTACTGAAAAACTTGATGCATTAGTCTTTCCTTTTTTAGATTTAGTTTCCTGCCTTTTCTCCTTGGATGGGTGGGTAAGGTTTCCTTTCGTGATATCATTTTCCCTGCTCCTGATCCTTACTTCCTATTGGGATCCATGCCATGTTTTCCATTTCACTTCTGCATTTATTTCCCATTTGATTATTTAGGTGTGGGGTGCTGTAGTAACTAGTCCCTGTGTGAATGCCTTTTGTTTTCCTCACTATTTCTTTAATCACAATTCCTACTTGCTCCTTGACTTAGGTTTTAGGTATTTAGTTATCCTCCACCCATTGCTGTTATAGCCTTCTGGTCCTTGTTTGATCAACTGGGTTCGTGGGTTTACTGACATTCAAGTGGTCTTTCCGGTTCTCGTGAGTACTGTTTCTAAGTTCCTTATTCAGTATCATCCAGAGTGTCAGCGCACAGATCCTGTCCTTGCTTGCCCTCTACGTGGGCTTAGCGCTGTCAGTATCTGTAAGAGCATAGTGGGTAAGGAGTTTGCCGACTTTCCTTTCAGTCATAAGGAGGTTCTAAGTGCTTACCCCACATCCCTTTTCATATATAGGTATTTTTGTTTCACTCTATCTGCACTCCTGGGTTTTGGTATTATAAGTCGTGGTTCTTGTGTGCACGTTGTTTGATTCAAGGTTATTCACTGTGCGATTTTGTGCACATTTCCCTTGCCATATTCGCTGCCTTTGTACTCACCTGATTAATCCTGACAACTTTTCTTTACTCTACTCCGCACTCCACTCAACTATACTACTCCCCACTCTCCCCTCTCAATTGCCACTACTCTCCACTACTTCCTTCTCCCACTACATTCTACTCCATAGTACACTACACTACAACCCTCCATATTCCACAGTCGCCCTCCTTTCCCCCTCCCAATCACCTTTCTCACTCAGCCTCACTTACTCCCCTACACTCCAACTTAGACTCACTCACTCATCTCTCCACCATACACGCACTCTCACACACAAGTACCACTTTCTCTCACCAGCAAATACCTGACATTGCACATACTCTCAATCATCTTCCGCCACGCTCTGCTGCACAATCCATCCTCCACCTAGTCTCTTGGTCTGCCTTTTCCTCCATTGACCTCACCCAAACAACCCACACTGCTCAGTTTCCTGTTTTCCCATTTATGTTCCTCCTCTCCTCCCATTGGTCCTGGCACCTACCTGGTTCTCAAGGACATTCACTCCCTTCTTCTTCCCCTGGGGTCATTTCATACAGGTACAAGGCTTTAAAATGCTTCTTAAGCCTCCCCTTCTCAAATGCTGACAGAGTTCTGCAATGGTAGCCCAAGACAAAACTTAGTCAATCTCAAAGTTCTTATGTGTGTAGTCTGGAGCAACCTGGTTGCTGGTCTGCATTATGTAACACTCCACAGCTGTACTGGTCACTGCCGGCTCTCACTAGTGGGTTGCATGTCCCCTGCTCTGCCACAAGATCTTCTGGGCTATGTAGTCTTGGAAGAGAGGAAAAGGAACACTGATATAAAGTGGTACTTGACACATTAATCCAGGCACAGGTAGAAGGGACAGATACTGGGGCCCTTACAACTCCCTCACCCCACCTCTGGGCCCAGAATTACTCAGAATAAACCCGGGTATGCCCCCTGCTACAGGTTGAGGGAGTTCTCCAACCGCCCTTGACAGGGTCAGTTCCTTGACCGTATCACACTGGGCAAAGATTTCAACCGTGTTTGGCATGCAATCCTAGCACGTTGTAAACTTTATAAACTTTTCTGAATCTCTTATTATTGTACCCCTAAATTCAGTTTTTGGGGAACTGTGAATCTTCTATTAAGAAAGGCCATGTGCATATGTATCTTGTAGGAGCCTTTGTGACACAGGAACATTTTAGTGAAAAGATCTGTGGAGGCCATATGGCTCTTCTTTCATATTACAAAATGCAAGGGAGCTTGAGAGTTTAAAGAACTGTTTGAATATTCTGGGCTATGATATGATGTGATATGACAGTTGTAATACGCCTGTACACAAGTTTTTCTAGGCACGACAAGACAAGGGAGGGAAGTCAGTGGGAGGACAAGGCAAACAATCTTACCAAGCCTTGAGTCATTCAGACCGTGCAAGTGCGACAACACCAAGTGCAGGTGGGAAGGGAGAGGGGGATCATAGGGAGAGGGAAAGGTGACGTGCAATCAGGGCAGCGTTGCTCTGAGTAAGTGCAGCCAGGGTAGCGCGGCTCTGGGTAAGTGCAAGGAGAGAGGCAACTGTAGCGGTTACAGTTACAGCCCCTAAGTGCTCAGAAGGCCTGGAGGCAGTGCAGGGGAGACTGACCATGGAGAAGCATGGTACCCATGGAGACTCTGAGTGTAGCCAAACAACCAGTCAGTGCAGCAGACGGTAGGTCAGCAGGGGAGGCAGAGCGAGAAGGCAGAGGAGAAAAGGATGGTATTGACGCTTTAGGTGGTCCGGCTCAAGTTTGAAAGGGGCAGGGAGGCCATTCTAGAGGGAGGCGCCTGCAGAGGAGAGAGCTCTTACCCCACTCACTTCCTGGAGAAGCGTCTGAACCATAGAGAGTTGGAGATGGCTGAGCGAAGGGCTCGAGAAGGAATGTATTTTGGGAGGGAGAGTTGGATGTAGTGTGGGCCCCCGGCCCCAGATAGCCTTGTGGACGATGCAGAGGGTCTTGAACTTGATCCTTGCAGCCACCAGGAGCCAGTGGAGAGATTTTAGGGCTGGAGAGATACAGTCCCTGGGCTTGAGGCCAGGGATAAGTCTCAAAGTCCTGTTATGGATTAGTTGCAGAGGGCAGAGGGCAGAGGGCAGAGAGTAGAGGAAGGCAGATTGAGAAAGAGGTTGTTGCAATAGTCCAGCCTAGAGAGAACCAGGGCTCTGAAGACGATGAGCTTCTGGAGCAAAGTGAGAAAAGGAAGAATACCTCTGAGGAGGTGCAGCTGGTAGTGGGCCTCCTTCGAAAGGTTCATGATGGTTGGAGAGAAGGGGAGAGGGGAGTAGAAGATGATGCCAAGGTTCTTTGCCTCACAGGAAGACAAAGGAAGAGGGCTCAAGGAGGGCGGCCAGAGTGAGAGATTGGAAAGTGGGAGCTGGGGTCCCAAAGAGAAGGATCTCCGTCTTTCTGGCATTAAGGCAAAGATCATGGGAGGCACACCGATCCTGAATCGCGGCAAGACAGTCAGGAATGAGTGAGAGAGGAGGCTGAGGGGAGCCTGATAGAGAGCTGAGTGTCATCTGTATAACACTGAAAGTTAGAAGAGAAGGTGGAGATCAGATGGGCCAAATGGGCCAAGTAGACATTGAAGAGCCAGCGTGAGAGGGTGGAGCCCTGGGCAACATCACATGTGGAGAGAGAGGACCCCAGTTGGACCTGGGATGGTCGGTACAGGAGGAAGGAGGTCAGCCACTTCGTGATGCCCACGTTCTCACAGAGTCGATTGATCAGGATGGTGTGATTGAATGTGTCAAGAGCAGAGGAAAGTACAAGGAGGAACAGTACAGAAGGAAGGCTGGAGTACAGATTAGAGGGCACATCTCCACAGGTCTTCAGGAGAGCAGTTTCCGTGGCTCTGGCTGCTCTGAAGTCAGACTGATGGTCATGGAGACCACCAACAGATTCAGTTTGGAGAGTAAGCTGGGAGATGGTCAGCTTTTCCAGGAGTTTTCCCAGGAAAGGAGTGATAGAGATTGTGTGATAGCTTGCCAGACAAGTAGGATCGGTAGAAGGCTTTTTAAGGAGGGGGTGTACAAGGGAATGTTTGAGGTGAGAGAGAACACATCCAATGGCAATGAAGTGATTGCAGAAATCGTCCAAAGCTGGGGCGAGGGTGGCAATGTGGCCCTTGATGGTTCTGGAGGAGCACAGGAGCACCTGTTTGGATGACATTTTCATAGATCGGACTAGTCTAGAAACATTGTCAGGTGTTTGTGTTAAGTATGAACATCCGGACAACCGCAAGTTAAAGGAACTGTTTATTTTAAGTTATATTTATAATGAAAGGACCTCCAGCTGCATAACACTACAACCAGGCACACAGGAAAGCAGCAACAGATTCACTTGGAATGCCAACTAAAGTAAACAGAAGCATCATAGCAAAATGGAATGTTCTCTTACAGTATGACATACCTCCATTCCAGGCTACATTGAATAGACAGGGCTGTATTCTTTCCATGGCAATACTTGCTTTCGATTGTTATTGAACACAACATTTAACTTGCTTATATTTCTATATCTTGAACCTACATCTTAATTTACATATATCTATGCCTCATAAAAGCTACACCATAACACATCTCCCTCCTTTATTTTATTCAAAAACATCATCCACCCCTTTTCACAAAAGCAACACGATTCAAGTTCCACACTTGTCCTCCCACTACCCGAATCGCTCCACGCAGCACAGCAATTACCTTTACAGGATCGGAATATAATGCTTCTCCTTTCTTCTTCAACACCCCTTTTTTTATCCTCACCATGTCTCCACATTCAATTCTCAAAGTTTTCTTCCCTCTCCTTGCATTCTCACGTGCTACCCATTCCTTCCTTTTCTTTTTCAAATCTTTGCTCACACCATCTACCACATAGTCACTTTCTCTGCTTCTTCCCAACCATGGAGGACTGACCATCGTGTTCGTGTTTGGTTTACGTCCTCTCATTAACTCGTAAGGGGTTATTCCCGTAAATGAATGAGGTGACATGCGCAGCCCAAAAATCCTGTTCTGGATTGCAACTTTTCTATCACATCCTGTTTCAGTTGCCATCCTAATACTTTCCATGATACATCTATTCATTCTTTCTACACACCCATTCGTCTCCGGGTGATATAACATAGTCCTCTTGTGTTTGATTCCAGACTCTTTGACATATTTTGCAAAACATCCACCAACAAATTGAGGACCATTGTCAGTCAGAATACTTTCAGGGACACCTTCCCTAGCAAATATCTGTTGTAACACCTTTACTGAGTCCTCTCTGGTGGTCTCCCTTACTATACTAAACTCACACCAGCGCGAAAATAGATCAACTAGAACAAAGATACATTTTCCTCTTCCATACCCTAAATCAACTGGGCCCAGGATATCCACTGCCACATATCTTCAAACTCCACCTGTTACTTCTACCTCTACCAGAGGTTGTTGTCTAGCCACTTCTCCTTTTCCAATCTTAGTAAACATAGGACACTCAGCCAGTCTTCCTTCTATGTCCCTATCAAATCCAGGCCACCAATAATCGTTACGTAAAACACTTTTTGTTCTGCTAAAACCAATCTGTCCTACATGAGCTTAATCAGTAATTCTGTTTCGTAACATTTTGGGGACCACAGCACGCTCCCATCTGAATAAAATACCATCTGCTGCACTTAGTTCAATCCTGACCTCCCAAAATGGGACGGTATCTTATTTCAATTCTGTTTTCTTGGGCCACTCACCCGAATCCACATATGTAATAACCAACTTTAAACACTCGTTCTTGTCCATTTCCTCCAACCATTCTTCCTTGGACACTATGCCCTCAGTATTAATGAAAACCATTTCCATTTCAGTATTCTCACCATATGAATCATTTTCATTCTCTTGTTTCCTTAACCTTGACAAACTATCTGCTAGTATGTTTTCTTTAACTGGAATTACTTTAACCACAAAACTGTGACATTGCATACGGGTAATCCATCCGGCAACCATCCTGGAAACCTTATCTAGTCCTTTATTCTCTAGAATTTCTTTAAGTGGTTTATGATCAGTGCACAACATAAAACATGTTCCCCATATACAATTTCTGAATTTCTCCATGGCCCAATAATAGGCTAAAGCCTCTTTTTCAAGGACAGAATACCTAAATTCAGCTCCTCTTAACCCTCGAGATGCATGTGCTATAATCTCTTCCTTTCCCTTATCATCCACTTGAGACAACACTGCACCAATCCCCATTTCGGATGCATTAACAGTGACTTTACTCTGGCGGTACGTATCAAACTGTCCTAATGGTTGTGCTAAATCTATTTCCTTCTTCAATCTGACAAATTCACTCTCACATTTGGACGACCAGACAAACTCACTTCCTTTCTTCAGCAGTTTTTTCAATTCAGTCACCTTACTAGCATAGTTGTGTACAAACTTCTGATAACATTCAGTCATCCCTAGGAATGATCTCAATTGTGCTTTGTCCTCTGGCCTTTTGATATCTTTTATGGCACTTACCAAACTCTCTTTTGGCTTTAAACCATCTGCCGATATTTCATGGCCTAAATATTCAACTTTAGAAATACCAAATTCACATTTTCCTTCCCTTAACACTATGCCATTCTTTTAAAATATCTCCAAAACTCTATGCAGTGTGTTATTGTGTTCCTCTTCACTCTTCCCACAAATCAAAACATCATCCTAAAAACAATATACACCTCTGATTTTTCCAACCAATCTGTCCATAACCTTTTGAAAAACTGCAGCAGCAGATACAAGTCCAAAAGGCATTCGTTTGAACTGGAAAACTCCCTCATAGGTGACAAATGCTGTGAGCTTTCTGCATCGTTCTTCCAATTCTACTTGATGTTAAGCAGAAGCCATGTCTAATTTCGAGAATACCTTTCCTTACCCAATTCTCGAAAGCATCTCTGACAGATTAGGGAGAGGATGGCGATCTACCAATACACACTTATTGAGTTGACGTAAGTCCACACACAAGCGGAGCTCACCTGAGCTCTTCTTAACTACCACTAGTGGAGAAGTCTAGTCTACCCCTCCTGTTCTTTCAATAACACCTAGTTTCAACAATTTCGCCAGCTCCTCTTTAACTCCTTCTCTAGTTGCCAAAGGTACTGGCCTCAATTTTGCAACCACAGGGATACTCCCTTTCCTTAACAAGATTTGATGCTGTATACCTTCAATCTTTCCAACGCCCTCTCTAAATACTTTGGGGTGTTTACTGATGATTGATTCATTCACTTGCAACACTTGTTCAGGACTATTGGGATCTAACTTGATCTTTTGTTCCCTCCACCCAAGTAGAGTAAGACCTCTTTTGGTTACATAAATGTTCCCTTCACATTCCCTGTCTTTCAATTGAAAGCGATTCTTACTGTACCCTAAGAGATCAATGGGGTCGTGATTGTAGCCACCAGGCCTAATATCAGGTTTAAAAAGTCCTCGTACATCCCCTTTCACTACTCTTTCAAACACTTCCTTGGACATGAGTATTATTTTTGATCCTGAATCTGCCATCATCCATACTTCTTTACCATCCACTTTAACACTCGCATAAGGACGCTCACATTCATCATCTTCATTATTCACATCATCAACAGCATTAATGGTATCAGTGATGGTGTTAACAATAACATTATCCACTAAAAAATTCATTCTCATCATCAGAAGACTTCTGTCCCTCATCCTCAGTAACATATAGGACTTTTTTTGAGTGTGTTGATAGTTTATGCAACAATTTGCAAAATGTCCCTCCTCTTGCATTTTGAACAGGTTGCTCTTCTCCCAGGACAAACTACTGAGGCAGCGAAGTGTGTACTACTGGCCCAGCGATAACACAAGCGTTCATCCTTTTCTCCTTTCTCTCCCTTCTGTCTGTAGTTCTTCAACTCTGTTCCTGCTCGATAAGACTGTTTTTCCTTGTCTTTGAATTTCTTTTTATTCTTGTGTTCATTCACATTCAATGTCTCTTACTTCACCTCTGTTGTATCTCTCTCTGACAGCTTATCAATGCATGCCAAAGAATTTTCAATTCTTTTTGCAATGGTTAATACTTCATCCAACGTGGGCTCATCTTTGAGCCATATCTCCACACGTATGTGATCAGAGTTGCAGTGAGTCATGAATTGGTCACGCAGATGCTCATCATTTTGTCCTCGGTTAAAATGCAAATCCAACTTCGCAAATGCACTTTCCAGATCAGAGATGTTGTCTCCCTCACTATCTCTTGCAACTTGTGGCAAAGTCTCAAAAATTCTCTGTCCTTCATAACCTTAGTGGTGCATTAAAAGAGCAAGTTTTCTGTCATTGGAAAACGAATTTCCGCCAGCTGCTTTCAAATAGTGCATGAAACCCTTCTTCCACTGTGCCCATTTGATTTGTATTGTTCCTGGAGTGGCCATAAACATGGGTGGGCCACTAAGATTTGACATAGCCCTGGTGCTATTTGTGAATTATCACTTGTTATGGTGCAGATAAAACTTCTCCCACTTCTCAACTTAAGTGTCTTGTTGTTGCTATTTGGTTCCTGTTATACCAATGTATTTATTCCACTATAGTTTGATGCCTGTGATCACTGAGAACACCTCTCCCTGAGCAAACACATAGGGCAATGTTCTGCTTCAGGTTTTAGGTCCCAGGTCAATTCAACTTTGAATTGAGCACAATGAAGGTAATATTGCGGGTGCTACCTTCTGATGTGTTTCTGAAGATGCAGCCACCAGCGCAAACCCCTAATGCAAAAATGTACCTTCTCTGACAGTACTTGTTTGTTGGCTGTGTCAGCAACGTGCCTGCTTCTCAAAATTTCTCTATGCACTTCCCTATTGCCTAGAGAAGCCTCCAGTGAAATGAAAGTACTACAATGAAAGTACTATAGCGGGTGTTGCCTCCCGATGAGTTTATGATGATGCATGCTCTAATACGAATTCTCACTGTAACAATACATCTTCTTAACTGTACTTGCTTGCACCACTGTTGGCTGTGTCTGCACCGTGCCTGCTTCCAAAACTTTTTCCATGCACTTCCTTATTGCTTAGAAATATCTTCCTGCTCCTATTTGTAACTCAAAATATATGTCTCTTCAATGTCTCAAGCTCCACATGAAACATATATCTATTTAATGTCTCTTCCTCTAGTGGCTGGTTCTCCCCCTTTTCTTACATGTCATCACATGTGTTCTCAATGTTCACCCCTCCACACTCCTCATTCCAAATCAGTCTATTGCTTTGCTTCGCTTCACTTATTGTGCTAAGGCGTGGACAGTAAATGAGAGGGGAAGCCACTTACCAGGCCGCTACAAACGTTCGGAGAACGGAGCGGCTGCTCACCAGTGTGCAGAGGAGGTCCTGACTTGCTTTAGGTTGGCTGGGGGAAGTGGTCTCTCTTCTTTTGCTGCTCCCCCATCAGAGCTTTACTCTGCTTCTGCATCAGGTTCTTGAAAATCCTTGTCGCCAATGTTAAGTATGAACATCCGGACAACCGCAAGTTAAAGGAACTGTTTATTTTAAGTTATATTTATAATGAAAGGACCTCCAGCTGCATAACACTACAACCAGGCACACAGGAAAGCAGCAACAGATTCACTTGGAATGCCAACAAAAGTAAACAGCAACATCATAGCAAAATGGAATGTTCTCTCACAGTATGACATACCTCCATTCCAGGCTACATTGAATAGACAGGGCTGTATTCTTTCCATGGCAATACTTGCTTTCCATTGTTGTTGAACACAACATTTAACTTGCTTATATTTCTATATCTTGAACCTACATCTTAATTGACATATATCTATGCCTCATAAAAGCTACACCATAACAGTTTGTGATGCTGGAAATGCATTGGAGGGACAGGGCCTCCATGTCCTTGTCCTATAGTCCTTTTTCGTGTATGTTCTGTCTTGTTTCCCATGCAGGAGTCCATGTGGGACTCCTGGCAGTGCGGCTATTCCTCATTTTGATCGTGGTGAACAGACCCTTGGGATACCCTTATGGCACCCATGGGTGAGAGTACAAACCTGTACTCCGAGTGTGTGTTTTTGGGCACCTGTGGTTGGCCCACAGAGCAGGGTACGGGCTGGTGGCAGCTCTATGTTGAATTTGACAGGTGATCTGAGTATCCTCCATTTTGGGATACCTAGGCCCTGTCATTGGAATCAGTTGATTCCTGATAGGAGACACGATTGCCCCTGTGGCCTCTTGCTTTCTATTGCCTGTTACTTTGCTTTCCCAAAGTCCCAGGAAGCCCTGACTCTGTCCCTTCCCCCTGACTGGATGGTGTGTGGAAGTTCCATATATGGTATGTGGGGAAGTCCAGGCCAGACTGGCTGGAGCCTTCCCCGTGACTGTATGTTGTGAGTACACCCCTGGGATGGGACCAGGGTGAATGGAGTGTGAGACCAATATGCACTCCTTGTTACGGGTATTTGGTATGTGATACAAAGAATGAGACAGCCCTGCCCGAAACTGGTATGAATGCAGTGTGGAGTGCTGAATGCCAGGGTACTTGTCCCAATACACATTCCTTGTTGTGAGTGTCTAGAGCAGCAGTATTCAAACTGTGGGGTGCGCCCCCAGAGGGTTCCTGGGCCACATCCCTGGAGGGCTGCGAGAGCCCAGCATGAAATGTAAAAAAACAACAAAAACATTTTTTATTTTTTTTAATTGAAAGAAATGGGCAGGGGCGGCTCACATGGTCGGGCTGAAGCATGAAACTGTCTCAGGCACCAATGAAAAAGTTGTAAATGGATATTCATTCCTTTATTCACAGCCTGTTTGAATAGTACCCAAGGGGGTGCTTTGTGTTAAAATGTAAGTAAAATTGTGATATTTAAAGCATATTTATTCAACAACAATGGTCAAAATTACTAACTGCAAAATGAAGTAACTAATCAAACTGGTCCACATTGGCCAAAAAGGTGGCCCATTTTGACTGTCCCTCACTAGCATTTTGCATTTTAGCTGCAGGCATTGCCCTATAGGCCAGTCCGAGCCTGGCGGCTCATCCTTAATGGCGAAGGGGTGCCCACCCAGTGGCCCCCTCACTCATTATGGAGGAGCTAAGGAGCCAGCCCAGTGAAACAATGAGAACTCCCTCAGCTGCTTTTTCCAGCTGAGGGAGTGCTCCTGGGCTGGCTGAACTGTAAAAGGGAAACACTATTTCCCTTTAACAGTTCAGTTTCGTTCCCCAACCGCACATGCTCACTGAGCCATGCACGTGCTGGGGCGTTTTGCTGTGCCAGCATTGCATAGCTCATTGTAAATGCTGGCTGGGGCACTGCATGTCTGTATGTGCGAGGGGGAGTTCCTGCGCCTCCTTGCACATACGGATAGAGCAGCCTGGAGCAGGGCGTTTCAGCACCCACATGCAGGCCAATGCAGAAGGTAGGTTTATGTTTCTTTTTCTTTTTATTTAAACATGTGAATGGATGCGTGTATGCTTGTGTTATAAGTGAGTGTATGGTAATGGATGCTCGTCTGAATGATAGAGTGATTGATGTATGAATGTGTGTGTGTGTGTGTTAGTTTGTTTTGGTCTGTTGAGCTGATTTTGGCAAGTGGTGGATAGAGGGGGGAAGAAGGGTTGTACAACAAAGGCATTTGAAAAATGCCTAAATGCTTTTGTTGCACAATCCCCCTACCCACCTGTCAAAATCAGCTCTCCTTCTGAGGTGCTGTGGAGCCCAGGGGACAGGGATGGTATTTTATTACTGGATTTCTATCATAGATGTCCAGTCAAAAATACCATGCTTTCCCCCTTGGCACCCTAGCACCTTGCATACACACATAATCATGTTGATTGTGTAAGGCCGAGTGTGGCGAAGGGGACAGTGATGGTATCTTTTTACTGGACATCTTTCAGATATCCGGTAAAAATGTAATGCTTACCCCCTGCCGCCCAGCACCAATTGTAAACTGTTTGGCTATTTACCAATTTTAGTATTCTCTACAATGCAACATTTTAACCCATTATTTTTAAAACAAAATTCATGGGGGGAAAACCCCCCAAAATCCCGTTGATTGGTTCGGGCTACCTCACTGCGCTCGGTCACTATGGCATCTTTGGGGGAAATAGTTATGCCCCTCCACTTAAAAAAATCATCAGCAGCCACTGGCCCTCGTATTATGTTGGGAACAGGATGGGGGGAGCCCAGGGACTGTGGTGGGAGCAGGATGGGTGGGAACCACGGGATAGTGGTGGGAGCAGGGTGGGGAGAACCCAGGGTGTGTGATGGGGTGGGGAGAGCCCAGGGACTGGGTAGGAGTGGGATGAGAGAGCCTAACGACCATGATGGGAGCTGGTGGGGGAGCACATGGACTATACTGGAAGTAGGGTGTGTTGATGGCACGCATCACATACTGTCCATTTGCCATTTTTAGGGGGGCCCGGCCAGCCCAAATTTTGCTGAGGGGGCCCTCGCCAAAAAGGTTTGAAGACCACTGGTCTAGAGGGAGGAGAATGGCCTGAATGCACTGTGAGCCTGATTGGCTGCCTGCCAGCATGAATGCCCTTCTGAATGATTGGTTGCTTGAGTGTGACCCAGCAGAGTGAATGAGAGACCAAACAGTATATCTGGGGACCTCTAACAGACGGAAATCGTTCAGAAGCGGAAGTTGATACTTGATGCTTATCCTTGAATCCCACCTGAAAGAAGTAGACTTGCTGCTGCATTTGCTTTGACCCAATCCGAAAGATGTCGAGTTTGTCGAGTACTGATCCGAGAGAGGACCTGGCTAGGAGACCTCTCCCCGAGCTACGAGGGAACATTGTGCAGACCACTAAACCTTCACTGAAGCTCCCTTAAAGCCAGCTGTTGAAAGATGGTCGACCTAAGACGGGGACCGTCACGGAAACCGAAGCAAAGCGCCCGGACATTCCGTCCACCATCGTCAACCAGGGTTGGGAGGAGCGCCGTAACCGCTGGAGGCCCATCGAAGCCGTGTTGCACCGAAGCGGTGACAGCTTCACATTGTGTCGATGACGACCGGACCCACAAAGCTCCATTGATGAACACATTTGAATCCAAGGACTCTCTTGCCAGCATCGCAGAATGTTTTGTCTCACCGGAGAAAGTCAAGTCTGCTGATGCGCCGAGGAGAATCTACCAGTGGGTTTCCTGAAGACCACAAAGACGCTGACGATCCGACACCCTTGCTTGACCAAAGTTCTTCGGTGACTCTTTGCGGCAACTAACTATCGACGCAGAGGTGCACCACATGCCGCGTCCTCGCAGGATGCCCACAACTGATCATCGACGATCACCGCCAGGACAGAAGCTGCTGCCTCGACACCATCAAATCTTTTCATCAACGACTCTCAATGCCAAGGTTCACCTTCCTCGAGGACTATAGATGATCTGTGGATCCTGCCTAAAAGAGGGTCACCCAAGAAGGATCTTTCGATGACCCATCGAAGAAATCTGCTATTCCAGGTACTTTGGGGTGGTAGAACCTTTATAGAAGGAAATAAGACTCATATAGACAATATACGGACTGGGCTTGTTTTATATTTTTATTTATAGGTTGCCCAGGTGGGGGGAACCTCATACAGAACTGTGCCTAGTGATAGGGGCCCAGTATTCTGCCTATTGCTATTGTTTTAACCAACCTGCTTTCCTCCTATGTCATATGCAGAATTGTGACCCACACAATTTTTATTTTTTTTAAAACTGTTAGAAAGGCCATTGAGACCAGGCTCCTGACATTCTTTTAAGTGTGTTATTTGTTCCACAATATCAACTTGCAAGATGGATGTTGACCAGTCAGATAATTTTAACCCTTCAATTGATGTTGAGGAGTTCTTATGTGACAAAAGGGCTTAGATATTTTTGAAATGCTTCTTCTATGTTGCTGGCACTACAGGATTAAGCGACAGGCTTTCAAATTTATCAAGATTGCTGTTGATAATCCTCCAAAAGTTGACCGCTTGTTTACCTTTCAATGTCCTCACGATTTTTAGACTTTTCTGCAATAATCTATTTTGGTTATACCATTTTAGCCAATTTTTGTATCTTTGCTTCACCTTTTTTGCTGTTGTTTGTATCATTATGCATTTCAATTGGGATAATTATCAACAGTTTTCTCAAATTCCTAATAGTTCACCTCATGTTTTGCTGCATGTCTCTAATTAAGGCATCAAACTTCATCGGGGCCTACTTGCAGCCTGATTGTTTTATGCTATACATAAATCATTGACCATTGCAATGCACACTCCAAAACGTTATGTGGGAGCAACTTTGTTCAATTTTCCTATGTATCTGCAATATTCCACCACACACCAATAGCTTTGCTTAATTTGTAAAAGAAATAAGTGCCAGTGCCCAAAGAATCCTGGATCACTAATGCCAGCCCCAGCAGCGCTGCGATGCCAGCGGCCCGGCTCAGTGCTAGATCGGTCCACAACCAGCCCTTCACACTGCTACTGTTCCATGTCACATCTGCTGGCACGGGCTAGTAGTGGGATGGATGTGGAGGGATTACCCACATCTATCTTTGTTTATTTCACAACTTATTTTATTACATGTTTTAAATACCTGAAAGTACTGTGGGATTAACTAGATTTTTCAGGTTGGCATTATCTTGCATTCTGGGAGTTGTAGTTTAACATTAAAACCACAATGATATTCTTTTGGCTTAAGATGTTGCTATACGGATTTACATGCTGTCATGTGGCTTTAATTAGAAATGTGTGTTTTTTGTAAGTAAACTCTACAAGACATTATTACTGTAGACCTTGAAATCCAACTATTTGAGCCAAGGTTTGTGATCCTGGTCAGACCCCTTCACCCCTCGACATCCCATGCTATGACCTAGGATATGGCCACTGGCCACTACATGTCTTTTCTATGTGGGTTCCTATTCATATTGAAGTGGAGGTTATGTGCAGGATAGCCCTCTTATCTTCTGCTTCAGCACCCATAGTGCTGCCTTGCACATAAAGCAGGACAGACACCATGCACACTTCACCGCCTGAAAATGAAGGTCCCGCTGTTACGCAGACGCTCAAGGTGGAAGTTATACAGAAACTACAGAATCTGGGCATTTGATTGGCATGCCTCCTAATTACCTACAATTATTTTAGCTGCCACAAGTGTTCCAGTATTTCCCCCTGCTGACTAGTAGCTTGTGTAACATCTTCTTTCTGCTTTGCACTCAGTTTACATATGGGCCCATCGATTTAAATGTTAGCATTGTCACAGAGAGCCAGATGAGCTTCACCCCATGGGTAAAAATCATTGGTAACGCCAACAGTTTGGGCTTTTGTGTAGGCATGGCAAAGGCACTTGCTATGCACTGCCATAGTGGTATTACCTGGCTATAGATGGTAGTAGGTGAAAAATTGTGCAAATACCTAGGCATCTAATAGTAGTGTCCGGCAAATGCCTAATACGTATACATAAGTCAAAACTGTTAGCTTTGCCATTACTTGTTTTAAACAGGACTTTACTTAAGGACATGCATAGTGCGCTGAAGGCAAACCTGGTTAACACATTTGTATTACAACAGTAGCAGGCCTACAGCGCCAATTAAGTCATTGGTCCTCATTCCGAGTTTGGAGGTAAGTAACGTCCCTTACTGGCATGGCGCAAATAGCATGTCCGTGCTGGCACCAGTCCGCTTATAGAGGACTATTACGACTTTGCAGGCACAAGCTTTGCGCCATGCCAGCAAGGTACCTAGCGCCATGCTGCAAAAGGCTCCCAAAAAGTCCTTAGCGGCATCAAGCTAAGCGCAGATTACACTACCGATATAGTCCAATGCATCATTAGCGGTGACTGTATATAGCGGTGACCATAATTAGCGGACAACGCTATTTACAGTCACTGCTAATAAGCGGAACTGGAAATAGCGTCATTGCACAGGAATGGAAGGAGCACGGTGGCCATCTTTAAAAACACAATCCATTGCCATACTCAGCACACAGGACCCCTGGGACACTGCTGATCGACTGAAAAGTACCTCCCACAAGACAAGAATGCCAAAAGCTCTGAAGAAGGGATCTGCCCGTCTCAGAAAGGAAAGATTTAATCAGGACGAGCTCCAGAGGCGTGTGGACACTTTGCACGAGCATGCAGGCTCAGTCATCAGCAGCAACATGAGGAGAGAAGCAGTGCTGCGTAAAAAAAGAGATCGGGGCCCTTGTTACCCAGAAGGTTAGTGCAGTGGGCAACATACCCCGCACAGTGAAAGACTGTTGTAAGCGGTGGAACGATTTGCGCCTAAGGGCGCGCAACATATTATCGGTCAATCGCACCCACGCCATGGAAAATGGTGGAGGACCTAGTTCACCCATAAAAGTCACCCCGTGGGAGGACACATGTGCAAGCATGATTGGGTCGGAATCCATTGAAGGCGTAGGCGAGATGGAGCGTGGCGGAACGACATCTGCGGATGGAGGTGAGTGTCCAAAGTAAACACTGCTATGCCAAATCTGATGAAAGTCAATGCCAATGTCTGTCCAAAGAGTCACGCCATGGTTGGCCACACACACACTCCCTGTAAAGTAGGCCGAAGCAACTGAGACACATGCTGATGCCTGCTGCCAGGCAAAATCGTACATGACACATACCACACAAAGTCGGAAATTCCACGAGGCACACAGCGTGCATGACCAAAATAGTAAGCATGTCAGACAGCACTGTTCCTGGCCAACATGAGTGACGCCGACATATGGCTGCATTTACCACCCATGTATGAAATGACGTGCCCTTCCCAAAACAAATGCCTATTACCCACAATTGTGTGGATGAGCAATTGTCCCAATGTATGTATGATGCCTATCAAAACAACACTCATGCCGTCCCTCTCTTCCACCCCCACAGGCAGTGAGCATGACAGCGAAGAGCAGGGCACCACCTCTGCACAGGCCACACCCAGTACGAGGTCCCAGGAGGACAGCAACTGTCCGTCAACCTCCAGGAGACAAGCCAGGGGGCGCTGTGTCCCAGCAACCAAGCCACCGCAGATACTCATTGCACCTGTACCACCAAGGCCCGTGGAGGGCACAGCACCACCACACCCCATCCACTGTTCTGCCTGAAGACACCTGTGAGACACCCCATAGGGAGGTGGCAGCCACGGCACCCCTCACAGTGCATGACAGCCAGGAGGAGGTCTGGGGCACCATGGAGGATGATACAATGGATGTGGTCCATACCCCAACCCAAATTGCATCCCCACAAGTATCTTCGAGCGATACCAGGAACACCAACACCCCAGAGCAGTTTGGCCATGACCACACCCAGGGACATCTCATTCCAGTATTCAGTGTTGGGGAGGATGAGCAGGCTGGGCATGACAGCCAGGTTCCCAGCACACCCACAGGTGCACCCGCAGGGCCGGAGCGGGCTGACCTGCTCACTGCACATGAATTTGTACAGGACAACCATCAGGCCAGAGAGGAGTGGTGTACAGATTTAGCAGCACTGGGCCGGTCCTTTACGGACAACACCAACCACCTCTGTGAGGAGGTCTCGGCCCTCTGGCAGGTGCTAGGGCGCATCGCTGATGCCTTGGAGGCAGGTCATCCCGCCCCACAACCTCAGCAGGAGGCCACACCATCTTCCTGCAGTTCCACCCAAACGAGCCCGCTCCGCAGGTGGTCTTGCAGAGCGCCGACGGGACATGCCACCCCCTGACTGTGGGAGTGCCGAGTGAATGTTATGGCAGCCACATGTAGGCTTCGTGAACTCAATGGGACTTGTGTGGGGGAGTTGCGGGGGCAGGGGGAGGGAGGTGGGGATGTGTGGGGGAGTTGTGGGGGGAGTGAGAGGGGGCACGTTGCGGCGGATGCACATATTGTGCAGCATTACACATGCCATGATGATCTTGGCCACCTTCTCATGCCTGTAGAGGAGTGCCCCACCGGACCGGCTGAGGCTGCGAAATCATGCCTTCAACAGGCCAAAGGTCTGCTCGATGACCACACGGGTACGGGTATGGGAACTATTGTAGTCTTCCTCATGCCTGTTCTGTGGGTTTCGGACAGGGGTGAGGAGCCACGGCTTCAAGGGATAGCCAGTATCACCTGTATGAGAGGGAAATTAAGGTAAATGTCAGGGGAATCATGAAGGACAGCTGTACTAGTCACACATGCCTGCAGGTTATCGTTGCCCACATGCACATGTCCCTGGATGCATTGCCACCATTTTCTGTCCCTCCATGTGTCCTGTGCTATGGTCTAATGGTGAGGGTTGCATCTTCAAGATGATACATGGTGTGCACTGCCGTCTTGTTGCACATGCATGGTGTACGCATACAGCTGTGTTAGTGTCAAAATAGTGAGGTGTTGTGTCCTGTGAGATTTACTTAGAGGGAGCGTTGTCCGTAGTCTGTGCAATATTGGGCAATCAGCATTGGCATTCCCATGGTGACATGCAGCACTCATGTGATTGTGCCGGCCCTGTGCCGGACTGTGGATTCCCTAGTAGGTTCAGTTTGATGCACTCCCGGGGATGCTTGTCCTGTGTGGTGATATGCTGGAGACAGCAACAACATGGTGCATATGCACTGCATGGTGCAGGATGGTGTTACTTTGGGTGAGGGTCGCTGATGGGTGGTGCACGTGTTGTGGGATGTGGGGTGGTTTGCTGTTAGTCATATTGTGATAGGTGTGGACCTTACTTCATTCATATGGGATTTGTGTGTCTTGTAAGGTATGTGATGGTTTGGGGCACCATGTTTGGTGATGTGCACATCGTGCAGTTACATCAACATTGGCAGCATGGTGGTGTGTGCATCTCTCCCCCTTTTTCAATGCCATGTGCCAGTCCTGCTACTTACCAAGCAGCCAGGCAAGTCGTCCAGCATGTCGCTCCATGAAGCGTGGTAGTGTGGAGTTCCGCAGGACCAAAGAGTCATGAGTCTATCCAGGATATTGGGCACAACAATGTGTGATGATCTTGTTGGCGTCGCATACCATCTGTACATTGATGGAGTGGTATTGCTTGCGGTTGCGGTACACCACCTCCATGGCATGCGGGACCACCAACTCCACGTGGGTGCAGTCGAGGGCACCTACACAATTTGGCATGCCTGCCAGTGCATGGAAGGCAACTTTTGTATCAAATATCTCCTGGGGAGTCCGTGGTAGGGATATGTAGTCCCTTGTGTGCTTGAGGAGGGCATCATGCACTTGGTTCAGTATCCGTTAAAAAAAGGGTTGAGATATGCCATGCATGTGCCCCAATGTGTGCTGGTAGGTGCCTGTTGCAGGGAAGAGGAGCACAGACACTACCTTCAGTAGAGGGGGGATGGCGGTGCGTATTTCATTGAGACTCACTATGTTGTCATGTATCAGGTCCACTATGGTGGTGATGGTGTCCCGGTCCAGACGGTACAGGGTGTGGATCTGCTCTGGGGTTAGGTTGAAAGGACTGGCTCTGATGCGAGGGACTGAGGCTGCCGGCGTGGCAACGGTGGCTGCACTGGTGGGGCATGCTGGGCCTGTCTCATTCTCCTCCTGTGTCTCCCCTGTGGTGGCGGCTGTTGTTGTAGTTGTTGTTGTTGATGTTATGGCAATGCAAGCAAAGTCCTCCAGCTCCAGTAATGCTACTACTATTGGGATCATCTTGGATTGGGAGGGGATGTGGTATGTGGGTGTGCTCCTTTTGTACTGGGACAGACTACATTGCCTCGACCTGTGCTGATTGTGTAACGGTAGGTCGGCGATGCCGGTATTTACGGCATGCCTGTAAGCACTTTTTCCGACATTCATGAGGCCGTTATTTGCATCTCTGTCTCACTTGGGATCTGCTCCAGTTTACGGCATGCTGCTAATGACGGCATTGGTGGGTCGCATGCGCGCGCCCAGACCGTTATTAACTACTCTGTACTTTCCGATGCCGTTAAAAGTGGCCTGGTAGGTCAGAATGTCTCGTAGCGGTAATCGATGCCGGTATTCCTTTACCGGCATCGTTTTATCCTTAGCACCATCCTCGGAATGACCGCCATGAACTCTAAGAAGAAATGGCAAGCACTTCAATTGCAAAGTTCAATGGTAAGGCTCCATTAAAGCAGGCTCAAAGAGTTCCAATGAGGTGGTGTTTTCAGCGAGCAGGGACGCCGACCCACTGAGTTATCACACTTGCCATGGCATCTCATCATTTACATACATAGAAGGTTACAGGGGCAATCCAGTGTCAGCATCTATTCTAAACCGAGTGCGTGTTGCATTTCGACATCAGCTCAATGTTTTAAAGAAAAAAACAATTGCATGTTCGTTCCCATGTCTCCCTAAACCATGTCCGCGTACATAAATTCATGAGTTTAAGGTTGAGAACGTACTTAGCACAATGCTATTCAATTAACATATTTCTGTTTATTTGTTTATTGCTATTCTCATCTGTGCATGTTTCTTTAGAAATGCTGCAGCCAAACCCCAGCAAGGCAAGCACCTCATATGAGCATAGATGTGTTTTGGGAGGGGGAGGCTGGGGCGCTCTTAAAACAATCAAGGAATACTGTACTCCAGGATGCAAACAATGTGCTTCTGTTGCACACCGTGAAGCACCCACCAGCTAAGCAGCGCTTTACAAAAGCCACACGTCTAAACGAATAGCAAAGCACTGGATCAGTGCACATGGGGGTGAGGGTAAAGTGCCATTCGCTGCATCCATCCACCCTCCTGCCACATCCTGTGCACACAGCCTCCTCCACAGTGAGGCAATTGCCTGTGGAACTATCATGAAGTGCAGAAATGTTGCATCCAGAACCACTTACTAATTAAGCAAAAATAGACGGGAGCGCTTGTTAGATGACTATCTGCAGTTCAACTGCAGTGTTAGCCAAGAGATATTTTGAAACACATACCTTATGAAAATTAAACTGTAATATGTTTTACAGACTGTGTATCGCATTAATTTAGCATTTATTACCATTGCAAATAATTTCTAGAGAAAACAAAAACACAGACCTGTGACACACGACGCTCCCTCATCACTGTCTGGAATGAAAACCCTTCGCTGGAACACATCAACGACGGACCCTTCATCGACGGGAACTCGTCACGAACAGAGCAGAGGTCAAAGCGCAAACCTACCCCCTCACATAGATGGGCTCCCAATGCCCAGTCTCCTTCATGAAGCAGGGCTGCAAACTGCTCTGCTTGTCGCTGACTTTCTCCCCCTGTCTCTGTGCAGCTCTGTGCTCGGCACCGCCCGTCAAGGGCGGGCGAGCAGTTTCAGGATGTTACTTTTTCAACAAAACACGGAGCGTGAGACCGGCCCAGGCTTGGGCTTGAAACCTGGCCCCTCGCTCGCCTCTAAGGATTTCGGATCGGCCACGGGCCAATCCAACCCTGTAGCTGGGGCACTGTCAACATGGCCTCGGTGAGCGTTTGCACTCATCAAAGAAAGTGAACTTTTACGTGTTATCTTTCTTTGATGAATGTCTTCATCCCCTGGGCACTGCAGCGCAGCGAGCCGTGATGAAGGGCCAGAAAGAGTTCCGGTGCCAAAAAAACTGTGCCGGTGTTGCCCACTGGCAAACACCAGCACAAATTAAGCACTGCGTCACATGATTGATATCGGCAAGAAACCGTTTTAATGATCCCCTTTTGAATAACGTCTATGGCTCGTAGGTGGAGCTACTTTTGACATCTATTGGCTTAGCTGAGAAACTGTACACATAATTGCACATGATCTCTTTACTGACCAGTCTTGTTTGAAAGGTTAGCCTGCTTGTCCCACAATGATTCAACCACAGATATAAAATCAGTTGTGTAACTCGCAGTCCCCCTTTTCCAGGAATGGATGGTATTGTTGATCCCCTTTAATTGTTCTTTCCTAGCTTCTGTTCTAAATCCCCACATCAATAAATAGTCAGACCAACACTTGGGGCCATGCATTTCCAACAAGGCTCATATGTCATCATCTACTAGGGTTTGATGGAGACAGTTATAGTTACATCAACCATCATAACCGCTAAGCAAGAGGTAGTCAAGGAACATTCAAGTAATATTTCAGAAATCTCAATCATAAGAATGGTGAGCCTCGCGCCGCTGTGTTATTATATAGATTTAATATTAGTAAATCAGTTGTCGGAGGTACCCTTGTGCATCTACACTTCACAACCATTACTGCACTTGAGTTCACTTTCAACATTCAACAAACCCCAAGCCATCCCAAAGGACCTTTCCTAACTTGTTTTTAGTATTGTATACACACCATCAATCACTGGGCAGTGAGGAAGCCATACTTCTTGAAACAATAGGACATCATAGTTGCCTAGATCTTTCATATTCAGAAAGATAGTATGATCCCTCGCAGTCCATGATAGGATTGGCAGGGGGTTGGAGTCAAAATCTCTGAGGTGTCTTTCTTGGGTCCAAGAGTGTTCTTCAAAGACATGTCCAATCACTCATAAAGGTACTTTCTTTATATTTATATATGTTAGAAAATGTAACTGCTATTTTTCCCTTAGGCACATCCCCAAAAGAAATATGCCAAGTCACTGGGTCGGATTATGTCCAGTTTTCTCCCAATAAAACTGTACCCACCTCCTCTATTTGTCATACCTATAAATTCTTTGCTATTTGTGGAAGAAATACCCTAACTCAATTTTACATGCATTTCCGTTTCTGCTAATTTCATGTGCACATTTATGGAGAGTTTAAATGTGGCATTATAAAATTTAACACATTATCCATATGAAATTCCACCCACTCAATGCCAGATGATATGATTAACTCACAACAAAAGAGGTTTAGAATAATTCAAAACCTTCCAGCCATCACCACTTTTGTTTTGCTTTAGTCACCCAGAGTGGGACGGGTGTGCCCAGACGTGGGTCCTGTGCCTGCAGGTCCTAGAGACCCAACCTGCTCCTCACTGATGAGGCCCAATGAGGCCGAAACATGTTTGTGGATGCTTTTGGTCTCGTGCAGAAGGGATGTGACCAAGCATTTCAGGCTGGACTGCCCCTTTTGGGGTGGAACCAAGCCTGGTTTGCATATGTTTTTTCTCTTTTGTAATGGCTTGGCAGGCGAAGAATGATGGGCAGGAGGGTTGCTCAGATCAATGCCAGAGGTTGCCATTCATTCAAAACCTTCCAGCCATCACCTCTTTTGTTTTGCTTTAGTCACCGCGAGTGGGATGGGTATGCCCAGATGTGGGTCCCGTGGCTGCTGGGCCTAGAGGCCCATGCTGCTCCTCACTGATGAGGCCCAACAAGGTCGAAGCATGTTTGGGGATGCTTGTGGTCTTGTGCAGAAGGGATGTGACCAAGCAGTTCAGGCTGGACTGCCCCTTTTGGGGTGGAACCAAGCCTGATTTGCATATGTTTTTTCTCTTTTGTGATGGCTTGGCAGGCGAAGAATGATGGGCAGGAGGGTTGCCCAAAGCAATGCCAGAGGTTATGATTAATTAAAAACCTTCCAGCCATCAACTCTTTTGTTTTGCTTAAGTCACCCCGAGTGGGATAGGTATGCCCAGAGACGTGGGTCCCATTCCTCCTGGGACTAGAGACCCAAGCTACTCCTCAATGATGAGGCCCAAAAAGGCCGAAACATGTTTGGGGATGTTTGTGGTCTCGTGCAGAAGGGATGTGACCAAGCACTTCAGGTTGGACTGTCCCTTTTGGGGTGGAGCCAAGCCTGATTTGCATGTTTTCTCTCTTTTGTAATGGCTTGGCAGGCGAAGAACAATGGGCAGGAGGGTTGCCCAGAGCAATGCCAGAGGTTACCATTAATTCAAAACCTTCCAACCATTACCTCTTTTGTTTTGCTTTAGTCACCCCGAGTGCGACGGGAATGCCCAGACGTGGGTCCCATGCTGCTCGTTCTAGATACCCAAGCTACTCCTCAATGATGAGGCCCAACGAGCACGAAACATGTTTGGGGATGTTTGTGGTCTCGTACAGAAGGGATGTGACCAAGCATTTCAGGCTGGACTGCCCCTTTTGGGGTGGAACCAAGCCTGGTTTGCATATGTTTTTTCTCTTTTGTAATCGCTTGGCAGGCGAAGAATGATGGGCAGGAGGGTTGCTCAGATCAATGCCAGAGGTTGCCATTCATTCAAAACCTTCCAGCCATCACCTCTTTTGTTTTGCTTTAGTCACCGCGAGTGGGATGGGTATGCCCAGATGTGGGTCCCGTGGCTGCTGGGCCTAGAGGCCCATGCTGCTCCTCACTGATGAGGCCCAACAAGGTCGAAGCATGTTTGGGGATGCTTGTGGTCTTGTGCAGAAGGGATGTGACCAAGCAGTTCAGGCTGGACTGCCCCTTTTGGGGTGGAACCAAGCCTGATTTGCATATGTTTTTTCTCTTTTGTGATGGCTTGGCAGGCGAAGAATGATGGGCAGGAGGGTTGCCCAAAGCAATGCCAGAGGTTATGATTAATTCAAAACCTTCCAGCCATCAACTCTTTTGTTTTGCTTAAGTCACCCCGAGTGGGATAGGTATGCCCAGAGACGTGGGTCCCATTCCTCCTGGGACTAGAGACCCAAGCTACTCCTCAATGATGAGGCCCAAAAAGGCCGAAACATGTTTGGGGATGTTTGTGGTCTCGTGCAGAAGGGATGTGACCAAGCACTTCAGGTTGGACTGTCCCTTTTGGAGTGGAGCCAAGCCTGATTTGCATGTTTTCTCTCTTTTGTAATGGCTTGGCAGGCGAAGAACAATGGGCAGGAGGGTTGCCCAGAGCAATGCCAGAGGTTACCATTAATTCAAAACCTTCCAACCATTACCTCTTTTGTTTTGCTTTAGTCACCCCGAGTGTGACGGGAATGCCCAGACGTGGGTCCCATGCTGCTCGTTCTAGATACCCAAGCTACTCCTCAATGATGAGGCCCAACGAGCACGAAACATGCTTGGGGATGTTTGTGGTCTCGTACAGAAGGGACATGACCAAGCATTTCAGGCTGGACTGCCCCTTTTGGGGTGGAACCAAGCCTGATTTGCATATGTTTTTCTCTCTTTTGTATTGGCTTGGCAGGCGAAGAAGGATGGGTAGGAGAGTTGCCCAGAGCAATGCCAGAGGTTACCATTAACTCAAAACCTTCCAGCCATCCCCTCTTTTGTTTACCTTTAGTCACCCCGAGTGGGACGAGTATGCCCAGACGTGGGTCCCGTGCCTGCTGGGCTTAGAGAGCCAAGCTACTCCTCACTGATGAGGCCATAGAGGTTGAAACATGTTTGGGAATGCTTTTGGTCTCGTGAAGAAGGGATGTGGCCAAGCAGTTCATGCTGAACTCTCCCTTTTGGGGTGGGACCAAGTCTTATTTGCATATGATCTTTCCTCATTTGTAATGGCTTGGCAGGTGAAGGACGATGGTCAGAAGGGTTGCCCAAAGCAATGGCAGAGTTTATGATTACTTCAAAACCTTCCAGCTATAAACTCTTTTGTTTTGCTTAAGTCACCCCGAGTGGGACAGGTATGCTCAAACGTGGGTCCCCGTTT
This sequence comes from Ambystoma mexicanum, assembly GCF_040938575.1. Lineage (NCBI taxonomy): Eukaryota > Metazoa > Chordata > Amphibia > Caudata > Ambystomatidae > Ambystoma > Ambystoma mexicanum. The sequence continues at coordinate 970,593,555 of NC_090924.1, forward strand.
CTGCTTATTTCATTGTACACATTTATGGAGAGTTTAAATGTAGCATTATCGAATTTAACACATTATCCATATGAAATTCCACCCACTCAATGCCAGATAATATGATTAATGCACAACAAAATAGCTTTAGATTAATTCAAAACCTTCCAGCCATCACCACTTTTGTTTTGCTTTAGTCACCCTGAGTGGGACAGGTGTGCCCAGACGTGGGTCCTGTGCCTGGAGGTCCTAAAGACCCAAGCTTCTCCTCACTGATGAGGCCCAATGAGGCCGAAACATGTTTCCAGATGCTTTTGGTCTCGTACAGAAGGGATGTGACCAGGCATTTTAGGCTGGACTGCCCTTTTTGGGGTGGAACCAAGCTTGATCTGTATATGGTCTTTCCTCTTTTGTAATTAAAAACCTTCCAGCCATCACCTCTTTTGTTTTGCAGTTGATATGATTAACTCCAATTGGGAAATAAGTTTAGAAATCTCTAGCACTCTTTGACGATTTAGTGGCATTCTGCCATTCTCAGTGAAAATCTCATCCATTCCCAGTATCACATTGGAATCCCCATCCAACACTTGTGATTTGGCAGACTTTGAATTTGCCATAGTGACAATCCCGGATAATTCCCTAATTCAGGTAGATCGAATAGATGAGCTATATTCTGTAAAGAGCACTGAATGAGAGGGCGGCATACCTCCTCCCATCTCTTGATCAAGTCACCATTTCCTTCAACGTTATTTTCCACCTGAGCTCGGTCACCCATTTTTAATTCATAACTATGAAAAAATTGCCTAATGTCTTTATTCAGCTCTTTTTGTCACTTTCTTTTTTTTCTTCTTTGGTGCTTTAGTTTTGGAACCACCATCCATTTTTTCAATATATATGGGTGTCTTTAGTGCCCTCAAGAATTTTCTGGACACGTTGATGCAGGCTTTGATTGATTTGTTCATATTCTTAGAATGCTACCTTTGATTCTGTGTAACCTGGGGGAACATATTAATGTAATTATCTGGAGTCTGTGCGTTGTTGCTCACCTCCTTGCTTTCTATGCCCTTAGGATTAGGACCATTAGAGGTGAAATTGTACTTTTGGACAGAGGTCAGACTGCCAACCTCAAAGTTACATAGACTCTCTTCAATCTGTAAGACCTGCTCCATTCCCTTCGACCTGCGGTCTAATTTTCTCAGAATGGAGTCTCTTTGTTTTTGGTCCCTCGCCAATAAATGTCTATGAGACAAAATACTTGTTATCATAGTGCCTTGACTGCGTAGGTCATTACGGATGTTGTCAAGAAGCTGAACAAAGGATTGCAGAACGATGTTAATTGCAGTGTTGGGGTCAGATCCTCTGGTTCTGTCTTGTCACCCTCTATCAAACTCTAATCATATGATTGGAGGAATCTGTGGGTATAGTTATGATTTCACCTCCTTTTCCTTTACTCCTTAAATTATGGGCAGGTACCTTATTTTGCATAATCAATGTCCTGCTCAGTCACAGGGATTGCAAAACAATAATGTAAAAAGGCTTAACCAGGTTGGCTACCAATAAAATATGCCACAGGTTCCTGTAGCTGTTAATTTAGAGATTGCATGCAGCAGGAGATGCCTTCCAATACCCACTGCAAACTGGCAGAAACTGCACTTCCTGTCACTTCACGGAATGGCGTAGATATACTCCACCCTCTTACATAGTGGGGTACTCCAGAGTTAAAGGGCCAACAGCTCTTTTCTCTCTGAACACACTCGTGCCTAGGAAGTGATGTGTCGGCCTGGTCTTCACAACACGCACTGCCACTGAAAACGCTTGTGCAGCTTCTCTCCTAGAAACTAAACTTTCTGGCACCTGTATGAAACCCATAGCAGAAAACTGGGTGATTATTCCCAGTAAAAAGGGTATTCGTACCTATGTGAGGACCTTTTGTTTGGGAGTTAATGATTTAGGAGCAACCTATAACCCAATATTGTATTACTTCAACAAAGGATGGGTTTAGTATAAAGGTCCAATGGAAAAAAAAATTGACATGTGGAAACCACCTATGAATTTCAATATGAGGGTTTGTTTATTTTTATTTATTTTTAGTACTAGAAGTCTGCATTTCATGCATATGTATGTTTGTTGTTGATACTTGGCGAAGAACAACAATATGGTTTTGTGCAGTAAACATTAAGAGTTTGTTTTCTCTCTCTCTTGTTGTTTATTTCTCCATGTGTCCTGGGGGTTGATTTATCTCTGTGGTGTTTTTATCTTCTATGTTGATGTTTCCCCTGTTGGCTTTGTAGCACTTGGTATGGCCCACTTAGGAAAAGCCTGAGTAGGCTGTGAAATATGTGGCAGGATCGGTGGGATATGAGTTCAAAGGGGTGGCAGCTGTATGCAGTGTGCAGGGAGGTGCATGCTCGGGCATTTGAGGGGGGTGTAGAGTTGGCACGAAGCGAGGAAACTATTTTGAATTGCCTTAGGGTGGGTCATGCAGGGTTGGCAGTATGGAACTGTATGATAGGTAGAGTTGCATCGGGGGTGTGAGGTTATCCGAGATGGTGTCTCATTATATGTTGGATTGTGTGAGGTTTAATGTTCAGCGGGAATCGCTCAGAGTCAGGATGAGTGAAATTGGGGTTGTTGTACAGGGGTTATATGATCTGTTCAGTTGGAAAAGAGGGGTGGTGGATGACCAGTGTAGGTTCCTGCCTCAGTTTGTGAGTCAGGGCTCAAGAGGAGGGTACATGCAGGTGGACAGAGTCTACCCACTTTATTTACGGTGGACTCAGTTCCCCCCAGATAAAATGAGAAAAATTGAATGTTCTCTAGGAATTTATTAATTAAAGCGGACCTCGCGGATCAAACCGCAGTCCAGACACTTCACCACTGCACTTTATAACCTGATGAAAAATAACAAACTAAAGGTGAAATGTCCCATTTCACTACTGCAAGTTCCAGGGAAAATATTTATATTGGTTATTGGAGTTTAAAATATGCACACCTTTTAACGTTTTCAAAAACACTATTAGAAGAAAATATCTTCTCTTGGTTTTGTGCGTGTGTTGATTTTATTCGTCCAGTGCAATTTGGGTGGTTATGCAAATCTAATTTAAAGACATGGTCTAGTAAAAATTTGTATTGTCCCTACGGGTCGGCCATGTTTTTTTAAGCCTAAGTGGCTCGATTTTAGAAAACTTTCCTATGGACCTTACCTGAGTTTTCGTCCATTAAACGCACACAAAAACAAGCACCAGGGAGCCGCCATTTTCTGATAATCCTATCTTTTCCCCCATCGCCCTGGCTGACCTGCTTTTGCGGCACTAAATCAATTCCCCCGCCCCTGAGCCTGACATTATCAAAAATTCATATTCATTCATATTCCCCGCCTATCTCCGTGACGTTACTGTGCTGCGTAGACAAACGCGCCCAGTCGTCTTCTGCGCGACTCCACACAGAACCCGGAAACCAACACAGATCAACTCACAACACAGCACGCCACAATTCGGAATATGAAACTGTACTTTAAAATGAAACAGCAACACGGTACATTTGGTAAAGTACATTTATATGACATTCAATGTTTAGAGAATATTCAGCAATTGCCATATGAACTCCGAAAGCCATTTATTTTCTTTTATCTGTATCCGCAATAACTGTTCCGTTTCATCTTGAGTCACGCGCTGTTCCTTTATGGTACACAGGGTGTTCATTTTCGTAAAAAGAATCACTTTGGAAGCACGGTGAACCGCAAGGCTGTTCCATCAACTAGGCACTAGTCCAGCCTAAAGGTTGATATGTTGCTTCTAGCCACTAGTACAGCGTAAGGGCATGTGGTCCCTTGGCGATCGTCCCATAATATGGTGATCGTGCTCCAGTTGTTGACACGAAGCTGCAGGTGTCTGCTGAAGAATCCATACGCCGGTGTCTCAAACAGATGGCAGTGGCAGAATGGGATCAAATACCTGTTATGAAAACAAAAAAATTATAATTAGTCTCGCTAGCCGAACTTCATTAATATTACTAATTTTATTTATTACGGCCGATCAGAAACTATTTGCTTGCAAGGATAGTTCAATGGAATATGTTCGTCTCTAAAATCAATGCGAAAAGTAACAAGATAAATCGAGGCAAACACACAATGATAAACGACAGTTAGTCTACATGCGTGGTGAATGATATGATATATGATATGGCATTTGTAACGCGCCTATACTCAAGTGTTTCTAGGCGTGACGAGGCAGGTGGGGAACAAGGGCAGACAGACAACGATCCTACTAGGCCAGGTGTCTTTCTGATCGCGCATGGGGAAGGGCTGTACATGGTTAGTTGAATACAAATTAAATAATAGGGCCAGCTGGTGGCAAGTGCAAGGTAAATGCCGGGAGAAGGGGCTGAAGGATACAGAGACTGTCACGTAGTGCAGGTTGGCAGTGCAGGGAAAAGTGGCTGGGCCAAGGACCGAGATCGGTGAGACCAGTGACCTGCATGCCCATGTGCCCACTATGAACACGTTTTACTTGTTTTTCCTAGCTCTTCATTCATTCATTTATTCATGCATCCATTCATTAAATCTTCATTCCGGTATAAAAGCGTGTAAAGATTTACTTACATTATATTTGAAATTTCCATTGTGTCTCTTCGTAATGCAGTCTGTAAAACGGACCGTGCTCTTGACAACGATTTTTCGTATACTGAACTAAAATGAAACTCGGTCTAGTTTCTGAATTTTCTGCCTTATCGTCTCTTACGTTATTGCGCACTCCCTTCAAATGTAGTTCTTTCGGCATGGTCCCTGTCTCAAGGTCAAAAAACAATAGACCCTTATACTTCCAGTGCGACTTGTGGGCCTCATCTGGGCGCTGTCCTTCGCATTCTTTATTTGCAACATCACGTAGTATAGGCATCTGTGAGAACTTGAAGTTTAGAATCCGTCTATGTAGTGCGCCTCAATGTGCAAATGCGAACTGGCTTCTCTCCCAAATGCCACGGCCCGCTTGGCTGGCGCGTTCTAAGTGCCCCAATTTTGTCCCCGTTGTCTGCGAGCTTTGCAGCCCAAATTGAGACATTTAATTTTTTGCGGAAGGTCAGGGAAAGTATAAAGTACCACAGGAGTTGAGTTAAAAGGGAGATTTATTGTTTGTTTGTTTGTTTTATTATTTGCAATACGCAAGCCTCCTCTCCGTTAACAGTGTGCAGCATTTACATTTACATGAGATGAGACATGAGAAAAATATATACATACACATATGTGAGGTGAATAGAGAGAATTCAAAGATGACACCCAGCTTGTTCGCCACCCATGATGGTGAAGGTAGGGGTTAGGTTTACAGGTACACTGTACAATAACATTTATTTACAAAAAGACAATCGTATTGCAATTATTTAAACCGGGATTTGTACTTCACAATCAGCTATGCTTCGTGTGGGCATGGCACAGTCGCAATGTTCGGTGGCAATGGATCACTGCTCTGCACAGAAACGTCCAAAATTCCATATCTGTGCTTCTCTAACACAGCAACAATAAGGCCTTTCACAAAGTAGAACTGCATTTCATCATAGACTGGTTTGATCACCCATTGCTTACTTCGTTTTTAAAACACCTTAGTGTAGCGAGGCATCCTTACTTTACCCCTAGTCCTAGATTGTTCACGTCCGACATTGCTGTTATGGGCCAAGACCGCTAGTAGAGTGCGATGTTTCATGCCCCGAAAGCTAAAATGCAAGCGCTTTGGCCTGTACTTTAGGCACATATTGTGGAACACCTCCAAATCTCCTGTGTGACAGAATTCTGTCAGTCCTCTCAAATCTCTTGATAGAGTTTTGACGAAAACAATCTTCTCAATGGCTTTGTGTGTCGGTGAAGATGGAATTAACCACTTCTTCTTCCGTGCCTCCTCTGGGGACAAAGGGCCATGTTCACATTGGTGGAAATGTTCATTTGCTGTCCAGCGGTGAACGTTGGTACAGTGGTGCATCAGTGACCGCCATTTTTAAAGTAGTATTTCTACTGACCCCTCACAAGTTTTTGAGCTCCACCAAAGATGGTTGGTGATAGAATGTGGCCACTGCAAAATACTTTCAAAACCTTTTTTTTTCCCTGCAGCCGAGATTTTCTTATTGATTGATTTAGCAAGATGCCATACGTCAAATTGATGTTTAATATGTGGGAACTGCTCTCTCATTGTCTTGGCAATTGAAATGTGTCTATCCGTGGCTATGAGGTCGATGTGCATTCTCCTTGATTGTAGATATTCCACTGATTTTATAAATCCTAGTTTCTCCATGGCCACTGACGATGTACATTGTGTTACCTGCACGACCACCGAACTCACAATTTTCTTACTATCCATGTCCTGAAAGTGGTAGGTGCAGTACTCAGCAGAAAATCCAGGGCTGTCGCTCTGTCCATCGCCGGCTAGCCTGAATCGTTTGCCTTCGAATGTACTTGCTAGAGACAATTGTTCAATTTTCCAAGCATTACTAATAGCTGAAGCAGATAATCACGTTGGTATATGTAGTACAGTGCTTTAGAAATGAAATGGAGTCCCACAAACTGAAAGAAAGCCGCTAACTTTCTAAAACTGGAGCCACTAAAAAGTGATGCAGCTGCACACAGTAGATTGCCTGCTGGCAGTTTCCCCAGCATCGGTTGTGCAGACCATGAGAACCTATGATTTAATCTACAGGCGGCATTTATTTTGACGTTACTGCCTTTTATTTGACAAGTCACATTAATCAATGGCTTCCCACATACTTTCCCTCTAATGGAATGCACACATTTCAGCATACTTATAATTTCCATCAAACAACTGTCGAATACAATGTATTTGCTCTCTTTCATTAGACTGTCATCCTGCGTCAACGTTGTTTCGGCCTGTGACGCTGTGGAGATTTCAACACATTGGAAAGTAATATCGCTGATATCAAGTTCTGATGCGTCTATGGATGCTGCGGCTGGTTCATTCTCTGTCATTTCGACATCTATTACTTCAACATTGATGGGAGAACACAACCATGTCGACAGGTTTTTTGGTGGCAAATTTTTGGCGGGTGTAGATTGTGTAAATTGATCTGCAACTACTTCAGAGCTATCTTCAATACATTCAATAACATCTTCTTGTGGTGGTGCGGTCGCACTGTAGCTATGGTCCAATGCAACTTTGCTGTAGTCTCCAAACACAGTTAATTCATGTTCTGGCCATTGGACATGAGCATCTCGAGCCTGAACACGCCTCGCCTCAATTAATAGTTCCTCCATAGTGTACACGGTCTGGCAAGCCACATCTCTCATTCGCTTCACTGTCTGTCTGTGTATAGTTCTGACACCCACGGGTAACTGGAGGAGAGATTGGAAAAGGGATGTTCAGTTTAAACACAAGATGGAATGTAGTCGAATTGACTGGAAAAAAACATAAAATAGTCCCCAGCACAAACATTTTTTTAAAGTTATGAACTGTTTGTAACTAACCTTTTTTTTTTTTTTTTCTTTGCAACTTTTTGACTCGACCTTCAACATCTGCACGCTGTAGCTCCGATTCGTTTCCGCATGTCCTCCCTTCCTCTTGCGCTGAAACGACTATATTTTCTGTATCCGCATAGACAGCACGGAATGAGGCTCCATCGTCTCCCTGAAACATAGTACTTTCATTACTATGTATCAAAATATTGTTAGCATAAAACACACGTGAGGACAAACACACAGGTACATCTCAATAGCCAAACACGATTTAAACATTGTGTGCAACAATCAAATAACAAGTATTCGACCAGTGATGATCTATTTCGATGGAACTGTCAGTATCCATACCTCTGGCTCTGCATGGACTGCCATGAATGGTTGTATTGGAGAGGAGGCATCCGCATCTTCCTGAAACACAATTATTGCATCAGTGTGCTTTTCAATATTGGAAACACAAAACACACTTGGGGTCGACGGCACAGGTACATATAAAGAGATAACCACAAATGATGCATTGTCCAAAAGAATCAAGGAAAATCCAAATATGATCACATTTCATCAACCTATTTCAACAATTCTTTTACATCTGCATCATCTAAATGAGATGTTGTGATTGTGGTGGAAGCTCCGTCGTCTCCCTGAAACACAGTACTTGGATTAGTATGGTTTTCAATATTGGAAACATAACACACACTTGGGGTCGAACGCACAGGTACATATAAAGAGATAACCGCAAATGATGCATTGTCCAAAAGAATCAAGGAAAATCTAAATATGATCACATTTCATCGACTTATTTCTCCGATTTATTTACATCTGCATCATCTAAATTGGATGTTCTGATTGTAGTGGAAGCTTCGTCGTCTCCCTGAAACACAGCACTTGCATTAATAGGGAAGAAAGTATAGCAAATGGAATCATGTTATATGATCACGCATGATGGAGCTGTCATTATCCATACCTCGTGCTGCTGAAGAATATCTATGGATGTTGCAAATGTAGTGCGCACTTACGAAAGCTGTTGCGCTGATTCGTATACGCATGGTCCCGCTTCCACTTCCCCCGGAATTGAATGTCAGGCTCTGCATCAAGTGCAGGGGTTGACGCTCCATCAACTGCCTGAAACATAGTACTTACATTAGTGAGGATTACAATAGTGAAAACATAACACACACCTGGGGTCGACAGCACAGGTACATATCAACGGCTAACCACGAATGAAACATTGTGTAGAACAATCAAACGACAAGAATTCCAGCTCTGATGATGACGCTCGATGGAGCTGTCAGTATCCATACCTCCTGCTGTTGAAGAACATCTAGAAATGTTGTAGATGTGGCTGACGCTTCAGCATCTCCCTGAAAAGACAGTACTTGTATTAGTATGGATAACACTAATTATAACTGAAAACAAACACCAGTGGACGATAACTAAGGTGTATATCAATTGGAAAGCACTAACCAAACATTCGGTAAAATGATTACACGATAAAATAAAAATATTACTTGACATGCATAAAACAGGTCTGTAGCGGATTAGCCTAGTAAGATTACCTGATACGCGCTAGAAGTGGGTGATAACTGCGACCACGTCAAGGATGTAGAATGTTCTTGCTTCAGATTCAAGGGATAGTCAAGAAGTTGTAAAGGTAAATTAATGATTGATAATGAAATGCCAATATTAAAAATAGCCATGTAAGGCGACAGAATACTTGCAAAATGCTCAATACAGCACAGTTCCCTGTTCCCATATATATACATTGCGTTTGTGGGTTATGAAATCGAAAAAGAATATATTGGTAAATGTCATTATTCAAAAAACTATACACTCATATCAATATCGAAATTATTACAAGGGATAGAACACCTACAATATCAATTAATCCGTTCGGATACCTACACACTACCGCAAGGCCTAAAGCTAAATCCGTACACTTGACTCACCGGTGGCGGAATGTGGACGAATAGAGTGGGAATAGCGTTTTCGAGCAATTTCCGTGTCGTTCGCCGTTTATTCTTCTTTGTTACCCAAGATGTTGTGTACATGTCCAAGGAAAAGTGCCGGCTGCAGATGCGGTATCGATCACCCCTCTTGTCCTGTAAGACTTGTTGGACTCTACTTTCCAGCTCATCCAGTGGATATCCGCAATGTCTGACCCATTCTCTTATTCGATCAGCAGTTTTCGGGAATACATGCATTGTAGTGCCTTCAGATTTTGCATGGGTCTTCGAAGGGCAACCGCTAATCGAACAGGCAGGCATTGTTGATAAATCTGAAAAGTTAATATCGACATTATTATACAATCTTCAAGAATAAAGATTTGATACAAAAGTAAATTAATCATACAATGATCAATGCAAGGTTTGTTTTGGTCGCAGGAACTATACCAGTTCATTATGTGCGGCTTAGTATTTGCATAAATTGCAGAAATGTATAAATGATGTGTCTAAAATCTGAACATGTGACTCGTCCCTTGGATGTTCTGTCTTCCACGAGAAGGAAACATGCTTACATTATAGACTGGAACCCCGAAGGATGCAATTCGATGACAATAGACACAGATGAAAATAAATAGATCTATTGATAGCATAGCAATGGAAACTCATGTCAATAGCAATGAGACCAATGAACATAGCACTATTGTGTACTCTACTCGCAAATAGATAGAAATTTAAAACTCTGCAAAATATGACTAGGATACATGGCCTTACCTTGACCAACAAACAGTTGGATTCAGCAAGCAGAGCAGTATGTTGCAGGAGAATAGGTGGGTGGCCACAGGTAGCACACTGATGGGTTTGCTCTAAGCGGTCACAGACGTTCACGGATAGCACGACGACGAGCAGATTAGCGTAGATCTCAGTGGTTGCCAGGTAACACGTTCAGGAGTTGACTTGCAAAGCACAAAGATGTTCTCATGAGACATATCAAGTGGTTTATAAAGTATTAGAAACAGGGGTGTGTTTGTGAATGAATGACGTATGTATGTCGTGGTTTTAGGGGGGCGGCCTGCTTCAAGGGGAGGCCTGGCTGGAGACACGGGGTCTGAGGAGGCCATGTGACCGATGGCCCCTTGGCGTGGGATACCTTTTGAAGTGTACATGTAGTTTGGCACCTTGGCCTTTCGCGCCCCTGACAGCCCCCCATGCCAGCGCGCATCCACCGGCGCGAACCGCCTTTATATCAATATATAGTATATCGTCTTTAAATCAATGATAGTATATCGTTGCTTATCAATCACAAATGCCACATACCGGAGATTCTTGTGAGCACAGACCCACACTTCAACCGGTGTATTATAGTGGTCAAGACCCAAGGCCTGTATAATCCAATGGTAATTGTTAGTATAGACATATGTGTGACTTTTATAGAGACATAACCCACTGAAAGACTTTGAACAAGTGTTATTTAGTGCATGCATTATCGAGAATATGTTATGTTAGCTTAGATAGATAGTGACCACCCTGCTTCACAGCGACCAGACCTTCTTCCATTCGGAGCACAGATGTCTGACGTCCATCCTTGAATGGAGACACACTTGATTCATTTAAAAAATCGAAACAACCGTTATTAAAATATATGTGGTGTTTTATTTTGTATCTTATTTTGATGACACAAAAATACAAGACTTTAAACATTGTACAGTTCAGGTTGCAACACAGCGAGAGAAAATCCCCTGTACTGACCGCTGTCACTCGGGAACGTTTCTCTAATGGCACGAACGGCACAGGCGGGTATCACTCTTCGAACGCGGTGCCCAAGCCTCCCGTGGAGCCACCATGTAAAGGAACGATAGGCCACCAGCCTGTACCATCTGTGAAAAGGAATGAAACAAACTGTTTTTAAATGACCAAGATAAGTTTAATAAACGTTTGTTGTCAATGACAATTCTTGTAACTAATGGCATTCTGCACGGACAAATGCTATCTAGACAATGCACACTATTGAACGACTTACATGTGTTACAATGATATGTAGATGTAATTTTGGATATAGTAGAAGAACATGAAATAGGAGTGGCATGACAAGCAGAGTATACTTACTCGTTACTCGGATTACGAGGACGAACAGTTGCGCGAAGTTCGTGCATAAGCACCATCATTATTCTCAACACGGCCCGTGTGAGGCAGGCTGCCCTGAAGTGTGGCAGCTCGGTGATGCATTGCGGTCGTGGCTAGCCTTCCGAAATGTAGGCCAGGCATCCTGAGTTTTCTGGGCAGCAGCAGTTCTCCTCCTCGGTCGGCATTAGCTTGCACCGATTGCATGTGCACCAGGTGGAGACGCCGTCCATTCGACTAGGCCCAGGCTCTTCATCTGTTCATTCGTCCTGACAACTGCCGTCCAAATCCCCATCATTTTCGTGTGCTTCCCTTTCCAGTAGTTCCTCCTCGGTATACTCGGGCTCGTACATGTAGGGCATTTTTGTAGCCATTGTGTGTTAAACAAACTAAAATAATTTATAGCGGTGGTACTGGTATCTGTTCACACGGGCTACAAGCGGCGAAGGTAGCTGACCAGAGCACTGAAACGAGTCACAAAATACTCAAAGTAACACGGAGAGAGGAATGGAATCGAAAATCTGCTGCTGTGTGTTGTGAAACGGTCTGTTTATACTTATTGAGGAAAGAGGCGCCCTGCCATTTCCATGGCAACACGTCATTAGCTGAAGCGCAGCGAATGTTGACACGAGACGTGCTTTGGCGTTGGGAAATGGGCGGTACGAGTCTGCTGATGACAGGGAATTGATTTAGTGCCGCAAAAGCAGGTCAGCCAGGGCGATGGGGGAAAAGATAGGATTATCAGAAAATGGCGGCTCCCTGGTGCTTGTTTTCGTGTTCGTTTAATGGACGAAAACTCAGGTAAGGTCCATAGGAAAGTTTTCTAAAATCGAGCCACTTAGGCTTAAAAAAACATGGCCGACCCGTAGGGACAATAAACATTTTTACTAGACCATGCCTTTAATGAAATGTGCATATTTCACCTTGATAAGCTAATTTTTGCTGACGTCATTGCATTTGTTGCTTCCCCCACTTTAATTTTTAGGACTTGATCCTTGGTTAGAGTAATTCATGGTTGAGGTTCCCAAAGGTCATAGGACCAGTCATAGGACCAGTCTATTGTGAATTCCATTTGAAGGCTCTGTTGGATGGACAGTTTGTTTTATTAAACTGCACTTTCAGTTACCCACGATTTCTGTCAGGAGAATTGTACAGCAAAAGAAGAAACATCCTTTCAGGCTGGCAGACGGGTTGTCTTTCTCTTTTAAATTCTGCAGGGTAATGAGTGTTTTGGGGTCAGGTACCAGACAACTCAATGTCTTCTGTGAATTAACTATATCTGTTGTGCATAAGTTACATGTCTTTGTCCATCGTGGTATTTAATTTTTTCGTGGTGTCTCTGTGTTGTGCAAATTTCATGGGTGTGGTAGCCTGCAGCTATCAAATTTAGGTACTTACATTGCTTATTTGTAAAGTTAGAGAGTACTGTGATGAATCCTATGGAGTCATCACTGATCCCCAGTCTAAAATCTCCTCCTGTGTGGTCAGGGGTTGGCAGCCACTACCTGATCCTGACCTTTGAGGTGCTATAATGAGGGAGGATCGCATGGGAAGAGATGGCTCTTGGCGAGATGTGGAGACCACATTGGGAGAAACACATTATCCTTCTCTTATAAATGAGGAAGACCATAGAATTCCAGAATCCTTAATGGATAATTGCTATTTCATAAATCCCTTCCATTGTAAGACCCAAAAATCCCTTCTTGCAAAAGATTATGAGAAGAATAACATTCACACTTCAAATGCACATAATTCACATTTAACATCTTGATACTCTGATGTGTTTGTTCTTGACAACAATCCTGTGTACTACAACTCCCACAATGCCTCAAGTACTGAGACGAAGAAGAGGAGAAAGGAGTTAGTAAGGACTGAAGGAAAACTCAAGTCAAACACACAGACTGGTAGTTATGGTGGCTGTGAAAACATAAAAATTGATATGAGGCTGGGAAGCCCAAAAGAAACACACCAACACAGGTTACAAAGGACATACAAGTGCTTTATTTAAAAGCTACAACAGTTACCAAAGTCAATTGACAAACGGATCGCTATTCGGCTCTCAGAGTAACGTAACGAACTTCAACGAGGGTTCGATGCATTAGTAGAGAGAGCGTACATTGGAATATTTGGGTCTTTTATATGGTTTGTCCAGCCCTTGGCCAACCCTCTCGCGGGTTAACCATTCTTGGGATCAGGCCTAGGGTTCCTTGCCAGGTCAATCCTATAATGTATGCATTTTGATCAGTTTCGCTGATATAGTTGTTCATTTACACATAGGTCAGCAATAGGACAAGGTCTCAGTTCGCGACCCCGACAAGTGGCCTGCAGGCATATTAATTATTTGTGTGTGCGGAGGTCACAACGGCTAGAATCTTACTCAGAATGTCATTCAGCCTCCATTTTGATGTTCAGGGTGACTTCCACATTTACAAGAGAACCTAAAATGGCGGCTAAATCCAAGATGGCGACTTACATTACTTTCTTTAAGGTCAAGACCTTGCTGCGGAGTCTATTCACATCATATTTTAGACAACTTGGTGTAGGCCAATACACATTCAATTACTGCGACAGGAGGCATAATATTATTTCAATCCCAACAGACCCTCCTTTTGGCATATGCCAAGTGCTAATATCATTTCTAATACTTTTGCAAATAACTCCATGCATTGTCATCCATACATCCCAAATCATTGTCTGTAATGTCTATAGCCATTAGGTCGTTCATCAGAACCTCTTGTAACACAAACTCTTTAGATGCTGTATCTGGGGCATACATTCTGTGCCCTACTGTGCTCACTGCTTGAGCACAACATCCCCCTAGCATTCCACATATACTCGGAAGACATTGAAAACAGCAACAAAGGAATAGCAGGATCCCCAAAATAACCAGAATGACAGAAAGCACCTTCCAGCCCCAAGATCGTAAAGAATCCCAAAACCAAGTGCTAAGATTCCAATCTCCTACAGGGATATGCACTTCAGAACTAAGGATATGCAAGTTCTGTATTGCTTTAAAAATTGTCGGCGAGGAATCTGGTACGAAAACACAGCAAGCGGACCCCACCAATTTGCATACTCCACCTCGTTCTGCCAGAATGACATCTAATGCCATCCGATTTTGGAGTGCTACCAATCTTATTGCTTTTTGTTCTAGCGTCATATTGTAGAGTATGTCCGTGGTCCGGTTGATCGTTCTCTCCAATACCCTTGCTAATCCCCTAATGTTCTCAGAGTTTGTTATCTGTCCCCAAAAGGGCACAACTGATTTTGCTATATCTTGCCCAGGGGTATCTCCGTTCTCGTCACGCCGTGGGCGAGCGTTAGAAACCTCCACTGTACTAGCTACAAATACCCCAGGTAACAGGATTCCTAAATAACAGGTTCCCTGCCAATCCTTGGGCCACCAGGGAAATGCTAAACTACCACAAACAAAATAAACAGGCCCCCCTACATACAGAGGCCTGTTTTCTCCAGTCAAATTTACAATGTTCACACAACCTTCAAAATCTCCCATTGGCCGAGTGCCATTTCTTTGTACACAAAAGGGGACTGAATCAGGGCTATGATTTATAGAGTAGGAAGGAGGCACGGCGTCCTTATTGCCTATCAGAGCCATTTTAAAGGACATTAGAGTTTGAAAGGGAAGAGATAGTTTATCAGACGGCCTAATAGAAGCGACATTAGGTTTACTTCTATTTGCAAAAAGCGAGCATCCCAGGGGAGTCAATTCACGTTTCTCGAAATCATTCAAATTAGTTCCATCAAAGTTCCCTGAGATGCTATCATTCCAACGGCCAAAGAATAGTGCTCTAAGAGAGGCATAGCAAGCAGTCGTTAAAGGTAAAGGGTGAATATACCATCCTAGCCCCTTGTTCCCATGTTGCGGTAAATGAGTGCAAACCCAACAATTACTCTTATTAAAAATGGCATGCGTTGCATTCCTTACTATCATTAAAGTGTTATTATGATACTTTCGTCTATGTTGGGAGTCTCTAGGGGACAGAGCGTGAAGGTGTACAGAGGGAATCAATGCAGTTGGTACAATCTCGATCGGTAGTAGAGGTTTTAGAGGATACATTTCTTCAAAGTACCAAAGTCCTACAGCAGTAATTGCAAAAATACCAATTATCATTATCAAAACACAGCAATACGTTTTCGGGGCCCAGGCACATTGTTCATTGTCCAAGTTGGTCACCCCCCTATTCACAAGTCCAGTGCGGGGACCAGCAGTGGAGGTGGCAGGCATTGTAGTTTCTCAATCGACGACCCCAATGTTCGTTGCTGGCGACGCTACGGTCGCGCGATTTCTTAGTCCTTCCCAACCCTAGCCAGCAGAATCCCCTTTCTGTTCCTTTTGTTCAACAGAAACCTTCTTATACAAAAGAAAAACTTTCAACCACTTCTCTTTTCCAAATGCACGGAAAGACCCGTGCCGTAGTTCTATTTTCTTCGTCGAAGGTTGTACCTGGTGGCACCCAAGACTGTTTGATCCGAAAATAAGGTGTCGTCACTTCCTGAGGGAAGCGACGTATCAGAGGCGATGGAAGTCGCAGAACTTGAAACAGTGTTTTCCGGAAGTGATTTTTCAAGAGAGTGCGGAGACGAAATGGACTGTTCCCCAAGCTCCACGGGCTCAGAGAAATTCTCCGACGCACTCACAGCGCTGTTTGCTACTCCAAGATCAGAGACTGTAGCATCAGCGAGGGGTTCTGCTTCTTCTGTAACGTGTGGCGTTGGGTGAGGAAGTTTCTTGACATGCGTCGCGTGGATCCAGTGTTTTTTCCCAGCCACCCGCACTGCTGTCCAGGTGACCAACAGTACCTGGTAGGGTCCCTTCCAACGAGGAGCGAGACAGGAAGACCTTTCGTAGGCCTTCACTAGGACCCAACTTCCAGGCTGAATATCGTGTCCTGGGCCCGTGAACCGTACAGGTAAAAGCTGAATAAACCTGGTGATAAATGAAATACAGGTTTTTAGTTAACTGGTTACAGTAGTCTACAAGCAATACATTTTCCACCTCTTTCAGGGCTTTAGGCTTTGGGAGACCCCAAATGTTAGCAGGCCTCCCCATCACTACCTCAAATGGAGAAAGCCCAGTCTTAGTTTGAGGTGTGGTACGCATAGCTAATAATACAATAGGTAAGGCATCTGGCCATTTCAGTTTGGTATCGGCACATGTTTTTGCAAGCTTATTCTTTAAGATACCATTATGTCTTTCCACCAACCCAGCATTTTGAGGATGTCTGGCTGAGTGAAATCGTTTCTCAATATGTAACGCTGTGCATATCTGCAAAATTACTGCTGCAACAAAATGAGGACCATTGTCCGACCAAATTACCCTTGGGAGCCCAAATCGAGGAAAGAATTCTTTTACCATAGTCTTTGCAGTGGTCATGGCAGTAGCATCTTTAACGGGAAAAGCCTTGACCCATTTACTAAAAGCACAAATAATTACAAGAACATATTTTAGATTGTTACACCGTTCCATCTCAATAAAATCAAAGTGAATGACCTCGAAGGGAACAGAAGGGGGCCCAAAGCTTCCCCTTGGAGTTACTGTCCCCTTGCCCACATTGTGCTGTAAGCAGATCATACAGTTCCGGACGTGACGTCGTGCAGTCTCCAAAATCTTGTTATTCACCCAAACTTGTTCTAACATTTTCGTGATCTGTTGAGCACACACATGTGTAAGACCATGTGCCATCGTAACCATTGCCAGTACATATGAATCAGGGAGCAACCATTTTCCTTCAGATGTATCCACCCAACACCCATCATCATCTAGTTTCCCCATTCCTTCGGCCCACCTTTTAGATTCTTCGACTGTGGCATCAGTTTGAATATCTCGCAGAGACCCAATACCTTCATCCATTACATAAGCATCTTTCATTTCCCTTAGAGCATACATGTCCGTGCTAAGGTCTGTGGCCGTTTGCCTGGCTATCAGGTCCGCAAAAGCGTTCCCTTTTCCCACATCATCTGTGACCTTACGATGTGCTGCACATTTCATGATCGCTAACTGCCTAGGGAGCGAGAGTGCCGAGAGCAATTGCACTATCAAGGGGCCATGCTGAATCTTGGTCCCATGTGAGGTCAGGAACCCTCTTTCCGACCAGAGCCTCCCAAAGTTGTGAGCCACCCCAAAGGCGTACTGGCTATCAGTATATATATTTACTATACGCCTTTCGGAGAGTTCACAAGCTCGGGTCAATGCTATAATCTCTGCGGCCTGCGCGGAGTTATGCGAAATTCTCTTAGTTTCAACAACTTTACTCAACGTAGTAACTGCGTAAGCAGCTGTAGATGTACCATCTGAAAGTTTGAAGCAGGAGCCATCACAAAACAGCTCCCCTTCTGCATTGTCCAAAGGAGTATCTATAAGATCTATCCTGCCCTTCGTTTCTTGTTCAGTGGTATACAGGCAGTCATGTAATTCTTCGTCACCGCAAACAGTGCTTTGCGGGAAAGGTAAGAGTTCAGCCGGATTAAGAACACAACTCCTCTTAATTTGAATGTGAGGGGCAAACAGGATTAATTCATACCTTGTTAACCGTGCAGAGGTGAGGTGTTGTGTTTGGGTTTTGTTCAATAGGATATCTACAGAGTGAGGTACCATCAAAATCAAATCATGGCCTAGGACCATTCCCTCACTCTGTTTTACAGACGCGGCAGCAGCAGCGACAGCTCGCAAACATCTTGGCAAAGCGCATGCGACAGGATCAAGGGCGGAGGAGTAGTAGCCGCACGGCCTATTCTTCCCTCCGTGTTCCTGTGTTAACACAGCCAAAGCACATCCATCACATTCATGCACAAACAACACAAAGGCCTTGTCATAATTCGGAGTACCCAGAACCGGTGCAGAACATAACGCGGTTTTGAGAAGCTCAAATGATCGTTGATATTCCGATTTCCATGGCAGTGGCAGAGAAATGCCCTTCTTCCTCAAAGCCAAAATCGGTTTTATCACTAGTGAAAAGTTTGGGATCTACAACCTACAGTATGAAGCCATACCTATTAAGGCTCTGACTTCCTTCTGTGTATTTGGAACAGACATGCCAGAAATGTGTTTTATTCTTTCAGGTGTCAATCTTCTCCCCTCCTTTGACAGGAGGTAGCCCAAATAGGCGACCTCCTGACAACAATATTGAAATTTTTTGAGCGAAGCTTTATGACCATTTTTTAGCTAGATGAACAAGCAACAGTACAGTGCCTTCTTTACAAGCACTTTCAGAGTCTGCAGCCAAAAGCAAATCATCGACATACTGAAGCAGTGTACAAGTAGGTGGCAATTCAAGGGTGTCGAGCTGCTCTTTCAAAGCTCTACTATAAATGCTTGGACTTTCAGTATACCCTTGAGGTGCCCTAGTAAATGTAAATGAACGCCCCCCCAAGGTGAACGCAAACAAATATCTACTTTCCTTATGTATAGGAATGCTAAAGAAAGCATTTTTTAAATCCACAACGCTGAAGTGCGTATCCGTAGCAGGGATCACTGTCAATATCGTTGTTACATCAGGCACGATTGGAAATTGTGGGGCGACAACTCTGTTAATAGCACGAAGATCAATTATGAACCGGTATGGGATTGCATTGTCGCCTTTCTTATATACAGGCAAAATCGGACTGTTACACAAACTACCTGTAATCTCCTCGATCACCCCACGATGCACAAAATCGGAGACAATGCATTTCAAAGCACGCTCGCCCTCAACTGATATTTTATACTGCGGAATGCGTGGTAGTTTAACTCCATGTTTCAAAACTATTTTAACAGGCTCAATCTGTAGTACCCCGTCATCATTGTCCTCAATCGCCCATAAACATTACGGGACAATGCTAAACTCAGGAGACAAAGGTCGAATCAGAAACAGAGAATTAGGAAGTTGCTGTGGTGAAACCGTCAGCCGTACTCCATCAGAGGAACAATGAATTACTGCATTCAATTTCTTTAACAAATTTAACCCCAGCAAATTCTCTCCACAGTTCGAAGTCAAAAGAAAAGGGCAATGGTCCGTAAAGGGACCCAAAGAAACAGACACCGGTGAAGAAACCGGACAGACAATTGGTATACCAGAAAACCCTACGGAAATATTCGTTTGCCCTGACAGTGGAATGTCTGTAACCCGAGAATGATCAATGGAGCACTTCTGTGCTCCAGTGTCTATCAAAAACTGGTGTTTCCTATTCCCTACTAATAATTCAACATAGGGGCCTCTCTGATTAACGGGAATAGGTGAAGGTTCCAAACCCTGCTTGGGGCAGTCCTAATGAAATAGAGTATCGTCGGAAGGAAGCTCTTCAGAAAGGTAGGCAGCAGAAGGGTGATCAAATATGTTCCTCGAGTCCACACTCGAGGTCTGATTTTCCCGTGAAAAAGGTTGCTGAGGATCTTGCAAAAACTGACCTCTATCAGGGCCCCCTACTCCAGGGCGGCCCCTAGGTCGTCTACCCATACTCCCAAACGCACTGTTTGACCTTTGTCGAAGGACGGGGCACTGTGCTCGCCAATGACCTTCCTGGCGGCAATAAGCACATTGATTAATATTCACAGAACCCAAAGGAGCATTTCCTTTTGGGACATACTGACCTATGGTCTGTGTCGTGCCTCCTCTGGGGATTCTAACAATTTGTTGTAATAATACTTTGGTTTTCAAATCTCCTTTCCTCTTTTCTATTTTCTCCTTCTCATTATTAACACGGTTCACATAATACTGAACCATGTGCAAAACTTCAGATTGAGATTTTGCCTGCCAAGCGCTCTCAGAGGACATAATCTGTGACTGGATGTCGGGTAACAATCCGCATACAAATTTGTCCACAAACAACCTTTTCCCAGACTCTGTACCCAAGTCCTGCCCACTGAAGTCAGAAAATACCTGCTCGAATCTGTAAAAGAATTTGGTGGCGCCTTCAGTTTTCCCTTGAACACAGGCCGTAAGCTTGTCCCAAATAATTATTTTCTCTGGAAATATAGTTTTTAATTTTGCGACAATTCTATCAGGCAAAGTAAGTATTACCTGAGGTGGTTTCTCACCTGCTGGTCTTTCCCCATCAACCCTAATCATATTAGCCCACGTATCTCCCAACCCTGGCACATCGTCTATTGTCCGAACCTGCTTCCATACATCCACGGGTAGGAGTACAGGGAATAGCAAGTCGATATCACTTAAGGTGAACACAGAGGACTGCAAGACGGACTCTATTTATTTATTTATTTATTTATATTTATATAGTGCGCAAGTAACCCACAGGCATTGAGGCGCTGTTACTTGCAAAAATCTTAGTTACAGGCATATAGTCATTCATAGGTACAGTATGAGTTCGACAAAGCATAGAGCTGACATTTTGGTTGGTACAGTATGTCATTACAGTACAGTTTATGCATTAGGAATATATGAGATGTATTCGACTAGTGCAACGCATCTTATGTGAATAAGATTGTTTTCAAGGTTTTGCGGAAGGTGCTGAGGGAGGACTCGCCTCTGATTGTGGGAGGTAGGGCATTCCAGTGCGTGGGTGCGAGATATGGGAAGCTGGATCCGCCCGCTCTGACTTTTTTTACTAATGGCACAGAGAGCATGTTAGTATATGGTGATCTGGTTGGCCTCGTAGAAGAGACGGGGTGGATCCTCTGGGAGAGGTAGTCAGGGGCAGTGAGGTGAATGCACTTGTGGGTCAGTGTCAGTGTCTTGAAGATGATTCGTTCTTTTATTGGGAGCCAGTGTGCTAGCTTTCTGGCCTCCGAGATGTGTTCCCTTTTGGCAATGCCTTGGGCTGCCCGGAGAGCACTATTCTGAATGATTTGCAACCTCTCTAGGTTTCTGTTGGAGGTGCCTAGAAAGAGTACATTGCAATAGTCAAGCCTGGATCCAGTGATGGCTCTGGCTATGTTAGTGCAGTTCTCTTTGGAGAGAAAGGGCCTGACTGCGTTGATAAGTTTGGCATGGTATGCAGCTGCAGAGGCTATAGCGTTGACTTGTTTATCCATGGATAGGTTGGAGTCCAAGTAGACTCCAAGGGTTTTGACTGATTCTGAGACAGGTATTTTGATAGAGTCTATGGTGAAGTGGCTGAATTGGGAGTCTAGATTTTTCAGTGTGTCGGGTGAGCCTACCAAAAGGAGTTCAGTCTTGTCGGAGTTGAGGCATAGTCCATTGTCTGCCATCCAGGCTTGGATGGTGTTGTAGAGGTTGTTGAGGGTCATGGAGTCAGTGTCATAGTTACCAGTGAGGGTTAGGAGGATCTGTGTGTCGTCGGCGTAGTTAGTGTATGAAATGCCCATGGCGTCGAGGATGAGAAAGAGTGGTCGTGTGAAGATGTTGTAGAGGGTGGGTGAGAGGCAGGAGCCTTGGGGCACACCGCAGAGAATGGTAGTTGGAGATGCGGATGCTGAGTCCGAGAATACTTGCATGGTTATGCCTTGTAGGAAGGAAGTGATCCATGCTGTGGCTTCAGGGGAGAATTTGGCAGTAGAGGAGAGGTGGTGGCATAGGACGTCATGATCCACGAGGTCGAAGGCCGCGGATAGGTCAAGAAGTAAGAGAAGTGCTGGTTTGGCCATGTCTCTGGCATCGTCCATTTGGTTTTTCAGGTCAAGTAGGGCGGTTTCAGTCCCGTGTCTGGGGCGGAAGCCTGATTGGCGGAGTCCTAGGAGTTTGTTCTCCTCAATGAAGTGTTGAACCTGCAGGTAGGCTGCTTTGTCCAGTATTTTGAGGAGGAAAGGGACAGTGGTGATAGGTCTATAGTTGTTGGGGGATGTGGGGTCGAGAGTTGGCTTTTTTAAGAGAGGGCGGACCCAGGCTTCCTTGAGGGAGGCAGGGACTTTCCCAGTAGCAAAGGAGGCGTTTACAAAGGCTGTAAGGAAGGGAGCTAGCGCTTCAGAGCAGTCTTTGATAATGGTGGCTGGGCATGCATCACCTTTGCAGTTGGAGGGTTTGATGTTCCTCATTATGTTGGTGATGTCTTTTTCTAGAATGGGTTTGAATGAGAAGGGTTGGGGGGGGTCCGGGGCTGGTGGTGGGGCAGGGGTGTGTGTGTTGGGTAGGGCTTGCTTAGTGGCTAGTATTTTGTTTTGGAGCAGGTTCAATTTATTTTTCATGGCTGTTTGTATAGCATCACACCAGGCCTTGTCTTTGGTGAAGTTCTGGGGGGCGGGCGTGGGTGTTTCAAGCTCCCTGAAGATGGCAAAGATTTCTTTAGTGCTGGATTGTGCTTCAGTGATTCTGGATTCAAAGGATTTGGCCTTAGCTAGGGTGATTGCTTTTTTACATCTAGTGGAGCAAGATTTAAAAGTCGTCTTGTCTTTGTCGGAGTGAGACAATTGCCACTGAGTGAGAGCGGCCTTTTTTTCAATGCGGAGTGCGAGGAGGTCCGGGGTGAACCAGGAGTTGGAGTGGCTGGTGGGTTTGGGCTTACAGGGTTTAAGGGGGGCAATGGAATTAATGGCTGCTTTGATGGCAACTTCGTAGGCTGTTGCGAGTGTTTCTGGGTCTGTGGAGAAAGGGGGTCTGAAGGCTGGGCCTTGGAGGAAAGGCAGTAGCTTTTCCTTAGTGAGTTGGCGGGAGCTTCTGGCAAGACAGGGTGGCAGTGGTTGGGGTGGGGGGTGGTGGAGCGGGTAGTGAGGATGTTGAAGGTGATGATGTGGTGGTCTGACCATGGGGTGGGAGAGTTGCCAGTGATAATGAGAGGGCAGTTGTGTTGCGCAATCCAGTCGAGAGTTCTGCCCTGGGTGTGGGTTGGGCTAAAGATGGTGTTATTGTACCCCAGAGCCTTGAGGGCTGAGTCCAGGGATTTGGCTGCTGGGTCCTTCCTGTCCAGGAGACCTAGGTTAACATCCCCAAGGAGGATGGCTTTTGATTGTTTTTTGAGGTTGTCAGAGAGGAGGTGGATGAGGGAGGCTTGGAAGTCACCTGTTGAGCCTGGGGGGCGGTAGACAATGTGGACAGTAATGGTACATTGGGGGGATAGGTTGATTTTGACTTGGAGGTAGTCACTGTTGAGTAATGATTTCTCTACCTTCCTGATAGAGAGGCAGTCTTTGGCAATAATTGCTACACCTCCACCTTTGGAGAGGCGATCTTGTCTAGTGATGGAGTATCCAGGTGGTAGTGCGAGGGCGAGTGCTGGGCCAGAGGCATCGTGTAGCCATGTTTCAGAGATCATGAGTAGATCGAGGTCATGGGTGGTTAGAAGGTCATGGATGTCTAAAGCGTAGGCGTTGATGGACCTAGCGTTAATCAAGGCGCATTTAAGATGTGGTCCGGTAGTGGCTGGGGGGGGGGGTGGGCACAGGTGGTAATACATTTGGCACAGTAGTATTCAAAATGGTGGTAGATGAATTGCAAACCACAGGTTTTACACTGGGGGGCTCAATTTCAGTGGTGGTGGGCACAGGTGGTAATACATTTGGCACAGTAGCATTCAAAATGGTGGTAAAAGAATTGCAAACCACAGGTTTTACACTGGGGGGCTCAATTTCAGTGGTGGTGGGCACAGGTGGTAATACATTTGGCACAGTAGCATTCAAAATGGTGGTAAAAGAATTGCAAACCACAGGTTTTACACTGGGGGGCTCAATTTCAGTGGTGGTGGGCACAGGTGGTAATACATTTGGCACAGTAGCATTCAAAATGGTGGTAAAAGAATTGCAAACCACAGGTTTTACACTGGGGGGCTCATTTTCAGTGGTGGTGGGCACAGGTGGTAACACATTTTGTATGGGGGTGGCACCCATGTGGGTGTGGTTACGTACGTCATCATCTGCTATGTTGTCAATATCCATAGAAGCAGTAGGCTTTTTGCGGAAGAGTCTATTCGAGGACACATGTTGTGGGGGCGGCAAGATGCGTGAACATAGCCGTGCATTGCGGATGTTCGTGGGGAGGGGATTGTACTTGAAGGTGGCTTGCAGCGTGCGGGTGCGCAATCTGAGGCATCTGGTATGAGGGCATGGGTATGAGCTAGTTGACTCGTAGCTCTGATTCTTACCTCCGAGATGCCGCTTGGATTCCGGGCAGTCAGCAGACGAGCAGCAAAGAGCTGATAAGAGCGTGGGAGGCCTTTCCTTCCGGCCTTCCCTGCTCGGCTTCTATCTCTTTGTAAAACCCTGTCGGGTTTTTCCTAATATCGGGAACTGATTGTTTAATAGTGTTCACTTCCTGTCGTGAAAACGGGACGTGAACAAATTGTGATACATAATGCGCAGGGATATCCACAGCGGGTGCACCAGTCCCAGCGTTAGCGGGAATCTTAACCTTTGGGACGAAGGTCGGAGGAACCTCTCTCATAGGCAACTGAGATATAGGTACCTCCGGCCGCTTACTAAGCAACAGAGCCAGGTTGAGCGCTAAGGCAGCCGAAGAAGTGTCGGGCGAAAAAGCCCTTTTACAAATCCCCAACAACTCTATGGGGCAACTAACATTCTTTCTTGCACATTCTTCTTGCAGGTACTGTACCATTACCTGAATTACCTTTCTTTGCATTTCTACTGTATACTGACTATACCTATCATATACTTCATCTGGCGGAATCGATGAATCCGAGATCCATCGAATCGCATCTTTGGTACAAATTCGTACTTCCCCAGGTGCCGATCTACGACACGGAAGGAACCGTTTCTGTACATACATACTATCGTCTTCATCATCCTCATCTCGTAACTTTTCAAAGTCCTTCCTATACTCAAACAATCTTTCAACATGACCATGTACTTTCTGCTCTGTGTCCCTCGAAAGTGCCAAAGCATTTAGATCTCTTACCCCTTGTGGAAGATCCGAATTTTGTAATCTACCCCACATCACACATAAATGAGTCCCCAAACCTTCGATAAAAACATTTTTCTCGGGAAAACTGTTCAAATTAGATAATGTGGAAAAAACATCAACTTGATCACCTTTCTCCATACAGTGCTTAGCCCATGCAAACAATTCCCGTTTCTTATCTGCAGAAACAGTATTACGAGTGACAATCTTTGACCCTGCACCTTGATCAACTTCAGTCAATACGGGACCACTCGGGAGCAGAGGTGCAGGTACATTTAATAAGGGTGCAACTATCGGTGCAGGAGGAAGGGGCGGTGCGATAGGTGGAGGAACAACAACTAGAGGAATAGGAACAATAGGTTGTGCAGGGGGAACAGGAATAACAGCAGGGACAACAGCAGGAATGGGCAGAGCGCCCAAAAGAGGATCATAGGGAGGTGGCGCAGAGGCACCAGGCCTGCGTTCGTTTAACAATTTTTCAATAAATTCTTCAGAAACATGGAAATCTTTAGAGCGGTACATTTTCTGGATTCCGAGTGAAAAAGCCCCATCCATATTTTTAACTGACTCTGAATGTTTTTCCTTATCATATAACAACGCTTTTTCGGCATTTGTTTTATGAC
Organism: Ambystoma mexicanum; assembly: GCF_040938575.1. Taxonomy (NCBI): domain Eukaryota; kingdom Metazoa; phylum Chordata; class Amphibia; order Caudata; family Ambystomatidae; genus Ambystoma; species Ambystoma mexicanum. Next base: position 970,619,425 of record NC_090924.1, read on the forward strand.
GGCGTGCATGTTTATCCCTACTTTTAAGCTGCTGCAATGCTTCTTTTTCCAATTCTGTAAAACATCAAAGGCTGCAGGTCTAGCCTTCTTTTTTAGCAAGACCGATTCTAGGTATTCAATACGGGGGATCTCAAAACTGCCATTGATTGGCCACTGAAATTCGGAGGCATGTCTGGACGGTCTGTGCCAAATATCATTAAATACTATACTACCAATGTCATACTTACAGTACATAGTACATGCCGGCGACCCCTCCTGTGGTGCCGGGCGGCTAAATTCCAAAGATTGTCGGTCGCTGCGGAACAGAGCCCTAAAGCAGCTAGACAATTTCCCAGGCATTTCACAAAAAATTGGTGTTACCTGGTCAATAATTGTGTCTGCAGATACAATACGCCAAATTCAAATTGTCAGGGTTAAATTAAGAGCCGGGTCACGACTGCACCTGACCAAACCTAAGGAGGACCGTACGGTTTACCAAAGAACTTACCTAACAAATTTTACCTTGTGTTTGGTGGTTTCGACAAATCTGCCCGCCTCAAAAAATGGACCCTCGTCAAGATGCCGTGTCAGACCACACGACTATCGTCCAAGGATCGGATCGTGCAGCGCTGCCGAGGTATCGCGTCTCGTTTGGTCGGGCCCGCAGTATCACACAGTCCGATCCCGGTTCGATAGTCTGCGTCAACCTTCAATGATCTGGCATCATCTTGAGGGTCCCTATTCGGGCGCCAACTGTGAAAACATAAAAATTGATATGAGGCTGGGAAGCCCAAAAGAAACACACCAACACAGGTTACAAAGGACATACAAGTGATTTATTTAAAAGCTACAACAGTTACCAAAGTCAATTGACAAACGGATAGCTATTCGGCTCTCAGAGTAACGTAACAAACTTCAACGAGGGTTCGATGCATTAGTAGAGAGAGCGTACATTGGAATATTTGGGTCTTTTATATGGTTTGTCCAGCCCTGGCATATTAATTATTCGTGTGTGCGGAGGTCACAAAGGCCAGAATCTCACTCAGAATGTCATTCAGTCTCCATTTTGATGTTCAGGGTGACTTCCACATTTACAAGAGAACCTAAAATGGCGGCTAAATCCAAGATGGCGACTTACATTACTTTCTTTAAGGTGAAGACCTTGCCGCGGAGTCTATTCACATGATATTTTAGACAACTTGGCGTTGGCCAATACACATTCAATTACTGCGACAGGAGGCATAATATTATTTCAATTCCAACATGGCGATCAGCTTTGCAGGACATTTAAAAATGTTTGCATTGTCGAGTAGGTGTCTGAGAGCCGAACAGCAGAGGTGAAGCAGAAAGCAGAGTCAAGGCAGGCACGTGGGAGCAAACCCTGCAGCCAAAGGCAGAGGCTTTCAACCTGCCGTTTGCCAGCCCTCCTTAACAGTGTGGCGGGAGACCCAGGGGAGCATAGCAGACACCAATGAAGAGACACACCAGAACCAGCAGCAGCAGAGACCTTGGGCCTCATTACGACCCTGGCGGTAAGTATCGGTCATTACCGGCATGGCGCAAATAACGTGTCCGTGCTGGCAAGAGACCGCTAAAAGCGGCACATTACGAGTTCTCGGGCACGAGCATTGCGCCATGCCGGTAATGAAATCACTGCCATGCCGCTAAAGGGCGAAAAAACCCACTTACCAGCATCGTATGCAGTGAAAATAGCACCTCCGCCACCCTAGCTATCGACATTAGCGGTCACCGCTAATAGCGGTAACCGCAATTAGCGGGAACCGCTATTAGCGGTGACCGGAAATGAGCGGAACCGGAAGTAGCATCAACGCACATGAACGGGAAAGAGCATGGCGGCCATCTTTAAAAACACAATCCATTGCCATCCTCTGTCACCAGGAGACATCTGACCCCCACAACTTCTACAAACCTCCAACACCACCCCTTTGACATCAGGATGCCAAACGTTGTAAAGAAGAGCGGAGATCGGCTGCGCCGGGAGCGCTTCTCAAGGGAGGAGCTGACAATGTTGGCCAAAACCCTCCAAGAACATGCAGACGTCGTGTTCGCCACCGAGATGACCCGACCGGCGCTGCTGAGGAAAAAGGCGATTTGGGCTACAGATGCCCAGAGGGTCAGTGCTGTCGGCACAACACCCCGCACCGCCAAACAATGCCGCAAGCGGTGGGACAATCTACGTCTCCGCTTGAGGAGCATACTTGCGGCAAACCGGAATATCGGCATGGCGACTGGTGGAGGTGCTGAGTCGCCCCTAAAACTACAGCCATGGGAGGAGATATGTGCCTCCACCATAGGCACGGAGAGCATAGAGGGAGTTGGGGACATGGAGAGAAGAGCCCGTCATCAGGCAATGCAGGTAGGTGTCTCAAGTCTATCTATGCCAATACCACCACGATGATGTCCAAATGAATGGGAAGCGCAATGATGCATACCAGGGTCCACCAGACACATTAGCACAAGACTGCCTACAGGCAGTGTTGAGCCTCACCTTGTACACATGCATAATGCACCCCGTTTCTGTAGCTACCAACATGCCTCCATGCATCACCCACCCAAGAGTGAGACTACCTGTATGTCACTGCCTCTATTGTGACTCATCCAGCAATCAAAATCAATGCAGCCATCACAATGCATGCTCAATGCCTGTGGACCCATCACTAACCCTCTCACTCCTTTGGTCCACCACAGGCTCACAATCAGACAGTGCCAATGATGACACTGGTGCAACCCTTGCTAAGAAGGCCAGGGCCGAAGAGGCACAACACCGGCCCTCCACTTCAGGGGGAACAAGGAAAACCCAAAGACAAGAAATGTCCCAGAGCACAGCACAGGCCACGCCACAGATGTCTTCCACGTCCACCACTTTGGCGCCACCAACATCCAGCATCTGCCCAGTGTTGCCCGCCGAAGGTACTGCATCGGCTGAAAGCAGCACCATCGGAGAAACAGCTGCAACCGCAGCAATCTCGGACGACGAGGAAGGGGATGTTGTGCATGTTGACACTCCCCTCACTGCCCCCCTGCATTCCCTCCACCTGTCCCCGTGCAGCCAGCCCGACAACAGCATACACGGGCTATCTCCAGGAGACTCATGGCCGGCAACTCCCATCCCAACCACACATGTGCCTGAGGGTAACAGTATAATAGACACCCCTCAACCATCAGTCACAGCCCACAACACCCAAGAGGGGATGCAGGAAATTATTATTCACCAACAACAACTAACTGGCCTGTTGACACAGCATATCACAGAATGTGCCAGTGCTAAGGAGGAAATGGGTGATTGTGCTGCTACCCTGAGGTCTGCCATCGAGTCCAGTTCAAAGGACATATGTGCTGAACTGGCCGCGGTGCAGCACGTACTCTCCGAGTTGGTTCAAATAATGCGGGACGTGCGTCCATGTGAGCAACCCAGTTCTTCCTTGGCTGCCAGTTCCACCAGGACCAGCCCCATGCGCAGGTCGGGCAGGAACCTGCGGCGATCGGACAGAGGTGCACCGGGTGCTGGGAGAGGGGGATGACAATAGGCACAGCCTTGTGTACTGGTGCCACATGCGCCACTTGTGCATAGTCCAACACACCATGTGTTGGGGAGTAGAGGGGGGAGGGGGGAGTGGATGTGTTGGGGAGTAGAGGGGGAGAGGGGAGTGTGTGTGTTGGGGAGTAGAGGGGGTAGGGGGAGTGGGTGTGTTGGGGAGTAGAGGGGGGAGGGGGGAGTGGGTGTGTTGGGGAGTAGAAGGGGAGGGGGGAGGCGGGAGTGGGTGTGTGGGGTGGTGGGTATGTTTACTTAGTTTTCTCTATACAATACACTTTTTGGTTAATCAGAAATCACATGTGTGGACATTGCTTATTGCGTACGTGTGCTTTATTGGTTAACAATCTACAGTGTCCATTTCCCTGACACACCCAGTGCCCCGAGTGCCATCTCCATGTAACACCCCCTGTCCATGTGTGCTTGAAGATTTGGTTGATCAGAGTCTGACGCATGGCACGTCCCTCCTGTGCATCGCCTCCTCCATGAGGTGCTGCCCCATCCCCACCCTCCTCATCCTCTTCATCAGGTGGTTGCAGTTCAATGTCAGGGGGCAGGGGCACATTCCGTCTGATGCACATATTGTGTAGCATGACACATGCCATGACGATCTTGGCCACCTTCTCATGGCGGTACAGGAGTGCCCCACCAGACCTGCTGAGGCAGCGAAACTGTGCCTTCAAGAGGCCAAATGTCTGCTCAATCACCACACGGGTGTGTGTATGGGCACGATTATAGTCCTCCTCGTGCCTATTCTGTGGGTTCCAGACTGGGGTAAGGAGCCACCTCTTCAAGGGATAGCCTGCAACACCTGCATGTGGGCAACAATGTATGTGTAAATTATCACATCATGTTTGACCTCATTAAGTGACACCATAGCATGCATTAATTTCTTCATCTCAACCCCATTTCCATGCATGAATGGAGTCACACAATGTGACTGCTATGTGTGTATTCCTCTTATGGACTGTTTTGCATGCCATCAACTAGTGTGCGCTGGGGGGTCAAGTTCCTTGTGAGTGCCCATGCACTGTGTTAGTCTACGGCAGTTGTTTCTGTGATCTGGCAGATGTCCAGTAATTTGTATGCTTTCATGCTGGCACCGTTGATGTCAGCCTCATGATGAGCTCACTACACACAACAAATGGTGCAATTTAGTTGGGCCTCTGTCTCAGTGTAGTGGTGTATTGATGTATTTGACCCTCTTGTGACTCCTTTGTACGCAGTAATGGGGGACTGGCCTTTCAGTTGATGGTGTTTGGTGCTGTGTATTGGCTATAGTCATTGCTTGTAGCTGCATTTTGTGAGGGGGATGCGGTTTGATTTGGTACAGTGCACATGCAGATGGCTGTAGAATGGTTGGGACACTGCTTCATTCACATGGTAGGGCTGTACACCGTGCATTATGTGGTCAGGTGTCAGCTCCATTCTGGGCTGCTTTGGGGTATGAGCTTGCTCCATTCCCTCTGGCACTCGCAGCCAGGTGAAGTATGCATCTCTCCCCCCCATCTCAGCCAGGTGAAGTATGCATCTCTCCCCCAACCCCATCTCAGCCAGGTGAAGTATGCATCTCCCCCCACCATCTCAGCCAGGTGAAGTATGCATCTCTCCCCCCCATCTCAGCCAGGTGAAGTATGCATCTCTCACCCCCCCATCTCAGCCAGATGAAGTATGCATCTCTCCCCCCATCTCAGCCAGGTGAAATATGCATCTCTCCCCGCCCCCAATCTCAGCCAGGTGAAGTATGCATCTCCCCCCCCATCTCAGCCAGGTGAAGTATGCATACCCCCCATCTCAGCCGGGTGAAGTATGCATCTCCCCCCCCATCTCAACCAAGTGAAGTATGCATCTCCCCCCCATCTCAGCCAGGTGAAGTATGCATCTATACCTCAATCACCTACCCCCATCACATTTCCATGGGCATAACATGCGACTCCCCGAGAAGCCAGGATCTCTGCCCTGCATGTCGCTCCATGTAGCGTGGTATCGTGGAGTTCGGCAGGACCATTGAATCATGGGTTGATCCGGGGAATCGGGCACAACAATGTGTGATGATCTTGTTTGAGTCACATACCATTTGCACGTTGATTAAGTGGTATAGCTTACGGTTGCGGTACACTACCTCCATGGCATGTGGGACCACCAATTCCACATGGGTGCAGTCGATGGCGCCAATGCAACCAGGTATGCCGGCCAGTGAATGGAAACCCACTTTGGTGTTTGAGATCTCCTGGGCAGACCGTGGTAAGGAAATGTGTTCATCTATGTGCTTGAGGAGGGCATCAAGCACTTGGTTCAACGTACGTGAGAATAATGGTTGTGAAATGCCATGCAGCTGCCCCACTGTGTGCTGGTAGGTGCCTGTGGCCAGGAAGTGGAGTACAGACACTACCTTCAGTAGGGGTGGGATGGCGGTGCGTGTTTCAATCAGGCTGACAATGTGGTCATGTATCATGTCCACAATGGTGGTGATGGTGTCCCGGTCCAGGTGGTACAGGGTGTGGATCTGCTCAGCGGTTAGGTTGAATGGACTGGCTCTGATGCGTGGGATTGGGGGCTGCCTGCGTGGTGGCACTGGCTGTGCTGGTGGGGCATGCTGGCCCTGCCTTGCCCTCCTTCTCCTCCTGCGTCTCCTCTGTGCTGCCTGTTGTTGTTGTTATAGCACTTCCACTGCTATCAGGTCCTCCAGCCCCAGCATTGCTAGTAGTATTAGTATTGGAATCATTGTGGAGTGTGACTGGTTGTGGGAAGGGGTAGGGTGTGCTCCTTTTGTGCTTGCCCAGTCTGTATTGCCTCCACCTGTGCTGATTGTGTGCACCTGTGGCAGTTGGGAACACTGCACATGGCCATTTACGGTTGGTCTGCGATGGCGGTATTAGCACCATGGCGGTAAGGTACTGTACGGCCTTCACAAGGGCGTTAATTGCATGTCCACGTAACTCGTAATGTTCCCCACTTTGCGCCATGCCGGTATTTACGGCATGGGAGGTCGAGTGCCCGCGCCCCTGGCGCTTTTATCAGCACCGTTGATTACGGTGACGCTAATAGCGCTTTCTCGGGTCATAATCGGGCAGAGCGGTAAGCGATGCCGGTAATCCTTTACCGGCATCGTTTTTCACTTACCGCCAGGGTCGTAATGAGGCCCCTTGTGCAGAGAGTGGTCATGCCAAAAAGCACCAGCTTCACCGGCAAGCGAATGCGAAGCCGGCAGGGAAGCTAGAGCATGGTCTGCAAAGCGGGAGATGCTTTTTGAGATGGAAGACATTGCAGTGTACCACAGTTCGGAGAACACCAGTGAGTTGGTCAAATGATAGTGGGAACTACGGGTTGTACCGACAGGCACAGAAACAATTGAAAGATTGTGTTGAGTGTCACAGATGAAGTTTAATGAAGAAGTTGAAAGGCAGATTTTGCACAAGTCTCCATATCTGAGATGCCAATATGGGGAAAGTTGTAACAAGCATTGCCACAAGCAAATGAACAATGGTGAAGAAGTTAGCATTAACAAGTCTCCATGTGTGAAATGTCAATATGGAGAAGATTGGAACAAGCAGTATGTAAAACCAATGAAGTATAGACAGTGCAGGAGTACAACTGTGCTATAGTGAAAGAATAAGCCAACAATAAAAGAGGTCACGTTTGTCAGGAAGTGAGCTCTTTTGGGAAGAGATACCCAGCAGGAGAGTATACCAGGGGATCAGCAAGATCCAAGGGGGGGTGGATTCCTGGCAGGGGAGTAGCAGGTAATCCCTGTGAAGTACATCAAAGGAAAGGACATTGTGCATAGATACCTGGCAGGAGAGTATATCAGGGGATCTAAATAATCTACTGAAGAATTCCTGGCAGGGGAGTTTACCAGGAAGCTATCCTTGAGAAGTTGTGATATAAACGAGACAATTGTGCCATCCTTAGAAATATACTGTGTGGAAGAGAGGTTTTAGCCATCCTATCAGCTTTTGTTGTATAAAAGAGAAATTTTTTGCCAGCTTTGAGAAGTTGTTGCATCGAAAAGAAATGTCTACCATTCTTGAGGAAACATCTCTTTGGGAAAGACGCTTTTGTCTTCCTTGCACTGTTTGTTGTATAACAAAGACATTTCTGCCAGCTCTCAGAAGTTATTGCACAGAAAGAACATTCCTACTATTACTAAAGTAACATTTATTTGGAAAAGACACTTTTTCCATCCTTCCTAAATTAATCCAGGCTAAAGGAACACCCTCTGGATCCAAATATGTCTCCTTGTGAGAAACCACTTTTTGTTGGATATATTTATTTGCTTTACATTTGAACACTTTTTGGCTAAACTTACATTAGAGACTATTTACCTTACACTTCTTAATTGTTTCATTTCTCGTATGAGGGTCAGATATATTTTGGACACAAGGACAGTTTACTTAATTTTGACAATGAGACTAGATGTAGTATCCTAGGTAGGGACATTCCATTTACGATAGGGACAGAGAGGCCTTTATCCAACCCCTTTTCTTTTAATAAAGATGTTTGATGTTGAGAATACTACCACTTTGTACTTGCCTTACATTTCTGACCCCTCGCATTACCTAGGATCTCTCTACATGGAGAGTAAAAGCCAAAATGTATAGCGTGAAGGCAGATCCATATGGATATCAACCTGCATTGTCAATTTCTGAGAGATGCCATCAAATGGACTAGGTCTTTGTATTTTGCCCTGATTTGGAAGTGGAGAAGCCAAGAGAGCACATCACCAGTGGGGCGGCATTTTGCAAATGAAATTGCCCATGTTTCTAGAAACATAGTGAGATATATACGCATATGTAAATGAGAGTTACCCAGTCCAAAGTGTGATTGTCACAGCTGAGGGTTTTTATTTAAGCCAGGTTTGGAAAAGTAATACCTACTATGTATGCAATGTATTGTTCACATGTTTGTTGATATAATGAAAAAATATTTATTTATTAATTTATTTAATATGTATTAGCATAATGCTGACCCTGTTCCAGGGCTGATATATTCTCTTGTGCTCATTGTCATCATTCACAACTGGGAGAACCTATAGACTTAACGTGTTCCTTAAAACAAAGGACATTTGTGTATTCTCATTTCACAGGTAAGGGAGGTTGTGGGATCCTGCACATTATTTGCCCCTGGTGAAGGCCCAAGTTCATGCAATAAGACCCAGGCTTGAAATCCTTCCTAATACTGTTCCACAGATTCTTTTAACATGCACATGTTCACAGTAAGGTATGGACCTATTGTCAGTTTACACACAGGCTGCTCTCCTTTCCTAAACCACACACTGTTGTTTAAGGACACTTACACTTTACATGTAGATGGTGTTGAAAACAGGCAGTTGACATCAGTGGTGAGTTGATTTCCTGTGTGATGCAACACACCACTTGCTGGAACACTATGCAGTAGGATAGAGGAGGAGTTTGCGCTAGTCCAGCTATTTTGAACAGGCAAACTAACACAAAGACAAGCTGTTGTGTGCTAGTACAGAAACAATTATTTGGAGGTGCTTTTGATCACAAGCAGAGTCCAGACATTTGTAGTAGGTTTATTGGCTGTGTAACACAACATGCCATTTCCTTGAGCACACTGAGCAATAGGGTGAAGGAAGAATCTGTTGTTTGCCAGCTGGTTTGGAAAGACTTAATCACACACAAACCAAACAGTTGAATTGTTTTGGGAGAACAGAACAAAATGTCAGCATGCTGGGAAAATTGTTAGAGGTAGTGGCAGTGGCAGGTTGATTGGTTGGTTGAGAACTGGTTGCGGCCAGATGAGGAATTTCAGCTCGGTCAGCTTGTTTGAATGAGCACACTCACACTCTACACAATCAGTTTAATTGATGTAAGGGGTACAGAAAATTAGGGCGTGCTGGAAACAATATTGTTGGTGGTGATGACAAGAGGCAGTGAGCATGAGTGGCAACTTGATTGGCAGTGTGATGCATCACACCACTTGCATGAGCACTGAGTTGTAGGGCAGAGGTGGAATGTGTGAAATTGTTAGTGGGAACATAAATAAATGTGGGGGTGCTATAAATATTGTTGGAGATGGAGGTGTTCACAGGCAGTGGGCATTTGTGGCTGGGTAATTAGTTGTGTGACACAACACAGCACCTGCTTGAGCACAGTGATCAGTAGGACAACAGAGACATCTTTCCTGGGCCAGCTTCTTGGAATGCGGGCACACTCACACAAAACAATTGGTTCAATTGTTATCGGTGAACAGAAATAAATGTGGGGGCGCTGGAGTAATTGTTGGAGATGGAGCAGTGGGATAGAGGAGGAATTAGCACTAGGCCATCTTGTTTGAAAGTGCACACAAAAAAAGAAGTCTAATTGATTGAGGGGACAGAAAGAAATATGTGGGTGCTGTAAAAATTGTTGGATGTGGACGCTGCCATTAGAGGCAGGTTGAATGGCTGTATGACGCAACACACCAACTGCTTGAGCACTGATCAGCAGGACAAAGGAGGAATTTGTGTGGGCCAGCTTATTTGAAAGGACGTATGGAGCCATAGCAAGCAGTTAAATTGTTTAAGGCGACATACATAAAATTGGAGGTTGTGGAAACATTGTGGGAGGTGGTGGGAGTGTAAGGCGTTGGGCATTCATGGCAGGTTGATTGACTGTGTGATGCAACACAGCACCTTCTTGAGTGCACAGAGCAGTAGGATGGTGGAGGAATTTGCAGTAGGTCACCTTGTTTGAGCAGGTGAACTCACACACAAAACAAACAGTTTGATTGGGGAACAGACAAAAATGTGGTGCAATCACAATGGTTGGAGGTGGTGGTAATAACATGAGTTGGGCATTAACGGTTGGTTAACACTTCACCGGCTTGAGCACAGTGAGCAGTAGGACAACAGAGACATCTTTCCTGGGCCAGCCTCTTGAAATGCGAGCACACTCACACAACACAATGTGGGGTGTTGAAGTAATTGTTGGAGATGGAGTAGTGGGATGGAGGAGGAATTAGCGCTACGCAATCTTGTTTGAAAGTGCACTCTAAAGACACAAAACAAGCAATCGAATTGATTGGGGGAACAGAAAGAAATGTGTGGGTGCTGCAAAAATGGTTGGAGGACGGAGGCTGCCATTAGTGGCAGGTTGAATGCCTGTATGACGCAACACACCAACTGCTTGAGCACTGAGCAGTAGGACAAAGGAGGAATTTGTGTTGTGCCAGTTAATTTGAACAGACTAATGGAGACATGGCATGCAGTTAAATTGTTTAAAGGGGACAGAAATAAAATTGGAGGTTGTGGAAAAATTGTGGGAGGTGGTGGGAGTCAAAGGCTGTGGGCATCCATGGCAGGTTGATTGGCTGTGTGATGCAGCACAGCACCTGCTTGAGTGCACAGAGCAGCAGGATGGTGGAGGAATTTGCGCTAGGTCCCCTTGTTTGAGCAGGTGAACTCACACACAACACAAACAGTTTAATTGACTGGGGAACAGACAAAATGTTTGTGGTGGGATCACAATGGTTGGAGGTGGTGGTAATCACACAAGTTGGGCATTAATGGCATGTTATTTGGCTATGTGATGGAACAAACTACATGCTTGAGCAGTTTTCAGTATTTTCTTTTTTTTTTTACTAGTGTTTATATGGTTAAAATACAACCTTAAAGACAATACAAAGAAATATGATGACACTTAATTACATATAACAAATTAAACTAGCATACAAATGATATACGTTGTATATGATTATAATATGCACTGCAATATGACGGAGGAGGAATTTGTATTGTCAGCTTATTTGTACTGGCTTACTTGCACACAAAACAACCAACGCCAAGCTCCACACGAGTTTCCATTGCCAGCAGAGCTGGGGTGGAGTGGGGGAGAAGAGAATGCTGGACACATTGGCACATTTCACCCCATCCATGGGCATTGGCAACACACTGGGCACCAGTGGAGAATGATGGGACACAGGTACCAAAGGCTGCTGAGGGAAAGCAGAGCAGAAGCGATGGAGCACATGGAAATGAAAGAAAGACTTTATACAACACTTGGCCCCATTGGCCCCAGATTATGTCACTACGACAAAAACCACTTAAAAAAAAAATCAAAAATATGTTAAGAGGCTTCCTTTTGCTGTAGGATACTCAAATTTGTTTTTGATGTGTCTCTAAAAGTTTATTTTTAACACATACAATTATTGTAAGAGTCCTGCATTGGAGGGAATATCCCTTCACAGCTCTTATTTAGTATCTTTTGGCCATTCCTGCTAGGAGCTACAAGTGGAACTCTTTTAATGCACGAATGAGTGCATCAATGGGTAATACACAATGCACAACATATACTCATAACAAACGAGAACTGCCATGAGTGTGGAGAGGGCCGGGAACATTGGAAAATCAGAGGTGGATGATTAATCATCTGCAAATGTCCTTCTCCCCTTTTCAAACTAGTTTTTGGCTCCTCTGGGTGTTGGTATTAACATGTACCAGCTAAAGACCTGAAAGTCTGTGTCAAGATTTTACAAAAATACAAGCAATGCAGAAACTATTTTAAATGCATAATAGCCTAGAGGTGATTTGGTTTGTAAGCAAGTGCTCTCGTGTGTTGCAATGCCTACATGAAGATGGTTCAGTAGCTGATGCTATATTTCTGGTCCTTTAATGGTTGCCTGGTTGATTTCAATGCCAACTGCCTGTTTCAAAACTCTGAATGGGAATTGTGTGATTCGTAATTGGATACTACACCAATTAACTCCAAATGCCAAGCTGGTAGATGCTGGTATTTTGGGTTGGTGGGTGTTTATGCTGCAGCCTCCGGTGGGCAAGACATCAAGCCAGCCAAAGGAGACATATTGGCATACCTGGCATAGGGAGTAGTTCCTCTATATTTGATTACATCTACACTGATGACTACTTATTGAACTGTTGTGACTCCTTTTCTGTGTAGAAGATTAAATGGAGTGACCATTGTATATTGACAGCGGCATTTGACATGGTTTTGGTATCAAGAGAATATAGAAGCCAGCCGCATTTAACCATAAATCCGGCAGGCAAGGCAATCTGCTGGTCTGATTTCAACATCCACCTCTTAAACCAAAACCTGAAGGCTATTATGAATAGGACCACCCTGGCCTGGAAAATGGATCATTTCAACGCAGATGGGACCCAGAGTTTTATCTGCAATCTGGTATCTGGAGTGCACTCCCTACCAGGTCTTAAGCCATGTAGATAGCCATACCCCTACACTGCTACAATAAAGACCTAGCTAATGCTAACACCAATATGAGGAGGGAGATAACACAACTTCGTAGTACTTCTGGAGACGGTCTTGTATGTCTCGACCTCATTAAAAAATAAAACAGAATTATTAAAACTACTGTATTGCAACTAAAGGCCGGTTACTTCAGTACGACACAGAAACTATGTCTGGGCTCCTGATTAACTCTTGTGTGAATGCCTTTTGGTCACTTATTAATGGCCAAAACCCTCATTTTGCAGTTATACAGTTAAACCCCATTCCGGAGTTGGAATGGATTTCCTATTTTGAAAATATATTTGGCTCACCGTATAATAATATTGCGGCAGTCCGGGATTGTAACTTGCCCATACGTAATCATAAATGGCAGCCGTTGCTGGAAATTAAAACCATCCACTCCCTTATAAAAAGATGCAAATGGACGGCCACCAGGGGGCGCACGGATGGGCAGCACCTCCGTGTGAGCTCCAGATACACGGGCCCCAAAAGTGACCTGAGCCCCCACTTTTGACCCCCCCACCCGCGTGCGCTAGAATGATACCCCCCCAGCGTGAACCGATGCTCCACCAAACTAGTGAAATTTTGGGTGAAAACGGCACACCTGAGCAGGAGAAAAAGCCATCGGCGTGAGCCTCCCTCCTCTGAACGCACACGCGGCGAGTGAAGCGATAGCAGCGCCGAGGCAGGCCCTGAGGAACCCGGCCCCTCCCATCATCTGCTCCCGATGAGCGCGGGCCTCCCCGCGATTGTCCCGGGCAGTCCGCGTTTCCTCGCCCCTAATTGAAGACTTCGGTGCGGCAGACATGTGCGTAGCGGAGAGGTTCATCCGCGCTCCCCGTGTCGGAGCCCGGTACCGCGCTGAAGAGGAGAAGCACACCGAGGCGGGTGAGTGCCTGCCCTGCCCCCCCCCTTTTTTAATACTGGGCGAGCCCAAAACCTCATCGGAGCCTCACATCCCCCTGAAGAGCCCCCCGCAGCCCCGGTCGTGGAGGGAGGGCCTCTCCCACTCTCCTCCCCCGCTCTCAACTGAGGACGCGGCCGCGGGCGGGGTAAGCGGTGACCCGGGCCTTGTCCCGTACAGGCTGTCGCCGATACCAGCACCCGCCACACGGTCCCTCCAGAAGAGGCGCCGCCACGCGGATCTCCTCTCACGCACCCGACCCTAAGAGGCCCAGAGGGCCTATACGAACAGTACATTGAGGCGGGGCCCCAGATTCCAATCAGTGCCCCAAGCACCCCTCAATAGCCCCAGCACAGGCAATAACTAGCCTCCCATCATAAAACGCCCCACAGCACACCCAGTGCTGCACCTTCAGTGGAGGGTATGGCTTTCCCCAGAATCCCCACGAGGACAACTACAGTCGCATCCCCTCCTCAGGAAGCAGCGTCAACATACAGCCACGAGGATCCACCCAGTCTCCAGATAAAGTGGTCTACAATCAAGATCACCCAACGTAGATCTCATCCCTCCACCAATTGCCCGTATCGCCATAACCCACGGTCTTTGGCCCAACACCTGTCCCCAGGTAAATGCTTCTTGGACAGACTCCTGGGTGTTCCACCACGTGACGCAAAGGGTCAGTTCCTGAACTGAAGGCAACGCTGAGGGCTGGGCCCCCACCAATGGGGCGTGAGCCCTCCTCGGCGTATTACGCTATCAACTGCCCCGCTAAGACCTTCGCAGGCGGACACCCAATGAACACAAACTGTATATCGCCGTGGATACCCCTCTGAGCCCTTCCAAGGCTTGAGCCCTCTCCCAAGGGACCCATCCATTACGACTCCCCTCGAGCCCACCTATAAGAACGGTCCGTGCACTGGACTCCCCTGGCATTACAGCGGTCTCAGAGTCAGAAATCGACGCAAGCGGAGGGTACGGCCCCTGAACCCAGGGCGTGTGCCTCCTCCCACCACTACGCTTCCATCTTCATGGACTCCCTGAACAGGCAGAGGGTACAGCCCCCACTCCTGGGGCGTGTGCCTCCTCGCATACAGGCATCATATGAACGTCCCAAGCAAACTGGCCAGGTTCCCCTACACCCCACCACACCTGGAACAGATACAAACCCCACAATGTCAAAGGAAACGTCTGAGACAGCGGCAGCCACGAAGGGAGACATCGCTGCCCTCCTAAGCGAAATCCGAAATATGGGTGCTAACCTTGGCAGCAAAATTGATAGGATAATGCAAAGAGTGGACAAAATTGAAGAGAGACTGGAAGGTGTTGAAAACAATCAAGCTTCAATAGATACGTTGGAAACCCAACTGGACCTCAGAATGCGCAACATAGAGAGGAGGGAGGATGAAATACGTTTGAAGATTGACGATTTAGAGAACAGAGAGAGAAGAAATAACCTGCGGTTTTTCGGTATTCCGGAACGTGAAGGGGAAACAGAGGAGGACCTCAAACAAACTGTGAATGACATCATCAGAATCCTAGCCACGGACGAGAACATTGATGAACCAACAATAGAGAGAATACACAGAGCCGGAGGTCCCCCGGGTGGTCCCAGTCCGTCCTTGCCAGATTTCACAAATACCAAGACAGGACCAGAATACTCGTGAAGGCCAGGTCCTGTGACGCTCTCACCCTCGGGGAGCCCCAATAACCATCTTTCAAGACCTATCCTCGCTTACCCTGGCCCTACGCCGTCTCTGTAGCCCCCTAACGAAATGGCTGAAAGAACAAGGGACCAGATATAGGTGGGGATACCCCTTCTCCCTCACGTTTGAACACGGAAGTAGGAAAGTAATCCTCCGCTCTGAAGAGGATATCCGTGATTGTATCGCAGACTTGCTCGGAACCGACCCAAGTGATGGTATGCAGGAAGAATCACTACAAAACAGAGCGAGAGGGGGACCCCAGGGCCCGAAAAGGAAAAAAGTTAAGGGATCTAGAAAGTATAGACGACCCAATGATACACCGGACAGTAACATGTGACAGGACACACGCAGGTCACTCTTCATAGGGATGTACGCCTCGATGCCAAACCCAGGTGACTATTGACACTTTTGAGTTCGGTACAGTGGCCCGGCCTGTTCAGACACATGACACGGCCGCCATCAGAAGCGCATGGACGATCACCTGGTGGAGATGAACCCTAAAATTGCAACTATCAATGCACAAACTGGTTCACAGCAGCAGTTATCATTGTTTGTTAATGTGTTGGTAAGAGCAAAATGCAAAAGAAAGAAAAAGGGGGGGCTCAGTATGTCATATAGATGATAGCCGCGGTCGGGGTCGTGCGGTAACGACCCTCACTAGTGGTGCGACAGTAGACCGGCTGCATGCACCTGGTCCAAATCGGACGCCATCCAACTGGGACACAGACCCCCATGAGTAAAATGAGGGGCGGACAGTTGGAACTGGGGACAACGGGTATGAGGTTTAATACCCGAGGGGGGAAGGAGGGAAGGAGCACACCAAATTGTACAGCCTCTGTTAACCAAGAGCAGCTATCACACTACTTCCATCATGGCAATTTCCTGCAATGGGCAACGCGATGTCACGACCGATTAGTATGTACACAACAATGATCCACAGTCATAACGAATTAAGTGAGAGGCATGGCATACTCAAAATCGGCACGCTGAATGTTAAGGGACTTGACTCCCCCACCAAAAGATCGCTGGTGTCCAGAGAATTCAAGAGGGCAAAACTAAACTAGACATACTCTTTCTACAAGAAACTAGATACAGCAAAGGAGAAGAGAGGAAGGTCCTATACGCCAAGCTGGGCTCGGAATACTGGGGCTCCGGCCCACTAAAGAAGGAGGGAGTTGGCATCCTAGTCAATAAATTGATCCAATTTGAACTCATAAAGTCCTGGAGGGACGTAAGTGGCAGAGCACTAGTATTAGTGGGCAAAATACAAGGCACCGCCATCACCGTCGCATCAGTGTACGCACCCAATACAGGACAATCCAGAGTCTTACAACAGATAATCCCGAAAGTCATGAGCGAAGCAGAGGGCGAAGTAATATTGGGAGGTGATCTGAACACGTGGATGGACCCGAATCAAGACAGGCAATCAGGACACTCTTTTACGATACCTCCATCGAGCACCAGACGTCCACTGGCCGCAGACATGATGGAGGCCTACAATCTTACCGACGCATGGAGACACATGAACCCTAACCGAACTGGCTTCACCTTCTTTTCAACACCGTATGCAACATTCTCCAGAATAGACTACGTATACCTAACCTCAGACCTCACTGCGGCGATGTCCGAATATGGTCACGGTCACTATTGATCAGATGGCCCTCCCCCGAAGGAGCTCCAAATGGCGCTGCATAGAGACTCTTTTCAAGGATTCAATCTTTCGGGAACAGCTTGAGCAAGACATCACACAATATTTTGAGCACAACAACACGGGCAAAGTTTCCATGAACACAGTATGGGAAGCAGGCAAGGCGACCTGGAGGGGGCTACTCATTAAAGAAGGAGCTGCAAAAAAAAGAGAACGCCAACTGATAGAAACCAGGCTCCGAAACAAAATCACCCAACTCGACCTCATGGCCCAATCTGCAGAACAAAATAGACCACAAAGGATTAAGCAGGCCAACGACAAGAGGGAAGGTCTACGGCAGTTGGAGGCGGGTAGCATCGCTCGCAAGCTCCAATACCTGAAGCAGAAGCACTATGAGCACGGGGATAAAGCAGGCGCCCTATTGGCCGCAAGACTCCGCGGCCAATGCCAAGAGCGATGGGTACCCACGATCCAAAACGAAGGAGATCCCAGCGACCCATATCCCCACAGTATCCCTGAAGCCTTTGCCGACTTCTACGATAAGTTATATACTTCGCACGCTGCCCCACACCCAGAAGCGATAACAGATGACATTGACAAAATATCCATGCCCGCTATCCCACCCGATACAGCACAAACCTTGGAAGCTCCCATCACGGAGAAGAAATTGAAGAAGCAATCAAAAGACTTCCGACTGGGAAAGCCCCCGGGAACGACGGCTACATGGCGGGGTTCTATAAGACTTTCAAACATGCTCTTCTCCCATTCATGGTCGACCTTTTTAACAAAATCCTTCAATCCGGTGTAGCGCCTGAATTCTTCTCAGAAGCATTAATAACAGTCATTCCCAAGGAGGGTAAGGACCCAAAGCAATGTGCCTCCTATCGCCCAATATCCCTTCTAAATAGCGATGCCAAAATCTACACGAGAGTCCTCACTGCAAGGCTGGAGTCACATATGCCCTCAATAATCCACAATGACCAAGTGGGCTTCATCTTAGGCAGACAAGGTGCTGACTCCACCCGAAAGACCCTGCACTTAATTCATGAGTCCCAAAAATCATTGAACACGCCTGCACTATTTTCAATCGATGCCGAGAAGGCGTTCGACAGAGTCGAATGGCATTTCCTAGAAGCAACGTTGAAGAAGATAGGCTTAGGCCCTACACTCCATCGAGGGATCAAGGCCGTCTACACAGCCCCGAGAGCATCGGTGGCAGTGAACTCCCAATTCTCCCGCTGGTTTCCTCTCAGTAGGGGTACGAGACAAGGTTGTCCCCTTTCAGCAATACTCTTCGCGCTGTCCTTGGAGCCTCTTTCCCTAATGCTTCAAGCAGATCCCGCTGTGGAGGGGATTCAGGTAAATGGCAGAGAATATAAACTAGCCTTGTAAACGGATGACATCCTGCTTCATGTATCAAACCCAATGTCCTCAATCCCACGAGCGATCCACCTGATAGAGGAATGCGGCACAGAGTTTCAAAATGAACAAAACCAAATGTATTCTTTTTCCGCTCCACGACTCATCCCCTGAACAGCAAATAGCACTTGAACACATTGGGCTGATCATCAGAGGTCCCACGCTGAGATACTTAGGGATCAATTTAACGCGCTGCCTCGACACCCTTTAAGAAGCGAACTTTCCTCCACTTCTTGAAGCCCTCAAAGCTGACCTTAGGAAATGGAAACCACTGACGATCTCCTGGATGGGACGCCTAAATGCAATCAAAATGGTGACCCTCCCACGGTTCTTACACCCTTTCCAAGTCCTGCCCATCACGATCCCAGAACACTTCTTCAGACAAGTCAAGAAGGCCATACTAGAATTCCTTTGGGATGAAAAGAAACCCATGATCCCCTACAACGTCTTAATACTACCAAAGGAACTAGGCGGAGTGGGCCTTCCGGACATAGAACGCTATTATCAGGCCACGCAACTCAGAATCCTGATTCCACACCTACGAGACAGAAAAGACCTCCAATGGGTCCAGCTAGATAACAACATTCTAGCCAATGTAACCCTAGCAGAGTGGTTATGGGTCCCCAGATCGAAACTCACAAGAAGACTACGCGATCACCCGATATTGGGCACAATGTGGAACATATGGAAAATAGGAAAAGCAATGTCAGGGGTCACCACATGGCCTTCACCTCTGAGCCATCTCTGGTCCCCCGGGATCAGAGAAGAGATCCCAGAACACGCCAGATACCAAACATGGTTCCACGCCGGTCTTGAAAGAGTCGGTCAGCTGTGGAGAAAAGGAAAATTCATCTCCATCACGGAACTAGAGGAAGCCCTTCAAATTCACCCGATACCAATCTTCTTGTATTTGCGGTTGAAAGGAGTATTATCCAGAAGAGAATGGAAGGCCACCACACAAAGAGAATTGACGCCCTTTGAGACGATCCTGGACACGTCCACCACCTCCAAAGGCCTAATAGCGCGAATGTACAGGGCCCTAATCACCAAAGACGATGCGCCGAGTCTCCGTCTCAAAGCAAGATGGGAAAGAGACTTCGGCAGAGAATTTGACCAGCAGGCCTGGGACAATATTTGCGAGACCCCATCCAAAATATCAATCGCTGCCCAGTATAAACTACACGCCATAAAATTACTCCACAGGTGGCAGTACGACCCGCACAGGCTGTCCAAAATGTTCCAAACCTCCAGCCCGAGATGCTGGCGACAATGTGGCATTGATGCCGACTACTGGCACATGTGGTGGAATTGCCCTAAAGTTCGCATCTACTGGGAAGAAGTCCTGGGATGGATTAAGAAGCTGGACGGCATAGAGAGGGAATTATCCCCCCTCCTGATTCTTTTTGGCCTGGAAGAAGAAGAAGACGAGCTGATTAGGGTAAAAGGACTAGCATCATCCTTAATGCTCGCGGCAAGGGCATGCCTGGTCATAAAATGGAAAGCTCCACACCTTCCATATAAAAAGGACTGGATACAGATTGCCACAAACATTTATACAATGGAGAAAATGACGGCAATACTCCACGAAAAGGCCGCACGACAAGAAGAAGCCTGGCGCGACTTTATCGAGCAATACATCACATGCCCAACCACAGAGGATTCAACGTAGTACAAACATTAGCATGCAGCCAACCCCAGCAAAAGCGGAGCATCATATGTCCCACTCCCAACCGCCCATGCCTGTCATGGACCCCATTGGAGACCCATGATCCAAGTATGACCAAAGAAGGACGTCAGACAACAAATACATAAAATTCAAGTTGAAAAAAAACAAAGATGCAAAAAATCCAGAGCCTCTGGCCCGAATGGCTTAACTAAGAATACTCTCAAGGCTGACGAACCTAATTGGGCCAATTTGCTCTATTTCCAATTTGGTGACATAATCTGTATGGGTATTACTCCCCCCTCATGGAGCACAGCCTATGTAGTCCTGATTTTCAAATGTGGCAGTAGGGCCGATCCCAAAAACTATCGGCCAATCTCTTTAATAGACGTAGATTGTAAGATCTTTTCTCCATTTCTCCTGACCCATTTGGAACAATGGGCTTTGTCAGGACACCCGTTAAATAAACTACAGACTTGCTTACGCAAGAGAGATTCAACCAGCATTAATGGCTTAGCTGTTAAGTGCATTCAAGAAGCCGCATTGCTGTTGCCCAAAGGTTGGACGTATATGGCCTCAGTCGATTTATTGGCTGCATTCGATTGTGTAGATAGGAATCGGCGATGGGCCAAATTGGCCAGATGGGGTATGCCGGCAGGGCTTCTGAGGTTTGTAAATGGGGTGTTCAGGTCAGGCTAAGTCACAAAGAGGACCTTATTAGAAGAATCCACTCATATCGGGGGGGTCAGACAGGGCTGCATGTTGGCCCCATGGCTCTTTAACCAATAAATGTTAGATGTTGCTGAATGATTGGGCGACAGTGGCCTTATTTCTCCAAAGCACGGGCAGACAAAAATAGTATGGTTGACTTATGCCGACGACTTCCTGATCTTTGAACAAGCTAGGGTTGGCCTGCAGAGATTGTTAAATGCCTTTGCTGGATTTGCCAAAGAAAACGGTCTCATAATCAAACCAAGGAAAACTAAAATCCTGGCATTTACAAGGAAAGGGAAGAAGAGCAGCCACACTTCCTGGAACATTGAAGGGATAACTATTAGGAACAGTCCTACCATGGTATATTTGGGGTTTTACTTTGGGGTTCACAAAGGACTAAAAAGTAGTTTGGACATTCTGATGCAAACGGCAGCTCCGCTGCAGTGTCAGGTATTGAAAATTTACCGTACGTCCGTCAGATTCTCTGTAAAACCGACCTTAATGTTCTTTGAAGGGAAAATTGTACCAAAAGTCAATTACGGTCTTGAACTTCAAAATGATACAATTTTCAAAGTGCTAGACAGGATAGAGGGAAGGCTGTGAAGGAAGATCCTCTGCGTATCAAATGCCATACCACTGGCGGCTATCAGGTTTGAACTCAAGGCCATTGCGTTAAGGGCCCGGGTAGAGTGGCGGTTATTGACGCTATTCTCATATCTTGTAGCACCGATTCCAGACTCCCTGTATCAAACCTTTGGCGCTGCTGTGAACTATAGATCTGAGCCCCACAGTAATTATCTGGCCATACTTAGGACGAGATGTGAAGCTATACTGGTAAGAATTGGTTCTAACCTGGAGACTCTTATTAAAAACCCCTTGAAGACCAAAAAGGCCTTGCTTGACATTGATTGGGCATTGACTATTGACATATTCCACTCCTATGCATCAATCATGCATTTGTCCCATGACCACAAACGCTGAGGATCCCTCTCTAATATCCTCTCACAATTCCCTAACCATTACTATAGGGGGGTGCTACTTAGGGTTCACTGGAATTTGCTTCCGACCAAAGAGATCTTGCTCAAGAGAAGTCTAAACAGAGAGCCGGTGTAGATTCTGCAATTTAAATTTGGAAACAAAGAGGCACTTAGTTCTTGAGTGTGAAGCATTAATTATACGTAGGTTCACACTTATGATGCCTTTTCTAAAATATCAAGTAGGCTGCAAAATGTACACGAAGGTCTAGCATTATCCAGCATTATCCAAAGTCTAAATATGCTGTAATAACTGACGAACATAATGAATACATGTATGTAGAACACACGATAATGAGTATTGTAAAGGTTTAATTTAAACCAAAAACAATTTTTTAAAAAATGAAATATCTGTTGCTCTTATGCTATCTCTGTGTTCCAATTGTCCCAGAATAATATGTGATTAGCAAGCACTACTCTCAGAATCACCACTCCTGGGAATTTAGGGTTGTGTGCAGTACTTAAGGAAGGGTATAAAAGGTAGTTAGCAGCTGAAAGTCATGATTGAACAGTTTTTGCTTTGCACATTCACATGAAAGATTTGTGACCAGCTGCCACTGTATGCCGATAATGAATCACAATCAATTAGTGAATCAGTGATATGACACAAAACACGAGCAACACTCTGCCCTCATGTCCCCTGTAACATCTAAGTACAGGTATGGGCAAACAAACAGGTGCACATGCCTAGCTAGTGTCACAACTACAGGCACTACTATCATTCATGAAAATAATTTTATGGCGTGGGTCCGGGGCAAAGACTCAGATGATACCCCTGAGCGCTTGCTGAGCCAAGAGTAAAGGAGAGCACTGTGCAGGTGCAGCGTAAAATAAATTATGTCGGCACATGCCTGGATGAAACACAATTGGGGGTTGCAGAAAAACTGTGTGAAATGGTGGGAATAAAAAACAGTGGGCATTAATTGCAGGTTGATTGGCTGTATGATGCAACACACAACCTGCTTGAGCACACAAAGCAGTAGGATGGATGAATAATTTACGCTAGGCCATCTTGCTTGAATGAGCACACTCACACACAAAACAAGCAGTTGAATTGATTGGGGGAACAGAAAACAAATTGGTAATGCTGGAACATTCGTTGGAGGTAGTGGTGATCACAGGAAGCTGGCATTAATGGCAGGTTGATTGGCTGGATGATGTAGCACACCACCAGCTTGAGCACTGAGCAAAAGGATGGAGGAGGAATGTGTTTCTGGCCAGCTTGTTTGAACAGGTTTATTGGCACACTAATTAGACAACATGCCAGTGGCGACTTGCCACTGTGGGCGAGGGAGCGCATCCCCTTGCCTGAGCGGCATGTCGTCCCCTCCACAGAGTAGCAGACAGTGTTGGGAGTCCCTGGTGATCTCCATTCGTGATGCCCGTAAGCCCCAGAACTAACACACTGACACCGACACGTCTGCTATGTTCGGGCTTCCCGGTCGCACTGCTGCGGCCGGGAATGCCCCCTTTATTTGCAATGTCATGCCGCCGTATGCGCGTCCCTTAAAGGGGCAACACCACACTCCTCCTTTTCCATGAAGACAAACAACAATGCTTCACTAGTCTACAACACCAAAAACTAACCCTTCAACATTAACGTCAAATCCCCAAACACCCCTTTATTCACAACCACCCTGGATCCCCTTAATTAACATTATGGTCCCACGGGCCACTCATGAAACATATCCCAATACGTAATCACTGAGGTAAGTGGGTTTCCCTCGCCCAGCCCTCTGGGGGTACCTCCCGCTTACCTCCGGCACGGGCAGTCCATCCGGTGGCCCTCCCTAGGGATGCGGGCATTGAGGGTTGGCCTCCCCCATCGTCAGGCACTTCCATCAGGTCCGGTTCGAGGGGAGGCTCAGTTCTGGGGTCCCCTAGCTTCTTAAAGAAGCTCACATTCTGGGTGACGGCCGACCTCCCGACCAAGGCTGTCACCATGGACCCCTTGACAGCCACCACATCAAGTGGCTCAGGTTCGTAAGGGAGAGAGAGCTTTCCATGTGGATGTCTGTTCCTAATGAGCACCTCATCTCCCGGCTCCAGTCGCTGCGGGCAGAGTCCTCTCGTGGCATTCTCCTATTCGATCCGCAGCCGGTGGTCCATCTCTATTTGCTGATCATCAATCACCCCGGGCTCCTTCTCCGCCACCTCTGGCAGCAGCCCTCGGGGGCACCGTTTGAACAGGGCTTCAGCAGGCGCCACTCCTGGAGATGCATGGTAGGTAGTGCGGTACACACGCAAGAACTGGTAGAAGGCCCTCTGCAGGCACTGTCCCTGGCCTTCGGCTATCCTGAAGGTTTTGTTTAGTGTCCTCATCAGCCTCTCTGCCTCGCCGTTCGTCCGCGGCCAGAGTGGGATGATCTTCCTATGTTGTACCCCATACCCGTCCATCAGCTCTGAGAATCGCTCGCTTTGGAATGGCGCCCCGTTGTCGGAGCACAGGGTGTGGGGGACTCTGTGGGCAGCGAACACTTTCTCGATGGCCACCACCACATGCTCAAAGGCCACTGAGTCCACAAACTCTACCTCTGGATATCGAGAGTACTACTTCCCAGGGCCGCGTGCCCCGGGGCATTGCCTCAATCGCTGGCTCTCTTTGCAGAGGGTACGCCGCCTGGCACCAGACACAGGCAGCCACAAAGTCGTTGACCTTTCGCTCCAACTCCGGGAACCACACCTTGAAGTGTAGCCGGGCCTTGGTCTTCGCTGCCTTGGTGTCCATGGTGGGCCAGAGTGATCACTTCCTTGATCTTGGATTGGGGCATGACTATCGGGTCGCCTCTCAGCAAAAGACCAGAAGTCGAGAACGACAACTCCTCCCTCACCTTCCACAGCTGCTCCAGCCCTATCTTGGCTTCTTGGGTGCGCCCGGCCAGGGACGCCAGAACTGTCTTGCATGAACCCTGTTGCATGGAGTGTTTCAAGATTTGGAATCACTCATCACCCGCTGCCGCTGCCTCCAGATCTTTGAGTGGCATGGCATTGGGGGTAGCCGCCTCCACCACCATGCAAATGTGATCGTCTGCCTCCTCGGCACATGTGTCCTGTCCTCCCCGCCGTTCACACCTGGATGCCTGGACAGATAGTCCGTTGCATTGTTCACCCCTGGCCGATAAACGAGAGTAACCCCGTATTCTAGGAGGGCAAGCATCCATCGCTCTATCCTCGCCGGTGGTTTGGATGAGGACCCTGCCACAATGGTAAGCAGGGGCTTGTGGTCCGTTACGACAGTCACTGGGTGGCCCAGGACATAGAGCCTGAAATGCCTGCTGCCCCATAGCACCACCAAAGCCTCACGTTCGAATTGTGAGTACCGCTGTTCGGTGTTGGATAGCTCTTTACTGGAGTAAGCCACCGGGCAGACACCGCCATCCTGATTGACTTGTGTCAACACGGCCCCCAGGCCAAAAGGGCTGGCGTCCACAATGATTTCTGAGGGCAGGGTGGGGTCAAAAAACGCCATGGTATCTTCAGCCGTGAGCGCGCTCTTGATATATTCGAAAGCCGCCTGCTCGAGGGGGACCCCATGCCAGGTGGTTTCCTTCTTTGTGAGGGCGCTTAGGGGCTCAGATTTGGAGGCAAGGTTCTGAATGAAACGTCCACAGTAAGTTACCATGCCAAGAAAGCTCCTCACATCAGACACCGACTGAGGCGGTTGGGCCTTCTTAATGTACTGAACCTTTTTTGGATTTGGCGACACACTTCCCTCCTTGAAGATGAAACCAAAGAATTCAATGGACGGGCGCAGGAACTCACATTTCTCCCTGTAGAGCATGAGGCCAAGCGATTGAAGTCTTTCAAAGGTCCTTGCCAGCTTGCACAGGTGATCCACCTCAGTTCTGGCAAACACTAGGATATCATCACTAATGTTTAAGACGCCCTCCAGGTCAGCGAGGGCGCTTCGGATGATGTTCTGAAAAACCTCTGCTGCCGATAACACACCCAAACTTATTCTCTTATAACGTTAGAGTCTGAGGCGGGTGTTTAACGTGGTTATATATCTCAACTCAGGGTGTAGGACGACTTGATGGTAGCCGGCCCAGAGGTCCAGTTTGGAGAAAAACTGAGCACCCTGCACCTCTGCAATGATGTCGTCGATGGTTGTGGTGAGGTGTCTCTCCCGCTTGATGGCCTTGTTGGGTAGCCTCATGTCGACACATATGTGGACTGAGTCAGGTTGCTTAGGCTTTCTTGCCACAACAATTGGGGACACCCACGGAGTCGCACCCTCCACATTCTCGATGATGTCTAAGTTCACGAGATAGTCCAATTCTTTGTCTACCTGCTCCCGAAGATGAAAAGGCACCCTTCGATGTTTCAGGGCTATGGGCTGCACAGATTCGTCGATGTGCAGCCACACTGGGTCACCAGCCAATAGACCAATTCCGTGGAACAGAGTGGAATATTTGGCCAGGAGATCATTGATGTCTTCGAGATATACGGAATAGGCAAAGCTGACAATGCCGAGGGCCTCTGCTGCAGCGCAACTCAGGAGAGTATTCGTGCTCACCGGTGTGACGTAGAAGCGGGCGGTGATTTGCGAGCCATCATGTTCCACTTTCGCTACAAGGCACCGTCCAGCGGGATGGGTTCTGAGCCCCCAAAAGCAAAGATACAGGCCTTCAGGCTGACCAACCTGGGAGGCGTGTCCATTGCATCACAATGTCCACGGGCCATTACATTGACCGAGGCACCCATGTCTACGAGTACTAGGACCGGTGACTTGTTAACCTCCACCACACACCTCGGCTGGCGTCTGTTCTTTGATTTGAGGACCCCCACAGTCGACACAAAGAAGATGTTCTCTTCCTCCTCCTCTTCTTCCTCTTGCGCTGGGGCACCCTCCTCACCCTGGTAGACCTGGGCCACGTTCGGGGGTGATTCTGATGAAGGAACTCGGACCGAACCGGGCCTCTGGGCACCACCAAAGGCTGGGCTGCCTTGCACACCCAGGAATAGTGATCCACAAGACCACACTTTCCACAAGTTCTTCCAGCCGCGGGACACTCAGCATGGTGGGGTAAGTCATATCCACACTTCTGGCATGACTCACCAGCTCTTCTGCTCCTGTCACGGAGGCCAGATCCAGGTCTTCTGACAACTCTGCCACCCCACCACATGGCACATACCTCCTCAGTCTTCACTGGGCGTTAGCCAGCCTCCATCCTGAACGCCCGGGCTTCGGACACTTCATGGCAGCGTCCTAGCTCGAGAATGCGAGCGAGCGTGATACCTGGTTCTCTCAACACCTGCCGTCTCAGCTTGCCAGATGAGCATGCCTACATGGGCATAGTCCGGATCATGTCTTCCGCATCACCCCATGCACATGCTATTGATAGGCGTTTGAGGCGGCCATAAAAGGTGTCTAAGGTCTCATCCTCCTTCTGCCGTTGCAACAACATCACAAACCTCTCATTGGCAGCATTGGCGAGGGGCAGAAAATGAGCCTGAAGAGCAGTCTTTTCAGCCGCATAGGTGCCGTCAGCTGTGTGGAGTGATTAAAAAATGTCCTGCACAGCAGGTCCAGCTGCATACAGCATGGTGGCAAGCTTGCTGTCATCGTTCATTTCCATTGTGGCCCTGAAGTACATGTCTAGACTGTTCAACCACCTTTTCCATCTGGGCCCTAGGCTGGATGGTGGACCTGATACATCAAACTCCGGGATGGGCTGCAGCGCCGCCGGGGCCCGCATTTGCGCCATGGCTGGAGCTTGAGGCAGTTGCGGGGCCTGAGGCTGCGCCGGAAGTTGTGGCTGGGCTTGAGGTTGCTGCAGGTTCACGGGCTGCCCACCGTCCTGGTCACCAGGCAACTTCATAGGTTAGAGCGCACAGGCAACCCCAGCGTGAATTTTGGGGGCCGCAACTCACTCCCACCACCACTGTACAGTCCCCTCCAGGGAACCAACTGCCACCAGTCCAGACACACACAGGCAACACAAGTCCAAACCTGGTGGTGATGATGATGAAGAGGACGATGGGTGATTTAGCACAGATGTCCCAAAAATTGTGCCAGGGAGGTTTAGGGCTAAGCAGGCCTAGTCATCTTCCCCCATCTCCTTGCCTTCACTTGACGTAGTAGGCCCAGAAATAAAAAGTAAAATCCAAAATCTGGGCATGGATGTGCAGGTCTACCTGCCTGCGATCAGTTTTTCCAAAAATTAGGCATGGATGCCTCTCACAAGTCCTACCGGAGCTCTGCGAGTTTCCACTGCCCGAATTCAAAATGGCCGCTTGCCTTGTGGTTTCTGCACGGCCTACGGCATGAAATGAAAACTTCAAAGATCTCTGTTTCAGGATAAAATTGAAGGAACTTTCACCGCCGGGCCCAGGCATTACATCGACCTCGTCGCCACTGTTGGGAGTCGCTGGTGACCCCCATTCGCGATGCCCACAAGCCCCCAGCAATAACAGACTGACACCGACACGTCTGCTCTGCTCGGGCTTTCCGGTCACACTGCCGCAGCCGGGAACACCCCCTTTATATATAATGCATGCAGCGGCATGCAACGTCACGCCTCCGCAAGTGCCTCCCTTAAAGGGGCAACACCACAGACAGTACAGTCCCATGTGCACTTTATTTGCATGGGGGACAGTGCTGCCTGGGCATCCCCCACAAATATTTTTTTTTGCTGAGCCTTTTTCGGGTTCGCAACAAAGGTAGTGCATGATAATGTTTGCTTTACCCTTGATTCACAGCTCCTGTGCCAATCTCAGGACGGGTTCATGGTCATTGTCACAGTCATCAGGATCTGTGTCATGTCCAGGATCCACTGCACAGATCTGTTGCTTGTGAGGACCTTTGACTCTTAGAGGAGATTTACACATTCTAGAACGACAAAGTCGTTGAGCATTTCAAGAATTTAACTCAGGACATTGGCCATTGTGCAGTAGGTCCCCACCACAATAATCAGAGGGTCTGGGGCTTTATTCTGTGTTTTCATTTTGTGGAGGCCTTTCTTGGAAGACTTGACTCATGCAGAATGTTCCCATACATTGTGCTCTTAATGCAGCCCTGTAATTAAGTGAGCACACACCTCTGTTTAATCAGCCAACATGTACGTGAACGTGAATGTGGAATGGGTCGATAAGTTCCTGGGCTGCTTCCTGTGCCTTGCAGAGCTGGAACCTTTCAAAATAAGCATTTGAATGAGGTTTGACGTAATCTGATAAAATGTTCTTGGCCACATTGTATGAATTGTCTATTGGTGTGTCTTGAATATTTTGTGCACACTTACACCTGCATAGAAAAACATTGCTGTCCTTTTGGCCTCATCATTGGTCTCCTTAGTAGTATCAAATCCCAGGCAACCGAGTGAAGTGACCTCTCAGGCCCTTTGTGATGATGGTGCTCCCAGAACCTCAAATTCCTGTATTGGGGTGCTGTTGGCGGCACTCTCCCTATTGGTTGAGGGACTGCTGGGGGAATGAGAGGCACATTCATATGTTCTTTGCTCCCCGTCCCTCCTTTGTTAACCAGTTGCTTTTGAGTAGGGTTGGGGGAAAGATTCACTGAGCAACAGGCGATACTCCTGAGCTCTTTCTGGGCTGTGAGTAATACAGAGTGCGTCATGGCGCTAAACAAATGATGTTCACAAAGTTCTGGCTGGCTTATTCTCCACTCAAGTGCGGGAAGCCTTCTTCTTTTATTATCATGGAAACTCCTGATGACGTCACGGTGTGCTGGTGTGTGTGTGCATGTGTGCTCGTGAGAATGCAGTCCGTGGGTGACAGCACTGGCCACACAATGTTCCTCTCTCTTACACCATCACAAACACCGGGAAGATAAGAGCAGAGCATGGAGGGGACAGGAATGGGTGAGAGGGGCAGAGAAACACAGGGCACTCACACACTGCCTCCCCACCCTCCGTAAAGCAGGAGTCATCACTGACAGCTATGCAGGCATACATTGCCATGGTAAAATGTCAGCAATGACCATTGGACGGGGATCTGGGTTCACAGTTCGAGGTATTACATTGCACTACAGCATATTTTGAGTGAGGTTTGTTACTCCTTGATGTCGGAGTGGCAGTTGCAGCCCGTTGGGGAGGACCTTAACGACTGTTGGAAATAGTACCACTTTAAGTAGGAAGATAGTGAAAACAGTAGCCAGCAGGTGTCGCGTGGCATGGAGCAGCAGCCAGTGAGCGACGTTTGGAGCACAGTGCACGTGCTTTGTGTCTGGGGTCTGTGCCTTTTCTTTGGGAGACCAGTAAACCACGATCAAGTGACCATAAAGTAATACAGTAGCATTGCTTGAGCCGAAGTGTGGAAGCTAAGGGGATGTTTACATGATGCTCATGGAGCAAGTGGCCATCACTAATAGCTTCTCTAGCGGTCTGATAGGAGATTAGAACGTAATGCATTGTTGTGGATTAGAGTGTGTATGGTAGGACTTGAAGGAACGGGCCCTTCTCCTAATCAGTGGCCACCTGCAGGCCAGGCTAAGTATTTTGGGGGCTATGAAGCAACTAAGTTCACAATTGGCATCTTATAAAACAACAATAAATAAATACATAAATAGAGTGGCTTAACTGTGCTGAATATGTTAGGGGTGACATGACATCTAAAGGAAAGGGGCCCATGCCAAATGTGGGGGACAAATGGTGTGTCACAAAAGTTGGGGGGGACAAACACCCTTGTCACCCCTAACATTACGCCCATGCATAAATAAATGAAGTCCTTAGTCTCAAAAGTGTATTGTTTATATAATTTGCCTAACCTAAGCATGTCTACTACACATTCATGTCTCCACCCATATGCCTTGTGTAGACTTTATAATCATATATTTAGAAATATGTTAAACCTGTCAATAATGGCGAGCTAAACAAATTACAATATTTTATTTACTGTATTGGTCTCTTGTAATGCAGGACAAGATGTTGTTTCAGAGTATGTGGGACAACACATAAAATGGCAGTGCAGTTATTTAGTGATTTGTATATATTCTCACACTGCGGATGGGGGGTCTGAGGGGTGCACTCTGGATCCCAGCTTAATGTACCTTCCACAGTCCAGATGGTGTTCTCTTCCAAGCATGCGTTCATGCCTCCTGCAATTTTCATTGAGGCAGTCTATACAGGTGTTGCTTGTTAATCCCAATTGTAGCCTCAGGTGATTCTGGTAGCTGTAGCGAATGCAGGCAGACAGGAACCAACTCTCCTTCCATTTACACAATGTAAGCCCAAAGTGGGGGGAGGGGTGGAAAACCAGCAGTGTGGCTCTCCAGAGTGGGGCATGTATTACCCGGGTGCAGCGCCCCCAAAAACCCCTCTAGAGTCCGGAACTCCCAAACATTTTCTCACACTGAGGGCAGGGGGGTCGAGGGATGCGCTCCGGTTCCCAGATTAATGTACCTTCCACAGTCCAGATGGTGTTCTCCTCCAAGCGCGCTTTCATGCCTCTTACAATCTTCAGGGAGGCAGTCTATACAGGTATTGCTGGTTAATCCAATCGTAGCCTCAGGGGATTCTGGTAGCTGTGGTGAATGCAGCATGTGATCAAATCTTGTGAAGAACAGCTGCGAAGCTAGCATGTGGTAGGTGGTGCCATAGGAATTTCAATACTGTATTTATTCACCCTTAGGCTACAATTTGACCACTTGTGGATGGTTTTCGCATAGAACGAAATACACAGTATAAAAACTGATCCCAATCTGCATGGGATATCCTTAAAAGCCTCACTCTGCATGAAGGAAATACACTAAACACAGGGAGTATCCCCTCTGACTCAGGGGGATATCTCATAAGGTTATGTAAAGCACCATAACCAAGGATGTCTACCAGTTTCGATGGTACAAACGGTTTAGACCATATTCTTCAGGACTGGCAATTTAGTAGTTACAACATTACATGTTCCAGCATGTCTCTTATTGAGGCTGCCTGGGCGTGCTGCTCCGTCCCCTGTGAGTGAACACAAAAACAACAATGGGGGCCGGCCTTAGTCAACCAGACACCAAGTCAAACATATGACAGTCCACTGACTGGTGCATGCACACTGTCTTCAGTAAAGTCGGTAAAATATCCAGAAAAAAACATGGACATGTAAATATGCTTGTAACACTCTGTAATGAAAAATAGAAATGAAGTAGCGTGTAAAAATCACCATCTTCTTATTACTGTACATGCACACGCACATACAGACTGTCCCTGCTGGAAGAACACCCTGTCCCTATCCCTAACAGGCTCGCCCTAGGGGTCGGGTGTTGTACCGCCTATAGAATAGGGATAGAGTGAAGAGACTTTCCCTAACCAAAAATGCTTGTGTTATATAAAAGACCAGATACAAATCACAAATACCAAATTTCTAAACATTCTACATTAGATAATGTCTAAGTCTTGAGTTTACTCAGGCTAAATAGATGAGAGCGTATATAAAAGACTCTACAGCTTTGTTAGAACTACTGCACATGGTACAGTTTGACCTTGAAAATGAATGGCTCATCACCATGGATATTGCGTACCTAAATACTAAAATACCACATCAGGCGGCTCTATCCATGGTGAGACATCTGTTAGAGTCAGGTATTGAACTACACAACACACCGCCGGCGTTGATAGCACAACTGGCGGAACTAGCTCTCACAAGAATTTTTTTCTTGTACAATGATGTCTATTACCAGCAGATATCAGGCACCGCGATGGGGGCCACATTTGCTCCTCGCCTCGCTAGCCTATATGTGAACTCATTTGAATGCAATTCCATTTACCATGATTCCAATCATTTTCGGCAGCAGATTAGCTCTAGAATACACTCTATTCCTTTAATGGCTTTTTGATAACATCAACACTAAACTACAGTGTCCAAAAAGTAAACTGTGAGTTGTCCGGGACAAGTAGTTCACGCATTGTCCCGGGGGGGGTGGCTCAATTGAGCCACACATCCATCCCAAACCAAGATGGCCGCCTCAATATAACATAGAAGCTGAAGAGCAATAGCCTACTGAACCATAGAGAGGCAATGC
Source organism: Ambystoma mexicanum (assembly GCF_040938575.1). Taxonomy (NCBI): domain Eukaryota; kingdom Metazoa; phylum Chordata; class Amphibia; order Caudata; family Ambystomatidae; genus Ambystoma; species Ambystoma mexicanum. The sequence goes on from NC_090924.1 coordinate 970,652,214, forward strand.
AGTCCTAGCCAGTGGCTGCCAGTGCTACTGCTACGCTAAGCAGCCTAATGCCTATTGAGCGAGATAGAGATACATTGGGGTTATACTCTCTCATGCGCACTGCCCTTTTTTGTATTTTATATTTTAAACTGCAGAAAGTGTCAGCAGCGGCATTTGAACATCACGGAGATGGCAGAATATAGTCCCCGATTCACCTTTTGAAACACTGCGCACTCAGGATTAAATTCCTACAAAGCATTGGCTACAAACAGACAGTCCCAAGTGCCGGTAAGCACACTTGGACTATTCTCAAGTTATGAATATGGCAGTATTGGAACATATTTCCACAGATGCAAGTCATCAGGTGCTTATGCTATTCCTCCACTCCCCAAGGCAGGTATCCCATGGATGGCACAGTCTTGAACAAAAACAATCACCCATGCCGGAACACAGCAGGCAAACCTGGCAGTGGTAGGCATAATATGGTTTCACACAATATGTATGCCTCACAAGTGTTTCAAGTCATTCTTATGAAACAAGCTGGTCCAAATGCTAGTTTTGGGGGGCACGATACCTTCACACTCTCTTCTTCTTTTTTTCCCCTCGCCCTCCTTCCTCCCACCCTATCTGCACGGCCAGGCGGATAAAGGCCACATATATGGTTCCTTTCGCCTAGGCACCTATATTGAATTAATGTTTGGAATAAAATACACACCGTCCGGAACATAGCATGTATGAATATAACTAGTATGTTCCCACAGGGGGCTACAAATGTACCCCCTGTTCCCTATCTGTTGTCTCTCCTTTAGGGCAAGGAAGCACTGCAGTGGCTACAAGTGGTGGTCCACGAAGGGAGCAAGACCCCCAGCATTTCCGAATCATTTGTCCTGACGAAGATGACCACATTTACAACGGTAAATGAAACCGATCGACAATATAGGGCATGAGGTGGACTTATGCTATTGATGATCTATTAACTGAAGAAATTGTTACAGACGTCAGAATTTTTGTTCTGCTTGATAGTAATATCAGGTCTAGCTTTTGGTTTTTAGGCTCCTGGGCATAGGAGCTGATACGCTTCTAAAACCAGAACAAGTCAGTTGAGCTATCCACAAGCTGATATTTCACTGGTTATTAAAGGAACATAAATTCCAGTTAATATTTAGCCTGAGTAAACTCAAGACTTGGACATTATCTAATGTAGAATGCCTAGAAATGTGGTATTTGTGATTTGTATCTGGTCTTTCGTATAACACAAGCATTTTTGGTTAGGGAATGTCACTTCACTCTATCCCTCTTAGATAGGCGGTACAACACCCCACCCCTAGGGCGAGCATGTTAGGGATAGGGACACGGTGTTCTTCCAGCAGGGACAGTCTGTATGTGTGTGTGTATGTACAATAATAAGAAGTTGGTGATTTTTACATGCTACTTCATTTCTATTTTTCTCCAGAGACTGTTACAGAGTCTTACAAACATTGCATTTTAACAATAGGAATGCAGTCTAGACTATAAGGTCAAAAATCATACCCTAAGTGTTACATGTAAATATGCTGCCACCCACTACATGGCTATTTGTGTAAACTTTATCCTGGGGGAAACCAACAAGGGAAAAGATGGGGGTGAGGAGAATAAACAGCATGCTCAGAGAGAATACAATCTTGGCACCTTGTGGCCACCCTGTGGATATCCTATGATGTTAAGATGAGAAACTCCTATGAATGTACTGACCTGAGATAGGGGGCCTCAGTACGAAGGACCAAAGTGTGTATTGACTTGGGGCAACAAGGAGTGCAATGCTGCAGGGGGACACAAAAATGCAGTTGCATTAAGTGTTCGTTCTTAAGACACAGTCTTGAAGCTAAGGTGGTGCTTATATATGAAGGCTTGCCTCGAGTATAGTAGGGAACAAATTCGTAAACAGCAGCCGCCATAGCTGGAACAGGAACAGAATACATATGGCGAGTGCATCCGTAAACTACTAACTCTTCCGCGTAAGTCACAGAGAGCAGGGCGTTAGGCATAGCCCGGCGGGGGCGCTCGCCCATTGGATCATGTAGACGCTGGTGACTATGCATCACACGAAGGTGAGGCTAGTCCCTGTTGATAAGCGAAAGCAAACCCAATGAGTGGTTAACTGAGCCTGTTGCAAGAAGCAGCATGGATGGAGATCTGGGAGGGGATACCGGCTGTCAGTCGGTGTTCTGCATGAAAGGGCTGCTCTGTGCATAATGTCGATTGGATCGTAACCACATGTGCAGAGCCGTTGGAGGGGCATTCTCAGCATAGATGCAAGTGTGTGTGTGTAGATGCCCTAAAACGGAGGTAATGGCTGGGGCTGAGCACTGGTGCGCAAAAACAATGAAGGGGGATAAAATGATGGTGAAGTAATGTAAGTGGAAATAAAGCAAGGATAGTTTATAGCAAGGACCCTTCACAGAGGGACGGAGTGAATATCCAGCAGGGGGGCCAGTGTGGCCATAGATGGACCAATGGTGTAGGGCTGCATGACAGTGCTGAGCAGGAACAGTGCTCTACAGATCATGCCAATCGGGTGATAACTGCAAGTGCAGAGTGCAGAGGCGTTGGAGAGGCTATCATAGGGTACATGCAGAGTGCTCTATGCCGGGCTGGTCTGCACAATCCCTAAAAACACTGTATTGCGTGTGGTGCTGGCCTAGCGAGTGATAACTGCCAGCTCCTGCCACTGTATGGCCCCTGTTGACACGTATGAAGTCGGAAGATCCACCTCTGTTCTTGCCTGAATAGGATGTCATGGAAATTACCCCCATGTATCGGGGGCTTGAGCTTCTCAAGAATGGTCCATCTGGAATTGTATGCAGTGTGGCCCTCAGCCAAAAAGTCCCCCTGACAGTTAGAGGGTTTGAGGTTATTGATGATGTGTTCAACTTCAATGATGGTGAGGGGTGAGAAGCAAAAAGGTTTGGGGGATTAGGTATTGGAATTGGTATCAACCTTGGGGGGTTGAGTGGTGCTGGCTGGGCAGCAAGCTGTTCTTTTTGCCATTAATTTTGGTTTGGAGGGTGACGATTTTTCCAAGGAGGGCCAGTTGGATATTGGCACACCAGGTGCTGTCTTTGGAGCAGGTGTCATGGGGGGTGGCAGGGGATTCCAATTCCTTTAAGATTCTGAATAACTCCTTGGTATTAGATTGGGTTCAATACGTTTATTATAGGTCTCTTTTTTGGCCAGGAGTATAGCTTCTTTGTAATTTAAAGTAGCTAAGGCTATACTAGCTTTGTTAGCTTCCGTTGGATTGCTTTTCCAGCGTGCCTCGAGTGTCCTTTTTTCTTTCCATAGGGTTCTCAATTGAGGTGTGAACCAAGAATTGATGTGGGCTTGGGGTTTAGGTTTTCTAAGTTTGGGTGGCTCGATGAGATCAAGCGCTTTCCGCATAGTGTGATTGTATGAGTCTACCAAGACTGTGGGGTCAGTGCAAGAGGATGCAAGCTCATTGAGGGTGGGGAGGATGAGCGGGAGTAGTTTAGTGCAGGTTATGTTGCGCTTGTTTCTAGTAATGGTGGTGGGTGCTTTATTGGGATTCGAGTGGGTAATTTTAGGGGGGATGCTGAAGGTGATTAGATGGGGGTCGGTCCAAGCGCGTGGTTGGATCGATTCAACATTAATGTCACAGTTTAAGTCAGCTATCCAATCGAGAGTTCTGCCCTTGGAATGGGTAGGCATAGTGACCTGTTGTGAGAAGCCTAGGTTAAGAAGTAGGCTGTTGATGTCCTGGGCGGGTGTGTCATTAGGGTCATGGTAGCCTAGATTAAAATCGCCTAGTACAATAATTTGGGATTTGGTCTTGGTGTTGTCAGCAAGGATGTGGGAAAGGTCTTCAGTAAACGTGGTTAATGGGCCAGGAGGCCTGTATCTAATGTGGAGAGTAATAGTCCGGTTAGGGGTAATAGTTAATTTGGCTGTGAGTAATTCTGCTGAGGTGATTTGGCAGGGGGCGGTAAGGCAGAGATTAATCGAGGTTTTGTGAATGATGGGAACACTGCCTCCTTTAATTTGATCAGTGTTACGATCACTTTGAATAATAGTGTAGCCTTCAGGGATAGCTAAGGATAGCAGAGGTCCGGAGGCAGCGTGGAGCCAAGTTTCTGTAATGGCTCTTAAATCTAGGTCATGAGTTGTGATAAGGTCATCCATGTCCAGTGTGTGGGCAGTGAGTGATCTAGTGTTGATCAATGCCACCTTGAGACAAGAGGTAGGTCTGGGAAATTGGATATTAG